>NC_092708.1:302202011-302802011 GCF_047496885.1 Scyliorhinus torazame | reverse complement strand
AGAGGACACAGGTTCAGATCCCACCAAGTGGAATGTAAATTTAACTAATAGTAGTAATTGTTTCAGTAACAGTGCCATGAAACTATTATTGAATGTCGTAAAAGAAAAAAGCCCAACTGGTGCACAAATGTCTTTGAGGGGAGGAACTCTGCTGTTCTGGTCTATATGTGAATCATAGCAATGTGGTTGACTCTTAATTGCGCTCTTAAATGGCGTAGCAAGCCACTCAAGGGCAAGTAGGGGTGAGCAACGAATACTGCCCTTGCCAATGATGCCCTAATCCCATTAAACAATTTTTAAAAATATCCTAGGGAAACATTTTCTCAGCATTGACCCTGGCAACCCCTTAAGAGTCAACCTCAATTAGATCATCTCTCTTTTTCCTAAACTTGAGGGAATATAGGCCTCATCTACTCAATCTCTACTCATAAAACAATCCCCTCATCCCAAGGACCTGTCTGGCAAACCTTTGTTGCACTTCACCTCGGGCAAGTATGCCCTAACTTATTTAAGGATACCAAAACTTCATTCAGTACTCCGGAGTGACTTGAACAATACCTTGTGTAATTGTAATAAGACTTTCTTATGGGCAGCACGGTGGCATAGTGTGTTAGACCTGCTGCTTTACATCACCGAGATCCCAGGTTCAATCCTGGCTCTGGGTCACTGTCTGTGTGGAGTTTGCACATTCTCCTTGTGTTTGCGTGGGTTGCGCCCCCACTGTGCAGGGTAGGTGGATTGAACACACTAAATTGCCCCTTAATTGGAAAAAAATGAATTGGGTACACTAAATTTTTTTTTTTTTAATTCCTTACTTTTATGCTCCAATCGCTTTGTAACAAAAGCTAACATGGGGCGGCAGGGTGGTGCAGTGGTTAGCACTGCTGCCTCACAGCACCGAGGACCTGGAATTAATCCTGGCCCTGGGTCACTGGCCGTGTGGAGTTTGTGCATTCTCCCCATGTGCAGGGTAGGTGGATTGGCCATGTTAAATTGCCCCTTAATTGGAATTTTAAAAAGAAACCCACAAGTTAACATGCCATTTGCCTTCCTAATTGCCTGCTGTACCTGGATGTTAACGTACGATGATTCACGTAGAAAAATATCCATATCCCTGTGAATGCAAACATTTCCCAATCTCTCACCACAATGTATTCCATCTTCCATGTTCTTTCCCACTCACCCAACCTGTCTTTAACGCTCTGCAACTTTTTTACATCGTCCTCACTTCCTAGTTTCCTACATAACTTTATATCGGCAGCAAACTTTGTTACCTTACATTCAATTCCCTCATCTAAATCATTAATATAAATTGGAAACAGCTGAAGCCCAAGTACTGGTCCTTGTGGTGCCTCACTATTACAGCCTACCAACCCAAAATTGCTCTGTTTATTCCTACACTCTGTTTTCAATCCATTAACCAACCCTCAATCCATGCTAAAATTACCTCCAAACCCCGTGAATCCTAATTTTGTGCAAGAATCGTTTGTGTGCCACTTTATTGAATGTCTTTTTGAAAACCCCAGTACACTAAATCAATTAGTTCCCACTTATCTATCTTACTACTTACATCCTCAGAAAAACCCTAACAGGGAGGCTTCTGGTGGCAGCCATGGAGGAGTGGGTCGCGCATTCAGCAGCTCCCGTCGAGAACCGACTCTCAGACCTTTTTCAGGAGTTTCCATAGACTTTTTGGGACAGACTGGTGAAGCAAACACTGCCAACTTCTATGAAACGGACCAGAAGTGTAACGGCCAAAGGAGTGGCACTGGAGCAACAGGAGAAGCGAGGGAAAGAAAACAAAATGGCGGCGGCCAGGGACAAAGGGGAGCTGCAGGAGTTCATCAAGCGCTTCTTCGAGGAGCAGCGCGAGGAGATGTGCAAAGAGATGTTGGCGCCTATGCTTTCGGCAATTGAAGGACTCAGGGTCACCCAGAAGGCCCACGAAGTGTCACACGGGAGGGTTTAAACTAGTATGGCAGGGGGGTGGGCACGGGAGCAATAGGTCAGAAGGTGAGAGCATTGAGGGAGAACTAGGGAATAGGGACAGTGTGGCTCTGAGGCAGAGCAGACGGGGAGAAGTTGCTGAACACAGCGGGTCTGGTGGCCTGAAGTGCATATGTTTTAATGCAAGGAGCATTACGGGTAAGGCAGATGAACTTAGAGCTTGGATTACTACTTGGAACTATGATGTTGTTGCCATTACAGAGACCTGGTTGAGGGAAGGGCAGGATTGGCAGCTAAACGTTCCAGGATTTAGATGTTTCAGGCGGGATAGAGGGGGATGTAAAAGGGGAGGCGGAGTTGCGCTACTTGTTCGGGAGAATATCACAGCTATACTGCGAGAGGACACCTCAGAGGGCAGTGAGGCTATATGGGTAGAGATCAGGAATAAGAAGGGTGCAGTCACAATGTTGGGGGTATACTACAGGCCTCCCAACAGCCAGCGGGAGATAGAGGAGCAGATAGGTAGACAGATTTTGGAAAAGAGTCAAAACAACAGGGTTGTGGTGATGGGAGACTTCAACTTCCCCAATATTGACTGGGACTCACTTAGTGCCAGGGGCTTAGACGGGGCGGAGTTTGTAAGGAGCATCCAGGAGGGCTTCTTAAAACAATATGTAAACAGTCCAACTAGGGAAGGGGCGGTACTGGACCTGGTATTGGGGAATGAGCCCGGCCAGGTGGTAGATGTTTCAGTAGGGGAGCATTTCGGTAACAGTGATCACAATTCAGTAAGTTTTAAAGTACTGGTGGACAAGGATAAGAGTGGTCCGAGGATGAATGTGCTAAATTGGGGGAAGGCTAATTATAACAATATTAGGCGGGAACTGAAGAACATAGATTGGGGGCGGATGTTTGAGGGCAAATCAACATCTGACATGTGGGAGGCTTTCAAGTGTCAGTTGAAAGGAATACAGGACAGGCATGTTCCTGTGAGGAAGAAAGATAAATACGGCAATTTTCGGGAACCTTGGATGACGAGTGATATTGTAGGCCTCGTCAAAAATAAAAAGGAGGCATTTGTCAGGGCTAAAAGGCTGGGAACAGACGAAGCCTGTGTGGCATATAAGGAAAGTAGGAAGGAACTTAAGCAAGGAGTCAGGAGGGCTAGAAGGGGTCATGAAAAGTCATTGGCAAATAGGGTTAAGGAAAATCCCAAGGCTTTTTACACGTACATAAAAAGCAAGAGGGTAGCCAGGGAAAGGGTTGGCCCACTGAAGGATAGGCAAGGGAATCTATGTGTGGAGCTAGAGGAAATGGGCGAGGTACTAAATGAATACTTTGCATCAGTATTCACCAAAGAGAAGGAATTGGTAGATGTTGAGTCTGGAGAAGGGGGTGTAGATAGCCTGGGTCACATTGTGATCCAAAAAGACGAGGTGTTGGGTGTCTTAAAAAATATTAAGGTAGATAAGTCCCCAGGGCCGGATGGGATCTACCCCAGAATACTGAAGGAGGCTGGAGAGGAAATTGCTGAGGCCTTGACAGAAATCTTTGGATCCTCGCTGTCTTCAGGGGATGTCCCGGAGGACTGGAGAATAGCCAATGTTGTTCCTCTGTTTAAGAAGGGTAGCAAGGATAATCCCGGGAACTACAGGCCGGTGAGCCTTACTTCAGTGGTAGGGAAATTACTGGAGAGAATTCTTCGAGACAGGATCTACTCCCATTTGGAAGCAAATGGACGTATTAGTGAGAGGCAGCACGGTTTTGTGAAGGGGAGGTCGTGTCTCACTAACTTGATAGAGTTTTTCGAGGAGGTCACTAAGATGATTGATGCAGGTAGGGCAGTAGATGTTGTCTATATGGACTTCAGTAAAGCCTTTGACAAGGTCCCTCATGGTAGACTAGTACAAAAGGTGAAGTCACACGGGATCAGGGGTGAACTGGCAAGGTGGATACAGAACTGGCTAGGCCATAGAAGGCAGAGGGTAGCAATGGAGGGATGCTTTTCTAATTGGAGGGCTGTGACCAGTGGTGTTCCACAGGGATCAGTGCTGGGACCTTTGTTCTTTGTAGTATATATAAATGATTTGGAGGAAAATGTAACTGGTCTGATTAGTAAGTTTGCAGACGACACAAAGGTTGGTGGAATTGCGGATAGCGATGAGGACTGTCTGAGGATACAGCAGGATTTAGATTGTCTGGAGACTTGGGCGGAGAGATGGCAGATGGAGTTTAATCCGGACAAATGTGAGGTAATGCATTTTGGAAGGGCTAATGCAGGTAGGGAATATACAGTGAATGGTAGAACCCTCAAGAGTATTGAAAGTCAAAGAGATCTAGGAGTACAGGTCCACAGGTCATTGAAAGGGGCAACACAGGTGGAGAAGGTAGTCAAGAAGGCATACGGCATGCTTGCCTTCATTGGCCGGGGCATTGAGTATAAGAATTGGCAAGTCATGTTGCAGCTGTATCGAACCTTAGTTAGGCCACACTTGGAGTATAGTGTTCAATTCTGGTCGCCACACTACCAGAAGGATGTGGAGGCTTTAGAGAGGGTGCAGAAGAGATTTACCAGAATGTTGCCTGGTATGGAGGGCATAAGCTATGAGGAGCGATTGAATAAACTCGGTTTGTTCTCACTGGAACGAAGGAGGTTGAGGGGCGACCTGATACAGGTATACAAAATTATGAGGGGCATAGACAGAGTGGATAGTCAGAGGCTTTTCCCTAGGGTAGAGGGGTCAATTACTAGGGGGCATAGGTTTAAGGTGAGAGGGGCAAAGTTTAGAGTAGATGTACGAGGCAAGTTTTTTACGCAGAGGGTAGTGGGTGCCTGGAACTCACTACCGGAGGAGGTAGTGGAAGCAGGGACGATAGGGACATTTAAGGGGCATCTTGACAAATATATGAATAGGATGGGAATAGAAGGATACGGACCCAGGAAGTGTAGAAGATTGTAGTTTAGTCGGGCAGTATGGTCGGTACGGGCTTGGAGGGCCGAAGGGCCTGTTCCTGTGCTGTACATTTCTTTGTTCTTCTTTCTTTGAAGCTAAGATCCAGGAGGTACAGAAAAGAGTCAGTCAGAACAAGGATGAGCTCGTGGGCCTGGCGGTGAGAGTGGAGCAGAACGAGGCGCTGCACAAGAGGTGGGCGGGAAGACTTGAAGACCTGGAGAACAGGTCGAGGAGAAAGAATCTGCGAATCCTAGGTCTCCCTGAGGGAGTGGAGGGGGCTGATGCTGGGGCATACGCGAGCACGATGCTCGAGACGATGATGGGCACGAAGGCCCCTTCGAGGCCGCTGGAGTTGGACGGGGCAGATCGGGTGCTGGCGAAGAAGCCCCAGGCAAATGAGCTGCCAAGGGCGATGGTGGTGAGGTTCCACCGGTTCACGGACAGAGAGTGGGTCCTGAGATGAGCCAAGAAGGAACGGAGCAGTAAGTGGGACAATGCAGAGATCCGAATATACCTGGACTGGAGCACGGAGGTTGCAAAGCAGAGAGCGGGTTTCAACCGGGCCAAAGCGGCGTTGTACCGGAAAGAAGTGAAATTCGGAATGCTGCAGCCAGCGCGACTGTGGGTCACATACAAGGGCCAACACTATTACTTTGAAACGCCTGAGGAGGCGTGGACCTTTGTACAAGCCGAAAAGTTGGACTCTAACTGAGAGTTTGTGAGGGTAGGGGGGATGTTTGAGGTTTGATGTGTGATGGTTGTTGTATATAGGGGGTCAATTATGCGCAGGAAATGTTACATGGGCTGGGGGAGAGAGACAAGGCCGCGACAGGAGCTGCGCCAGAGGGGGCGGAGCGGGCTTTGGAAAGCACAGGATTTTTTCCCGCGCGCAGGAAGAAAGGCGGGAAGGGGAACGAAGGAATGCATATGGATTGGGAGACTCCCACGCGGGGAGGTCAATGGGACGGCGGGGGAAGCCGGGGTCAGCAGGCGTCAGCTGACTTACGGGAGTGACATGGGGGGAGCAAAAAAGCTAGACAGGGGTCTAGCGGGGGGGAGGGGAGGGGGGGGAAGGGGGGGAAAGGGTTGCTGCTGCACTGGCCAAAAGGGAATGGGACACAGAAGAGGTGGTCGGGACGGGTGTCCCCCTTCTGGGGGGACTGGAGGGTGAGGGAGGCGTGGACATGGGACTGGCCCAGAAAAGGAGATGGCCAGTCGGCGGGGCGTTGGGGGGGGGGGGGTGGGGTGAGAGCCCCTCCAATCCGGCTGATAACGTGGAATGTGAGGGGCCTGAATGGGCCGGTGAAGAGGGCTCGAGTGTTCGCACACTTAAAGGGACTGAAGGCGGACGTGGCCATGCTTCAAGAGACACATCTGAAGGTGGCGGACCAGGTCAGGTTAAGAAATGGATTGGTAGGACAGGTATTCCACTCGGGACTGGACGCGAAGAATAGAGGGGTGGCAATTCTGGTGGGAAAGCATGTGTCATTTGAGGCCAAGACTATTGTAGCGGACAATGGAGGGCGATATATAATGGTGAGCGGTAGGCTGCAAGGGACGTGGGTGGTGTTGGTAAATGTATACGCCCCGAACTGGGATGATGCAGGATTCATGAAGCGCATGTTGGGGCGCATTCCGGACCTGGAGATAGGAGGCCTGATAATGGGAGGGGACTTCAATACAGTGTTGGATCCAGCACTGGACTGCTCCAAATCAAGGACTGGAAAGAGGCCGGCGGCGACCAAGGTACTTAGGGGGTTTATGGATCAGATGGGGGTAGTGGACCCATGGCGGTTTGCAAGGCCGCAGGCCAGGGAATTTTCTTTCTTCTCCCATGTACACAAAGCCCACTCCCGGATAGATTTCTTTGTTCTGGGTAGGGCGCTCATCCCGAGGGTGGAGGGGACGGAGTATTCTGCTATAGCCGTATCGGACCATGCCCTGCACTGGGTGGAACTGGAGCTGGGAGAGGAGAGGGACCAACGCCCATTGTAGCGGCTGGATGTGGGACTTCTGGCGGACGAGGTGGTGTGTGGGAAGGTGAGGGGGTGTATCGAAAGGTACTTGGAGGCCAATGACAACGGGGAGGTGCGGGTGGGGGTGGTATGGGAGGCGTTGAAGGCGGTGATCAGGGGAGAGTTAATTTCCATTAGGGCTCATAGGGAGAAGACAGAGGGTATGGAAAGGGAGAGGTTAGTGGGGGAGATTTTGAGAGTGGACAGGAGATACGCAGAGGCCCCGGAGGAAAGATTACTTGGGGAAAGACGACGGCTCCAGACGGAGTTTGACCTGTTGACCACAGGGAAGGCGGAGGCACAGTGGAGGAAAGCGCAGGGGGCGACCTACGAGTATGGGGAAAAGGCTAGTCGGATGCTGGCACACCAGCTCCGTAAGAGGATGGCAGCGAGGGAAATAGGGGGAGTCAAAGATGGAAGGGGAGCCACGGTTCGGAGTGCGACGAAAATAAACGAGGTATTCAAGGCCTTTTATGAAGAGCTGTACAGATCCCAGCCCCCAGCGGGGGAAGAGGGGATGAGACGATTCCTAGATCAGCTGAGATTCCCGAGGGTGGAGGAGCAAGAGGTGGCTGGTTTGGGGGCACCAATTGGGTTGGAGGATCTGAGCAAGGGTTTGGGGAGCATGCAGGCGGGGAAGGCCCCGGGACCGGACGGATTCCTGGTGGAGTTCTACAGGAAGTACGCAGACCTGTTGGCCCCGCTACTGGTGAGGACCTTTAATGAGGCAAGAGAGGATGGGACCCTGCGCCCGACAATGTCGGAAGCGACAATTTCTTTGATCCTAAAGCGGGACAAGGACCCACTGCAATGTGGATCGTACAGGCCGATCTCGCTCCTCAATGTGGATGCAAAGTTGCTGGCAAAAGTGCTGGCCACGAGGATCGAGGACTGTGTCCCGGGGGTAATCCACGAGGACCAGACGGGATTTGTAAAGGGCATGCAACTAAACACCTATGTGCGGCGGCTCTTAAACGTGATAATGATGCCATCGGAGGAGGGAGAGGCGGATTTAGTGGCAGCTATGGACGCGGAGAAGGCCTTTGACCGAGTAGAGTGGGAGTACCTCTGGGAGGTGCTGCGTAGGTTTGGGTTCGGCGTAGGGTTTATCAATTTGGTTAAGCTCCTTTACAGAGCCCCGATGGCGAGTGTAGTGACGAACCGGCGGAGGTCGGAGTACTTTCGACTGTACCGAGGGACGAGGCAGGAGTGCCCCCTGTCCCCCCTGTTGTTCGCATTGGCGATCGAACTATTGGACATGTCATTGAGGGAGTCTAATAAATGGAGGGGGGTGGTCCGAGGGGTAGAAGAACATCGGGTGTCGCTATATGCGGATGACCTGTTGCTGTACGTGGCGGATCCAATGGAGGGGATGGTGGAGGTCATGCAGACTCTAAGGGAGTTTGGGGAGTGTTCGGGCTATAAGCTCAATGTAGGGAAGAGTGAGCTCTTTGTATTACAGGCGGGGGACCAAGAAAGAGGGATAGGGGACCTACCGCTGAGGAGGGCGGAGGGGAGCTTTCGGTATCTGGGGATCCAGATAGCCAGGAGTTGGGGGACCCTACATAAACTGAATCTGACGAGGTTGGTGGAGCAAATGGAGGAGGATTTCAAAAGATGGGACATGTTACCGCTCTCGCTGGCGGGTAGAGTGCAGTCGGTCAAAATGGTGGTCCTTCCGAGGTTTCTGTTTGTGTTTCAGTGCCTTCCCATCGTGATCACGAAGGCCTTTTTTAAGAGAGTAGGCATGAGTATTATGGGGTTTGTGTGGGCGAATAAGACCCCGAGAGTAAGGAGAGGGTTCCTGGAACGCAGTAGGGACCGAGGAGGGTTGGCGCTGCCAAACCTGGGGAGCTACTACTGGGCAGCAAATATGGCGATGATCCGCAAGTGGGTTATGGAGGGAGAGGGGGCGGCATGGAAGAGGATGGAGATGGCGTCCTGTAAAGGAACGAGCCTGGGGGCGTTGGTGACGGCACCGCTGCCGCTCTCGCCGACAAATTATACCACGAGCCCGGTGGTGGCGGCAACGCTAAGGTTCTGGGGCCAGTGGAGACGGCACCGGGGTGCAATGGGAGCATCGGTGTGGTCCCCGATCAGGGGTAACCACCGGTTTGTCCCGGGGAAGATGGACAGGAGGTTCCAGAGCTGGCATCGGGTGGGGATTGGAAGAATGGGGGACCTGTTCATCGACGGGATGTTTGCGAGCCTAGGGGCACTGGAGGAGAAGTTTGAGTTACCCCCGGGAAATGCCTTTAGATATATGCAGGTGAGGGCTTTTGTGAGGCGACAGGTGAGGGAATTCCCGTTGCTCCCGGCACAAGAAGTTCAAGATACGGTGATCTCGGGTGTATGGGTCGGGGAGGGCAAGGTATCGGAAATACACCAGGAGTTGAAAGAAGAGGGGGAAGCGCTGGTAGAAGAGTTGAAGGGTAAATGGGAGGAGGAGCTGGGGGAGGAGATCGAGGAAGGTCTGTGGGCTGATGCCCTAGGTAGGGTTAATTCCTCCTCCCCGTGTGCCAGACTCAGCCTGATACAATTTAAGGTGGTCCACAGAGCGCACTTGACGGGGGCGAGGTTGAGTAGGTTCTTTGGGGTAGAGGACAGATGTGGAAGGTACTCAGGGAGCCCGGCGAACCATGTCCATATGTTTTGGTCATGCCCGGCACTGGAGGGGTTCTGGAGAGGAGTGGCGGGAGCAATATCTCAGGTGGTAAAAGTCCGGGTCAAGCCAAGCTGGGGGCTAGCAATATTTGGAGTAGTAGACGAACCGGGAGTGCAGGAGGCGAAAGAGGCCGGCATTCTGGCCTTTGCGTCCCTAGTAGCCCGGCGAAGGATCTTGCTAATGTGGAAGGAGGCGAAGCCCCCCAGCCTGGAGGCCTGGATAAATAGAATATAGAACATAGAACAATACAGCGCAGTACAGGCCCTTCGGCCCACGATGTTGCACCGAAACAAAAGCCATCTAACCTACACTATGCCATTATCATCCATATGTTTATCCAATAAACTTTTAAATGCCCTCAATGTTGGCGAGTTCACTACTGTAGCAGGTAGGGCATTCCACGGCCTCACTACTCTTTGCGTAAAGAACCTACCTCTGACCTCTGTCCTATATCTATTACCCCTCAGTTTAAAGCTATGTCCCCTCGTGCCAGCCATTTCCATCCGCGGGAGAAGCCTCTCACTGTCCACCCTATCCAACCCCCTGATCATTTTGTATGCCTCTATTAAGTCTCCTCTTAACCTTCTTCTCTCCAACGAAAACAACCTCAAGTCCATCAGCCTTTCCTCATAAGATTTTCCCTCCATACCACGCAACATCCTGGTAAATCTCCTCTGCACCCGCTCCAAAGCCTCCACGTCCTTCCTATAATGCGGTGACCAGAACTGTACGCAATACTCCAAATGCGGCCGTACCAGAGTTCTGTACAGCTGCAACATGACCTCCCGACTCCGGAACTCAATCCCTCTACCAATAAAGGCCAACACTCCATAGGCCTTCTTCACAACCCTATCAACCTGGGTGGCAAGTTTCAGGGATCTATGTACATGGTAAATGATATGGCTGGGTTCATAAAGTTGGAGAGGATTAAGTTCGCCTTGAGAGGGTCTGCGCAGGGGTTCTACAGGCGGTGGCAACCGTTCCTAGACTATCTCGTGGAGCGTTAGAGGAAGGTCGGTCAGCAGCAGCAGCAACCTTGGGGGGGTGGGGGGGGGGAGACATCCTGGGAGGGGGGGCGGGGAGGGGGGGGGGAGAATAGGGGACTGCCTGGGAGGGTGGATGAGCAAGAGATAACATGAAGGGTTGGGGAAACTGGCACGTACGGGTGAGGGCCAGTGTACAAAGCTGTGTAAATATATCATTTTGCCATGTATATATCTTGCTCTGCGCGATTTCTCGTTTTTTTTGTTACGAGGGCGGGGGGGTTATTATTTGTAAGGGAGAAAAATTGTGTTAAAAACTTTAATAAATATATTTTTTTTTAAAAAGAAAAACCCTAACAGATTTGTCAAACCCAATTTCCATTTTGGAAATCTGTGTTGTCTCTGTTAATCATATTATGATTTTCGAAATGCCTTGAGGGCACGGCACGTTTTCTCACATTATTGTAAAAACGTCAGCACCATCCATAAAGGCAAACCAGTAAAGAGTCCCAAAGTAATATAAAAATATTATTAGATAATTACATCCTCAGTGTGAAAACAGTACAAAGACTGGGAAAAAAAGACAATGGAGATATAGCAAGCATACAGAGCAACTGATACTTTGCTTTAAAAGTTTGAAAGCTTGCAAATGCTGTATATTTTTAATACAGTATAATATTTTACTTCCCCGTCTTTCCACTAATAATTGTTAAAAAGGAGTATATGGCAACATTTCAGGTTGGTTAAGTTCTTTGTCTTTCTGAGCCTCTAGGTGTGCACCACGGAACCTCCGCCCAACAGTAAAGTTTCGGCCAACATTTCCATTAATTTGCATATAGGTCAAGTTGCTGACACTAACTGGTGTTCCATTGCACAATGTATCCACCAGTGAATTAACAGCACAGAGAACAGCCTTTTTCCAAGCAACCAGTTCTATATCATTCGAAGAGGACAAACCAACAAGTACAAAATATCAACGTAAGACCCGATTATCTGAGCTTCGAGAGCCCTAATGCTGAGTTTCGGCCAGAGTTCGAACACCCCCTGTTGCATTGAATGACTGTATTCATGATATGATTTAAATCTTCTTCACTCTGAGGCAGAATTTGATTAATATTAGTTGAGTTTCTTGGTCATGCGATAAGTAGTGTAATTATTCAGGGCAACTATGTCCACTCTTTGATTTTCATTCCGACTAAGACTAAATTACTTCTGAGTAATTCTGCACAGGAAATCGGCATTTTTCATCAGAATTGATGGGCGATGCATCATAATGTCAAGGTAATCATTTCAGTAGATAATAGTTTCATGAACGTTGTGTTGAGTTCTATTTTCCAAAAGTGAGAAATGGGAGAGTACAGCTTCTGCCCTCATATATCAAAGGGCAAAGAACAATAAGAGAAATAGAATATTAAATTGAAAAATGAGAAAAGATCAATTCATTTTGAGATGATTTAAAATAAAAAATATTCCTGTCATTCTTTCTCTTGATTATTCTGTGTGTTCTTTTTAGTTAAATACGTTTAAGTGTAATTAAAATGGTATTTCTCTGATAACAGCATGTGTGCCCAGGAAAAGGGTTTCAGGACTGAGTGAAACAAAGCAGATTATATGCATTGGAACACACTCACCAACTTTATAGTTCGAGCAAAAGTATTCTAACTTGAAGGAAATACTCCAAGAGTCAGTAGAATGCCAGTAAGTGTAGTTTAGCAACAGTATATCTACTGCAAAGTGTTTGACTGCAAGGATCATACATATCACCCATCCAGTTCACTAATTGATGCACTAAGCGTCAAGAACCACAAAGACATGTGAGACTTTAACCAAGGCTTTAATACACTACATAGGAAGCTTACCCTACACAGACGACCCCAGACAATGGGTCAGGTCTCAGAAGCTGGGTCTTATACCTAACTCTCGGGGGAGTGGCCAAGGCAGAGCTCTCCGTGGCCAGGTCAGGTTACATACAGGTGACCGAACCTCTACAGAGCTACAGTACAATACACAGTACAATGCACAGGATTACAGGGCCACGTTACACACAACTATTATATAACTATGTACAATGCTAGGGAAGTACAGTGGTGTATCACCACACTAATGCCCTTTCGAAAACAAAATCTGCCACCCTTACCTGGAGTGGCCAGACCCACAGCAATATGGTTGACACTTAGCTGTCCTATGAAATGGTCGAACAAGCCACTCAATTGTATTGAACTGCTACAGAAAAAAACACCGTGGTTACCTACACCAAATGGTGGTTCAAGAAGGCAGCTCACCCCCAGCTTCTCAAGCATAAATTGGAATAGTCAACACATGGAATGGTTAACACATCAAAAAGATGGCAGGTGATGTGTTGCAACTTCAGAATGTGGGAGGTCCTGGACACCAGTGTGATCCAGGGCAAACAGGTCTGCAGTAAGTGTCAGCAGTTTGAGGAGCTTTGGCTCAGTCATTGAGCTGCAGTCACTGTAATGCTTCAGGGAAGGGATAGTTACCTGGACACATTGTTCCAGGAGGCAATCACACCCCTTAGGCTAGGCAGATCTTTAGAGTTGGTCACTGGTCAGGGACAGAGGTGGTGTGACTGCGAATCAGACAGGTAAGGGGATCCAGCAAGTAGCAATGGAGGACCTTCATCCCTGAATTTGTTCAACAGGGATGAGTGGACTGGCAATGGCACCATGATGAAGGATGCCATTCAAGTGGAGGGAGCAAAGAGGAGTGTGGTAGTGATAGGAAACAGTGTAGTCAGGGTGATACACACTGTTCTCTGCAGCTGCGACTGGGAGCTATGAAGGTTGTGTTGCCTGCCATGGTGCCAGTGTTAAGGGCATCTACTCATGACTGGAGAGGAATCTGGAGCAGGATCCAGTTGTTGTGGTCCAACAACATAGATAGGACCAGGAATTGTGTTCTCCTAAGAGAATTTGAGGAGTTATAAAGTCCAAATCAAAACTCAGAACATCGAAGGGGATAATCTTCAGATTGTTACCTGGGCCATGCATAAATTGGTAGAAGGCTAAGCAGTTTAGGGAATTAAATTTGTGGCTCAAAGGTTGGTTTGGGAAGAAGAGGATTTGATTCATGGGCTTTGGCATCAATACTCAGGGAAGAGTGAACTATTCCATTGGGATGGGCTACATTTGAATGGGGCTGGGCCAATCATATAACTGCCCGCAGGGCTTTAAATTAACAGAGAAAAAGGTTCAGGTGAAAGGGGTTTTAAAAATCGGAAGAACCATGGAATTCCTACCGTGCAGAAGGAGGCCATTCGGCCTATCAAGTCTGCACCAACCTTCTGAAAGAACACCCTACCTAGCTCCACTCCCCTGTCCTATCCCCGCAACCCATCCAACCTGCACATCGTTGGACACTAAGTGGCAATTTTACCATGGCCAATCACCTAATCTGCACATCTTTGGACTATGGAAGGAAACAGGAGCACCCGGAGGAAACCCACTCTGACAATGGGCAGCACGGTAGCACAAGTGGATAGCACCGTGGCTTCACAGCGCCAGGGTCCCAGGTTCGATTCCTCGCTTGGTCACTGTCTGTCTGGAGTCTGCACGTTCTCCCCCCTGTCTGCGTGGGTTTCCTCCGGGTGCTCCGGTTTCCTCCCACAGTCGAAAGACGTGCAGGTTAGGTGGATTGGCCATGATAAATTGCCTTTAGTGACCAAAAAGGTTAGAAGGGGTTATTGGGTTACGGGGTTAGGTGGAAGTGAGGGCTTAAGTGGGTAGGTGCTGACTCGATGGGCCGAATGGCCTCCTTCTACACCGTATGTTCTATCTATTACAGGTGGAGAACATGCAAACTCCACACAAACAGTGACCGAAGACCAGAATCAAACTCACGTCCCTGGTGCAGTGAGGCAGCAGTGCTAACCACTGTGCCACCATGCCACCCTGTGCCAAAGAGAAAGGTCAAGGCATCAGAGGGCACAGCAATGTGGGTAAAGACAAGCAGACTGGGACAGGAAGGGTTAGAGAGTTGAACAAATATTGTACATTGATGAATAAAGTAATTGCAATAAGTAAAAAACAATTAAATTAAAAGCTAATTATCTGAAAGAACAACATTTCTGCAATTAGATGGATGAACAAATAGAGGTATATGATTTTGATCTAATTACCATTGCAGAGACATGGTTATGAAATGGTCAAGGTTGGGGAGTATATTATTCCAGGGTACATAGTATTTCTGAAAATACAGACTATATGGCAAAGGAGAAGGGGTAGGTAGCCCTGATAATAAAGGATGACATAGGACTTTTGAGAAAAGGGATTTGATCTCAGAAGATCATGAAGTAGAATCAGTATGGGTAGAAGATTTAAATAGCAAAAGTCAGAAAACATTGGTAGGAGTGGTTTACAAGCTTGCTTACAGTAGATAAACCATTGGACCTCATACTCACACACCATCACACGCACCCACCCTCGCTCATCCACCCACGCACCCGCACTCACTCCCTCACCCCCCATCACACTCACCCACCCTCGCTCATCCACCCACGCACCCGCACTCACTCCCTCACCCACCATCACACTCATTTACCTTCACTCACCAAAATGTGGGTGAAATTGGGGGTACGTAGGTTAACCGGGAGAATGTGGGAAGAACTGGGGGAGATGCAGGCTGATCTGGGGGAATGCAAGGAGAACCGGGGGAGCATGGCCAGACCTGGTGGAATGCAGGGAGAAATGGGGAAATTCGGATAGAGCTGAGCCAAAGCACTAAGACAAGTGGGGAAGACCTGTTAAGCGGATGCCCCGTGTGCTCAGAGCTGCCAGTGTTCGCTGTTCCTCCAATCACAGTCTGCTTCTCAATAGTGAGCCTATCAACAGAAAATGCGGGAGCGAAACAGACTGTGATTGGAGGAGCAATCCCCTGCCGAACTCTTCAAACTCATTGACGCTTCCTACCAACATTTTCAACAATTGCTCCCGGGGCCACATAGAGGGGCTCATGGGCCATGGTTTGGACAAGCCTGATCTACATTTATCATTTAGATGAATAGACAGAAAGTAATGTATCTACGTTTGCTGATGATATAAAGCAGTATGGAAAGGTACAGAGAGGTTGCAAAGTGATATAGACAGGTTAAGTGAGTGGGAAAAAAGATGGTTGATAGATTACGATGTAGGGAAGTGTGACGTTAATCACATTGGTTGAAGGAATAGAAATGCTAAATATTTTGTAAAAGGTGAGAAACTTATGAGTATTAATGCTCTGAGCGACTTGGGTATGCTGGACAATTGAACGTTGAAAGTTAGCGTGCAGGGGCAGCAAGCAATTAAAATGGCCTTTACTGCTAGGGGACTGGAGAACAGCAATCAAGAAGTTTCGCCAGAGTTGAGTTTTGGTGAGACTACATCTGGAGCACTGTGTGCAGTTTTGGTCTTCACATTTAAGAAAATATATACTTGCGTTGGAGGCGGTGCAGCGAAGGTTCACTAAATTGGTCCCTGGAATGAGGAAGTTGGCCTCCGGTGAGAGGTTGACCCAAATTGGGTTGATTTTCTCTGGAGCTTAGAAGAATGAGAGGCAATCTCATTGAAACATACAAAATTCTGAAGCGGCTTGATAGGGGGGACCGTAAGAGATTGTTTCCGCTGGCCAGGGAATCTAAAACAAGGGGGCACAATGTCAGGATAAGGAGCTGATCATTTAGGACTGAGATGAGGGGAGGTTACTTCACTAACGCGTTGTGAATCTTTGGAATTCTCTACCCCAGAGGATTGTGGGTGATCCATCATTGAATATATGTATTCATATATCAGGATCAGCCATGATCATGTTGAATGGCGGAGCAGGCTCGAGGGGCCGGATGATCGACTCCTGATCCCATTTCCCATGTTCTTATTAAGGAATGCTGGCTTTGCCAGCAATGCTCACATCCCAGGAATGAATAAAAGAAAGTCAGTGAGGAATGCTACAAAAATGCAATATCTTTGAAAATATGTGGATCTGTAACAAGAATCATTAATTCCCTTTTATGTACTTGCCATGTTCCAATAAAAGGGAAATAGGTCTAGGTTGCAGGTTTTCAGTTTCAGAAGTTAGGGATTTTGTGTCGCGTGATTCACTGACTGTAAATCACCGAAGGTCTTATTGCTAAAAAGGAACTGTAATCTGAAAAATTCCAGAAATGTATTTCCCCTCACAGACTACAGCTGGTAAAGGAAGCAAGCGATTTGTATGTCCTATCAATAAAAGTCAGCAGAAAAATATTTTTTTCAAAAGGCTAGTGGAATGTCAGCTTTTATCTAAAGGAAGTTGGAATTTAATAATAATAATAATAATCACTTATTGTCACAAGTCGGCTTCAATTAAGTTACTGTGAAAAGCCCCCAGTCGCCACATTCCGGCGCCTGTTTGGTGAGGCCGGTACGGGAATTGAACCCGCGCTGCTAACCTTGTTCAGCATTACAAGCCAGCTGAACGGTGATGAAATGATGCTTCAGTTACATGCAATCTTGGTCAGACCCCATCCATGTACATTGTGTCCTGTTTTTGGCACCACACCTCAGGACATATTAACCTTGGAAAGGACGCAGCCCAGATTCACCAAATTGGCTTAAAATTTTAAATAATGAGGGTAGGTTGCATAACCTTAGTCTGTACTCCATTGAATTTAGATGGTTGAGGGGTGATCCCAATTGAGGTGTTTGAAATTCTAAAAGGATTTGATAAAGTAAATATAGAGGTTGTTGAGAGAATCCCCCCCAAAAAAGAAGGCCCAATATTACAATTATAAATAGGCCATTCAAGATTGTGGTGATTGTCCCTTTATGGGCAACACAGCAGAGTAAGGGTCACCTGGCTTGGGGGACCAATCGGGAATCAGAGTGGGTAATCATCCCAGGGGGTGGAGTCCTCTCTTAGGCAAGAGACATGTAGGGACCTAAGTACAGCTATGCGGCTTCTGAACAATCCTCATTAATAAATCCTTTTTATTTTCACTAGTGGAGTTTCTGAAAGTGCATCATTGCAAAACACTTTCTCGCACTCAAGGTTAGGGAAAATCTGGAATTCTGTTCCCCAATCGATTATGGCTGGTGAGTTAATTGGAAATGTCAAGGCTGAGAATAACAGATTTAATTTGGTAAGGGTATTAAAGGATATGAATCAAAGGTCAGTAAATAGAACTGAGGTATAGAATTAAAAGGTAAACAAAACCTGAAGGGTTGCTATCTTCCTGGTAAAATTAAGAAACCCAATCAGATGGATCCCAAGACAGCAGTTGAAAAGCATCAATCCTATTTTGTTAATTTTACAATGTCTTTCTGTGACTAATCAACAACACGCAGTCACTGGCAAAGATATAGCCAAACTAAAACAGAGGACACTGTAATCAGCGTATCCTTTTAAAAGTAAGAGATATGTCTATGATTTTTCACAAGGTAAGTTATGTTTGTGATTGGTCATCTGGATGAAGTATTTTTAAAAATAAATTTAGAGTACCCATTTATTTTATTATTTTTTCCCAATTTTAGGGGCAATTTAGTGTGGCCAATCCACCTAACCTGCACATCTTTGGGTTGTGGGAGTGAAACCCACGCAGACACGGGGAGACTGTGCAAACGCCACATGTACAGTGTCCGAGGTCCGGATTCGAACCCGGGTCCTCAGCGCCACAGTCCCAGTACTAACCACTGCACCACATGCCACCCCTCTGGATGAAGTATTGACCAGGTTACTTGCACACAGGAACGAAAACAGAATCAGAAGGTCCATCACACTGAGCTGCTCAGTGCATGTATCGAGCCTGACACTAGCAAGCATTTGGAATTGGGTTAACTTACCTTTTGACTGGCGTTGAGAGGAAAATTGCTCGAAAATGAGCAATGAAGAAAGAACACAAAAAGATAATTATTAGATCCCAGCCTGCAGACCTAACCTCAGCATTCAAATAACAGTTACAACTGTTCCTGTGTTTGATAATGTCACTTGGGCCCCTTCATTAGATTACAGCTTTGTAACACTCTCAAGGTATTCTTTATTCTCCATAGGAACCGCAGAATGATTCTGTGAATCTTTATAAAAGACCTCATTATGTACTGCGTGAATCAGACGATGCTCTAATTCTGTTTTATGGCTGTCATTATTCACTATTATACACTCTTGGAAATGTCACTGTGAGATTGCTTCCAGCTGCTAGCAGTGATCACCTTATTATATTTCATTTCGGCGGCAGCACCACAGTAAGGTGGTTCGTCCTTCTGATTTTTTAATAAGAAACAGGAGGTTTTTCTCTAGATTTATTTGGCTGATGTGAACTGTACACTCCTAAAACATATTTACTTCATTTTCCAAGCCACCACACTGACTTTCCTGCAGCTGACTTGAACACAGCTTCCTTTCACTTCTCTTTGAACTCTTTCTGTGCATCCCCATTCCATCTGCTGTTCTGCTGTAGCCTTCCTAAATGATTTTCTAACGCCTCATTGCGTTTACACCTGTCCTTATTTCCCTTCCCTATTTCAGTCTCTCTGGTTTCATGTCAACTTTCGCTACAAGTCCATCAAGAAGGATTTAATTTTTTAAATAGCTTGCTCGGGCTCCATGTGTAAATGCACCATAAACATAATAATAATATAATAATCTTTATTATTGTCACAAGTAGGCTTACATTAACACTGCAATTAAGTTACTGTGAAAAATCCCTCGTTGCCACATTCTGGCGCCTGTTCGGGTACACAGAGGGAGAATTCAAAACATCCAATTCACCTAACAAGCACGTCTTTCGGGTCTTGTGGGAAGAAACCGGAGCACCCGGAGGAAACCCATGCAGACACGGGGAGAATGTGCAGATTCCGCACAGACAGTGACCTAAGCTGGGAATTGAACCTGGGACCCTGGTGCTGTGAAGCATCAGTGTTACCCACTGTGCTACCGTGCCGGCCCAAATCATGTGATGCATACCTATACAAACAGGACAGGCTGCAGGTATTATCCTTGATCTGTGTTAAGTTGTTGCTCTTTTTCAACTTCAGTCTATTTGCTCTGATTACGTCACCTTTGCTCATGAGTCGCCAGGTATCTTTATGATACCGCCAAGTGGTTCAAGTTCAGGTTATGATTAATAATACAGCACACCGCTTAGTAAGGATTAAAACAACGGTCATTTATTATATACAACAAGCAATATTAATACACTAATACTACTTTCTATATAATAAACCTATCACTACTGGCCAATACTTAACTTAGGAAGAGCCCACCAGGTCAGGGAAACGAATGGCTTGTCCAATCAGATCTGGCCCGCGGGATTCAAAAGGCTGCTACAGGTCGGTGGCTAGGTGTCTCTACCGGGTGGCGATCGCTGGATTCAAACTTACTGTTGCCTGTTGCTGTTCTGGCGGTGATCTGGAGCAGGCGAAGAGGAGAGAGAGAGAGATCTGAACTTGGACCCTCACTTTTATAGGGCCCAGGGGCTTCCCGCCTCCCAGGGTGGCCCTTGACCCTGAGTCCCAAGTGATTGGATCTGTCCCCAATCTCTGGGGTCGATGTGTCCAATTGCGAGGCGATCCCTCGATCGGGGGGTGGTCGCTCACCTGTCTTTGTTTCGGCCACTGCAGGCGCCGACAGGTCTGGCCCGGTATTCAATTGCTAATATGTTGCAATTGTTCCCGGGGATAGCTGATTTAACTGTGGATGTCTGAATAGATGGGCTGCAAACAGTCCTGAATGCAACTGCGAATACCTGGGTTGATGGGCTGTTGATAGCCCTGAGTATCGATCTGGGCTAACTTCCCAGAGCCGAATATGCAATACTGTCTGCAGCTGCCTGCTTGTGTCTTCTTAGCTGCTTTTCCCAGCAGTCTTTCGGGTTAGCCATTTCAAACTGGGTTTTGGCCAGATTAATCGGAACGCAGCCATTTTACGTGGCTACAAAGTTAATTAATCTAAACTGGGGCAGCAATGAAATGCCAGTTGGTCTCAGTATCCCTGGAGCCATTGACATATTATGTATATATGAAAGGGAATTAAAACAGATTAGCAACATGTGGGAGTATGGAGCAGACTGAATAGATCAATAAATGACTATTCATTGTGGCATCTTTCAAGCAAAAGGTCTACAAAAGAATGAGGGTGGCTTTTCAACCCGGGTTTTGGAACAGATCATTTTGGCTCACAGCCCTGGCCTGTATCAAGTATCAGTGCAGTAACTCTGTTCAAATGTAAAGCACAGAGTCGGTCTGGGGGATGGGTTTGGATCCCAATCAGCGCCGCTGGGAGCAGGCTGAAGACATTTAAAAAAAAATTTTTTTTAGGGTACCCAATTTTCCCCCCAATTTTGGGGCAATTTAGCATGACCAATCCACCTACCCTGCACATCTCCTTTTTGGGTTGTGGGGGTGAGACCTACGCAGACACAGGGAGAATGTGCAAACTCTACATGGACAGTGACTCGGCGCCGGGATCGAACCCGGGTCCTCGGCGTCGTGAGGAAGCAGTGCTAACCACTGCGCCACCATGCCACCCTCAAACTGAAGACATGACATAGAAACTGAGGGCCCTTTGGAAAGGCCATTGGCAAACATGATTGGACCTACCACTGTCGAGGATATGTTGCAGGAGGTTGCTGATTGGGCCAAGACCTGGCACAAGCAATGCCAAGACTTTCTGATGCCTTTATAGAGGCACTGACAGAGGACATTGTAGAACAGTGCACAAATGTCCAAGGTCAACTGCCTGGACAGGTGCAGCCTCCTCTGGAACTAGTTGCTGTGTATTCAGAATGTTTTAGAGCTTCCTCACAAGCAGCCTTGTAGTTAAACAGGGGCACTTTAAGGGAATGATTGAGTGATGTTATCAGAGATGACATCATCGGCCATTCTCACGGGCAAATGGGCAGTCTAACATTGCAACCTCTAGTGTTAACATCTTCTAAATAGAGCTCTATGTTTTGCTGGAACTTCCAAGGTTGAATCCGCCACACTAGTATTCTGTCATTTGCGGGTAGCTGGCTCATGTGTGGCACCCTCAATTCCTTGGGTAACACCTTCTTCTCTTTGCAGATTGTAGATGTGCTCCCCTGTCCTCCTCCAGACCAGGAGGATGCCTTTGCTGAAGCTCACTGCGCTGTAAAATTACCATTTTAATTCCCTCAGTTCAAGGTCATTTCTTCACCATGGCCTCCTTTGCCAACCTCCGCTGCCCTGATGATGTCAGCATCCTGGCACTCTTCTCCAGACTTCAACCTCTCCTCAGTGAGAAGTACAAGCCTCTCGGCACTGCCGATGGCAACTCTGTGTCACCAGTCGGGCAACCATGCTTGATTCGCCTTTGAAGTGAGTTGACCAGTGTATCCATTAGCTCTCATGGCTCCCTGCTGTGTTCACACCAGCTACACCCTATACACTGCATGTCCCCCATACCTAGCAATTGAAAATTCAAAATGCATCCCCACCCTGAGGCCTGTTAATGAGCTGATCAATGATCTCAACAAGCATTTGATTGGGAAGTGTGAGGTACGCAGGTTTTAGAATTCCGCCCCCCCCCACTCCCCCCCCAACCGCGCCCCCCCCCCCCCACTCCCCCCCCAACCCCCCCCACCCCCCCCCCCCCACCCCCCCCCCCCCCACCCCCATCCCCACTGGTCTCTGGTGCTCCCTCTAGTGTTTACTCAGTCCTGATGTATCTACATTAACCCCTTGTGTATTTACAGTAATGCATATCACCATAAGGGAATGCAATTTTCAAGGCGATGTCACAGTGTTATTATCATGGGGTTGAGGTCTTGGGTTTGAATCCCGCCACAGTAGATGGTGAAATTTGAACTCAATAAAAAAACCTGCAATTAAAATTCGTACAGTGACCATGAAAACATTGTCGATTGTTGTAAAAACCCATCTGGTTCACTGTTGCCCTTTAGGAAAGGAAGCCTGCGACTTCCGGTTGCGGCTATGCCTAGGTAGGTCGCACGTTCGGCAGCTCCCGCCGAGAACGGACTTTTGGGCTCTCTAGAGGAGCCCCAACGGCAATTGTTTGACGGCTTCCAGTGTGGGAAGGTGACAGCAAGGTCCCCCCAGCAGTATATGGATTGGACCAGGAGTGGAGCGGTGAAAAAAGTGATCTTGGAGCAGCGAAAAGTGAGAGGGAGGAAAAACAAGATGGCGGCGGGTGGAGACCAAGCAGCATGGGCGCAGTGGTCACAGGAGCAGCAGGGGTTTCTTAGACGCTGCTTTGAGGAGCTGAAGACCGAAATGCTGGCGCCAATGAAGGCGGCGATTGAGAAGCTAGTGGAGACCCAGAAGGCCCAAGGGGCGGCGATTCGAAAGGTGCGGCAAAAAGCCTCAGAGAGCGAGGGCGAGATCTTGGGCCTGGCAGTGAAGGTGGAGGTGCACGAGGCGCTGCACAAGAGGTGGGCGGAAAGATTTGAGGACTTGGAGAATAGGTCGAGGAGGAAGAATCTTCAGGTTCTGGGTCTCCCCGAAGGAGTGGAGGGGCCCGATGTCAGGGCATATGTGAGCACGATGCTCAATTCGCTGATGGGCGCAGGAGCCTTCCCGAGGCCTCTGGAGCTAGATGGGGCTCACCGGGTCCTAGCAAGGAGATCCAAGGCCAACGTGCTGCCAAGGGCTGTAGTGGTGAGGTTCCACCGCTTTATGGACAGAGAGTGTGTCCTGAGATGGGCCAAGTAAGAGCGGAGCAGTAGGTGGGAGAATACGGAGATCCGAATCTACCAGGACTGGAGTGCAGAGGTGGCTAAGAAAAGAGCTGGTTTTAATCGGGCCAAGGTGGTGCTCCATCGGAAGGGGGTGAAGTTCGGTATGCTGCTGCCAGCGCGACTGTGGGTCACGTTCCAGGATCGGCACCACTACTTCGAAACGCCTGATGAGGCATGGAGCTTCATACGGACTGAAAAGTTGGACTCAGGTTGAGGGTTTGTCGTAGGGGGGTGTTTGCTGTCTTTGCTGCGTTTGGGGAATGTTCTTTGTGATTGGGTGCTGGGTGGGGATGGGTGAAGGGACTTGAGGGGGAGACTGTGGGAGAGTGTGTGCGTCGGCGCTGGAGGGGCAGACCCCCACGAGGGAAGAGGGGGAGTGGAGGCCCGGGGAGGGGAATTGGGGTAAGGCCGCAAAAGGAGCTGCGCCAGAGGGGGTGGGGCCGGATCAGGAAAGCGCGGGCGAAGGACGGGGGTGGGGGGTCGGAGGGGGGGGAATGGGTGGTGCTGGAGGGGGGCACACACTGACTGCCAGGGAGGGGGGATTCTCACACTGATGGGGGTCGATGGAATGGCGGGAGAGGCCGGGGTCAGCAGGAGTCAGCTGACTTACGGGAGTGTTATGGGGGAGCAAGAGGGCTAGATGTGGATCTAGCCGGGGGGGGGGGGGCAAGGGGGGGGATAGGGTTGCTGCTGCATTGGCCAAAGGGGAGCTGGAAGTAGGAGAGGTGGTCGGGGTGGGGGCCCTCCGTCTGGGGGACTGGAGGGTGCGGGAGGAGCGGGCACGAGGCTGGCCTAGAAAAGGAGATGGCTAGTCGGCAGGGGGGGGAGGGGGGGGTGAGTAGCCCCCCGATCCGGCTGATAACTTGGAATGTGAGGGGCCTGAACGGGCCGGTCAAGAGGGCCCGGGTGTTCGCGCACTTAAAGGGACTGAAGGCAGACGTGGTTATGCTTCAGGAGACGCATTTGAAGGTGGCAGATCAGGTTAGGCTGAGAAAGGGATAAGGGATGGGTAGGACAGGTGTTCCATTTGGGACTGGATGCGAAGAACAGAGGGGTTGCAATACTAGTGGGGAAGCGGGTGTAGTTTGAGGCAATGAATATTGTAGTGGATAGTGGAGGTCAATATGTGATGGTGAGCGGTAGGCTGCAGGGGGTGCGGGTGGCACAGGTAAATGTATGTGCTCCGATGATGCCGGATTTATGGGGCGCGTGCTGGGTCGGATTCCGGACCTGGAGGTGGGAAGCTTGATAATGGGGGGGGGGACTTTAACACGGTGCTCGACCCAGCATTGGATCGCTCTAGGTCCAGGACAGGTAAGAGGCTGGCTGCGGCCAAGGTGCTTAGGGGATTTATGGACCAGATGGGAGGGGTGGACCCATGGAGGTTTGCCAGGCCGCTGGCCAAGGAATTTTCCTTCTTTTCCCACATCCATAGAGCCTACTCCCGGATAGAGTTTTTTATTCTGAGCAGGGCGCTAATCCCGAAAGTGGAGGGAACGGAGTACTCGGCCATAGCCATCTCAGACCACGCCCCGCACTGGGTGGAGCTGGAGTTGGGGGAGGAGAGGGACCAGCGCCCGTTGTGGCGCCTGGATGTGGGACTGTTGGCGGATGAGGAGGTGTGCGGGCGGGTGCGGGGTTGTATTGAAAGATATTTGGAGGCCAACGACAACGGGGAGGTGCAGATGGGGTTAGTCTGGGAAGCACTGAGGGCGGTGGTTAGGGGAGAGCTAATCTCCATTAGGGCCCGTGGGGAGAGGAGAGATGGGAGGGAGAGGGTGAGGTTAGTGGGGGAGATTTTAAGGGTGGACAGGAGATATGCAGAGGCCCCCGAGGAGGGGCTACTCAGGGAGCGGCGGAACCTCCAGACGGAGTTTGACCTGTTGACCACAGGGAAAGCAGAGGCACAGTGGAGGAAAGCGAGGGGGGCGACGTATGAGTATGGGGAGAAGGCGTGTCGGATGCTGGCACACCAGCTTCGGGAGAGGGAGGCAGCGAGGGAGATTGGTGGAATTAAGGATAGAGGGGGGAATGCGGTGCGGAGTGCGGTGAGAATAAATGAGGTATTTAGGGACTGTTATGAGGATTTGTACAGGTCAGAGCCCCCAGCGGGGGAAGAGGGGATGCGACGATTCTTGGATCAGCTGAGGTTCCCGAGGGTGGAGAAGCAGGAGGTGGCTGATTTAGGGGCGTCAATAGGGCTGGAGGAGCTGGTTAAAGGATTGGGGAGCATGCAGGCGGGGAAGGCCCCGGGGCCGGACGGGTTCCAGTCGGGTTTTATAGGAAGTACGCGGATCTGCTAGGCCCGTTGCTAGTGAGGACTTTCAATAAGGCAAGGGAGGGGGGGACCTTGCCCCCGACAATGTCCGGGGCGCTGATCTCTCTGATCCTGAAGCGGGACAAGGACCCACTGCAGTGTGGGTCGTATAGACCGATCTCGCTCCTTAATGTGGATGCTAAGTTGCTGGCAAAAGTGCTGGCTACGAGAATTGAGGACTGTGTCCCGGGGGTGATTCATGAGGACCAGACGGGGTTCGTAAAGGGCAGGCAGCTAAATACTAACATGCGGAGGCTCCTCAATGTGATTATGATGCCCTCGGTGGAGGGAGAAACAGTGGCAGCTATGGACGCGGAGAAGACTTTCGACCCGGTGGAGTGGGAGTATCTTTGGGAAGTGTCGTGGAGGTTTGGGTTCGGGGAGGGGTTTATCGGCTGGGTCAGATTGCTTTATAGAGCCCCGGTGGCAAGCGTGGCTACGAATCGGCGGAGGTCGGAGTGCTTTTGCCTGTACCGAGGGACCCCCTTGTTGTTTGCACTGGCAATTGAGCCCTTGGCCATGGCATTAAGGGAGTCCAGGAAATGGAGGGGACTGGTCCGTGGGGGAGAGGAACATCGGGTGTCGCTATATGCGGACGACCTGTTGCTGTATGTGGCAGACCCAGTGGAGGGGATGGCGGAGGTCATGCGGATCCTAAGAGAGTTTGGGGACTTCTCGGGGTATAAGTTGAAAGTAGGGAAAAGTGAGCTCTTTGTGGTGCATCCAGGGGACCAGAGAAGGGGGATAGACGACCTGCCGCTGAAAAGGACGGAAAGGAGCTTTCGGTACTTGGGGATCCAGGTGGCTGGGAGTTGGGGGGCCCTGCACAAACTCAATTTGGTGCGGTTGGTGGAGCAGATGGAGGAGGATTTTAAAAGATGGGATGTGCTGCCACTCTCACTGGTGGGTAGGGTGCAGTCAGTCAAAATGACGGTCCTCCCAAGATTTCTCTTTGTGTTCCAGTGCCTTCCCATTATGATTCCCAAGTCCTTTTTCAAACGGTAAGCAGGAGCATCATGGGTTTCGTGTGGGCAAATAAGATCCTGAGAGTAAAGAGGGTGTTTCTGGAGCGAGGTAGGGACAGGGGGGGGCTGGCTCTGCCGAATTTGTGCGGATACTATTGGGCAGCCAATGTGGCGATAATCCGTAAGTGGGTAATGGAGGGAGTGGGGGTGGCCTGGAAGAGGTTGGAGATGGCGTACTGTGTGGGCACAAGCCTGAGGGCGCTGGTGACGGCACCGCTGCCGCTCTCGCCGACAAGGTACACCACGAGTCCGGTGGTGGCGGCAAAGCTGAAGATCTGGGGGAAGTGGAGGCGACACAGGGGCGAGGTGGGAGCCTCGGTTGGGTCCCCGATTCGGGAGAATCATCGGTTCGTCCCGGGAAGGATGGATGGGGGATTTCGGAGCTGGCATCAGGCAGGGTTTAGGAGAATAGGGGACCTGTTCATAGATGGGACGTTTGCAAGCCTAGGGGCGCTGGAGGAAAAGTTTGGGTTACCCCCAGGAAATGCTTTCAGGTACATGCAAGTGAGGGCGTTTGTGAGACGGCAAGTGAGGGAATTCCCGCTGCTCCCGGCACAGGGGACCCAGGACAGGGTGATTTTGGGTGTATCGGTTGGAGAGGGCAGGGTCTCGGCGATCTACCAGGAGCTGAAAGAAGAGGAGGAGGCCGCGGTAGAGGAGTTAAAGGGCAAGTGGGAGGAGGAGCTTGGGGAGGAGATAGATGAGGGTCTGTGGGCTGATGCCCTGAGTAGGGTTAATTCTTTCTCCTCTTGCGCCAGGCTCAGCCTAATACAATTCAAGGTTGTTCACAGAGTGCATATGACAGAGGCGAGGATGAGTAAGTTCTTTGGAGTGGAGGACAGATGTGGGAGGTGCTCGGGGAGTCCGGCAAATCACGTCCACATGTTCTGGTCGTGCCCAGCACTGGAGGGGTTTTGGAGGGGTCTTGCGAGGTCTATGTCCAGGGTGGTGAAAGTCCAGGTCAAGCCGAGTTGGTGGTTGGCATTATTTGGGGTAACGGACGAGCCGGGAGCGCAGGAGGTGAAAGAGGCCGGTATCCTGGCCTTTGCGTCCCTGGTAGCCCGGTGGAGGATCTCGCTATTATGGAAGGACGCGAAGCCCCCCAGTGTGGAAGCCTGGATAAATGACATGGCAGGGTTCATTGAGCTGGAGAAGATAAAGTTTGCCTTGCGAGGGTCTGTGCAGGGGTTCTCCAGGCGGTGGCAACCGTTCCTAGACTATCTCGCGGAGCGTTAGAAGGAGGTCAGCAGCAGCAGCAACCCTAGGATGGGGGGGGGGGTTTCTGTTGGGGGGGGGAGTGGGGGTTGGTGGGGGGGGGGGCTTCCCTACGAGTACCTTTAAATGTCATATGGGGGGGCTATTGTACATGGGGAAACCCAATGTAAATGTTTTGTACAATGTACAATGTTTAACTGTTGTGTTTGCATTTCTTTTATCTTCTGTTATTCGGGGGGGGGGGGGGTTTGTCAAAAATTTTGTTGGAAAACTTGAATAAACATACTTTTAAAAAAAAAGGAACGGAAGCCTGCCGTCCTTTTAAAAAAATATTCAAAAATAAATTTAAACCAACCCGGGTCCTCAGCGCCACAGGCAGCAGTGCTAACCACTGTGCACCGTGCCGCTCATGGAAGTCTGCTCTCCTTACCTGGTCTGGCCCACAGCAATGTGGTTGACTCTGAAATGGCCTAACAAGCTACTCACTTCAAGCGCCATTAAGGATGGGCGATAAGTGCTGGTCCTGCCAGTAATGCCCACTTCCCGTGAATAAATAATAAAAAAGAAATGTGCGTCCATACTCATTCCTACCTCCAGCAGCATTTGAAAATCCTGGACATGACAAATGCATTGGTGCCATAGACTCCTCGATTAGCAGAAGAGGTTCTATTTCATTCTGTTTCAGCTATTTGTTATTTTTCCAATTAAGGGGCAATTTAGTATAGCCAATCCACCTCCCCTGCACATCTTTGGGTTCTGGGGGTGAGACCCATGCAGACACGGGGAGAATGTGTAAATTTCATACGGACAAAGAGCCGGGGCTGGGATTGACCCTGGGTCCTCGGCATTGTGACTGTTACTGCTGTTTTAATGTAATTTAATTTTAATGATTGATAAATAAATAGCCATGCATGATACAGTGAGATATGTCCTTGAAGATCACAATCAGGACCATTCACAGATGTTAACTCAAGTTAATTTATAGTGGTGGGTGATTAGCCATGACGTGTAGGGACTATTACGGTGGATTATTATATGATTACTGTATCAATGATGGCCTGTTCTATTTTGCAGCTTCTCTGAATAAAATATATATTTCTCACTGTCTCCTAAGGCACAGAGAGCACATGTGGCTTTAAGCAGCAGCATAGATAGCCATCAACCAACATTCTTTCTGACCCCGACCATTACTTTGAAATGATTGACTTTACTCAAAGCAGTAGAACAGGAAAATGTGTGCACAGCAGATAGACTAATATTTTCAGTATAGTTTTAAAGTAACACTCAGAAAGCACCCCTGTTTCTTTTGCAGGATCCCAGTACTTTCTCTGCATTGATATCATGAGTTGTTACTTCCCTTTGACAAAATAAAACCTTGGCCAATGGAGTAAGTTTCCAAAATATTTTACATCAAACTTTAGTAACATGCACACTTAAGACAACAAAAGGTCAATTATTTTTCTGGCTTTTCAAGGGGAAGAGGCCTGGAAAGTCCAACTATGCAGGGTGGTTTGAGCAAATGTTATGCCCTGGTCTCTCAGATTTGAAGAAGAACTGCTAAACGGAGCAAAGGCACATTCAGGTCAGAGGGCAGAAACTGGCAAATGAGGGGCTGGATCAACAGAGTCAGTGGCCATTCTATAAAAGGGAGATAATAAGAACAGCAACTTGTATTTATATAGGGCCCTTAACAAAGTATAATGTCCCAAAGTACTTCACAGGACCATTGTCAAGCAAAATTAGACAGCGAGCCACATTGGGAGATAGGTTTTTGGCTGGCATGGTGGCACAGTGGTTAGCACTGCTGCCTCACGGCACCGAGGACCCGGGTTCGATCCCGGCCCCGTGTGGAGTTTAACATTCTCCCCGTGTCTGCGTGGGTCTCACCCCCACAACCCAGAGGAGATGCTCTGGCTGATTTTGCAAGCCAGCTCTTGGTCTGTAGCATTGTGGTTAACAGATGAGGAACATATCCGCCATGATAGAATGACGGGGCAGACTCGATGGGCCGAATGGCCTAATTCTGCTCTTATATCTTATGAGCTTATGAACTTATGTGCAGCGTAGGTGGATTGGCTATGCTAAATTGTCCCTTAATTGGAAAAAGAAATGATTTGGGCACTTTAAATTTAAACAAAAAAAGAGGTTTTAAGAGGCACCTTAACAGGATTAAGAGATAGAGGTTTACGGAGGGCATTCCAGAGCATAGGCCTAGGTAGCTTGTATAGTAACCACCAATAACAGGCCAATTAAAAGCAGCGAGAGTCAAGAATTGGAAGTGGGTTGTGAGTGTGCAGGAGGTTACATTGATAGGGTGGAGCGAGGCTATGGGGGAGGATTGGTCACCAAGGATTTAAAAATCAATGCGTTGTTTAATCGGGAGCCGATGTAGGTGAGTGAGCAGAGACGGATAGGGAAATTAAACATGATGCAAAATAGGACCCAGGCAATGATATTTTGGATGAAGCAGGGCAGATTCGGGTGATGTTAGGAAAGTATAAATGAATCTTAGTAATGGCTGGGGCAGGTGATCTGAAGCTCATCTCAGGGTCTTATGGTTATGAACAGTCTATTTCAGCCTCAAGCAGTTGCAAGTGAAAGGGTAGAATTAATGGCTAGGGAACAGAGTTAATGGCAGGGACTGAGACAATGGGGTGAATTCTCTGCGCGATGGGATTCTCCAATCCGCCGGCAGCGCACCCCTGATCGCGGGCTTCCCGGCGACGTGGGGTGGCTACAATGGGAAATCCCATTGGCCAGCGACGGGAACAGAGATTCCCGCTGCCAGCAACGGCGCGTCGCTGAGAAACATGCGGCTGGGGAGGCAGAGAATTCACCCCAATGGCTCAGATCTTCCCTTAACTGGAAGAAATTTCTGCTCACCCAGTACCGGATGTTGACAACCAGTCTGATAAATTAGAAATCATGGAAGGGTTGAGAGCTGGTGGTGAGATACAACTGGATATTGTCAATGTAAAAATGCTGTCTTTTCAGATGATGTCACCATGTAGATAAGGAACAGCTAACGGTCGTTCTTTAGGATTCAGAAGTGACAGGAGCAAGATGTCAAACAATTGCTGGTGACTCTTCTTGCTACAACGCAATAGATAATGGAAGCAGCCGAGTGCAGTCCTACCCAGGTGATTAGAACCAATTAGGTTCCGTGATTTAAAAAGAAATGTAAAATTTTATGTATTTAATATTTAGCAGTGTTCATTTTCTCATTTGTCCTCATAAAATTGAGTTCATAGGGCAGCACAGTGGTTAACAATGCTGCCTTACGGCTCCGAGGACCCGGGTTCGATCCCAGCCCGTGGAGTTTGCACATTTTCCGTGTCTGCGTGGGTCCCACCCCCACAACCTAAAAGATATGCCGGGTAGGTGGATTGGCTACACTAAATTACCTTTAAAAAGAAATTGCATTCATGAGACGTTGTCAGAATGGCTTCCAAGTGTGATAAAATATCAGCAAACACCCAAACCTGCATTTGCTGCATTTAGACACCGACTCAAAAACTTGCTCAAAGATGACCAGTCTTCCATTGGTCATGACCCCGATCTAAAAATGAATGCAATTACACCCACTTTTTCTCAGGATCTTCATTCCAAATGTAAGATTTAAAATCTCAAATTTCCTATCAGGATGTTTGGAAAGCTATCTACATTATTTGAGCAATGTGATGTCTTTTAAAATGTGTCAATTTCAAAAATGGAAAAAAACAGTACAGCATTGACTCTCAATGCTCTCGGGGAATAATGTTAAATTTAAAGGAACTACAAATGCTGGAAATCAGAAATGGATGTTCCTTGGAAATATATGGCAGCGCCAGCAGTATCTTTCAGTGTGAAACTTTCATTCTGAAGGACTCATGCCTGAAACGTATGCCTTTCTTTCTGGAAACTGACAGACCGGTGTAATTCCAGCATTATTAAAGGTGTGTCCAGATATGACAAATCGTGTTGTAGTTTTCTTATATGGGAAAATCGTACCCTCTTATTACCCCCAATATTAACTAATCTGGTTACTGTACTTCAATCTACGTTCTATATCCACCCATGTACAAAGATTAAATATTTTGTGATAAAGCCCGTCTGCTGCAATGTCATTTCCACTTTCATAATTGGAAAGGGGCAATTATTACCCATCTCCAGCTCTTAAATACCCAATTTAAGCTGCACTCCACAAGCATTATTAATAAAGATTGCACCATGTGGAAAACTGGAGCACAAATTTGGGATCCAATCCGCTGTGTTGCAATAGCAACCAGGGTTAAGACTTTGCTGGGTATAAAATCCATATTCCATTATCTGCAAGAGATTTCTTCCCAGAGTCTAAATAATGGAAGATGCGTACAGCACTTTTACTACAAATGGTGAGCAATATTTTTGATACAAGACCATATGAAATAGAACTGCTCAGTACAAATTAAAATTATATATGCCAATTCTTTGAAAAGTTTATTTTCATTTTCCATTTAATAGAGATCCTCTGCATGGCTACGAGTCAGACTTATCCCAAGTTTCTATTTATCCCAAGTACAATGCTGTTTGTTTAATCCAGTAAGCAAATTTTTTAATTTTCACAAGAATACTTAGCTATAATGTAGTTCTGAAAACAATGGAGATGAGGAACTTCATGTCTAGAGTGCAGTTTCAAAGAAAGTGTAGGAAGCTAAGAAAAATGATAATTAAATTTTCAAAATCTTTATTTGGCAAAAATAAATATGAAGGATGTATCAAATTCTTGGATGTCATTGATAGAAAAGTATGTACAATAACTACAGTATTTTACACATTTACAATTTTTACACATTAAAATATGCACAAACTCAGTAGAAAAATTTACACAGTTCAGTCTTCTGTTACCAGTTACAGTAATTTAAAACAGTGCATGTAAATGATCACTTTACACAGTTCTCATTTACATCTAGGCTTGGAACACTGCATTCTCTGCTCATGGATGGCTCATTAATTACATTAAAATTATTTAAACTGTCAGACATGGGCACCCAACTGTGACTTTGAAATCTTAGTGTACGTCACTTTGAGGGTTTTGTTTTCATCAAATTAAGTGATTGGGTAACCGCATTCCAATATGAATCTCTCGTTCTTTGCAGATGAATTGGCGAACAGAAATTTCAGAGTAGCAATGCACAGAGTAGCTTCAACATCTGAGTCGGTGTCCTCCAATTGCACAGTCATCATAAGAGAAAGGTACCTAGGAAATAATGAATTACACATTAGCAACAATTCCAATGGCAAATAGCTTTGTGCCATTAACGAATATTATACTAAATATCTAAGTAGGCAATGATTTTATTCTACACAGTATGTTTACTTAGGTGGTGCACCCTACAAAAATTACTATGTGTTTTGGTACTTCAGCAGTTAAATAAGTTTATTTTCAGCACTTACATCCCAGTCAGGTGATTCAGATTCCCACATCTGTTCTTCTTCCCGAATTATGCATAGGGATGGATCTGTCACACTGAGGAGTTGTGTCTGTATTCTGGAATTATCTCTTCCCAAAGTTAGGTGATACGGTGTGCAGTCATTGTACATCCGCACATTGGGGTCTGCTCCACTCTGCACCAACAGTGACACCATTTCAGGATCCTGCTCTTCCACTGCAAGATGGAGTGCTGTCCGACCACTTGATGATTCCTGTGGAGAAAACACAGTTCACAGTTAGTAATCATTGTGCAAGAGAAAAAAAACCAGAAAGTCACTGCTATGTGCCAGCAATTGCATTAATTATTAATTAGAAAGTAAACACTTAATATACCTGAGCATTAATGTCAGCTCCAAGCAGAGTTAAGTATTTCACCATCTGATGAAGTCTGCTCTTGACTGCCAACTGCAAACATGTCAGACCTAAAATGTAAAGTGGAAAAGTCTTAAATATGTGCAAATAACCAATATTAATCATCAAATAATGAAAGCCCATTACATTTCTAGTCATTGTAGTAAAGCTTTACGTTGCATGCTTCTTGTCAAAAACAAGAATCAATCTAGGATAGCTACAAATATTGTTTTTTAAAGAAAAGTCAACATTACATTCTATACCAATTAAAATTGAAAAATGTAGAAATCATTCTGAAAAATATAATTCCTATTTGAACTGATAATACAGTGGAGAACTGTACCATTGTAGTTCTTGCTGTCCATAAGGTTTTGGATATCGTGCCTGGTGCAGAAATCACGGATAATCATCACGCAGGAGTCCAAATTCATCTCACAAGCAATGTGCAGAGGAGAGTTCCCATTAATGTCCCCGAGTCGTAGATCTCCTCCAGCCCATAGCAAAGCTTTTAGCACCTCAGGCTGCTGTGTGATCACTGCCAGATGCATGGGAGTCTAAATAAAACAACACAAGAATGCCGGTGAGAATACTGTAAATCAAACCATGGAAACACACCACACTAAGTAAAATTGTCCAGCAGTTATTTATGCTTCAGCAGCCAGTTATTGCATTTATTAATATGCTGGGGACTTTCCAGTCCAAACAGGAACCGCCCCATTTAAGCTGCTTCAGGCAAGAATACATTCATGTGATAATCAACCCAGCACCCTCTCCAATTTTTAAATTTTAAAACAACAATGCCAGTGCTGTGCATATAAACCCAGTTAAATTTAGTACAAGACACCATAAAACCAGTTGTGATAATCAGATGCAAATATTTACCTGTTTCAGGTTATTCTGCTGGGAAAGGTACTGGTCTCCAACACGGGTATTTTTGAGGATCTCCAACACAATATCGCTGGCTGTATGGATAATCGCCAAATGTAGAAATCTGGAAAGAAAAAGGGGGAATGCCATATGAGGAAAAAAAACTTGCCAGATCAGGGGAATTCTGCACAGCAGCTCAAACCACCAACGCTGGAACTCTCCAGGATTGCGCAAGCTCGGGTTTTTTGGGTACTTTCCACTGTTAAATATTTATCAGACAGCCACTAGTTGGCTGCCAGCCAGGGACTTTCCAACCAATGTCAAACAGGAACTGCACCGCCCCGTGCCTCTGCACCATGTTTTTTTTTTTCAATCCTCAAACACATTCATTTATTTCACATTTTTATTTTAACCATTTGCAAAGAAAAAAAATGCAACAAAACGCCATCACTAAATATTGATTATTGCACGATTCTGCGCCGTGCATTTTATCTGTAGTTGATTTTTCGAGAGTTTTGGAAACATTCGTCGCTATTTTTTTTTAAAAGAGGAATTCGTTCATTTAGCCAACTAACTTCACATTGCATGTTCTCCAATGCGCGATTTTAGGGATTATTTTATGTTTTTACGTTTTATTTAATTTTAAAAAACTCATCTTATTCTATTTTTAAAAAAAAGTCTCCAAATTACTTACGTATCTCCATCCTCCGAGACGAAGTCTTTCCAACAAAGGGCTGCCTCCGGCTTGTCAGCCAGGCTCAACTCCTGGATTTCCCGCAGCACGTCCTCGTCTTTCTCACTCATGGAGCCGATGCCGCTGTCACAACGTTCCTCGCACAGCGGCGCCTGCTTGCCGACTCCGGGCAGCATCGAGCCGCAAGGGTAATCCAGCTTCCCACCGCACCGGCTCTGCTCATCCAACTTAAACAACATGGGATCGGCCATAACTTCTGCACAAAAAGTTTCCTCAGTGAAAGAGAAGCCAACAACAACAAAAAAACACCCTTTTTGTTTTAAGGCAACGATTGAAAAGGCAGTGCCAAATTCTCCTCCAGCAACTCAAACACCTCTGCCACGTCTCAGGTCTGTAGAGGTTACTCTGCAAGGCAGGGGCTTATATAAAATGCAATTTGGGCGGGGTTTCCTTGTCTCCGCCCAGATCCCGCCCCCTTCTCCAGTCACGAAATGTCTCTGTGCTTTTTTGGCTGGGAAATTCCAGCGCAGCTAATGTGTTCAATTAGAAAAAGAACAAGATGTACCGAATGGGTAAAGAGGGGAAAATCCCTTCAAGTTACACAGTTCAGAAATGCACAGGACATCCCAGAAGGGAGGCCCTGCCTATACTTTAATTGAATCCCCAAAAAACCCAATTCTCATTACTGTTAACTTCCAAAATGTTTTGCACATTATACTATTCCGCATTATCATCATAGAATTTACAGTGCAGAAGGAGGACATTCGGCCCATCGAGTCTGCACCGGCTCTTGGAAAGAGCACCCTACCCAATTCATTCATATTATTTTGGAGGGGTTGCATTTACTGGAGCCTTTCTGTTTTTTAAAAAATTGTGGTGACATTTGGAGCAGTGGGTGGAAATTTCTGAAGCTATGTGAACAATTAAAGAAAGCCCCATTCGTTAGTGTGCTGTGTGCATGGGAACAGACGGTCCAGAAAAAAAAGTTGGCAGGGGTTGTGGTATTTGGCATTCAAGGTTATGCATCCTATTCATCATTTCCAACCCAGCAACCTGGAAAGTCTGCATGGGAGGGGGGAATTTAAAGCGAAGGTGGTTTTGAAACAAGATGACCTTTGATTTTCTAATTAATGACTTCTAGGGCGAGGAGGGGAATACATTAAAACTAAAGAGCACAGAACCAATTCATTATCGTCTTGCAATTGCATACCTTGATTGCGAAAGATGCACATTCTCTGAAATCACATAGGATGGATTAAAATAATTTTTCATTACTCTTCGAAAAGCAAGCTCCAGCGTTTTGGTCATTAAAACCTCCAGTGTCATATATTTTAAACAATTTAGGCCACACCAATGATTGCAATATTTTGCTGATCCAGAATTTTGATTTAATTTTATTTGATGATTATATAGAACCATAGAATCCCTACAATGCAGAAGAGGCCATTTGGCCCATCAAGTCTACGCCAACCCTCTGAAAGAGAACCTTAACTAGGCCCACACCCCCTCCCCTCTTATCCCCTCTTATCCCCGTAACTCACCTAACCTGCGCATCTTTGGACACTAAGACGCAGTTTATCATGGCCAATCCACCTAACTTGCACATCTTTGGTCTGTGGGAGGAAACCGGAGCACCCGGAGGAAACCCACACAGACACAGGGCGAAAGTGCAAACTCCATGTAGACAGTCACGCAAGGCTGGAATTGAACCCAGATCCCTGGTGCTGTGAAGCAGTAGTGCTAACCACTGAGCCACCATGTCATCTTAATACTAGTATTGGAAAATAATTTTAGCAAACGTATCAAAATCAGAAGGAATTTATCCATAGTGAAAGAGATAAAAAATACTCTCAATCCTCAGGGGCAATACTATGCATGAACTTACAATTGGCGGCCATGGCCGACTCTTGCTGGTGCAGTAACAGAAAATTTGCAGTCAAATTCAAATGCATCTCCCATGGGAGGAAGACCACCCATATTATGAAATTTGCAGTTTATATTCAAAAGTACATGCAAATGGGAGTACAAAACAAAGTTCTTGAACAGTTGTGAATTTGTGAATGTTAAAGAAAGTTTTCTTTAAAATATTTAAACAACTTCATTTTGTTATACTTGGTGATCTGTAATTCCTCTCCAAAATCTTGAACATATTGTCACCTCCCAAATCGTGCCCACCTTTTTTGCAACTCCATATTTGAACCCTTCTAATCGGGTTTCTGCCTGTCTTTATCAAGGTCAGAAGTTACATTCTATGTAGTCACGGCTTTGGCACACCAACCCTCTTCGTCTTTCTCAACCTGTCAGGCGGCACAGTGGCGTAGCAGTTAGCACTGCTGCCTCACGGCGATGAGGACCTACTTCAATCTTGGCCCCGGGTCACTGTCCGTGTGGTCATAGAATCATAGAATTTACAGAGCAGAAAGAGGTCATTCAGCCCACCAAGTTGGCACCGGCTCTTGGAAAGAGCACCCTACTTAAGCCCACGTCACCACTCTATCCCTGTAACCCAGTACCCCCACCTAACCATTTGGACGCTAAGGGGCAATTTATCATGGCCAATCCACCTAACCTGCACATCTTTGGGCTGTGGAAGGAAAACGAAGCACCCGGAGGAATCCCACGCAGACACGGGAAGAACATGCAGACTCCGCAAAGACAGTCACCCAGGGCCGGAATTGAACCCGGGTCCCTGGAGCTGTGAGGCAGCAGTTTGCACATTCTCCCCATGTCTGCGTGGGTCTCACTCCCACAACCGAAAGATGTGCATGCTAGATGGATTGGCCATGCTAAATTGCCCCTTGATTGGCAAAAAAAGAATTGGGTACTTTAAATTTATATTAAAAAAATCTTTCTCAACCAGTCTGTTGCTTTTGACATGGTTGTCACTGTCCAGCTGACCCCATGGGGCTGCCATTGCTATGCTCCACTCTTACTGATCCAGCTGCAGTCAGCAAATCTGTTGCACTGGTTTCTTTCCTGACCCCTGGACCTCTATGCCGAAAGACGTTTTAGGTCTCCTCCAATTTTCCATCTATTAATCTTCTGCAACATAATTGGAAGATGTGATGTCAGGTTCCATAAATATGCTGACAATACTCCGCTCTGCTTCTTGCTCCACTCTTTCAATGTCTCTGCATTGTCAGACAGTTTATCCAACATCTGGCCCTGGATAAGTTGTAATATTCCCAATTTTTTTCCCAATAGCCCCACCCCCCAGCTCAGCCCAATCTGCTGCTGCAACCTTAATTCATGCTTTTGATGGCTCCCGACTCAAGTATTCCAATCCTCTCCTGGTTGTCCTCCCACCTTCCATCCCCCATAAACCTGAGCTGGTCCAGATTTATGTCACTCATACCCCAACCTGGCATAAGACCTCTTTACTCACCACACTTCTGCTTGCTGACCTACCTAGTTTCCCAGTCCACCAATATCTCAATCATCAAATTCTCACCCTTGCATTCAAATCCCTTCATGGTCTCACCCTTACATACTTCTGTGATCTCCTCCAAGTGTAAAACTCTACAAGAACTCAACATTCCACTAACTCTGACCTCTTGTGCATCTCCCATTTCCATAATCCTGCCATTAATGGTTAGGTTGTGAGCCAACCAGGCACTAAATGTTTTAACTGCTTGAATGTAAATGTCCTCATGTCAGAACTGTTTTCATAATTCCCACCTTTCACAACAACATAATGGCGTACGTTACCACATGGTTAAGCTCGTTAAATCAGCTTTCTGCAGATGAAATCAAGCAAACCACGCAAATAATTGGGGACTTTTAAACTTATGTGAATTACGTACAAAAGTGTTAATGTATTCTGTGATCTTTTCCATTGGTTTAAGATTCAATTTGCCTGGATCAGGCACCTCCTATGAAACTGGCCATGTCCCTGGTCACAGGGTGGCAGAATGGTTAGCACTGCTGCCTCACAGCACTAGGGATCCTGGTTCAATTCCAGCTTTGGATGACTGTCTGTGTGGAGTTGGCACTTTCTCCCCGTGTGTGCGTGGGTTTCCTCCTGGTGCTCCTGTTTCCTTTCACAGTCCAAAGATGTGCAGGTTAGGTGAGGTCGCAGGGATGGGGCGGGGAGTGGATCTGGGTGGGGTGCTCTTTCAGAAGGTCGGTGCAGACTTAATGGGCCTAATGGCCTCCTCCTGCACTGTAGGGATTCTATGGAAAATTGTGGGATTCCAACAATTGCTCTAGACGGTCTTGTGGGTAATGTCTCTACCTCTGAGCCAGAAGTTGTGGGTTTGAGCACCATCCCAGGACTTGATGGCCAAGGAAGATGCATTCATAACACGGTCAAACAGTGTGCTACATCCTTCCAAACGTGCCAATGGCTGATGGTAAGAGTGGGAGAGACTCTTGGTCAGCTACACTTAATGTGGAGTGGCACCCTGGTAACAGAATAGTGACCTGTCCCAGGAATCACTAGGTATGAAAACAGACAAAACTCTTCCTCAGTGTACCGTTATTTACAGGAAGAGAATGGGAATCTGAGCAAATGCCCTGGTTGGAGAAACTGTTTCAAATTGTGCTCCTTTTCTTCAATTCACCGAGACCAATAGGCACATTTTAAAAGGTTTTTCATGTCATATAAACTAAGAAACTGATTAATGCACAACAACTATTAAATGGTTGCACATTGTTTACTAAGTCATTTTTAAATGGTTTTTAATTACGTTACCCACAAGTGGAGGGCGGGACATTTATTAAAAGTGTTAATTTTTAGTGATATATCCATTGCCAGCTCTATTATTAAACCTACACCCATAAATAGTTTTTAATGGAAAAAAACAATTACATCTATTATCTGCTGGGTTAATGGAATTGTAGTTTTGCTGCTATGCAAATTAATTTAATGAGAAACTTGATCTATAACCTAACCAACACAATGTCAAAAGTATTTTGGAAGCAATCTCCCAATTGTGCCTACAGTGGAAACCCAGCCCCCTCATGTGAAGAGAAACAGGAACATGCTATAGTACATAAAGTCATTGAACGTTTTTGGAAATAACAATACTGTGCATGTTGCAATGTTAGCCCCAGGCAGCAGACTGGGATTACTTTAGTCGTGTGGGACATTCCATTTCTGGGAGGGGAAACACTGACAAAGCTTGCTACAATTCTGCTTCCAGTTTGCAGCACCAGGATTGAAATGATCACCGAATAGGCCATGATTTGGACTGGGCTGCAGCAGGCTTTATGAAAATAATCAGGAAAACAGATTGCCCAAGACCAAGAATGGCATCAACTCCAGAGAGTACCCTCTCTTAGAACAACACTATTTCTTGCACCATTAGTTTCTCTTACATCTTTTATCATTTTTCTTGCCAGTTCTTTTGTTCCCTCTTCTGAAGGTCCTAATTTCTTTCTGGGGTAAAAATCCATCAGAACTGGTTGTCCTCTGGAACCTAAAATAAATGATTGTTATTCATGTACAAGCATTGTGCCTTTCCAAATGTCAAGTTCAGTGGCACATACCATTTGAGATTAAGTTTGCAAAAAAAAGTCTCTAAAAGATCCTTATGAAAAGCTGCAACTGAAGCAAAAAGGAGTGGGAATTCAGGGTAAACTCTTGGCGTGGATGAAGAAATAGTCAAAGGTACTTTGGGGAATGATTTCAGGGTGGGGAGTGTATCGAATGGAGAGTCCCAACTTTCAGTACTCTTTCTCATAGAGTTTCATAGAATTTACAGTGCAGAAGGAGGCCATTCGGCCCATCGAGTCTGCACCGGCTCTTGGAAAGAGCACCCTACCGAAGCCCACACCTCCACCCTATCCCCATAACCCCTTAACCCAGTAACCACACCCAACACTAAGGGCAATTTTGGACACTAAGGACAATTTAGCATGGCCAATCCACCTAACCTGCACATCTTTGGACTGTGGGAGGAAACCGGAGCACCCGGAGGAAACCCACGCACACACGGGGAGGACGTGCAGACTCCGCACAGACAGTGACCCAAGCCAGGAATCGAGCCTGGGACCCTGGAGCTGCGAAGCAATTGTGCTATCCACTATGCTACCGTGCTGCCCTCAATGCATATTAATGTCTTAGATGCAAAAACCCAATGCAAACGGGTGAAATTTCTAGATGATACAAAACGGGGAGAAGATTAAAGAAAACGGGACTGTACAAAAAGTATAGATAATGATTTTTAATCTATCAAATTGGCAGGAGACCATTGGGGCCACCGTACAGGCTCTCCAGTTGACCATTATTTGGCACAATTGTTGGATCTGAACTACATTGATTCACAATGGGAGAGGGTTAAAGATGCAAGTTTCAGTTTGTATGAAATGTGGTTTGCTTTTCGAAATCGTCAAACTGTTCACATCAGAAAATGTTGCTGGAAAAACCTACAAGTGCAATACCCAAGAATCCAGGCCTGGAAACTGGATATTTTTGAAATGGTGTGCTGATCTGTGTCAGTTTCAGAATCTGTATTAGTTTCAAGGTGTGTATTAGTATCAGAGTCCGCTTTAGTTCCAGCATCTTTATTAGTTTCAGGCACTGTATAGGTGCGTCATTTAAAATCTGGGAAAATCCAAAATCCGACACGATCTCGGTCCTGAGTATGCTGAACTTTGGAAATTGTACCTATATTTCCATAAAATTGATGATGTGATATTTTCATCGAACCTTTCATGACCTCAGGATATCGCATAGCACTGTTGAAAATGAAGTACTTTTGAAGTAATGTAGAAAACACACAGGGCGGCATGGTGGCGCAGTGGTTAGCGCTGCTGCCTCATAGCGCTGAGGACCCGGGTTCGATCTCGGCTCCGGGTCACTGTCCATGTGGAGTTTGCACATTCTCCCTGTGTCTGCGTGAGTCTCACAATCCAAAGATTTGCAGGATAGGTGGATTGGCCACACTACATTGCCTCTTAATTGGAAAAAAATTGAATTGGGTACTCTAAATTTATAAAAACAAATATAGGAAACAGATCAATTTCCAGTGCCTGGTGTACTTGTAATGCTACAGATATTTGTCTGGTTTTAAGTTCAGAATTGGTGCTACACAGACAAGATATATCCCAAACAGGAGTCCTGAAGCTGGCCTGCAATTGGACTTTGGACCTTATTTCAATAATTAAGCAACTTGCCAGTATGCGCTGACCACAGTTCACTTCAAAAGTTGGATTTTCTGCTGTTTGCTTTGTGGTATTATAGGTATTTAAAATTTTTTTTTAGAGTACCCAATTACTTTTTTTTTTCCAATTAAGGGGCAATTTAGCGTGGCCAATCCACCTAGCCTGCACATCTTTTGGGTTGTGGGGGTGAAACCCATGCAGACACGGAGAGAATGTGCAAACTCCACAAGGACAGTGACCCAGGGCCGGGATTCGAACCCGGGTCCTCAGCGCCATAGGCAGAAATGCTAACCACTGTGCCACCGTGCTGCCCTTGTGGTATTATAGGTATTGCGGTACCTGATAGGCTAAAGCACCATTGGTGGAAACTGTATGCTTTCTATTGGTTAGAATGTATGATAGCTCCATCCTGCTAGGCGGGGTATAAGAACCCGTGCCACCCCAGCAACCTTCATTCTGTACCTGAGCTGCTGGGGGAAACATCTAGCTTATTAAAGCCTTCAGTTGGACTACAACCTCGCTTTAGTGGTCATTGATTGTGCATCGATTTAATAAGCTATTTTTTTAAGAAGAAAGGATGGAGCTCCGAATCAAGCCAGAGTGTCTGCAACTTAACCCCCATGCGGCGAACTCAGCAGCAATCTTTAAGCACTGGCTGGCGTGCTGTAAAGGGTATCTCGGGACGGCCGAAAACGCACCCACGGGAGAAAAGAAACTGCATGTCCTGCACTCAAGGGTGAGCCCAGAGATTTACACCCCCATCGAGGAAGCGGAAGATTTCGATGCAGCAATAGAGCTGTTAAAAGGACACTATATTCGCCCGGTAAACCAGGTCTACGCCCGGCACCTGCTTGCAACAAAGCGACACACCCCTGGGGAATTGCTGGAGGAATTCTACCGTGCACTCCTGGTGTTGGGAAGAAGCGGCAGCTGCCCGCAAGTTTCGGCGAGCGAACACATGGAACTCTTAGTCCGGGACGCTTTCGTGGCAGGTATGCTATCTTCACAAATCCGCCAGCGACTGTTAGAAAAGGACACCCTGGGTCTCAGGGAGGCACGGGCCCTTGCAGGCTCCCTGGACGTGGCCTCCAGGAACGCCCGCGCTTACATTCCCGACCGCGCGGCAGCCCCCTGACTTCATCCTGGCACACTCGACGGTTCCTGACCTTTTCACGGTGACTCCCCCGGCTGAGGGGCTGGATCCTGGGCGACAGGGGTTATCCACTGTGGTCATGGCTGATGACGTCTATCCGGAGGCCACAGAATATTCTGAAGACCCGCTACAACGCCGTTCATACCGCGACCAGGAGTGTGATCGAGCGGTGCTTCGACATCCTGAAAATGTAGTTCAGGTTCCTGGACCGTTCTGGAGGGGCCCTCCAGTATGTTGCTGCGAGGGTCACCCGCATCGTGGCGGCCTGCTGCAACCTCTATAGCATTGCGCAGCAGAGGGACGACGTGCTGGAGGCGGTGATGAATGCCAGTCCTCGTCCGACAAGGAGGATGAGGGCGAGGGCAAGGATGGGCGGTACATTGGGCCCCGGGCAGGCATGGGAGTCCGCACAACATGTGCGTCTGGGCTGGCAAGCACTGGATGCTCTGATCCACTCCAGGTTCACTGGCCCAAAGAGAAAATGCTGGAAAATCTCAGCAGGTCTGGCAGCATCTGTAGGGAGAGAAAAGAGCTAACGTTTCGAGTCCAGGTGACCCTTTGTCAAAGCTGTCACCAACTAGGGGTTTGGCCAGGGGCATGAACATCCCATCCTGCCCGCCCACCGCACCCTGGCCGATCACCTCTTCCCATGGGCACCCACCCTACGCAATCCCCCCCCCCCCCACACACACTTGCAGCCACTCCGTGATACCTACCTGCCTCACCACGGGGTGCAGTTGGCATTAACAGCGGGTCTGGTCCATGGGTTGGAGGATGATGACAACCCGCTTTGGGGTGAGCTCTGGTGCTCCGCCTCGTTCGACAACGCATGACTCCTGCCTACAGCAGCACTTTCCACTGCCCACCAGGGTGACCCCTGCATGAGAGCCGGCAATTCCACGGTCTCATCGAATCCCTGGGGTGGCGGAGTTAGGCACGGTGGCGGGGGCAGAGGGTGGGGAGTGGGAAGTAGGGTGGGGGTGGGGCACCAGAGTGGGGAGCCATGGCTGAACTGCGGTCTCTGGGCCAAGCCCCCCCACAACGCCAGCCCTTGTTCCCCTCCCCCACACCCCAACCCTCTGCGGCCAGCCCAGACCAGCCCACCCTCACACCCATCTGACAGAGCACCGAAGCAGGTTGTAACGCTGTGCACATGTGTTTAATGTGAACAAATATATACAGATTTATGCCCTAGCCCCTCACGCTCTCTGTGCCCTGTAGCCATGCCAACTTAATTGGTGTCTACTTTTCTGGCCTTACAGGCGCTAATGCCACACCTAGGTTGATCCCCAGGAGGTACATCAGGAGTGGAGGCGGCCTGCTGTGATTTCCGCACTGTTACCTGGGGCCCCTTTGGCGGCTGTCTTCTGGTGCGACTGGGCACTGTTGGGTCCGGCTGCTGCTCGGTGGCCCAGGTGGCGTTGTGCCACCCCGTTCTGCCCGATTCCCACCAGATGCGCCCCGACCAATGTCTCGATGCACACAGCCATGGATCACAGGGAGTGGGCCATCTCTGGGTGACTGCGCCACCTCCCTTTGGGTCTGTCCCATGATGGCCCAGCGCCTGGGCAATGCCGCCAACACCCTCAGCCATGGCCCGCTGGACTGGGCCATGCTCAGGAGCACTGCTGCACTGCCCAGGTGGCCCTGCCGCATGGCTGCCTGCGTTAGAGCAGTCCTGTTCTGGGCCTCTGCCACGCCCACACAGAGTGCCCAGGCCTTGGACATCTTGACCCAAGGCCAAAACCTTTGACCCCAAGGCCTCCAGCACACACCCCACCGGGGAGGTGATGGCCTGGGTGGCACGCATGGTCTGCACCATCTCCTGCTTCTGCAAGCACTTCGACTCCTCCAACTGCACCTGCAGGTGCTTGATGGTTACCAACAACCCCTCATGTAGGCCCCAGCTCTGCGGCTGCATCTCCAGTATAGGTGGGACAGCCCTTTCTTGAAGCTTGAAACCTGTCCGTAAGTCAGGTAGTCCCTGGGCCAGGCCACCCTCCAACCGTCCGCCCCCTCGGCTGGGGGGGTACCTACCTCTACCTGTTGAACCACAGCATGTGTGTGGTGCACACCAGATAGTGCCCCAGTAGCTTTTTCACTAACATGCCTAATGCAGGTGAGTGTCTCTGGGATGATGGAGGGTGTTGGAGACAGCTGTGATGGGAAGTCAGTGTCATATCTGGCTGTGCTCTGGAGTGTCTCCCGCTGCGGGTCGAGGGCTCCCGTTTGTGTCCGTGTCCTCCTCCTCTTTGCTGCTCTCCTCCTGGGGTTGGGGTTGTGGTTGGGGTCAGGGGTCGGGGCACACCAGAAGGGCCCGCATCATCACCAGGTGATCCTGCAGGACACAAGACAAGTTGCATGATTGGACCGGACGATGGGGTGGCGGGGGCTGGTGGACAGGGCAGTGCATTGGTGGGTATGGGGGTGGTGGAGGGGGGGGGGGAAAGTGTGGGGGTGGGGGGGGGGTTGTGGGGGTGGTGAAGGGGGCTGTGGGGTGGAGTGGTGGTGGGTGAGGGGTGACGTTGCAAGTGCCATGGGGAAACCATTCCTCAGCGGGGTCTCACTTGCTCGTCCGATGCTGGTCTCCGCCTCAGTGACTGCCCGCTCCTCGGGCCCACCAATCAGGTCCAGGGCCCGCTGCTCTGCTGTGGTGAGGAGCCGCAGGTCCGGCGGACCCCTCCGGTTTCCTCCATCTCTCGATGGTTGGGTGACGTGGTGGAGAGAGACAGAAAACGCGTAGTGTTAGACAATTGGACGCATACAGTACCGTGTTGGGTGGCTGTAGCCAGGGCACACGGTCATGGCAGCTGGTATGGGTGCTGGCAGGTGGTGCAGAATGGGGTTACGGGTGTGTGGGATGGGGGTTTGTGCCAGAGACATGGTGCTGCCTACTCGCCCTGGCTGCCCTGAGGAGGCCTTGCAGTTTCTTGCGGCACTGCTGGCCGGTCCTGGCGGTGTTGCCCATGGAGCTCTCAGCCTCTCCCACCTGCGCCCAGTCCCGGTGCACGGCGGTGGGTGGCAAACGCCTCCCCACCCCGGGGTCCAGGGTGACTCGCCTCTCCTCCACTGCGTCTGGTAGGGTCTCCAGCTCGGCGTTGGTGAACCGCAATGCCACTCTCCTGACTGCCATCTTGTTGGCTGGGATGAGTCTGTGTGGGAGTGGAATGCTTATATGCGGCAGCAGCTTGTCAGCCTCTCGAGTGCTAACCCCAAATCCAGTGAATCAGACATCGTTAGCTGCAGTGTGGGATATGTCCCTCACTACCTCTGTCATGTCCCTCATTGCATTGTTCATGTCCTTCTGTGTCTGTGATATGTCCCTCTGTGACTGGCCCAGGTCAGTTAGCACCTGGCCAATGCTCTCGATGCTTTCAGTCATGACCCTATGTGAATGGGCCAAGCTCTGGAGCGCTGCAGCAATGTCCATCTGGGCTTGGGATATGTGTGCCTGTGACTGGGCTCTCCTGCTCTGTGCCTCAGCCATGGACAGCACAGTGTGCCCAAGTTTAGGACATCCTGACACATGGCCCTGACATCTTGCCCCAGGCCTTCTACCGCAGCCGCAACCCTTTCAGTGTTGGCCTGGGTACCACGCATTGTCAGCAGCATCTCCTGTGCCTGAAAGTGAGTGGACTCCTCCAGCTGTACGTGCAGGCACTGGTATGTTACAGATGCCCCCTCCTGTAGATTCTGGCTCTGCATCTGCGTCCGTACCAGTGATGGGATCATTTTTTCCAGCTATGACACCTGTCTGGACAACTGGGATCAGGCAGCCCTCTGACCGTCTGGTCCCTGGGGAGTCCCTGCCTCCGCCTGATGTGCTGCTGCAGCATGTATGTGGTGCTCACCAGAGGGTGACCCAGGAGCCTGATTACTAACATTACCCACTGAGGTGTTAACCTCTGCGATGGTGGATGGTGCTGGTGGAAGCAGTGTTGAAATGTCGGTGTCTTCCCCAGCGTGGTGCTCCAGGGTGTGCTGGGGATGTGGCTGGGGGGCAGCGACCCCGGACTGCCTGGCCTTGTTTGATGGTGATCCAGCAAAACAAAAGACATGGGGTGAGACCTTGGGAAGGACTGGTCTGTGGGCGAGGGGTGCATTGGGCTCTCGCGTTTTGGGTACATGCAGACCTCCATCATAGCCACTGCCTTCTCCTTGGCCTCCCCTGCAGGTTACAGGGCCCTCTCCTCAGAGGGGGTGTGGACCTGAATGCCCACGATTGCCACTCCAGTCTTCTGGCACTCACGCCGATTATGAGTCGCCTTATCTTTGGGGCCGCAAAGGACATAATGCGATGCTGGGAGATGAGTTCTATGGGGGGGTCTGTAGCTGGTGGCATGTGTATGCAAGGGTCCTGGTGAAAGAGGACAATACATGTGTGTGGTAGTCTGTGTTAGGAGGATTACGGTACCTAGTAATGCTGGAATACCATTGGTGGAGAATGTACTTGTTCCATTGGATAAGCTTGCATGTTAGCTCTGCTGCCGGCTGTCGAGCAGCTCAGCCTGCCAATTCATATCGTTTCAGCCAGCCTCGCAGGAATGTTCGGGCAATTCAACCCACTGTCACCGAGTCCGATTCCGATCTCCCACACAGCAGTGACACTGAGGACCCAAAGGCGCCTTTTCGAGTCGGTGTCATAACGAAAAACAGGCTGTCCCTGAAGCAAAGACACCAGCCGCTGTCGGTATACGGCATCGATCCAGACGATGAGTGGTGTGCCACCCTGACGGTCAACCAGAATTCGTCGCCCACCTCAGAGACTTAATTTGTGAACTTTGTGCACTAATGGACTCTCTGGTCTGTTCTGTTCTTCCGTTTAATCGTTCAAGTGGTTTGTATATAGTGTTCAGCTCATTATTTGTGTGACACACTTTTTTCTGCACCAGGGACTTCCCATGTAAATAGCTTAGTTTTATGTACATAGTCCTGTAAACATTTCGCACACACGTAGTCAGGAACATTCACCCCACACTATTTACTGTCACGCAGGCACATTTTTTATATAAAAGTGGGGATGTCATAATATACACCAGTATATCATGGTGCAGACACACACTGATGGACACACAGTGGGACCAATCAACATACACAACACCGCAGCCAATCACCAGTGAGAGCACACGCACTATAAAGGCAGAGGGCATCAGAGTTCCCGCTCATTCAAGTAGCAGCTAGCTAGGAGCACAGAGCTCACAGCCTGCAACACAGACATTCACCATGCGCTGAGTGCATCAACTGGTTAGGACAAGGCAAAGGTCTTTAGTTAAAGCTGGTATCGTATTTACCCACAGTTCAAGTATGTTTAAATAGTTAACCTTTTAATAAAATAGTGTTGCACTACTTCAGGTGTTGGTGACCTGTATGTGATCCAGAACACCCAACACATCACCGAGAAGCTAAACGAGCCTCCTGATGCCCTATCCCGCGGCACATGTGCCAACGCACAAGTGGACCGCCTCCGAGCCCTCCATGAGGACCTCTGCCACCCGGGGGTCACTCGATTTTTCCACTTCATCAAGACCCACAACCTGCCCTACTCCATCGAGGAGGTCAGGACAGCCACCAGGGACTGCCAAATCTGCGTGGAGTGCAAACCGCATTTCTACCGACCAGAGAAAGCGCACCTGATAAAGGCTTCCCGTCTCTGAACGCCTCAGTGTAGATTTCAAATGCCCCCTCCCCTCCACCGACCTCAACACGTACTTCCTGAATGTGATTGACGAATACTCCCGGTTCCCTTTCGCCAACCCCTGCCCCGACATGACCGCAACCACCGTCATAAAAGCCCTCCAAGGTATCTTTACGCTGTTCGGTTTCCCCTCCTACATACACAGTGATAGGGGATCCTCCTTTATGAGCGATGAACTGAGTCAATTCCTGCTCAGCAAGGGCATCGCCTCGAGCAGGACGACAAGTTACAACCCCCGGGGAAACGGACAGGTAGAGAGGGAGAACGGAACAGTCTGGAAGACCGTCCTACTGGCTCTGCGGTCCAGGAATCTCCCAGTCTCCCGCTGGCAGGAAGTCCTCCCGGATGTCCTCCACTCCATCCGATCACTGCTGTGTACCACGACCAACCAAACACCTCACGAACGTCACCTTGTCTTCCCCAGGAAGCCCTCCTCTGGGACCTTGCTCCCGACCTGGCTGGCAGCTCCCGGACCCGTCCTGCTCCGAAAACACGTGCGGGCGCACAAGTCGGACCCGTTGGTCGAGAGGGTTCATTTCCTCCACGCTAACCCTCAGTACGCCTACGTGGCGTACCCCGATGGCCGACAGGACTTTGGTCTCCCTACGGGACCTGGCGCCCGCTGGATCCCCACACGCACCCCCGCCACCAGCTCCACCCTCCCTCCCACCGGCGCACCCCAAAGCCGCCCCCTTCCCAGGTGGATCGGTTCTTCCACCGGCCCCGTCTAGGCCCTGCCCACCGGCGCACCCCACAGCTGCCCCCTTCCCAGGCCAGTCGGCCATTCCGCCAGCCACGTCTAGGGGTGATGAAGCTTTTGCAGAAGCCGAAACCACGCTCCCGGAGTCGCAGGCGCCCGAACCACCACCGACATCACCACCAAAGCTACGATGATCGCAGAGGACGACCAGGGCCTCCGATCGACTAATTGCTTCCTTTTGAAATGTACATTACTGTTATAAATAGTTAAAAGTTGTAATGAGGCAAAATGCTGTACGGAGGCATTAAGGTACCTCCATAACTATAACTTCTACCACATTGTAATACGAAACCACCCCCCCCCGCCGGACTCTTTTTTAACAGGGGGTGAATGTGGTAGTCTGTGTTAGGAGGATTACGGTACCTAGTAATGCCAGAATACCATTGGTGGAGAATGTACTTGTTCCATTGGATAAGCTTGCATGTTAGCTCCGCCTTTCAAGGCGGGGAATAAGAGCCCGTGCTGCCCCAGCAGCTTCCATCTGTACCTGCACTGCTGGGGGAAACATCTAGCGTATTAAAGCCTTTAATTGTCTCCAATCTCGTTTCTGAGGTTATTGATTGTGCATCAATGTGTTGGGGTTTGGTGGAGGGTGGGTTATGAAGGAGATGCTGGCAGGATGGGTGTTGATGGCCTCTAAGGGATTGGAGGTAGATATGAGGAGTGAGGGAGAAGAGTGATTAGGGGCACAGAGGTGGTTCCTCGCCCGAGCTGCCCGAAGGAGGTTATTCATCTTCTTCCTGCATTGCGTGCCAGTCCTCCTGGCGATGCTGCCAGCACTGGCAGCCTCTGCCACCTCCTCCCAGGTGAGAAGAGCGGGCTTGAGTCTGCCTTACCCTGGGGAAGAGGGTGTCCCTCCTCCATGCACCATGCATTCGTCAATCTCTGACTCCCAGAATCGGGGTGGGGGAGGGGTGTGTGTGTGTGTGGGGCGGGGGGGGGGGGGGGGGGTCATCTGCTTAGACCAGCTGCAGTCTGCGGCTCCGAAACCCAGCAGCTTTCCACCAGCAATGCTGCAGTCACTGGGGTAGCACTGCATGGGAGCACTAGTGCAGGTAAAGGCGCATGGAATGCAGACACTAAGGAAATACAGAAGGGTGATTAGTTGACTTTTGTATGCATTATGACATGATTTCAGTTGTGAATTTATTTTGTGGGGTTTTTTTTTGCATTGCGGAGAGCAGATGTTGCGATGGTCAGTGCCAGAGGAAGATGAGGTGGGGCTGGGGTTGATGAATGGGGAATTGGAGTTGCTGTTACCGGTACTACATTTAGGTGAATTCTTCTTCGACAGCCTGGGAAGGAAGAAGTAGTTTAGGTTGCCTGCTACCTTCCTCAACCTCTTCAATCTCCTGCTTCTTAGCTGCTCACTTGGCAAGGACTGTCAGTTCATGATGATGTAAAGTTGTGTAGCAAACAGCAGACCACAGCAAATCTTGATCTCCATTTTGCTGAGTACTGCAGTGCTCATCAGAGTGCCTGTCAGCAGAAGCTTAATTCCAGCATTGGTTGAACCTGCATCCCAGCTTGATGTTGAGGAAGTGGAATCCCACGACAGGGCAGAGTTGACATGCTGTGCTGGCAAAGTGACGCAAGCTCATTCAATGGTACCCGGCAGCATGGGGAAGACTACCATTCTACCAATACTGCGGGCACAATCTGCCTGCTTGTCTCTGGCAGGACAGAATGAAATGCAATTGGTTTTCTTTATCTTTCCTTAGGCAGCAGTGGATGCCAAACCATGAGACGTCTCAAAGTATCAACACCACGAGTCTGGAAAGAGCCAGACATATGTACCTTCATCCTCCCCTTCTCCACACCGCCAACACCTTCACAGTTATTAGCAATACAGCCTTGCCCTACTCTGAGGTTGCACTTGCAACTCCAGCAGGCGGAAGATATCAGTGAGGTCATTCTTACTGAAGTGCAGATATCTGACACACTGGGCTGGATTCTCCGCCCCCGACGGCGAAATCGCGTTCGGCGAATCCGTTTTGGCGCCGAAATCGGGAGCGGCGCCGGTTTTTTAATACTCTGCCCCCCGAAAATCGGCGTACTCGTGGGGTAAGCCGCGCCGAGTATCCACCGCCTCAGGCCATGCCTGAGACTCACCCCGCGATGCTCCGTTGCCGACCGGCTGAATTCCCGGTGGCATGGGACTCTCATGGTCCCAGCTGTACGGGAACCTCGTGAGGCGGCTGCGGACTCAGTCCGGGGCCACCACAGTCGGGGGAGGGCCAATCGGAGGGCAGGGGGGGGCTTCATTCTGGGCTGGGGGCAATGTGGACGGGCGATCCGGGGCGCACGAGCAGCCGATGCGGGGCGCTTCTTTGCCCGTCCAGGTCTGGGGGCTGAGGCCGCCATGTGTTGCTAACTTTGGGCTGGCTCTTAATTCGTAATTTGCTCTGTTTGTTTAACCTTTACTCTAGAGTCGCCAGGTATCTTTATGATACCGCCACGAGGTTCAAGTTCAAGTAATGATCAATAACTCAACACACCAATTAGTAAGATTCAAATCAAAGCACATTTATTATACACAGTAAATCGCTACTCATGCATAAACTCTACTTTCTAGACTATTCCTATCATTAAAAGGCCTATACTTAGCTTCGGACTGGCCCATCAGGTCAGGGGAACAAATGGCCTTTCGTTCAGGTCCTGAGTCTGCAGGATTCAAAAGCTGGTATGGACTGGTAGCTAGGAGCGCCTATCTCGTAGCGAACGTTGACTTGAGACTTGCTTGGTTGGCGGCAGCGAGGCAGGTCACTGTCAAGGGTTGGTTCGAGCTGCTGAGTGACCCTGCCAAAGAAGGACGATTTGAACTTGGGGGCTTTACTTTATAGCCCCCAGGGGCTTCCTGCCCTTTGGGGCGGACCCCGTACCTGGTCACAAGTGATTGGACTGCATTCCGATCACTTGGATCGATTTCTCCAATACCGGAGTTGTTCCCTGATCGTTGGGTGGTCCCTAAATGTCCGTTGGCCTTCCTTTGTCTTGGCTCCTGCTGGCGCCGAGGAGTCTGGCTTGGCTTTATTCGCCTTAACTGTTGCCATTGTGCCTTGGAATCGCTCATTACTATGCAGATGGCTGCTGGTTTCAATGCTGTCTGGTTGTTTTGCAGGTTTCAATATACATGATTTCTGCACTTGCTAGTCTTTGCCTGAGTTGGCTGAATTTCCCTTCAGCCTTTGTGGTTCTCCGTTTTAAGTCTGGAAGTGGCCAACCCAGGTGGCTACACACCCTCCTTGTGATCCCGAACGCGAAGCGTGAAGGATCACATAACTGCGTTGTCTTCATTGCCTGACCCGGCGAGCACTCTTCTATGGCCTCTACATTGACCATAACTATGCAAGAAAAATTTTAACTAACAATTTCTAAGTGGCGCTATGTCAAAACAGGGACATGAATTACAAAATTTTAAAAAACGGTACCTCTAACTGTCCTCAATAAACTACACTCACTAAACATTCAGTTATATTAACTTCCTAAACAATACAAAATAATAGCAGCATTTACGTTTTTCCTGGCTTGGCAGTCAAACATAGGGTTGTACAATCTTTCCATTTCTTTATTGACAGAAGAACGCAAACAAATGTCCTTTATTATAGATCGAGGGGTTCGGGGTCCTGGGGATAACTGAACACAGGGGATATTATTCTGTATACCGGGGTGCGAGCGCGGTAGGCTCTCCTTCTCCATTTCCTCATGCGGATAGTCTGCACGATGCTGCAGAGTATCGCCAACACTAATAGGGATTCGACTACGTAGGAAAGGGAGTACTGCGTTATGAGCTTATCACACCATGATAAGTTCGGGCAGCACGGTAGCATTGTGGACAGCACAATTGCTTCACAGCTCCAGGGTCCCAGGTTCGATTCCGGCTTGGGTCACTGTCTGTGCGGAGTCTGCACATCCTCCCCGTGTGTGCGTGGGTTTCCTCCGGGTGCTACGGTTTCCTCCCACAGTCCAAAGATGTGCAGGTTAGGTGGATTGGCCATGATAAATTGCCCTTAGTGTCCAAAATTGCCCTTAGTGTTGGGTGGGGTTACTGGGTTATGGGGATAGGGTAGAGATGTTGACCTTGGGTAGGGTGCTCTTTCCAAGAGCCGGTGCAGACTCGATGGGCCGAATGGCCTCCTTCTGCACTGTAAATTCTATGATATCTATGATATCTATGATGGTGTGGTGTTGCCTGTTACTGGGCTCTGGGTGCTATGGGGAAGTGAATCATTAACTGCTGGGGGGGGGTTGGGGTCAGGGGGTTCGCGTTCGCGCGCAACCGGGTACACATTATGACAAAAAACACGTATGCCGTCTTCATTGTTGACTTCTTCTTTCTCTTCTCTTCCTTTCCGTTTTGTCTCTTTTCCTGTAGCTTCTGGAGTTCTGTGTGATCAAGCATAGTATCTGTTACTATCTTGCTTAATATCTCGTGCGTTAGTATGTCTGTCCTTTCGTGCCAATTCTCCCTTTACAATTTGTCACCATGTGTGACTCCCTCATTTTTTTTTTTAAACCAAATATTGAGGACAAGACACACTTAAAAATACTGAAACAGTGCGAGCCGTCTCGCAGGCTGTGCGATTTACCATCCAAATGTTTGAGGATGTAAATAGCAGAGGGATGGCAACCTAAGGGTTGCCCGAAAACAAAACAAAACTCTTTGAAACAAGAGTGCCGAAATGAGGTGCGTACGGGTAAGAATTGGATGGAATCCCTGGGTAGGTCGGCGACCAATGCCGTATGTGCTCTACCCGAGCATAGCTGACCAGAGGGAGGGTCCTCAGGCAGAGCGGAGACCAATGCCGTTTCTCCATTGCCAGAGCAACCGACAAGAACGGGCAAGAAATGTAGTCATCGTGGGGGGGTTGCCGTAAAGGTTCTACCTTCGAACCACAAGAGCAGTTATGAACGGGGGTCTGGCAAGCTCTCAGCGGTTTCTGCCGATGAGCGTGCTGGCAAGTATTCATAGGTTTCTGCAGACAAATAAGGCGTGGGGCTGTGGAAAAAATCTCCGATCTTACAAACAACATTTAACACTAACAGTAACAAACAACATTAAACAACATGCTGCAGGTTCTATCAGAAAGGACACCGTTTCTCCCAAGCGGTTCCTTTTTAAAACATCATCTGGACACCTCAGTTATCAGTTGCGAACAGGGTCGCAAAGGGGTTCTCGTTTTGGGAGTCAGACTCAAAGTTGCCATCTTCTCCCGGATGCCATACTCTGGAATGTATAAGGGCTGATAGGGCTGCATGGTGCGATTTGGGGTCCATCTCGTCGTTCCGGACGTGCCTGAATGAATTATCACGGTGCCAAAAGGTGGTGTCTAGTTCTGTGGGGACGGAATCGGCATCGTAGGGCGGTGGTCTTTGGTGGGGTTTGTTGAGGAATGTGATGAGGAAGGGATCACTCGAATCGTGGTCAGATTCGCTGGGTGTAGGCCCTGTTGCCTGGGGATAGTAGGGAGGCGTGCTGTGGCTATTGTCTGAGTCACAGTCGCTGTCGCTGCTGCTGCTGTCTGTTGGCGTTCCGGGGCGGAGTCTAGAGGTCGGGGGTGGAGTCGAGGGCGAGTCTGTGGATGTGGTGGGCGTGTTGGGGGAGGGTAAGGATACGTTGGCTGTGGACGGGGGGTGGTCTGCTGCGTCGAGCATGACGTGATGTGCGTGGTTGGACTGTGGGCCATATGCCTTAAGCTGGTTAATATGGAACCACGCAGTCTTTTTGTTGGGGTACTTAATTTTATACACGGAGGGGCTTACTTTGTCCTCAATGGAGTACAGACCCAAATACTTCGGTGACAGGAATGTGCTGGGGTTGTAAATTGAGAGAATGACCTGCTGTCCTACCTCAAACTCAGTCGCATGCACTGTCGTGTCGAAACAGGCCTTGCTCTGTTTCTTCCGTGTGCCTAATCTTATTGCGGCTGCTAGCTGAGCCATTTTTACATTCTCAACTAGTTGTTTTACTCCGTTCTCGTGTGTGAGGGCCGTCACTTCGGGGCTGGTCAAGTCCAATCCTAATAAAAATTCAGTGCCTTTCATGGGGCGTCCGGTCATGAGAGTGTGTGGGGTGTAACCTGTGGATGTTGAGACAGTATTTCTCAAAAACATCAGCGCAAAAGGGAGGACTGAATCTCAACTGATGTTGTTTTGTTGGACCATTTTTCGGAGGGTTGATTTTAGGGTCCGATTCATGCGCTCCATGATACCACTTGACTGGGGGTGGTATGCGATGTGGAATTTTTGGGTAATGCCAAATTTCGTGAGGACGTTCTTCATGACACGTCCTGTAAAATGGGAACCTTGGTCGGATTCAATGCTGCGGGGGAGTCCCCATCTCGTAAAGATGTGGTGGGTTAAGATCTTTGCGGTGGTCTTTGCCGTGTTAGTTCTGGATGGGAATGCCTCTACCCATTTCGTAAAAGTGTCTATGACGACTAATGCGTACTTGTAACCATTCCTGCAAGGGGGCAACGGTCCTATAAAATCGATCTGGAGGTTAGTCCAGGGGCCGTTAACGGGGCGGGTGTGGCTAAGTTGAGCTTTCATGGCGTATCTGTCCGGATTGTTCTGGGCACAGATAAGGCAATTCTCAACATAGTGCGTTACGTCTTCTTTTAAACTTGGCCACCAACAGAGCTGCCTGAGGTGGGCTGTAGTGGGATCAATTCCCTGATGCCCATGACTGTCATGGAACAAACAAATGAGCTGATTCCTGTACTGTTCAGGAACCACATAAAAGGTGTCTTTTAACACCACACCGTCATGTGTGGTTAGTGCATGTTTAAACCTATCATAGGGTGCTGGAAATTGTCCTTTTAAAATCTCCCTGAGATTGCTATCCTGCTTCTGGGCCTGCACTAAATCCTCGATATTAGTCTGCGAGACCTGAACTGCATTCACTGGTGCGCTTTCGGGGGGTGTCCAAAAATATCCATGTCTGGAACCTGCTTTGGCCAGTGCGTCGGCTTTTACATTTCCAGGGGGGGAGGAACGGTGGTGACTTCGAACTTTACTGATTCCGAATGTCCTGTTCTGTGCTTTTTCTAAAATGTGGCGGAGCAATGGGGCTGAAGGGAGGGGTTTTCCGTCTGCAGAAACAAATCCTCTTGCTTTCCACAGGGGTAGGAATTCTGTAAGGCTGTTGCAGACATAGAGGCTGTCCGAGTATATGTCTGCTGGGCTGGGGAAGGAATCTGGGTGATCCACAATGTACGCAACGGCTGCTAGTTCAGCCGCCTGCGCGCCTAAGTGTCCTGGTAGTTTGAGTGAGATTTCTTCTAGGACGTGTCCCTGCGCATCCTCGACATAAATGCCGCATCCTGTAACGCGCTTCCCTTCTAATACTGTGGAAGGGAAGAACCATCCACGTAAATCCTTAAAGGTGCGCATGTGTCTGTGTGCTGGGGGCTCTGGGGTGAACTACCTATCTTTCTGGGGGGTGTTTTCGCAATAAAGGGGCCTGTGTTGTGGTGCGGTGAGATGATTTCACATTTGTGGGGGGTGCCTGGGTACTGAAGGTTATAGGCTAAGAAAGTGTGGGTCTTGGTCCTTTTAACAGTGATGTCCCGTCCCTGCAAAAGAAAGGTCCATCTAGCTGCTCTAATCTGACTAACTGTACCGTCCTTGAGTCGTCCGTCAAGTAAAAGTTGGGTGGGGGTGTGTTCTGTGATGATTGTGATGGGGTTTAGTCCAGTTATGTAGGAAAAATACTGAACTGCCCAGAAAACTGCGAGCAGGTGCCTTTCACAGGCCGAAAATCCCTGCTCCACAGGATCTAAAAGTCTGGAGGCGTAAGCCACGGGTCTTAATTGTTCGTGCCGTTCCTGGAGGAGCACGGCCGAAAGGGTGCGGTCTGTGCTCGCTATCTGTGTAGCATAGGGGGAAAGTGGGTCTGGAACCTGTAGTGCGGGGGCTGCAATGAGGGCTCTTTTCAAAGCATCCACAGCATCCGTATGCTGCGGAAGCCATTCCCAGGGGGCTCCTTTCTTTAGGAATTCCGAGCGGGGTGCTGCCTTGCTGGCGAAACCGTCAATGTGGTTTTGGCAGTAGCCAACCAGTCCTAAAAACAACCGGAGAGCTGAAACGTTCTGGGGAAGGGGCAATTTAGCAATCGAGTCAATCCTTTTGTGCTCGATCTTACGTTTACCATGTGTGATAATCCTACCCAAATATATCACTTTGTTTTCCAAAATCTGGGCCTTTTTGGGGTTTACTTTGCAACCAATTTTCTGTAGGAGCTCCAGGAGTTCGGACAGAAGCTCGATGTGCTCTGCCTTGGTGTCTGTCTGCAGTAATAGGTCGTCCACATACTGGACCAGACATTCGGGGCGAGAAAACTTCGATAATCCATTTGCCAGCTGTCGGTGGAAAATGGAGGGGGAGTTGTGGAATTCTTGTGGCAGGCATGTCCACGTGTACTGCTGACTTTTAAAAGTGAAGTCAAAATTGTATTGGCACGCTCTTGCCAATAGAATGGACCAGAATCCATTACTGATGTCCAAAATCGTAAAATATCATGAGTTGAGTCCCTGTTTGAGCATGGTCTCGGGACATGTGGCTACTGTGGGGGCTGCTGCGGGGGTGACTTTGTTGAGTTCCCGGTAATCAATGGTCAGTCGCTATGATCCATCGGGCTTTCTCACTGGCCAAATCGGGGCATTATTAGTGGAGGCTACTGATCTGAGTACGCCCTGCTCTAATAAGCTGTCGATAACTTTTGCGATTTCTCCCTCTGCCTCTTGGGGAAATCCGTATTGCTTTTGGGGTCTAGGGTCAGGTCCTGTGATTTGAACGGAACCAGTCATCCGGCCACAGTCGTGTTCGTGGGTCGCGAATGCTGTCCGGTGCTTCTGCAGAACTGCCCTAACCTGCTTGTCTGTGCTAATTGTGGTCATGTCAAACCAGAATTCGCCGACTGTGCTAATCTTGTTGGCGTATTCACCTATTGTGAGCGTTGCGGGGGCTCTTGCGGATTTTGCCATTTCCCAGACACACTGGTTGACTGGATCAAAGGACAGGTTGTGGGAATTCATAAAATCGATGCCCAAAATGTGTTCTGTTGTGTGGGGCAGGTCGACTAAGACTATGGGGTGCTTGGTGGTGATGTTGCCGATTTGAATGGGTACAGGGGCTGTGATGTGTCCCTGCTGTGAGTGGCCTGTGAAGCCGCTGAGGGTGATGGTGGCTGTAGTGTTCCACGTGTCTTTCTGGAATATGGTGGAGGAATTGATTGTGGTGCGGGACCCTCCTGTGTCCCAGAAAATTCGATGGGCTGTCCCCGTATCTTTGCTGCAACTACTGGTCGGCCGGACCTATCCCAAAGAGTGTCGCAGACCCAACTGGGGGAGCCCGAACACCGTCAGTCCGTTCCGTTCAGGTCCGTCTGGTCTGAACGGGTGCTCACACTATGTATGGCTCTGTCCTATTCTTATTCAGAGTGCCTGCCTGCTGGGCTCTCTGTGGCTTTCGTGGGGCATTGCATTCTTGTGCAAAGTGTCCTAAATGTCCACAGTTGTAACACTCCTGTGGTTTTTGTGGGGGGCGTTCCTGCCTTTGTTTACCCATGCGGGGTTCTGGTGCGTTTTCACCGCTTGGATGTCTGCTTCTGCCTGCTGTTCCTCGGGTTTCCTAACTGCGGGTTTGTTTTGGACAGATTGCTCCCAGGCGCGGGACAATCTTTTTAAAACCCATTTCTCATTGTGGGCTTCCTCTGAGGGGTCATAATTCGTACAGGCTTTTTGTCCTGCCTCTGTGGCATGGGAGATAAGGGTGCGGGTCCATTTGGCCATACCGTCTTGGGACAAATGGGCTTGTTCTAAATTACCGAAAACTGCTGTGAAATGAATCCACAGGCGTCCAGCAAACGCTGTGGGGTGTTCCGTCTTTTTCTGCCTGCACTTATTCAGGCCTTCTACGGGGTCACCTCTGTTGTAGCCGATCGCATCTAGGATCGTTGCGTGCATTTCTGCAAGGGTGCCTCCTCCTACATTCTGTGGGTCGGGAAGGGCTGCTACGACCGAAGGGCCTAAACTCAAAACTGCAAGCTTCACGTGCTCTCGCTCATCCAGGCCGTACATGGTCGCCTGCTGCTTTACTCTGGCAAAGAAGTGGTGGGGGTCTGAGGTGGGGAGGAACGGTGTGATTTTGTCGCACGCGTCCCGTAAATAGGTCACGGTTAAGGGGGTGGTATAAAGCCATTCTGTGTCTCCGTCCGATGTGACTGTGCGGTGGGTGGTTACTGGATTCATTGGTGCCTGAACTATCTGCTCTGTGGGGGGTTGGGGCGCTTTTCTCTTCTGCGGCTTTCCTTGCGCACATGCTCCCTGAACATATCTATGCGCGGTCTCATTTAATTCTTCCCAATCCGGGCCGTCTTCTGTATCTAACTGGGATCCAAAGGTGCTCTGGAATCCATTCTGAACTGAAAGCAAAGACTGTAGTTCTGCAATCTGCTTCCTGCACTTCGCATGATCTAGTGAGCTTTGTCTGTGCTCCGTGGTGGTAGCATGGAGTGCTCGTAATGCTGCTTTCAGGTCGCTACACTGCCTTTGCAATGCCTCTACCTGTTTCTCTGTTTCCTCTCTTACCAGGACTGCACGTTGCGTGTCCTGATAGGCCTTTTCGTACTGTGTTTGGAAGCTGCTTAGGGGCTTCAGACAAAACTGGTGTGCCCACTTGGCATTATCCACCTCTCCGTCCTTTGCTGCTAACTTCCTTCTTAATTCTAGGTTCTCTTTCTCTATCTCGCTCACATCGACCTTACTCATTCGATGTGTCTCCTCTATCTCTTTGCGGAGCCCATCCGAACGACCTCCTCTGTGCCTCACAATTGTGCCAGACAGGACACGATTGCCATCGGCTTGTGAGCTTTCCCCAAGCTTTTGTTATGAATTTCGCTCAGGGTCTCCCACCAAGTATGTCCTATACTCCCGGGACCTGTTTCCTCATTTTCACAGAATTCACTTCAAAGGGGCCATCCTTTCCCTTTGAAGTACTTTCTGATTTCCTCTTCCCAAACGGGACACTGTCCTACTCTGCTGCTGGTCGCTGCGACCACAAATTCTTTGGGGTTCATGAGGTGTTGCATTGCCTGCATTGCCATCTTTCCTCTCTAAATACTCTCTTAAATTTGGAACGAGGGGTATTAAGGTGGTGCTGTAATTACGGGTACGGCTTTCGCTATTTTCCAGAATTCAAACTCCTGACAGTTTTTCGCAACAAAAATCTATCAGTATTACCTTATAGCCCTGTTAGTTACGCATGCATTAACACACTTCCGAATTATGAGGTTTGATCAGAACTGCTTGAACACTTGTGGTTTTCTGTTCCCAATTGGATCTCTAATTCAAATTTTGGGTTCTCCCGGAGTGGTTAAGCCACTTCGAGATCGGATCCCGTCAGGATGTCACCAGTAATATGTTGCTAACTTTGGGTTGGCTCTTAATTCGTAATTTGCTCTGTTTGTTTAACCTTTGCTCTAGAGTCGCCAGGTATCTTTATGATACAGCCACAAGGTTCAAGTTCAAGTAATGATCAATAACTCAACACACCAATTAGTAAGATTCAAATCAAAGCACATTTATTATACACAGTAAATCACTACTCATGCATAAACTCTACTTTCTAGACTATTCCTATCACTAAAAGGCCTATACTTAGCTTCGGAATTGGCCCATCAGGTCAGGGGAACTTTCAAGGCCTTTCGTTCAGGTCCTGAGTCTTCAGGATTCAAAAGCTGGTATAGACTGGTAGCTAGGAGCACCTATCTCGTAGCGAGCGTTGACTTGAGACTTACTTGGTTGGCGGCAGCGAGGCAGGTCACTGTCAAGGGTTGGTTCGAGCTGCTGAGTGACCCTGCCAAAGAAGGACGATTTGAATTTGGGGGCTTTACTTTATAGCCCCCATAGTTGGGGCGGTCCCTAAATGTCCGTTGGCCTTCCTTTGTCTTGGTTCCTGCTGGCGCCGAGGAGTCTGGCTTGGCTTTATTCACCTTAATTGTTGCCATTGTGCCTTGGAATCGCTCATTACTATGCAGATGGCTGCAGCATTACTATGCAGATGGCTGCGGGTTTCAATGCTGTCTGGTTTTTTGCAGGTTTCAATATACATGATTTCTGTATTTGCTAGTCTTTGCCTGTGTTGGCTGAATTTCCCTTCAGCCTTTGCGGTTCTCCATTTTACGTCGGGAAGTGGCCAACCCAGGTGGCTACACATGGAGCACGGCGCGGCCGCTGCAGGCCACCGCTGTGCGCATGTGCATGCGCGGCCTCAGATCTGGAAGTGATGGGGGCCATATCGGCAGGTAGCTGCGAGCTCTATGACGGCTCCCTGCTAGCACCCTAGCGTGGGGACTTAGTCCCAAAAATAGAGAATCCAGCCTGTGGTCTTTTACGCCAGGAAATCTGGCGTCAAAAGGCCATAGATTCCCCGGTTTGTTCATGCAAAGTTCATACATGTTATATGTAGGGAAGTACTGACAAATGAGAGAAGTTTCAGATCTTGAAAGGGAAGTAGAAGATGAAAATTTTTTTTTTGAGGTTGAGGCCCCAGAGCCAGTTATTAACTTACAGCTGACTCCAAATGAAAAGACTACGCTGCTGTACCTGACCTGTGATAGCACATTAAAACACATACCAAAAGTCCATGAAGCTGTCAGCATTCTGGAGTTGCATCTCCCAGGAGTATCCAGTGCAGGGTAAAACAAGCGTTTCGTTGCTATTGCCCTTCACGATGACCTACATGTGCAAGGTTAGATTTTCTGTTTTTGCAAAGGTGAAGACGGCACAAAGGAGCTGGCTGACGTCTGTACCTAATATGTGCATTGCCCTCTCCTCCTGTGAACCTGATTGGAGTGGGATCTGTCATGATATTCAGATAAACATCATGGTGCAAACACACATACACACTGATGGACAGATCAACGGACCAATCAACACACAGGCAACATCACAGGCAATCACAAGCAAGAGCACACGAACTATAAAACGGGGAACACCACAGTTCCCGCTCATTCCAGCAGGAGACAGCTCAGGGCACAGAGCTCACAGCGTGCCACTCAGACATACACCATGTGCTGAGTGCCTCTCTAAGATAGTGTTAGGGCTGGGTCCACAGGTTAAAGGGTAAAGAACGAACCACAGTCATAAGTTTACAGATGTTGCTATTGATAGTAATAAAACAGAGTTGTACCATCTGCAACCGTGTTGGTTCGTCTGTATAGCGGAACACCCAACACGACAGGATCATGAGGACCAAGCAGGCTCCTCTTTTGCATTAAAGGTAAACAAATGTGCCGAAGGTCGGCCGGCATAGGTCATGAAGATGGGCCTCCGTGGGTTGCACCGGTCGGCCAGTGTGGGTCATAGGCCGGCCAACGTGGGTCGCAAAGGTGGGCGGTGTGTGTCATGAAGGTCGACCTGCATGGGTTGCACCGGTCGGCCATTGTGGGTCGTACGCCAGCTGGCGTGGGTCGCAAAGGTCGGTGGCATGGGACATGAAGATCGGGACAGCGAGGGACACAAAAGTCGCCCAGCCTGGGTCCCGAAGGTCGGCCTTGGCAACGTGGGTCCTGGAAAAAAAGGTTTGCGAAACACTGCTTTAAATAGCACTGGTGGACGGACCAGGTCCTTCATTTTGCTAAATATGTGTTCAGCTATGTGAGAGCATTGACTGGAGCATTGATCTCTAAAATGACACCGCTGGTGTCAAATGAGAATTGCATACATGTTGGCGTTATGACTGATGGATGCACCACAGTCACCACTGAAGCCTCAAGGGCACTCAAAGGCCCAAACAAGCCCAATTTCCCAATTTATGTCACTCTGTAACTTCTATGGCAGCATATCTTTTGCTAGTTCCTCTTACACCTTTTTGAAAGTTGCTGGTGTAGGACGAATATTGAAAGTTGTGCTTCTCGTGGTGTTAGTGCCCAAACTTCCGCAAAACATAAGCAATATTCCAGCTCTGGAATTCCCTCTCTAAACCGATCTATATCTCTCTAAATATATCAGGAATATTACTTTGATGAAATGTAATTAATAACAAAGGACAGTAATTAGGGATTATATACTTTCTCAGGAGTTTCCTCATGTCTTCCTTCAGAGGACTCTTAAGAAATGTTTCGGTGAAGGTCTGTAATGGTGGCAGAGATGAGGCAATAAATTAGGAGCCATAATTTTGGAGTACAGGTGTAAATATTTTGGTTCCAAAGAGGGAATTCTGACCTGGTGGACTGGGGCAATTCATGGAATGTAATTTCAGTTAGAATTGTTTAGCTTTCAGTCACTTTTGCCCACAATGCTCCTCTGGAAGTACAAGCTGCCAAAAATGTTGTCAAGGTAACAGGTGCGGGTCACAGTCCTTTGGCATGCAAATATATGCAGAGTAGCAAGAGTGTCGCATTCCCATCGCTCTCTGGCTATGGCTGCCATTTGGTATGGGTGCCCCCTGCTGACAAGGGAGCACCCCAAACCCTTCATCCTGAAGGAGCATCCTCTCCCCCCCTCCGCCACCAAGGGAATAATGGGTAAGCCCCCACACCACACAGGCGTGAGGGTGATCCAACCTCTGCCGCCGGACCGCCTCAGCACCCCCCCTCAGACCCCCTTCAGCCACTTCCGTTCAGCACCCCCACCTTCAGCCAGTTAAGAGGCCACTTCAGAGTTGAGAAACTCAAATCAGGAGGATGCTATTGAGCAGAGTGCTGCCTCAGATCACCATGCCAAGGGTGATCTTCAGGTTGCCCAGGGTTGGAAGGGGCAGTCCAGACACAGGACCCCCATCCCGGGTGGAGGATCCCAGGGTCAAACCCTCACACATAGCCACGGCCCAGCCAACCCCCAGGACCCTTGGGAAACCCGCTTCTGCAGCCTGGCAGCGGCAGAGGGGCACATTAGCAATGGGATGACCCTCTTGACCCCTCCCCACCCCCCCCCCCCCCCCGCCTTGGGATGCACCGTGCTTGGCCATACTTATACCAAAGCTTGCCTGGTGGATTTCCCGCTTTGGGGGTCAGAGCAACACTCAATCAAGCTTCTGACCTGTTAATTTGATGCTGATACATGTAAATCAGCACTTTGCATGTTCCCGGCAGCACAGGGCGCATAGCCCGCTATGGATGGCCGCACGGGAGGGGTGACTGGAGTTGGGTGTGCCATCCGGAGCCCATCCCGTCTTTTGGCTGACGGTCCATTTTCCGCCCGATCTCCGATCTGGATTTCCAACCACAACGCGGAAAATGGAGAATCTAGGTCTTTAAATGGTTTCCAGTTTGGATTAGTGTGGCAGTCACCACTGTTGTATTGTATATACCGCATACGAGGGGTATTACAGTAAGGCCCTGTACTACAGGTACGGGGGTAGATCCCTGCCTGCTGGCTCTGCCCAGTAGGCGGAGTATAAACATGTGGGCTCTCCGAGCTGCAGCCATTTTGGCAGCTGCTGTAGGAGGCCACATATCTCTGCGTAATAAAGCTTCGATTACTCTCTACTCTCGTCTTGTCGTAATTGATAGCGCATCAATTTATTACGCAGAGATTTTACAACGATGGATCTCCGCATCAAGCCCGATTGCCTGCAACTGCACCCTCAAGCAGACAACGCCAAGTTGGCCTTCGCACATTGGCTAGCTCGCTTTGAAGCATACATTGGATCTGCGAGACCCATCCTCAGAGGCACAGAGGCTCCAGATCCTTTACACGTGGCTGAGCTCCGATATCTTTCCCCTCATCCGGGACGCGCCGACCTGCGTTGAGGCCATGGCGCAACTGAAGGGGAACTACACTCAGCAGACTAACAAAATCTATGCCAGGCACCTCCTGTCCACTGGCATCAACTCCCCGGTGAGTCTGTGGAAGATTTCTGGCGTGCCCTGCACCCCCTGGTGAGAGACTGCGATTGCCAGGCCATTTCAGCCGCTGAACATTCTGACCTGCTAGTTAGAGACGTGTTCGTTGCGGGCATAGGGTCGGCCTCCATCCGCCAGCGCCTCTTAGAAGGGGCTACCCTCGACCTCGCGGCGACCAAGAAACTAGCGCTCTCGCTCACAGTCGCCTCACGCAATGTACAGGCGTATGCCCCCGTCCGCACGGCCCACCCCTCCTGGGCATCGTGCACCCCGCCAGCGAACACCCTATCGTGGACCTCATCAGTGACCGCCCCCAGCCAACCCCAGGCCTGTGCCGCGCGGCAGCCAACCAACCCCGGGGGACCCAAGTGCTACTTCTGCGGACAGACAAAACACCCCCGGCAGCACTGCCCGGCACGGAGCGCGCGCTCTGCAAGGCCTGCGGGAAGAAAGGACATTTCGCTGCTGTGTGCCAGGCCCGCTCGATCGCCGCTATTGTCCCTACACCCCCCCACGTGCGACCCGTGGGCGCTGCCATCTTTCTCGCCTCACAACATGTGCGGCCCATGGGCGCAGCCATCTTGCCTGCCTCAGGACACGTGCGGCCTGTGGGCGCCGCCATCTTTCTCGCCTCACAACACGTGCGGCCCGTGGGGGCGCCGCCATCTTGCCTGCCTCAGGACACGTGCGGCCTGTGGGCGCCGCCATCTTCCCCGCCTCAGGACCCCTGCTCGTCGGCCACCTCATCGGGCCGCTCATCACCTGCAACTGCCGCCGAACAGCCGCGTCTGGCCTCCATCACGATCGACCAGTCCCGACCTCACAACCTCGCGACCGCGTCGACGACAGTGAAGGTCGACGGGCACAAGATATCCGGCGATCTGGACTCCGGAAGCAATGAGAACTTCATCCACCCCAATACACTAAAGCGCTGCTCCCTCACGGTACACTCCATCAACCAGAGAATTTCCCTGGCCTCCGGATCCCACTCCGTGGCAATCCGGGGGTATTGCACCGCCACCCTCACCATCCAGGGCGTAGAGTTCAGTGGCTTCCGGCTCTACGTCCTCCCCGACCTCTGCGCTGCCTTGCTACTCGGCCTGGACTTCCAGTGCAACCTCCAGAGCCTAACCCTGAAATTTGGCGGGCCCCTACCACCCCTTACTGTATGCGGTCTCACGACCCTTAAGGTCGACCCACCTTCTCTGTTTGCAAACATCACCCTGGTTTGCAAACCCATTGCCACCAGGAGCAGACGGTACAGCGCCCAGGACAGGACCTTCATCAGGTCTGAGGGCCAGCGGCTGCTACGGGAAGGTATTATCGTGGCCAGCAACAGCCCCTGGAGAGCTCAAGTGGTAGTTGTGACAACTGGGGAGAAAAACAGGATGGTCGTGGACTACAGTCAGACCATCAATCGGTACACGCAGCTCGACGCGTACCCCCTCCCACGCATATCTGATATGGTCAATCAGATTGCACAGTACTGGGTCTTCTCGACAGTGGACCTGAAATCTGCCTACCACCAGCTCCCCATTCGCAAGGCGGACCGCCCGTACACCGCGTTTGAAGCAGACGGCCGCCTTTACTACTTCCTGAGGGTTCCCTTTGGCGCCACTAACAGGGTCTCGGTCTTCCAACGGGTGATGGAACGAATGGTTGACTGGTACGGACTGCAGGCCACTTTCCCGTACCTGGATAACATCACCATCTGTGGCCACGACCTGCAGGACCACGACGCTAACCTTTCCAAATTCCTCCACACCGCTAAACTCCTCAACCTAACCTACAACAAGGAGAAGTGCGTGTTCAGCACAAACCGATTTGCCATCCTCGGCTATGTGGTCCAGAACGGAGTGCTAGGGCCCGACCCCGATCTCATGCGCCCCCTCATGGAACTCCCCCTTCCCCACTACCCCAAGGCCCTCAAACGATACCTGGGCTTCTTCTCGTACTACGTCCAGTGGGTGCCTAACTATGCGGACAAGGCCCGCCCATTCATTCACTCCACCATTTTCCCCCTGACGGCCGAGGCTCACCAGGCCTTCAACCATATCAAGGCCTACATCACCAAGGCCGTGATGCACGCGGTCGACGAGACCCTCCCCTTCCAAGTCGAGAGCGATGCATCAGACGTCGCTCTAGCCTCCACCCTCCACTAGGCAGGCAGGCCCGTGGCATTCTTTTCCCGCAGCCTCCATGCCTCCGAAATTTGGCACTCCTCAGTCGAAAAGGAGGCCCAAGCTATCGTTGAAGCTGTGCGGCATTGGAGGCATTATCTGGCCGACAGGAGATTCACTCTCCTCACTGACCAACGATCGGTTGCCTTCATGTTCAACAACACACAGCGGGGCAAGATCAAAAATGATAAGATCTTGAGGTGGAGGATCGAGCACTCCACCTTTAATTATGAGATTTTGTATCGCCCCGGGAAGCTCAACGAGCCCCCCGATGCCCTATCCCGAGATACTTGTGCCAGCGCACAAGTGGACCGACTCCGGACCCTGCACGACGATCTCTGTCACCCAGGGGTCACCCGCTTTTATCACTTTATTCAGGCCCGCAATCTGCCCTACTCCATCGAAGAAGTCAGGGCTATCACCAGAGACTGCCAGGTCTGCACGGAGTGCAAGCCGCACTTCTACCGGCCAGACCGAGCGCACCTGGTGAAGGCCTCCCGCCCCTTTGAACGCCTCAGCGTCGATTTCAAAGGCCCCCTCCCCTCCAACGACCAAAACACGTACTTTCTTAATGTGGTCGACGAATAGTCCAGATTCTTCTTCGCCATCCCATGCCCCGATATGACGTCTGCGACCATTATCAAAGCCCTCAACACCATCCGTCCTCCCCTTGGTCCCACCTGTGAATGAAGATGAGGTCGACACGCTCCCGGAGTCACCGACCGAACAGTCGCCGAAATCGCCACCAGAACTGCGGCGCTCGCAACGACGGATCAAGGCGCCCGATCGTCTGAATTTGTAAACTTTTCCTTAAAATGTTAAACACCTGAATGTAAATAATTTTCCACCACCCCCGCTGGACTCTTTTTTAACAGGGGGTGAATGTGGTAGTCACCACTATATTGTATTGTATATACCGCATATGAGGGGTATTACGGTAAGGCCCCTGTAATACAGGTACGGGGGTAGATCCCTGCCTGCTGGCTCCGCCCAGTAGACGGAGTATAAACGTGTGGGCTCTCCGAGCTGCAGCCATTTTGGCAGCAGCTGTACGAGGCAACACATCTCTGCGCAATAAAGCCTCGATTACACTCTACTCTCGTCTCGTCGTAATTGATGGTGCATCAATTAGTGAATTTGACTTGTATTTAATAGCAATTATTATGGTATCAAAAGACACTAATGCCCTTGATCATCAGATTTTGTTTATGTGGTAAGTTTAAGGGGCAATCAATGTGCAAACGCAGCAACTTCATGAAAATCAGGGGAATTTAAGGATGAAATTACAGAGTGATGAAAGCTGTCATGATCACCAGGAGCACCCCGGGGAAACCATCATTGATCTCCTCATGGAACCCGTGGGGTATGAGCTTCCCAGGTAGGGGCCGGAGGCCAACCACTTGGGGCTTGTTACGAGCTAACATAAAAGCAGGCTTAAACGGGGCCTAGTGTGGTCAGTCCGCCCAACTAGGAATGTACTGGGAGCGAAATGCTGCGTTATGCAGACCTTTGTAAATAGTGTAATCAAATCTATATTTGTTACCGCCGGCCTCCTCTGAGTCATTAAAAAACATAGGAAACAGAGGTTCGTGGTTAATGGATATTTTAGGACTGGAGCAGGATTAGTAGTGGAGTTCCCCAGGGGTCAGTATTGAGACCCTGGCTTTTCCTGATATATATTAATGATCTCGATCTTGGTGTGCAGGGGAGAATTTCAAAGTTTGTGGGTGACACAAAACTAGGAAGCATTAGTAAACTAATGAGCAGGACAGTGTAGACCTTGACAAGGACATTGACACGTTGGTGGAGTGGCAGATAGATGACAGATGAAATTCAGTGTGGAGAAGTGTGATGTAATGCATTTAGGTAGGAAGAGCATGCGGAGACAGTATAAAATAAGGGGTAAAATTCTTAAGGGGGTGCAGGAGTAGAGGAACCTGGGTGTATATAGACCATTGAAGGTGGCAGGATAGGTGGAAAGAGCCATTAATAAATTATATAGTACACTGGGCTTTATTAATGAGGGCATACAGTACGTCAGCAAGGAGGCTATGCTGAACTTACACAAGGCACTAGTTAGGCCTCAGCTAGAATATTGTGTGCAGTTCTGGGCTCCACATGATAGGAAGGATGTGAGCCCATTCGAGAGCGTTCAGATGAGATTTACAAGAATGGTTCCAGGGATGAGAAATTTTGGTTATGAGGATGGATTGGAGAGGTTGGGACTGTTCTCTTTAGAGAGGAGGAGGCTAAGAGATTTGATAGAGGTTTCAAAATCGTGAGGGGGCTGGACAGAGTAGATAGAGAGAAACAGTCCCCGCTCACAAAAACATCAAGACCAAATTCAAAGTGATTTTCAAAAGAAGCAAATGTGATGTGAGAAACAATGTTTTCACACAGCGAGTGGTTTGGGTGGAGGCAGGTTCAAACGAGGCATTCATGAGGGCATTAGATGATCACTTGGTTAGAAACCATGTGTAGGGGTGTGGGGGAAAAGCAGGAGAAAGGCAGGAAGTCATAATGCTTGTTCGGAGGCAACACGGTGGTGCAGTGGTTAGCACTGCAGCCTCAAGGCACCGAGGACCTGGGTTCGATCCCAGCCCTGGTTCACTGTCCGTGTGGAGTTTGTGGAGTTTATTCTCCCCGTGGTGCACCTGGTGATCATGACAGTTTTCATCTCTCTGTAATTTCATCCTTAAATTCCCCATGATTTTCATGAAGTTGCTGCGTTGGTCGCACCCCCACAATCCAAATATGCGCACGTTCGGTGGATTGGGCACACTAAATGGCCCCTTAATTGGAAGTAAATAATTGGGTACTCTAAATTTTTTTTTAAATAATGCTTTGGAGAGCTGGTGCAGACATGATGGGCCGAATGGCCTTGTTTGGCAGTTCTGTGGCTCTGTGAAATACAGGGGAGGGGGGGGGGGGGAGGACTGTCTGCACCCCTGTGACGTGTTTCTCGTGGCAGAATCTTCGTGTCCCGCCACTGTCAATGGGATTTCCCATTGAATCTGCCCCCCCCCCCCCCTCCCCCGCCACGGCAGGGGCTTGCCATTGGTGGGCCACCAAGATCCCGCTGGCGTAAAAATCCTCCCCACTGTCACACACAGCTAACGAAGCAGTGAAAACTGGCCGGCACCTCGTGACAATTTGGAATTTACAGGGTTTCGCTCCCTCACTACAAGTTATTGGCTGATTTGCACACCCAGGTGCTTTTTTTCCCCCCAGCAAAATCTGGCCCAAGCTCCTTTATGCCATTCCACCGGGAGAACCACCATCCCAAGCTTGTTAGCGTTAACAGCTCCAATTTACCTTTTACTTTCTGTAAAAGTTTAGCTGCTTTATGATTTTCCTTTCATCAAGCTTTCCCTCTCTATCACTTTCATAACTACTCGAGGAATGTTCCTAGTTCACCTGGTCCATGGGTGCTGAGTTTCTGTAAGAAGTCCATCGTGTCGCGACAGAAGCTGGGCGTACCTTGTACGATGGGTTTCAAGGGCAGCATGGTAGCATTGTGGATAGCACAATTGCTTCACAGCTCCAGGGTCCCAGGTTCAATTCCGGCTTGGGTCACTGTCTGTGCGGAGTCTGCACATCCTCCCCGTGTCTGCGTGGGTTTCCTCCGGGTGCTCCGGTTTCCTCCCACAGTCCAAAGATGTGCAGGTTAGGTGGATTGGCCATGATAAATTGCCCTTAGTGTCCAAAATTGCCCTTAGTGTTGGGTGGAGGTGTTGACCTTGGGTAGGGTGCTGTTTCCAAAAGCCGGTGCAGACTCACTGGGCCGAATGGCCTCCTTCTGCACTGTAAATTCAATGATAATCTATGATTAATCTAGGACAAAGGTTCGGCACAACATCGTGGGCTGAAGGGCCTGTTCTGTGCTGTATTTCTCTATGTTCTATGTAAACTGGAACAGAGGAAGTTTCTTGAGGGTACAAAGGACACACATACTTTTAAAATAACGCGTCATTGCCCCACCTGCTGGGCACAAAAGTGATTGCAGCACCAGTTTACCACGGCAATGTCAATTCCTTTTCAAATCAGCTTACTGACAAAGGGAGGTTTAAAGGAGAACTTGTTACATTTTAATTCTATTTCTTTTGCAATAATACAATTAATAACTACAACATAAATGCAACGTGTACAGTATTAAAGAAAGCAAGTTAGTCTACAAACAAAGAATGGTTCTATAATGACAATGAGTATTACTGTTTGAACACCTTTAAATCAGGAATGCACTGCATGGAATTGATCTTGTGTCCTAGTGGTCTGTGGCACACTGTTGCTACACTAATGCAGTAAATCCCTTTGAAGACTTTTCTGAAGGCTTTTTTCCCCCTCCGTTAGAGAGTAGCTTGTAAACATAGAGCAGCGGATGTACCATCAGTGGGGAAACATTAGCAGCAACGTTTATGATCAACAAGAGTAAGACAGATTGCAAATCCATTTTACCCCTTCAATAGGTTTCTGATGTGTGAGCGAATGTGGATTTTCTGTAAGTGTTATTGAGGGAGCTGAACATGCTACTGGGAATGGCAGACAACTCATGCTGATAGCCGCAGATGGGTGTGCCAATAGATGCTAGTGAGCTGAGTCACCCTGGTCTCCTGGGACTTCTTTCATTGTCTTTGGAGTTGAGAGGAGTTTCCCAGATTTCTCTTCAATGCAATGACAAAAGGCGTTTACCGCTTTCCTTTTGTTCATGAGATTGCCTGATGTGGGGAAGGGTTCTGTAGCTATGAGCTGTTCTAGTTGAATCATTCTGGGTTGAGTAATTTGGCTATCTTAATTTCAAATAAACATTGCTTTAATCCCGGATTAGAGAATAATGAATGATATGAGGCATACCAAGAAGAATTAGAGCAAAGTAATGTATGTTTGTGTTTGAATCCATATATGTATGGATGTGCATGTGTGTGTGAGTCTGAATGTATGTGCCCACCATGTATTTATGTGTGTGCCTTTGTGTGCATGTATGCACCATGTGTGTGTGTGTCTGTATATAAGGTGTGTGTCTGCATTTGCGATTTAGTGCTAAATGGATGATCTCTATCAGAGACTGTGCCCTTAATTCTTGACTCCTGAGCCAGGGGAAACATCCTCCCAGCATCTGTGTTACGAGCTTAAAGACTATAGGGCTGGATTCTCCGCCGGCGAGATGCTCCGCTTTGCCCGCAGCCCAGGGGTTTCCCGATGGCATGGGGCTGCCCCACAATGGGAAACCCCATTGACCAGCCGGCAAAACGGAGCATCCCGCCGGCGTACTGAACCAGAAATCTGGCGTAGCGGGACGGAGAATCTAGCCCATAGTATTTTTAGTATAGTGTCTTTAATGAACTGAATGCAAGATGGCTGCTTGTAGGGAGTCCCTCATGGCAGAGGTTACATGACTATGGCAAGCCAGATAGGATATGTAGTCATGATTGCATTTCAAAATGCAAAAATCCTCATTTTCACAATGAACAAAGGACACAAAACATCCCTCTTTTTCTAATGAACAAAAGACAAACTTGCATGCATTATCATGTGTAACTGTGAGTTACCGAAGTCACTTACGACACCACAACTACTCTCATGCATTAACAAACTGTTCATTATTCTCGTCAATCACTGCACATGCATTGCATACATAGTCGTTAAATTGTGCAGGTCTCATTATAGTACCCATGCGCATTGTCATTGGCTGTTCGTCTGGGTAATGTTTGCTCTCCAGGGAGTGTCATTCCTGTGGCACTTGTTGCCATGGTAATTGTTGCTGTTGTTCCATTTCCATTATTGGGGACTGGCGGGCCTCTGGGAGTGACGCTTGTTCTGAACTCTGTGCAGCTGGTGAGATACTATCTTCTTGATCGGCTGCCTGCGCTGAAGGAACAGATTCTCTAGTGTTCATAAATGCCTGGGGTTACATCTTTGGTCATCCACTTCCACAGCGCATGATCAAGGTAACAATTGCTCTATGCATGCCCCAAGTTACCAAGTGGGCTGACCCTTGCTGAGAGCATTGAAGGTTTTTACCCTGACTAGTTCTCCACTGCTCAACTCTTTTTTTTTTTTACAAATGTTTTTTTTATTGGGTTTTTGAACAAAGTATATTTGCCGTTATGTACACAGGATATAATATATATACATGTATATAGAAGAGAAGGGCACACACACAAATCACAAAGGGAAAGAAAACAAAGAAAACAGGTAACAACACGAGAGAAATACAAAATCAATTATTTACACACATAAGTAGGCATCTGTTTGTTGGGGGGGAGTGGAGACTGGGGGGGGGGGGGGGGGGGGGAAGGGGGCAGATATACATTTGGGTGCCGGCGAGACAATTACGGAGGGCAATACTCTAACGGGTCTGATGCTGGTGCTGGTCCCGTGCTTCTCCCGGACGGATTTCGCTGCCGTTGTCGTCTTGTGCTCACTTCCGCTTCAGCCGGCTGTATTCTCCTTTTTCTCTGTTCCTGTGGATGCCAAGCTTGTTAACGTTTCCCTGCCCCCCCCCCCCCCCCCACTTCCCTGGCTCTCCTCTCTTGTTCCCCGTCTCTTCCCTCTTCCCCCCCTCCCCCCCGCCGAACCCTCACTGAGACCAGCGAGGGGCTAGCAGCGGTGCAGGATAAAACTCCCGGCTCCCAGGTCAAAAACGGCCGGAGAAAGCCCAGATCCGTGGCTGCGCATGCACACGTCGATGACCTGCAGAGGGCGCAATGTACAACATAGCGCCAGCCGTGCACGGAACCGACCTGGCAAATACGGCCCCACAGGACAACCCCTGGCCACCCCTCATCAGTCCCCCCAGCCCTCGCCGATGCCCCCCCAGCCAGCAGCATGGCTCCCGGCTGACTGTGGCGGCGCTGGACACAGTCCGCGGCCACCACACCGGGTTCCCGACCACTCAGCCCACACATCAACCGCGCGGTCGGGAACTCGGGTCATCGGGGATGTAGTATCGAGGGAGGGCCTTCCGATGAAGCGCCGTTCCAACGGCGTGCATGCGCGACATGATGATGCCATCGTTAAACCAGCGCCACCCCAGATTTGGCCGTCGATTACGATGTCGCCGTCGGGCAACGGAGAATCCCGCCCCTGGTTTCAGTAGCTTTTTAATTATTGGTAAAGTAGTTTTGGGCAGCCTGACATTAGTCTTTGGACCTCTCCACTCAAGGAATGTTTTGTATACACCTATGTTAAATTTGCTCGAATTCTTGATGGTTCCTTTGGTGATTTTTACTGCTGCTTCAGTCTTTCCATTCGACTGGGGATATTGCAGAGAGGATGCATAGTGTTGAATTTCCCAATCCTTTGTTAAGTGGTTGCAATCCTCATGCATGAACTGAGGGCCATTATCACTCACCACAATGTCTGGAATGCCAACATAACAACTGAAGTGTGCTTTCAAACATTCTACTATCTATCCTGTTGTCATTGAAGTCTACCTCCATGTCGTAAGAACAGTACTTTATGGAGACAAGATAATCAGTTCCTGCTACAGTGAAGAGGTCTATTCCCAGCTTCATTCATAGTCTGTCTGGGACGCCATCCATCATCAATTGCACTATAGCTTGTTTAGGTTAGTACTCATTACAAGTACCACACTGGCCAATGTGGTCTTCAATTTCATTGCTCGTGTTTGGCCAGTGGAGCACTTTCCTTGCCTTCCTCAGGCTCTATTCAATTCCTTGATGGTTTGTATGGATGCTCATTAGCATTTCTCCTCCCTTCAGTAGAGTGAAAAATCACTGCATTTTCACCAATCCTTCCCTAACATCTGCTGTCTCAGCCAAAAGTGTTTGAAGCAGCAACTTTAAAAATGTCAGAGGTTTCCTCCAAAGCCAAGTACACTTTAGAGGGTGTCAATTTCCTTGACAGCCTTTGAAATGCAAATCTCCCATTCAATTTCACACAATACATTGTATTAGCCAGTGATTGGCAAATTAAAATAATCCCGAGACAGCTGTTTTGGGAGCAGTATTTGTTTAATCATATATCCATTCACGCTTGAGTGCAGCACAATTACCCTGCTTTGAGGCTAACCACAATGTTTATAAACACTCTTGCTATGATTGACAGCTCCCCACCACACCAAAAGGAGCTATATACTTTCTGCTGAGAAAAAGAGGAAGTGAAAGCACTTAGCTCCTTTGACCACCCCCTTGACCACCTGACCCCTCCACAGACCACCCTCCAAGACTGTTCCCCCTTCTCCGAGTGCAGCGGCAACAACACTCAAGAAGCTTGACACCACGCAGGACAAAGCAACCGGCTTGATTGGCACCCATCCACAAACATTCACTCCCTGCACTAGCAACGCACAGTAACAGCAGTGTGAACCATCTGCAAGTTGTACTGCAGGAACGCATCAACACTCCTTCGACAGCACCTTCCAAACCCATGACTGCTACCATCTAGATGGACAAGGACAGCAGATACATGGGAATATTACCACTTGGAAGTTCCCTTCCAAGCCACTCACCTTCCTGACTTGGAAATATATCGCCTTCCTTCACTGTCGCTGGGTCAAAATTCTAGAACTCGCTCCCTAAAAGCAAGGTCAGTATACCTACACCCGAGGGACTGCAGTGGTTCAAGAAGGCAGCTCACCGCCACCTTCTCTATGGGGAATTAGAGATGGGTGATAATTGCTGGCCTAGCTAGTGATGAATGAATATAAAATAAGAAAGGTACCATCCATTCATTACATTTATACTTGTCCGTAGACTTTCTATGGGCTTTTGCACTGAGATTTCTTGTGGTTTGAAATATAGTTCAGCGTGGCACTGTCAATAGGGATCAGTCACCTGTTTGAAAAGGGCAGAATCTGTACTTCTCCTTAAACAATCATATTGAAGAACCTTTCCTGTGCCATTTAGGTTTGAAAAGAGGAAGGGATTAAGAGAGCAACAGGAAAGTTAAAAAATATATTTTTAATATCTCCAAAAGTATTGAATATCTGAAGGAATGAGATCCCATGCTTATAAAAGTTAAACAGAGATGTTGCTTGGCAGTAATGAAAACTTTTCATTACTGCCAAGTAATTAAAGATTCACGCACACCAGAAAGGACATGCCCTAACATGTGCCACATGGTAGCGTGGGTATCTATTGGGTAAGTACCACAGCTTCATGCCCTTCTATTTGTTTCATTCCTCAGTCTCTGGGTAAGATGCTGGCGTAGTGAAGCTTCTTAAGGAGCAGGGCCACCCTGGCAGCAAGTTTCTGATTTTCAATATTAGACTGTGTAATCACCAGAAGTTGTTGTCCAATTGACCCCTTAATAATGGTGGGTTCTCATAGCCACAGTTATTTCAATTGCAATTCCAGGCCGCCACGCCCCTTCCCAGTATTAATTTTTAACTTCTCTTTTCAATTTTGTTCCTTTAAGGGATATTTTCCTTGTGCGTTGCCAATTGCCATCCCCATTTTCTCTCTTTTTAATTTAGAGTACCCAATTATTTTTTTCCCATTAAGGGGCAATTTAGCGTGACCAATCCACCAACCCTGCACATTTGTTGGGTTGTGGGGGTGAAACCCACGGGGAAAATGTGCAAACTTCACACGGATTGTGACCCGGGGCTGGGATTGAACCATGGTCCTCGGTGCCGTGAGGCAGCAGTGCTAGCCACTGTGACGCCCCTCCCATTTTCTCTCTTGAAACCATTTGTCAGAACTTTCATTATCAGCAGTGATGTAAGACAGGTGATATGGGATAAGTTACCCTTTATAAACTCTATCGTGAGCCCAATTGCTTACTGGGGGCTGGTTTAGCACACTGGGCTAAATCGCTGGCTTTTAAAGCAGACCAAGGCAGGCCAGCAGCACGGTTCAATTCCCATACCAGCCTCCCCGAACAGGTGCCGGAATGTGGCGACTAGGGGCTTTTCACAGTAACTTCATTGAAGCCTACTCGTGACAATAAGCAATTTTCATTTCATTTCACATGCACCAAGGCAGACAAATTAAATCAAATTTGATTAAAATAGTCTGGATGAGCAATGATTCACAACTCACAAGGCAGGGTGGTCACAGTGGTTAGCACTGCTGCCTACGGTGCTGAGGACCCGGGTTTGATCCCGGCTCTGGGTCACTGACCGTGTGGAGTTGGCACATTCTCCCCGTGTTTGCGTGGGTTTCACCCCCACAACCCAAAGGTGTGCAGGTTAGGTGAATTGGCCACGCTAAATTGCCCCTTAATTGGATAAAATTAATTGGGTATTCTTTTTTTTTTTTTTTTTTTTTTTTTTTTTTTTTTTTTATCAATGTTTTATTGAAATTTTTTTCCCAAACAACAATTTTTCCCCTCTTACAAAGCAAACGCAACAATAACAATACAGAAATTTTAAACAATACACAAGTAACAAAACCCCTTTATCTTTGACCTAAACTAAACCCCCCCTCCCCCCCCCCCCCCCCCTCCCCCTGGGTTGCTGCTGCTGGTCATCTGTCTTCCCTCTAACGTTCCCCTAGGTAGTCGAGAAATGGCTGCCACCGCCTGGTGAACCCTTGAGCCGATCCTCTCAGGGCAAACTTTATCTGCTCCAGTTTAATGAACCCCGCCATATCATTTACCCAGGCCTCCAGTCCGGGGGGTTTCGCCTCCTTCCACATGAGTAGGATCCTGCGCCGGGCTACTAGGGACGCAAAGGCCACAACGTCGGCCTCTTTCGCCTCCTGCACTCCCGGCTCTTCCGCAACTCCAAATAGAGCTAACCCCCAGCCTGGTTTGACCCGGGCCTTCACCACCCGCGAAATCACTCCCGTCACTCCCTTCCAATACCCTTCCAGTGCCGGGCATGCCCAAAACATATGTGCGTGGTTTGCCGGGCTCCCGCCACACCTCCCACATTTGTCCTCCACTCCAAAGAACCTGCTCAATCTTGCTCCCGTTATGTGTGCTCTATGTAGCACCTTAAATTGAATCAGGCTAAGCCTGGCGCATGAGGAAGAGGAATTTACCCTGCTTAGGGCATCAGCCCACATACCCTCCTCTATCTCCTCCCCTAGTTCTTCTTCCCACTTTCCTTTTAGTTCGCCCACCGACTCCTCCCCCTCTTCCCTCATCTCTCGGTAAATCTCTGACACCTTGCCCTCTCCGACCCACACCCCTGAAAGCACCCTGTCCTGTATTCCCTGTGTCGGGAGCAATGGAAATTCCCTCACCTGTTGTCTAGTAAATGCCCTCACCTGCATATATCTCAAGAAATTTCCCCGGGGCAACTTATACTTTTCCTCCAATGCTCCCAAGCTCGCAAAAGTCCCATCTATAAATAAATCTCCCACCCTCCTAATTCCCAACTGGAACCAGCTCTGAAATCCTCCATCCATTCTTCCTGGGGCGAACCTATGGTTGTTCCTGATTGGGGACCCCACCAGTGCTCCCCGCACCCCTCTCTGTCGCCTCCACTGTCCCCAGATATTCAATGTTGCCGCCACCACCGGGTTCGTGGTAAACTTTTTAGGTGAGATCGGTAGCGGCGCCGTCACCAGCGCCTCTAAACTCGTCCCTTTACAGGACTTTCTCTCCAGTCTTTCCCACGCCGCTCCCTCACCCTCCATCATCCATTTACGTATCATTGCCACATTGGCGGCCCAATAGTAATCGCCCAAGTTCGGTAGTGCCAATCCTCCTCTGTCCCTACTACGCTGAAGGAACCCCCTCCTTACTCTCGGAACTTTCCCTGCCCACACGAAGCTCGTGATGCTCCTGTCTATTTTATTAAAAAAGGTCTTAGTGATTAGTATAGGGAGACATTGAAATACAAATAAGAACCTCGGGAGGACCACCATCTTAATTGCTTGCACCCTGCCCGCCAGCGATAGAGGCTGCATGTCCCACCTCTTGAAGTCCTCCTCCATTTGTTCTACCAACCGTGTCAGATTAAGTCTGTGCAAGGTTCCCCAGCTCCTAGCGATCTGAATCCCCAGGTATCGGAAGTTTCTTTCCACTTTCCTTAGAGGCAAGCCTTCTATCTCTCTACTCTGGTCCCCTGGATGTATCACAAATAATTCACTCTTTCCCATGTTTAGCCTATACCCCGAGAAATCCCCGAACCCCCTCAAAATTCGCATAACCTCTATCATTCCCCCCGCTGGGTCCGACACGTATAACAATAGGTCATCCGCATATAACGAGACTCGGTGTTCTTCTCCCCCTCTAATCACCCCTCTCCATTTCCTGGAGTCTCTCAACGCCATGGCCAGAGGTTCAATTGCCAACGCGAACAACAATGGAGACAGCGGGCATCCCTGTCTTGTTCCCCTATATAGTCGGAAATACTCCGATCTATGTCGACCTGTAACTACGCTTGCCGTTGGAGTCCCATAAAGAAGTCTAACCCAGCTAATAAACCCGTTCCCAAACCCAAACCTCCTTAACACTTCCCATAAATACTCCCACTCCACCCTATCAAATGCCTTCTCTGCGTCCATTGCCGCCACTATCTCTGCCTCCCCCTCCACTGGGGGCATCATTATCACCCCTAATAGTCGTCGCACGTTAACATTCAGTTGTCTCCCTTTTACGAACCCTGTCTGATCTTCGTGCACCACCCCCGGGACACAGTCCTCTATCCTCGATGCCAGTACCTTTGCCAACAATTTGGCGTCCACGTTCAACAATGAAATGGGTCTATAGGACCCGCACTGCAACGGATCTTTATCCCTCTTCAAAATTAACGATATCGTCGCCTCCGACATCGTCGGGGGTAGAGTCCCCCCTTTCCTGGCCTCATTGAACGTCCTCACCATCAACGGGGCCAACAAGTCCACATATTTTCTGTAATACTCCACCGGGAACCCGTCTGGTCCTGGGGCCTTCCCTGCTTGCATGCTTCCCAGTCCCTTAATAACCTCGTCCACCCCAATCGGTGCCCCCAGGCCTACCACCCCCCGCTCCTCCACTTTCGGGAACCTCAATTGGTCCAGGAACTGCCGCATCCCCTCCTCTCCCTCTGGGGGTTGAGACCTATACAGTTCCTCATAGAAGGTCTTGAACACCTCATTTATCTTTCCTGCCCTTCGCACCGTGTCTCCCCTTTCGTCTCTAATTCCTCCTATTTCCCTCGCTGCTGCCCTCTTTCGCAATTGATGAGCCAACAGGCGACTCGCCTTTTCCCCATATTCATACCTCCTCCCCTGTGCCTTCCTCCACAGTACCTCCGCCTTTCTGGTGGTCAGAAGGTCAAATTCCGTCTGGAGTCGTCTCCTCTCCCTGTACAATTCCTCCTCCGGGGTCTCTGCAAATTCCCTATCCACCCTTAAAATCTCCCCCAGTAATCTTTCCCTTTCCTTGGCCTCTGTTTTCCTTTTGTGGGCCCCAATGGAGATCAGCTCTCCTCTGACCACCGCTTTTAGTGCTTCCCATACCACTCCCACAGGGACCTCGCCGTCGTCATTGACCTCCAGGTATCTCTCAATACACCCCCGCACTCTTGCACACACTCCCTCATCCGCCATCAGTCCCACATCTAATCGCCAGAGTGTTCTCTGCTCCCTTTCCTCTCCTAATTCCAGGTCCACCCAATGTGGGGCATGATCCGAAACCGCTATGGCTGAGTACTCAGCTTCTTCCACCCTAGAGATCAACGACCTTCCCAAAACAAAAAAATCTATCCGGGAGTACACTTTATGGACATGGGAGAAGAAGGAATACTCCCTAGCCCTAGGTCTAAGAAATCGCCATGGATCCACTCCCCCCATTTGGTCCATAAACCCCTTAAGTACCTTGGCCGCTGCCGGCCTTCTTCCGGTCCTTGAGCTGGATCTATCTAGCCCCGGGTCCAGCACCGTATTAAAGTCCCCTCCTAAAATCAAGTTTCCTACCTCCAGGTCCGGTATACGCCCCAGCATCCGTCTCATAAATCCCGCATCGTCCCAGTTTGGGGCATACACGTTAACCAACACGACCTCCATTCCCTCCAGCCTGCCACTCACCATTACATATCTACCTCCGCTATCTGCTACAATGTTCTTTGCTTCAAATGCGACCTGTTTCCCCACCAAAATGGCCACCCCTCTATTCTTTGCGTCCAGTCCTGAGTGGAACACCTGTCCCACCCATCCTTTCCTTAGCCTAACTTGGTCCGCCACCTTTAGGTGCGTCTCTTGGAGCATAACCACGTCTGCCCTTAGTCCTTTCAAATGCGCGAGCACTCGGGCCCTTTTTATCGGTCCGTTCAGGCCTCTCACGTTCCACGTGATCAGCCTCACTAGGGGGCTACCTGCCCCCCTCCCGTGTCGACTAGCCATTACCTTCTCTAGGCCAGTCCCATATCCCGCCTCCGCGCTCCCGCTCGCTCCCCCAGCGTCGCACACCATCCCCGCCCACCCACTCTTTAGCCATTTCCTTTTGGATTTCCGCAGCAGCAACCCAGTTGTCCCCCCCCCCCTTCTCCCTCCCTCCTCCCCTCCCCGCTAGATCTCTTTCTAGCTTGATTGCTCCCCCCATATTACTTCCGTAAGTCAGCTGACTTCAACTGACCCCGGCTACTCCTGCTCACTCCTCGACCTCCCCATGTGGGGAACTCCCATCCGCCTTGCGCCTGTCTTCCCGCCTTATTCTTTCTGGTGCGGGAACATCCCTTTACCTGACCCGCCTCTTATGGCGCAGCTCCCTTTCCCCTCCCCCTCCCCTTCCCCATTCTCCAACTATGTCCCGTCTTTCCCCCCTCACCGGCGCCCACATTTCCCCAATGTCTCCCCCCTTCCCTGTTTATTTCTCAATTAACTTCCACCGTAACATTATCAATAACATTTCCTGCAGCATCAGTCCCTCAGTTCCGATACAATTTCTCTTCTTTGATGAAGGTCCATGCTTCCTCCGCCGTCTCGAAATAATGGTGTCTCTCCTGATACGTGACCCATAGTCTTGCCGGCTGCAGCATCCCGAACTTCACCTTCCTTTTATGCAACACCTCTTTGGCTCGGTTGAAGCTCGCCCTCCTTCTCGCCACCTCCGCACTCCAATCCTGGTATACCCGTACCACTGCATTCTCCCATCTGCTACTCCGCACCTTTTTAGCCCATCTCAGGACCTCTTCTCTATCCTTAAGGCGGTAAAATCGCACGATTATCGCCCTGGGTGGTTCTCCCGCTTTTGGTCTTCTCGCCGGAATCCGATTTGCCCACTCCACCTCCAAGGGGCCCGTAGGGGCCTCAGCACCCATCAGTGAGCTCAGCATCGTACTTGCGTACGCTCCACAGTCCACTCCTTCCACACCCTCAGGGAGACCCAGTATCCGAAGGTTCTTCCTTCGCGCTCCATTTTCTAGGGCTTCGATCCTTTCAGTACACTTTTTATGAAGTGCCTCGTGCGTCTGTGTCTTAACTGCCAGGCCCAGGATCTCGTCCTCAATATCTGTCACCTTCTGCTCCACCACACGGAGCTCTGTCTCCTGGGTCTTTAATGTCTCCTTGAGCCCCTCAATTGCCTGTAGCAACGGGGTCAGCACCTCCCTCTTCAGCAGCTCCACGCACCGTCTCACAATTTCATGCTCAGGCCCCCATGTCGCCTGCGCTTTCTCCGCCGCCATCTTGTACTTCTCTCTTTCTGACCCTTTGGTCGACGATTCCTCGCGCTGCAGCCGCCGCCGCCGGTTTTTTCCTCCTTCGTTTGGGGGGGACTCCCTTCTCCCACGCCCCACACCGGGTTGCGTCGTCGAAAAATTCCCCGTTGAGGCTCTTAAAAGAGCCCGAAGGTCCGTCTGAGCTGGAGCCGCCGAAGCGTGCGGCTAGCTAGGCATCACCGCAACCGGAAGTCCCTTCAGTGGCCTTGATGAGGTCTTTTCACAGTTGTTCCCTCTGCTGCTAGAATTCACCTTTGATACAGGCCCTCAGGTCAGCTTGCAGCTTTAAGCTTGCCCTTCCCCCGCCTGCATGCTGGAAGAGGCCCTGTTTATCCTGTAGTTGCAGCCAAATCTTTCACTGTTTCTGCGTGTGTCTGGCAACCAAGAGACATACCCTTCCTGGGGGACACTGTCGGGGGAATATTGCCGCCTTCTTCCCACACCGGGAAATGTCAAACAAATGCCGTGGGGGCCCTGTAAAAGAGCCCAAAAGTCCGTTCCAAGCAGGAGCTGCCGAATATGCGACCTAGCTCTGCATAGCCGCACCCGGAAGTCATTAATTGGGTATTCTAAATTTATATTTAAAAAAAGATGTCATGGACATAAGGCAATCTTAGGATCTTTCCATGAAATGCCAAATGCCTGCAGGGTATCAGTACCATCAAGGCCTGGAAAGACTTCCCAGACGTGGCAGAACTGTCCTTGGCAATGTCCAAAATAATCCTTTAGGCACTAACAGTGCAGGCTTCTAGACAATGCAGAGAGTCTTGGAGTGAGTGACAGCTCTCAGGAACATTGGTACTTATCTTACAGAACATAAAAACATTCTGACACATAACTCTATGTATGATTTCAAAATGATTTTCTGGGGCTTACCACTCGAGTGATTGGTAATCTGTAGGAGGATCTATTCCCGACCTTCTGTGGTGCTGCCTCACATGAGTTGTCTGTTTCCCCACCCTCTGCTTCCTTTAGCAAATACATGACAAGATGGGAATATCCATGGGAAAAACATTTTGCAATTTTCCCCTTCATTTTGAGGAAATTCCCCAATGAACAGTCTCAAGGGAGACTTTCAAATTAAGACAAGGGGGCTGGATTCACCGTTTTTGAGACTAAGTGTTGATGCCAATGGAGGATGTGTGGAGTTTTCCGACAAAGAAATCGACGCAACATCTGCACCTTTCCAGCAACTTTTAATGGGCTAGCAACGGTGCTACAGGGAAAACGGTGATGGATTTGGCGGGTCCGTGATTGGCAATCATGAGGCTCACACGCCGCAGCCGCACTGAAACGATCCTTCCCCCCACACACACACCGTCCCAGTCAACAAGGTGGCTGCAAGGAGAGCAGCGCTATGGTTCAGGGACGCTGAACTGGAGACCCTCCTGGACGCTATGGAGGAGAGAGGGCTGACCCTGTACCGCGACCGGGGATAAAGGCCGCCAGGTGCTGACATTCGCCGTGCCTGGGCACAGGTAGCAGACGCGGTCAGCGCCCTGGGCAACGCAGCCTGGACTGGCATGCAGTGCCGGAGAAACCACAAACTCGTCAGGGCGGCCAGGGTGAGTTAGCTGCTCTGTACTCCTGGCACTAACCCCGCCCCCCCACCCCCCACACGCCCGTAACCCTGCCCCTCCCCGCGTGGGACGGCCGATCCCCCACCCTGCCCCACATGTCAGCACCCATGCCAGCCACCATGGCCGGGTGCCCTGTCCACAAAGGCCACCATCAACCCAACCTCTGGGCTGCATGCATCGGACCGTCTAACGATATTGTTGTATGTGCCCCTCCTCCCCAGGAGACGGCCACTCACAACCAGCGAGAGCGGGAGAAGACCGGATGGGGACCACCAAAACTGTGGCCCCTCACCATGACCGAGCAGAGGGCCCTGAACGTGGCCGGTGGCCCAGAGGAAAGGAAGATGTCCGGGGTGGAGTGCGGTCACGGGCGAGCAAGTGAGACCCTGCTGAGTTGCAGCTCCCCATGACACATGTCGATCTCCTCCCCCCCCACTGCCACACCCCTCAGCCCCATCCCACCCCTTACCCCACAGTCCCCTCACCCCCCACACCCCTCCCCCACACCACCTGCACCCCCACACTCCTCACCCCACAACACCTCTCACTCCTACACCATCCTCACCCCCACACTCCTCACCCCACAACACCCCTACACCACCTTCACCCCCACACTCCTCACCCCACAACACCCCTACACCACCTTCACCCCCACACTCCTCACACCACAACACCCCTCACCGCTACGCCACTCTCAGTCACAGCAGGCCATGGCTGGGAATGTCGGTGGCATTGCCCAGGTGCTGGGCGGCGTGGCGCAGACACTGGGTGAGGTGGCCCAGTCCCAGAGGGAGGTGGCCCAGTCACTGGCTGATGTGGTACAGATCCAGAGGGTGATGGCACCAGGGCCAGGAGAGGGGAGGGGGGGGGGGTGTCCAAGGTGCTACCATGTTCTGGCATCTCTCCTGCTGGAGTCACTGGCATGGGCCCCATCACCTCCTCCTCCCTCAGGGTGCCCGATGACCCCCGGGCTACCCATGGAAAGGGTATGCGAGCTGAGCCATCCCCTGAGACCCTCCCTGCCACCTGGCGCTGCCAGTCTGGAGGTCCGCTCTGGTCACGACCAAGGTCCATTCGCTCGCGGCCACGGAGCAGAGGGAGTGGACCATCGCTGTCTGGGACTGCGCCACTTCACCATTGAGCGTGCCTCCATCCTCTGGGTCTGTGTCACATCAACCAGTGGCTGAGCCATCTCCCTCTGGGACTGGGCCACCTCCCATGTGTCTGTCGGCCAGTGTCTAGGCAATACCGCCAACGTTCTCAGCCAGAAACGCTGCTGAGATTTCCAGGTGGCTCTGGCACATGGTTGTCGGTGAGATGGCAACCCTGCCCTGGGCCTCGGCTAGCGCCTGCACAGAATTCCCCAGGCCTTGGACATGCTGGTCCAGAGCCAAAGCCTTCACCCTCCAATGTCTCCATTGTGGACACCACCTGTGCGGTGTTGACCTGGGCGGCACACATGGTCAGCACCACCTCCAGCTCCTGCACATGGTTGGACTCCTCCAACTGCACCTATGCAGACATGGGAGACTGTGCAAACTCCACATAGACAGTGACGCAGGGCAGGGATCGAACCCAGGTCCTCAGCACCGTAGGCAGCAATGCTAACCAGTGCGCCACCGTTCCGTCCTAGGCGACAAAGGCCTTAAGCCCCATTAGTAACACCATTCAGACCGGCCAGCATTGCCATAAAAATCTGCACTAAATCAATAAATAAATCAGTAAATAAATCAACAAATAAATAAATACTGTGGCTACAAGTGCAGGAGGGAGGCTGGACTTTCTGTGGAGAGTAACTCACCTCCCGACTCCCCAAAGCCTGTCTACCATCTACAAGGCACAAGTCAGGAGTGTAATGGAATACTCTCCACTTTCCAGGTTGAGTGCCAACAACACTCAAGAAGCTCGACACCATCCAGGACAAAGCAGGCCGCTTGATTGCCATCCCATCCACCAACATTCAATCTTCCCATCACCAACGCACAGTGGCAGGCAGCGTGTACCATCCACAAGATGCACCGTCGGAACTCACCAAGCCTCCTTCGGCAGCACCTTCCAAACCCACGACCACTACCATCTAGAAAGACAAGAGCAGCAGATATCTGGGAACACCACCACCTGGAGGTTTGATGCTCTATCAATTACGACGAGACGAGAGTAGAGAGTAATCGAGGCTTTATTAAGCAGAGATGTGTGGCCTCCTGCAGCTGCTGCCGAAATGGCTGCTGTTCGGAGCACACACACATTTATACTCCGCCTACTGGGCGGAGCCAGCAGGCAGGGATCTATCCCCGTACCTGTAGTACAGGAGCCTTACCGTATTACCTCTAATACAACTATTATACAAACAATGGTGACTACCACAAGGTTCCCCTCCAAGTCATTCATCAGCCCGACTTGGAAATATACCCACTGTCCCTGGGTCAAAATCCCGTACCGGCCTCCCCGAACAGGCGCCGGAATGTGGCGACTAGGGGCTTTTCACAGTAACTTCATTTGAAGCCTACTTGTGACAATAAGCGATTTTCATTTTCAAATCCTGGAACTCCCTCCCTAACAGCACTGTGGGTGTACCTTTACTACAGGAACTGCAGCGGCTCAAGAAGGCGGCTCACCAACACCTTCTGAAGGGCAATTATGGATGGGCAATAAATGTTAGTTTAACCGGCATGCCCACATCCTGTAAATAAATAAAAACACTCCATAAACTTGACACCATGCAGGATAAAGCACACCGCTTGATTGACACCCCAATCCACCACCTTAAACATTCACTCCCTCTACCACTGCCGCACGGTGGAAACAGTGTGTACCACATACAAGATTCACTCTAGCAACTTGTCAAGCACCATCTTCCAAATCCAACCATTTCCAGCACCTAGGAGGACAAGGACAGCAGATGCTTGCAAACACCGCCAGCAGCAGATCCCTCTCCAAGCCACACGTCCATCCTGACTTGCAATTCCTTCACGGTCGCTGAGTCAAAGACCTGGAACTTCCTCCCGAGCACCGAGGGTGGACAACAACTGATGAAGGCAGCTAATCAGCAGTTTCTCAAGGTTAATTAGAAATGGGCCATAAACGCTGGCCTTGAGAGCAATGCTCACAGTCCATGAACAAAAAAAACACTAATATAGTTTTCTGTCTTGACGCACTGAGAAAATGGGCTTTTGCTAGGGGGGTCTGCCTTGGTCTGCGGGAGGAGGAGAACATGGGGCCAGACAAAGCGGTGACACCTGCTGCTGTGTGTCAGCCAGCACATCGTGTGATGCAAGTGGGTGGGAGGAGCCGACATAAACAGTACCATGAAAATAGATTCCCATCAGTGCATGCGTGTTAAACCTGCAGGTTTCAGCTGGAATATGGTCAAATTATGGCCATCAGGAAATTGAGCCAAAATTGCCTGCTAACAATAAAATAACAAAAGACGTACTTCCAGGTCTTACGAGTCAGAAATCATGAAAACCTTTATTGAAGGTTTGCCTCTCCGCTTGGAGGTATTCTTGGAGGTCTGTGACATTCTGACCACAGGATGTATGAACACAGTCTGCAAACCTTACTGCGAAGGCTGGGCCCTCTGTAATTCAAAACCTTTCCTTGTGGCTTGGCACCAGCAGCTGTTGTGAAAAAACATTTCGAGAGCGAGGAGGCAACCCAAAACGAAAAGAAGAAGGGAAATCAAGGAGTGAATCATGGAGGAGAAACAGATGTGGGAGGAATTTTGATTGCCCCAGTAACTCATTGAATTACATAGCTAACGATGCACTATCAATGACCACACAGACGAGAGTAGTGGAATAATCAAGGCTTTATTGAGCAAAGATGTTGTGCCTCCTGTAGCTGGAACCAGAATGGCTGCAGCACCGGCGAGCACACACATTTATACGCCGCCTACTGGGCGGAGCCAGCAGGCAGGAATTTACCCATGTACCTCTACTATATGGGCAGTGCCGTAATACATGTAATATACGACTAGTGGTGACTACCACATTCACCCCCTGATAAAATAAAGAGTCCGGCGGGGGTGGTGGATAACATCACAAGTTAAGTTTGTCGGGGGCCTTGACCCTCCTCTGCGATCGCCTCAGTCCTGGTGGTGATTCGGGCGCCGACTTGGTCACCTGCGACTCCGGGAGCATGTTGTCCTCGTCTTCGTCACCCCTGAGTGGAACCAGTGGGAGGACGGATCCTGCTGGGGTGGGGGCTGCGGTGAGGTTCGCTGGCGGGAGGGTGAGTGGCGCAGGGGTGAATGAGGCAACCGGGGGGGGGGGGGGGGGGGGGGGCGGTGCCAGGTCGGGGGTTGTAGGTGAGGATCCCGCGGTTGCCATGTCCCGGAGGGACACTGTGTCCTGGCGCCCGTCGGGGTGTGCCACGTAGGCGTACTGCGGGTTAGCATGTAAGAGGTGGACTTTTTCGACCAAGGGGTCCGACTTATGGGTCCGCACACGCTTCCGGAGGAGGACGGGTCCAGGAATTGTCAGCCATGTTGGGAGCGAGACCCCAGAGGTAGACTTCGTGGGGAAAACAAACACCGGTTCGTGAGGGGTCTCGTTAGTCGCGGTGCAGAGGAGTGATTGGATGGAGTGGAGCACGTCGGGGAGGACCATCTGCCAGTGGGAGAGCGGGAGATCTTTAGACCGCAGGGCCAGCAGGACGGCCTTCCAGACTGTCCCATTCTCCCTCTCCACCTGCCCGTTTCCCCGGGGGTTGTAGCTGGTCGTCCTGCTCGAGGCGATGCCCTTGCTGAGCAGGAACTGACGCAGCTCATCGCTCATGAAAGAGGATCCCCGATCGCTGTGGATGTAGGTGGGGAAACCGAACAGAGTGAAGATGCTGTGCAGGGCTTTAATTACAGTGGCAGAAGTCACATCGGGGCATGGGATGGCGAAAGGGAACCGGGAGTACTCATCAATCACGTTCAGAAAGTACGTGTTGCGGTTGGTGGAGGGGAGGGGCCCTTTGAAGTCCACGCTGAGGCGTTCAAAGGGGCGGGTGGCCTTCACCAGGTGCGCTCGATCTGGCTGGTAGAAGTGCGGCTTGCACTCTGCGCAGACCTGGCAGTCTCTGGTGGCGGTTCTGACCTCCTCAATGGGGTAGGGCAGGTTGTGGGCCTTGATGAAATGGACCCCCGGGTGGCAGAGGTCATAGTGGCGAGCCCGGAGTCGGTCCACTTGTGCGCTGGCACATGTACCGCGGGATAGGGCATCAGGGTGCTCGTTGAGCTTCCCCGGGCGATACAAAATCTCGTAATTATAGGTGGAGAGCTCGATCCTCCACCTCAAGATCTTGTCATTTTTGATCTTGCCCCACTGTGTATTATTAAACATGAAGGCAACCGACCATTGTCAGTGAGGAGAGTGAATCTCCTGCCGGCCAGGTAATGCCTCCAATGTCGCACAGCTTCCACAATGGCTTGGGCCTCCTTTTCGACAGAGGAGTGCCAAATTTCGGAGGCATGGAGGGTGCGGGAAAAGAAGGCCACGGGCCTGCCCACATGGTTGAGGGTGGTGGCCAGAGCTACGTCAGATGCATCGCTCTCCACCTGAAAGGGGAGGGACTCGTCGACCGCGTGCACCGTGGCCTTGGCGATGTCTGCCTTGATGCGGTTGAAGGCCTGGCGGGCCTCAGCCGCCAGGGGGAAAACTGTGGACTGGATGAGTGGGCGGGCCTTGTCCACATAATTAGGGACTCACTGGGCGTAGTAGGAAAAAAAACCCAGGCATCGTTTCAGGGCCTTGGGGCAGTGGGGGAGAGGGAGTTCCAGGAGGGGGCGCATGTGGTCAGGGTCGTGCCCTAGGACTCCATTTTCCATGACATAGCCAAGGATGGCTAAGCGGTTGGTGCGGAACACGCATTCCTCCATATTGTATGTGAGATTAAGGAGTCTGGCGGTCTGGAGGAATTTTTGGAGGTTAGCATTGTGGTCCTGCTGATCGTGGCCGCAGATGGTGACGTTATCTAGGTACGGGAAGGTGGACCGCAGTCCGTACTGGTCAACGATTCGGTCCATCTCTCGCTGGAAGACCGAGACCCCATTAGTGACACCGAAGGAAACCCTAAGGAAGTGATAGAGGCGGCCATCTGCTTTGAACGCAGTGTATTGGCGGTCCTCCGGGCGGATAGGGAGCTGGTGGTAGGTGGACTTCAGGTCCACTGCGGAAAAGACTCGATACTGTGCAATCTGATTGACCATGTCAGATATGCGTGGGAGGGGGTATGCATCGAGCTGCGTGTACCGATTGATGGTCTGAATGTAGTCAATGACCATCCTGTGCTTCTCTCCAGTCTTTACTACTACCACTTGAGCTCTCCAGGGGCTGTTGTGGCCTCAATGACCCCGTCCCGCAGAAGCCGTTGGACCTCCGACCTGATGAAGGTCCCGTCCTGGGCACTGTACCGTCTGCTCCTAGTGGCGACGGGTTTGCAATCCGGGGTGAGGTTCGCAAACAGGGAAGGTGGATCGACCTTAAGGGTCGTGGGGCCGCATACGGTGAGGGGGGGTAGGAGTCTGACGAATCTTAAGGTTAGGCTTTGGAGATGGCACTGAAAGTCCAGGCCGAGTAACAGGGCAGCGCAGAGGGTGGGGAGAACGTAGAGCCGGAAGTTGCTAAACTCTACGCCTTGGATGGTGAGGGTTGCGATGCAGTACCCCCGGATTTCCACGGAATGGGATCCGGAGGCCAGGGAGATTTTCTGGGTGACGGGGTATACCGGGAGGGAGCAGCGCCTTACCGTAGTGGGGTGGATGAAGCTCTCTGTGCGACCGGAGTCAAAAAGGCAGGTCGTCTCGTGCCCATCGATCACCACCGTCATCGCGGTCGCGAGGTTGTGGGGCCAGGAATGATCCAGGGTGATAGAGGCGAGCTGCGGCAGATGCTGGGAGGTCCCGGGCTGGTCAGCGGTGGCGGAGGTAGCGGCAGGCGATGAATGGGAGTGCTGAGGCGCCGTCCAAAATGGCGCCGAAGATGGCGCTGCCCACGGGGCGCACATGGCAGGCGGCATCAAAGATGGTGGTGCCCACGGGCCGCATGTGGCTTGCGGTGAGGAAGATGGCGATGCCCCTGGGTCACACGTGTAGGAATGCCGGGCCCAGAAACAGCGGCGACCGACCGGGCCTGGCAAACAGAAGCGAAGTGTCCTTTCTTCCCACACCCATTGCAGGTCGCGCTCCGCGCCGGGCAGCGCTGCCTGGGGTGTTTGATTAGCCCGCAAAAATAACACTTGGGCCCCCCAGAGTTGGCTGGCTGCTACGCGGCGCAGGCTTGCGGTGAGCTGGTGTCGGCAGCTGGTGGGGCCCACAATGCCCACGAGGGTGCCGCACGGTCAGGAGCGTAGGACTGAACGTTACGGGAGGCCACTTCTAACGAATTAGAGCGCTGCCTAGTCCCCGCATGATCGAGTGTACCCCCTTCCAGTAGCCGCTGGCAGACGTATGCAGACTTCATGCCCGTGACGTAAGCGTCTCTAATTAAAAGTTCGGTGTGCTGGACTGCCGAAACTGCCTGGCAGTCACTGTTCCTACCTAGGATGTGCAGGGCACGCCAGAAATCGTCCAGAGACTCCCCGGGGAGTTGCTGTCTCGTGGCCAGGAGGTGCCTGGCGTATACTTGATTTACTGGTCGAACGTAATGTTCTTTCAGGAGCTCCATCGCTTCGGAGTAGGTGGGCGCATCCTGGATGAGGGGAAAAATGTCAGGGCTCACCCGTGAATAGAGGACTTGGAGCTTCTGCGAGTCCGCGGGTTCTTCAGCGGCTGTTTGGAGGTAGCTTTTGAAGCAGGCTAGCCAGTGGTCAAAGGCGGACGTAGCATTGGCTGCTTGAGGGCTCAGCTGCAGGCGATCAGGCTTGATGCGGAGATCCATCGTTTTAAGAATGTTGCTCAATAAATTGATGCACTATCAATTACCACAAAGACGAGAGTAGTGGAATAATCGAGGCTTTATTGAGCAAAGATGTTGTGTCTCCTGTAGCTGGAACCAGAATGGCTGCAGCACAGAAGAGCACACATTTATACGCTGCCTACTGGGCAGAGCCAGCAGGCAGGGATTTACCCATGTACCTCTAATATACGGGCAGTGCCATAATACATATAATATACTACTAGTGGTGACTACCACAGCTAATGATTTATTTTATTTCTTCATGGGATGTTCGTGTCGCTGGAAAAGCCAACATTTATTGCTCTTTCTAGTGGTAATGCTGGTAATCCACATAGGGCGGAATGTTCCGGCCTCTCCTGTTGCCGTGGTTTTCCAGTCCCGACAAAGTCAATGGACTTTTGAATGGTTTGCCGCATTTCTGGTCCCACCCCCACCATGACGGGGCCGTAAAACTTTGCCTGTAGAATTGTCACAGCACAGGAGGAGGCCATTTGGCCCATAGTGTGCATTCTGGCTCCCTGTAAGAGAAACTCAGGCTAGTTCAATTTTCCTAGTTTCCCCTTGGCCCTGCAATTATTTTCTCTTCAGGTAACCAGTGCCCAGAAATGGACACAATATTCCAGTTGAGACTGAACCCAGTGTTTTATAAAGGTTTACCATCACTTCCTTGCTTTTATATCCTATGCTTCAATTTCTAACAACATTTATACAATTAACTCATTGATAGTCCATATGTAACTTCTGGTTGTAGGTAACTCAATGGAAGCAAGAAGGTGTTGGGTATCGGTCCCAATGCCAACCCTCCAAATCCTCTCACCTCCTGCAGGGGGCAGAGTTTTCCAGCCGCCATGTTCTTGCCACTGTTCTATAGAAAATGCTGGACCCCATGCCCACCCTATTCTCCAGTCTCCCTCTCTCAACCCCACCTAAGTATTATACTCCAGACGGAGGTGGTGGATACACCAATCTGGTCAGTACTGGGTCTCATTGTCATAATGGATGATCACAGCACACACCACGTAGGGACTGAGCCTTCACAGGAAACTCAAAATGACATTGATGGCCAAAGCTGAGAAACATATTAACAATGACCTGCATTTAGTGCCTTCAATATATCGGGGAAATTGGGGAAACTGGAGACTACTCATAAACCATTGCCTTCATATATTTAACCAGTGATGGTAATTGAACATGAAGACTGCCCACTCATCCCAGCAGACAAAATCAGACCAAATGCATGCAAACATCTAATTTAAAAAAAATAATCTTTATTGTCACAAGTAGGCTTACATTAACACTGCAATGAAGTTACTGTGAAAAGCCCCTAGGCGCCATTGTCGTGATGGGTGCTCTGCTACACAGACGAACCAACACGGTTGCGGATGGTACAACTCAGTTTTATTACTAACAATATTAACATTTGTAAACTGGTTACTGTGGTTCGTTCACTACCCTCTAATCTGTGGACCCAGCCCTAACACTGACTTGGAGAGGCACTCAGCACATGGTGAATGTCTGAGTGGCTTGCTGTGAGCTCTGTGCCCTGAGCTGTCTCCTGCTGGAATGAACCGGACGTGTCGTGTTCCCCGTTTTATAGTGGGTCTGCTCTTGCTTGTGATTGGCTGTGATGTTGCGTTGGTATTGATTGGTCCGTTGATCTGTCCATCAGTGTGTATATGTGTTTGCACCATGATGTTTATCTGAATATCATGACATCCCCCCTTTTTTACAAGAATATGTGCCTATGTGGTAATAAATATAGATGTGTACTGAGTGCAGCTGAATGTGTGTGTGTGCAATATCTACAACATGTACATGAGGCTAAACTATATACATAGGAAGGTACCAGGTGCAACATAGCAACGAGGTTGTACCATCAACAAAACAAGTGTAAACATCAAGCATCAAAAACGAACTCCTGTAACGACAAAAGAGAAACTTATTAACATAGTAGCATAAAGCTTTTAGTGAGTCCAATGTCCAAACAGGCTCATAAATCCAGCCTAGTAGGTGGGCGACGAATTCGGGTTGACCGCCTCAGATGTGGGTCAGGATCCACTGGCTGAGGAATGGGCCTGGCCACAGGCAGCAGAGGAATGGGCATGGTGGCAGGAAGCTCCACGAATTCGACATCAGGAACAACAGGAGGGCGTGGCACCGGTGTATGATCACGTAGCGAGCGCGGAAGCAGGCGAAGAGCCCGGCGATTGCGCCGGCGAATGGAGCCATCAGGCATGCGAACCAGGAACGAGCGGGGAGCCACGTGTCGGAGAACTTCGGCAGTTGCCGACCAGCCACCCTCCGGTAGGTGAATGCGGACGTTGTCTCCAGGCGCCAAGGCAGGAAGATCAGTTGCCCGAGTGTCGTGTGCCACCTTCTGCTGAGCACGCTGCTGTTGCATCCTTTGCAGTACTGGAATGTGGTCGAGTGTAGGGACCAGAATGGATGGCACAGTGGTCCTGAGGGCGCGACCCATCAACAGCTGGGCTGGTGAGAGGCCAGTGGCTAGTGGGGCCGAGCGATAGGCCAGCAGGGCTAAGCAGTAATCCGACCCTTGCAGAGGAGCCGCTTGATGATATGAATGCCCTTTTCCGCCTTGCCATTTGACTGGGGATGCAGAGGGCTGGACGTCACGTGTGTGAAGACATACGAAGCAGCAAAAGAAGACCATTCTTGGCTTGCAAAACAGGGCCCATTGTCCGACATGACAGTAATCGGAATGCCATGTCGAGCGAAGGTGTCTTTGCAGGCCCTTATGACAGCGGACGATGTTAAATCGTGCAGGCGTATGACCTCTGGATAATTTGAAAAGTAATCGATGATGATTACGTAGTCCCTGCCAAGCGCATGAAAGAGGTCCACACCCACCTTCGCGCAGGGGGACGTCACCAACTCATGGGGCTGAAGCGTCTCAGGGGGTTGCGCCGGCTGAAACCTTTGGCAGGTGGGGCAGTTGAGCACCATGTTGGCAATATCGTCACTGATACCCGATCAGTATACAGCGTCTCAGGCCCTCCGTCTGCACTTCTCAACCACGAGATGGCCTTTGTGTAATTGTTCGAGGACCAGCTTGTGCATGCAGTGTGGAATCACAACCGGTCCAGCTTTAGGAGAACACCGTCAATGACGGCCAAGTCGTCCCGGACATTGTAGAATTGTGGGCCCTGTCCTTTGAGCCACCCTCCCTTCATGTAGCGTATCACACGTTGTAGAAGAGGGTCAGCCGCAGTCTCCCGGCGAATACGGGCCAGACTTGAATCATCAGCTGGCAGATTGCCCGATGTGAAGACCACATGCGCTTCGACCTGACAGACGAACCTCTCCGAATCGGGCGGTGTGCTTACTGCTCTGGATAGGGCATACGCAATGATGAGGTCCTTTCCCGGGGTGTAGACCAGTTGGAAGTCGTACCTCCGGAGCTTGAGCAGGATGCGCTGGAGGCGAGGGGTTATCTCGTTCAGGTCATTATGTATGATGCTGACCAGGGTACGATGGTCGGTTTCCACGGTAAACTGGGGGAGACCATACACGTAATCGTGGAACTTATCTATTCCGGTCAACAAACCCAGGCACTCCTTCTCGATCTGCACATACCGCTGTTCTGTGGGGGTCATGGCCCGCGAGGCATAGGCGACCGGGGCCCATGATGCAGTGTCGTCCCGTTGCAGGAGTACCGCCCCAATGCCGGACTGGCTGGCATCAGTTGAGATCTTCATATCTCGAGAAGTGTCGAAGAACGGCAATACCGGGGCTGTGGTGAGCTTAATTTTGAGCTCCTCCCATTCCTTCTGGTGTGCGGGCAGCTACTGGAACTCCGTGGACTTCTTAACTAGGTGGCGAAGAACCGTTGTGTGGCAGGCAAGGTTGGGAATGAACTTCCCCAGGAAGTTGACCATCCCGAGAAAGCGTAGCACTGCTTCTTGTCTGCCGGCTGCGGCACGGCTGTAATGGCGCTCACTTTGTCTGCATCCGGACGCACTCCCGACCGGGATATATGGTCCCCCAGAAACTTTAGCTCAGTTTGGCCAAAGGAGCACTTTGCTCGGTTGAGGAGCAGGCCGTGTTCCCTTATTCGCGCGAATACACGCTGGAGACGACTGATGTGCTCCTGTGGTGTGGTGGACCAGATGATGACGTCGTCAACATAGACGCGCACCCCTTCGATGCCCTCCATCATCTGTTCCATGATTCTGTGGAATACCTCGGATGCCGAGATGATGCCAAACGGCATTCTGTTATAGCAGAACCTGCCGAAAGGAGTGTTGAAGGTGCACAGCTTTCGGCTGGACTGATCCAGTTGGATCTGCCAAAAACCCTTCGAGGCATCAAGCTTTGTAAATATTTTTGCCCGGGCCATTTCACTCGTGATTTCCTCCCGTTTGGGTATGGGGTAGTGTTCCCTCATGATGTTGTTGTTCAGGTCTTTCGGGTCGATGGAGATCGGGAGTTCGCCAGAGGGCTTTTTAACGCACACCATGGAGCTGACCCACGGCGTGGGCTCCGTGACCCGGGAAAGCACTCCTTGGTCCTGGAGATCCTGCAGCTGCTGCTTGAGGTGGTCTTTGAGTGGTGCTGGGACTCTACGAGGTGCGTGAATGACCAGGGTGGCGTCCGGTTTGAGCCGTATTCTGTCGGTATAGGGCAGTGTGCCCATGCCCTCAAATGCCTCCTGGTTGTGGGCGAGGAGTGAGTGGAGCTGTGCTCTAAATTCAGCATCCGGGAAGTCTGACGTGCCTTCTGGAGACAGAGCGTGTACCCGCTGAACGAGGTGGAGAACCTTGCACGCCTGTGCGCCTAGCAGGGAGTCCTTTGATGAACCAACAATCTCGAAGGACAGTGTGGCCTTATACGCATTGTGCGTCACCTGGAGCTGGCAGGATCCCATGGCCGGGATAACGTTTCCGTTATAGTCGACCATCTTACAACGGGATGGCCGAATTGGTGGTCTGACCTTCAAGGCGTAGAAGGCTGACCATGCTATCAGGTTGGCGGAGGCACCAGTGTCCAGACGGAATGTGATTGGTGATTGCTTGACCGTTAGGGTGGCACACCATTCATCACCCGGATTGACACTGTTCACTGGCATCGGCTGGTGGGTCCTGCTTGGGGACATCCGGTTCCTGTCGATGACCGCAATGCGGAAGGCTTCCCGGTCGTCTGTATCACCGGTCTTTTTATCGTCCGGGTATGACTCGGAGTATGGAGGCTGAATGGTCCGCACGTCCCTGCGAGGCTGTCGGAATTGGGGAGCGTTGGCAGGTTGAGCTGCTCGGCAGCAGGCAGCGTAGTGGTCCATCTTGCCACAGCGGAGGCATTGTCGGTTCTTTGCTGGACATTGCCGCTTTAAATGTGCGGATCCACAGTTGCCGCACGTCGTGACGTCATGGTGTTCGTTGCGCCATCGCGCATGCACAGTTAGGTCCTGCGTAGAGCGCGCCTGCGCGTCACATCCCTCTGCGTCGACGTCTCTTTTGCCGCGTACAAGCGCGGGAGGCCGCGAAAAGCGCGCAAAACGTCCGCCCCCGTCCAGGCCGCAGGCCGGGAGGAACTCGATGGACCAGACCCGCTCGGCCTCGTAGGACCCCTGCCTTGCCGATTCGGCCGCGTAGGACTCCTGCCTTGCCGATTCGGCCGCGTTTTCATGGAGGACGCAGGCTTCGATGGCGGTGGCTAGGGTGAGGCTTTTAGTTTTGAGGAGCTGCTGGCGTAGGGTGCCCGAGGTGAACCCAAAAACTATCTGGTCCCGAATCATGGAATCTGAGGTGGCCTCGTAACCGCAGGACTGCGCGAGGATACGGAGGTGTGTTAGGAAAGATTGAAAGGGCTCATCCTTACCCTGCAGGCGCTCAAACAGCTTCCAGTTGACGCCGAGATTTCCAGCGATTTGGAGCGGCTGCGGCAGACTGATGGTGTCCATGGCGCAGGATGGCGGATTCCTGAGGATGCGTAGGTAGGTCTCACAGTTAGTGGGTTCCAATCCTGGTACAATGTCGTGTTGGGTGCTCTGCTACACAGACGAACCAACACGGTTGCGGAAGGTACAACTCTGTTTTATTACTAACAATATTAACATTTGTAAACTGGTTACTGTGGTTCGTTCACTACCCTCTAATCTGTAGATCCAGCCCTAAAACTATCTTGGAGAGGCACTCAGCACATGGTGAATGTCCAAGTGGCTTGCTGTGAGCTCTGTGCCCTGAGCTGTCTCCTGCTGGAATGAATCGGAAGTGTCGTGTTCCCCGTTTTATAGTGTGTCTGCTCTTGCTTGTGATTGGCTGTGATGTTGCGTGTGTATTGATTGGTCCATTGACCTGTCCATCAGTGTGTATGTGTGTTTGCACCATGATGTTTATCTGAATATCATGACAGCCACATTCCGGCGCCTGTTTGGGTACACGGAGGGAGAATTCAGAATGTCCAATTTACCTAACAGCACGTCTTTCGGAACTTGTGGGAGGAAACCGGAGCACCCGGAGGAAACCCACGCAGCCACAGGGGAGAACGTGCAGACTCAGCACAGACAGTGACCCAAGCCGGGAATCAAACCTGGGACCCTGGTGCTGTGAAGCAACGGTGCTAGCCACTGTGCTACCTTGCCGCCCAATTGGTGAGATTGAAGTAAAAGTGAAACCACCTTTCCACATGTGGCAACCTATCCCCATGCTCCATGGGAAATGGTGGGGAAACAACATCTCATGCTCTTCTGAGCCATTCCACATTGAGTGCATGGTGGAATCCTTCACCTTGCAGTGGGAGACCAAAGACATTGTCCTCTGAAGAAAAGAGTTCATGGACGAGGTGCTCATCCCAGCAACAACGGCAACAAATACCAAGCAACCTGGAAAGTTCTCAGGAGAGGAAGATCTGGATTTGCCAACAGAGTCAAACCAGCTCCCTTTTTAAATTGTCTTAAAAAAAAATTTGTTCCTGGGATGTGGGTGTAGCTGGCTGGGCTACCATTTTATTGCCATAGGCTCCCATCAAAGAATTTGTGCAGTGTTTCAAACAGCCTCCGTCCCAATCCGACCCCGGCCTTGCAGGGTAGCTCTACCCACTTTAACAAGACCTGCTTCTTATCACCACATCCTGCCATCGCTCACTTACTGAGCCTACTGAATAGCAGCAGTCTCCAGATAACCGTTCAACAACCAGTGTCTGGGCCCCCTCTGCCCTGTCATCACCACCGCGAGGCGCAAAGCTGAGAGCAGACTGAAAGATATTTGTCTCTGGATGGAGAAGCACCAGCAATCATTCTAAATGTATGGGGTGGGAATGACATTTAGCACATTCAGTGTGCATCGATATTCATTGCAGTAAGAAGAACATTGACCTAATTTGCTTTTGGGTACATTATAAAGGAGGACATTCGTCAGCTGTACAATGAGCTAAACATGGTAATCTTCAGGAAACCAGCTATCACCCACCATCAGTGTGAAACTCTGCAACAGCAACCAGGTTTAACCCTTTGAACCCCACAAAACTCATAGAGAATTAGACGTGAGGAAGGCACTGATGTTTTAACACTGCGTATAATATTCAAAAATATAAATTGCAGTTTTCCTGTGTCGTTATGGACTAGAAACATGGGGGTAGCCTTAAAATGACAAAAGGGAGACGCTCTGTCAGCTTTCACCTGTTCGTGGGTGTGAAGTGATTAACTTTTGCCTCAGGTATATTTCTCTGCAATACAGGAGAGAATACAGTAGGGGCGGCATGTGGCACAGTGGTTAGCACTGGGACTGTGGCGCTGAGGACCCGGGTTCGAATCCTGGCCCTGTGTCACTGTCCGTGTGGAGTTTGCCCATTCTCCCCATGTCTGTGGGGTTTCACCCCCACAACCCAAAGATGTGCAGGTTAGGTGGATTGGCCACACTAAATTGCCCCTTAATTGGGAAAAAAAAATAATTGGGTACTCTAAATTTATTTTTAAAAAGTAGAGAATAGAGTATGATATTTGCATTCCCAGACCACCTTCAATAAACTATGAGGTGGAATCACAGGCAATAGGCATGTACATGCTCGACAGTCACACATACTGGAAAGAAGCTGTGAATCCAGAGTTACAGGACTCCATTTGGCACCATCTAGTGGCGACAAGCCTTAACAGCAGGGCTACACCTCTCAGAAAATGAACAGGGACCACATTTCCTGGGCCTAGTGTCTCACGAGTGCCTGAATGACAGGCAAAGTGCACTGGCAATATGAATAGAGACCTGTACTACTGAGTCTTTACCCCACAACCCTTCCCTTGAGTTTTCAGCCACATTATTTTTTTGAGGATTGCTGTCTTGCTGTGCCAGGAGCAGGGAATGGTATTTAAAGCAGTCTTTTTGGTCATGTTTACACTATCAGGGTGACTAGGAATAGGAGGGAAGGAAATGCAAAAATAACAATGTCTCTTCTGCATTATTATCAGATTCCATCTTTGCAGGGAGATCTGAAAATTTCATTGTTGATAGCAGTAATGGGACTCTGTGGAACATTAGCTGAGTCCATTCCCTCTGCATTAATAATAATTTGCAGTGGAGTAGCTAGCTACTGCTTCATGTTCTTTCATGCTTCCAAGTACTAATGTGGGGCAACATATGCAGATTATGGCTAGATTCCTTTTTAAAAAAAAAATATATTTTATTCAAGTTTTTTGGCCAAACATAACAATACGTAGTGTTTCTTTTACACAACAATAAAGCAATATAAATAACCGTGGCCAGTTTTAAACAAATAAATAAGTAATATATAAACAAAAACAAAAAACAAAACTAAATGGCAACTGCCTTGTCCAAAATAAATACTCTCCAAAAATACAATCCAACAATCCAATATACAATTACATATACCAAATACCTATACATATACAATAACATCCCTGAGAGTCCGTCTGATTCCTCCCCCCCCCCCCCCCCCCCCCGGGTTGCTGCTGTTATCTACTTCTTTTCCATTCCCTCTATCTTTCTGTGAGGTAGTCGACGAACGGTTGCCACCGCCTGGTGAACCCCTGAGCCGAACCCCTTAACACGAACTTAATCCGTTCTAACTTTATGAACCCTGCCATATCGTTTATCCAGGTCTCCACACCCGGGGGTTTGGCTTCCTTCCACATTAACAATATCCTGCGCCGGGCTACAAGGGACGCAAAGGCCAACACGTCAGCCTCTCTCGCCTCCTGCACTCACGGCTCTTCTGCAACCCCAAATATAGCCAACCCCCAGCTTGGTTCCACCCGGACCCCCACCACCTTCGAAAGCAGTTTTGCCACCCCCACCCAGAACCCCTGTAGTGCCGGGCATGACCAGAACATGTGGGTGTGATTCGCTAGGCCTCTCGAGCATCTCGCACACCTATCCTCGACCCCAAAAAATTTACTAAGCCGTGCTCCAGTCATATGCGCCCTGTGTAGGACCTTAAATTGTATCAGGCTTAGCCTGGCACACGAGGACGATGAGTTTACCCTACGTAGGGCATCAGCCCACAGCCCCTCCTCAATCTCCTCCCCCAGTTCTTCTTCCCATTTCCCTTTCAGCTCATCTACCATGATCTCCCCCTCGTCCCTCATCTCCCTGTATATGTCCGCCACCTTACCGTCCCCCACCCATGTCTCTGAGATCACTCTATCCTGCACTTCCTGCGTTGGGAGCTGCGGGAATTCCCTCACATGTTGCCTCGCAAAAACCCTCAATTGCATATACCGAAATGCATTCCCTTGGGGCAACCCATATTTCTCCGTTAGCGCTCCCAGACTCGCAAACGTCCCAACTACAAATAGATCTCTTAATTGTACTACCCCAGCTCTTTGCCATGCTCCAAATCCCCCATCCATTCTCCCCGGAACGAACCTATGATTGTTTCTTATCGGGGACCGCACTGAAGCTCCCGTCCCTTCCCTATGCCGTCTCCACTGCCCCCAAATTTTCAATGTAGCCACCACCACCGGGCTTGTGGTGTATTTCTTTGGTGAGAACGGCAACGGCACCGTCACCATTGCTTGCAGGCTAGTCCCCCTGCAGGACGCCCTCTCCAATCTCTTCCATGCCGCTCCCTCCCCTTCTCCCATCCACGTACGCACCATTGAAACATTGGCGGCCCAGTAGTACTCACTTAGGCTCGGTAGTGCCAGCCCCCACCCCCTGTCCCTACTACGCTGCAAGAATCCCCGCCTCACTCTCGGGGTCTTCCCAGCCCACACAAAACTCATAATGCTCTTCTCAATTCTTTTGAAAAAAGCCTTCGTGATCACCACCGGGAGGCACTGGAACACAAAAAGGAATCTCGGGAGGACCACCTTTTAATCGCCTGCACCCTACCTGCCAATGACAGGGACACCATGTCCCATCTCTTGAAATCCTCCTCCATCTGTTCCACCAACCGTGTTAAATTTAGCCTATGTAATGTACCCCAATTCTTGGCTATCTGGATCCCCAGGTACCGGAAGTCCCTTGTTACCTTCCTCAACGGTAAATCCTCTATCTCTCTGCTCTGCTCCCCCGGATGCACCACAAATAACTCACTTTTCCCCCTGTTCAGTTTATAGCCTGAAAAATCCCCAAACTCCCCAAGTATCCGCATTATCTCTGGCATCCCCTCCGCCGGGTCCGCCACATATAGCAACAAATCATCCGCATACAGAGATACCCGGTGTCCTCCCCCCCTAAGTACTCCCCTCCACTTTCTGGAACTCCTCAGTGCCATGGCCAGGGGTTCAATCGCCAATGCAAACAATAACGGGGACAGAGGACATCCCTGCCTCGTCCCTCTATGGAGCCGAAAATAGTCAGACCCCCGTTCGCCATCGGGGCCCTATGCAGCAAGTGTACCCACCTGATATACCCGTCCCCAAAGCCAAATCTCCTCAACACCTCCCACAAATAATCCCACTCCACTCTATCAAATGCTTTCTCGGCATCCATCGCCACCACTATCTCCGCTTCCCCCTCTGGTGGGGGCATCATCATTACCCCTAGCAGCCTCCGTATATTTGTATTTAGCTGTCTCCCCTTCACAAACCCAGTTTGGTCCTCATGGACCACCCCCGGGACACAATCCTCTATCCTCATTGCCATTACCTTGGCCAGAATCTTAGCATCCACATTCAGGAGGGAAATGGGCCTGTATGACCCGCATTGCAGCGGGTCTTTTTCCTTCTTTAGGAGGAGCGATATCGTTGCCTCTGACATAGTCGGGGGCAGCTGCCCCCTTTCCCTCGCCTCATTAAAGGTTCTCATCAGTAGCGGGGCCAGCAAGTCCAAATATTTCTTATAGAATTCAACTGGGTATCCGTCTGGTCCCGGGGCCTTCCCCGCCTGCACGCTTCCAATCCCTTTCACTACTTCCTCCGTCTCAATCTGTGCTCCCAGCCCCACTCTCTCCTGTTCCTCCACCTTAGGAAATTCCAGCTGATCCAGAAAGCACATCATTCTCTCCTTCCCGTCCGGGGGCTGCGCTTCATATAATCTTTCATAAAATGCCTTGAACACTCCATTCACTCTCTCCGCTCCCCGCTCCATCTCTCCCTCCTCATCTCTCACCCCTCCTATCTCCCTCGCTGCTCCCCTTTTCCTCAGTTGGTGGGCCAACAACCTACTCGCCTTCTCCCCATATTCGTACTGTACACCCTGTGCCTTCCTCCATTGTGCCTCTGCCTTACCCGTAGTCAACAAGTCAAATTCTACATGTAGCCTTTGCCTTTCCCTGTATAGTCCCTCCTCCGGTGCCTCCGCGTATTGTCTGTCCACCCTCAGAAGTTCTTTCAACAACCGCTCCCTTTCCCTACCCTCCTGCTTTCCTTTATGTGCCCTAATAGATATCAGCTCCCCTCTAACCACTGCCTTCAGTGCCTCCCAGACCACTTCCACCTGTACCTCCCCATTATCATTAAGCTCCAAGTACCTTTCAATACACCCCCTCACCCTTAAACACACCCCCTCATCTGCCAATAATCCCATGTCCATTCTCCAGGGTGGAAGCTGTTGTTTTTCTTCCCCTATCTCCAGGTCCACCCAGTGTGGAGCATGATCCGAGATGGCTATAGCCGTGTACTCCGTCCCCGTCACCTTTGGGATCAGTGCCCTTCCCAAAACAAAAAAATCTATTCGTGAAAATACTTTATGTACATAGGAGAAAAACAAAAACTCCTTACTCCTAGGTCTACTAAATCTCCAGGGATCTACTCCTCCCATCTGCACCATAAAATCCTTAAGCACCCTAGCTGCAGCCGGCCTCCTTCCGGTCCTGGACCTCGATCTGTCCAGCCCTGGGTCCAGCACCGTATTAAAGTCTCCACCCATTACCAACTTCCCCACTTCTAGGTCCGGGATTCGTCTGTAGCGCACAAAGACTCCGTGAGACGAATAGAGTGAAGTCGATGAGGCTTTATTAAGCGTGTCTGTTCCCCCGCAGCTCGATAGTAGAATGGCCTGCGGGGGAGGACTCCGGCTTCTTATACTCCGCCTTCAGGGCGGAGCTAGAGGTCAACGGCCAACCAGGACCCGGGATCTGTCAGCCAATGACATTAGGGCTTCCAGTCCCACATGACCCCTAATACATACTACCACATCGTCCTAACATACGCCTCATAAAATTGGCATCATCCCAGTTCGGGGCATACACGTTCACTAATACCACCGCCTCCCCTTGCAGTTTGCCACTCACCATCACGTATCTGCCCCCACTATCCGCCACTATAGTCTTTGCCTCAAACATTACCCGCTTCCCCACTAGTATGGCCACCCCCCTGTTTTTTGCATCTAGCCCCGAATGAAACACCTGCCCCACCCATCCTTTGCGAAGTCTAACCTGGTCTGTCAGCTTCAGATGCGTCTCCTGAAGCATAACCACATCTGCCTTAAGTTTCTTTAGGTGTGCGAGTACCCGTGCCCTCTTAATCGGCCCGTTCAGCCCTCTCACATTCCACGTGATGAACCGGGTTGGGGGGCTCTTTACCCCCCTCCCTTGACGACTAGCCATTTCCTTTTTCAATCCAGCTCCTCACCCAGTTCCCACGTAGCTGTATCCCCCCCAGGCGGCGCCCCCCCGCCCCGACCCCCCCTCCCATACCAGCTCCCCCTTCTCCCCAGCAGCAGCAACCCAGTTAACCCCCCCCCCGCTAGATCCCAAGCTAGCGCAATTGCACCCCCCATGTTGCTCCCAGAAGTCAGCAAACTCTGGCCGACCTCGGCTTCCCCCCGTGACCTCGGCTCACACTGTGAGAGGCCCCCTCCTTCCTGCTTCCCTGTTCCCGCCATGATTACCATAGCGCGGGAACAAAGCCCGCGCTTCCCCTTTTGGCCCCGCCCCCAATGGCCAGCGCCTACAGCTCCTCATCCTCCCTCACCCCCTCCCCCACGACATGGGGAAGAGAGAGAAGTTACAGGGTCGCAGGTTTAACAACCTGGGAAGTCCTCTCTTCCCCCTTTTCCCCCCTTCATCCCACAAATTCACCCCCCCACTTTTGTCCCAAACGTTCTTTTTCTGGCCCGCTCACACCAGCTTCTCCTCGACAATAAATGTCCACACCTCGTCTGCCGTTTCGAAATAGTGGTGTTTCCCTAGATGTGTGACCCACAGTCTTGCCGGTTGCAACATTCCGAATTTGACCTTCCTTTTATGCAACACCGCCTTGGCCCGATTAAAGCTTGCCCTCCTTCTCGCCACCTCCGCACTCCAATCTTGATACACGCGGATCACCGCATTCTCCCACCTACTGTTACGAGTTTTCTTGGCCCATCTGAGGACCATCTCTCTGTCCTTGTATCGGAGAAATCTCACAACTATTGCTCGAGGAATTTCTCCAGCCCTCGGTCTTCGCGCCATAACCCAATAGGCTCCCTCCACCTCCAGCGGACCCGTCGGGGCCTCCGATCCCATTAACGAATGCAGCATCGTGCTCACATATGCCCCGACGTCCGCCCCTTCTGCACCTTCGGGAAGACCAAGAATCCTTAAGTTCTTCCTCCTCGCATTGTTCTCCAGCACCTCCAGCCTTTCCACACATCTTTTGTGTTGTGCCTCGTGGATCTCCGTTTTCACCACCAGGCCCTGTATGTCGTCCTCATTCTCAGCAGCCTTTGCCTTCACAACCCGAAGCTCCTGTTCCTGCGTCTTTTGCTCCTCCTTTAGCCCCTCAATCGCTTGTAATATCGGGGCCAACAGCTCTTTCTTCATCTCCTTTTTGAGTTCATCTACGCAATGCCGCAGGAACTCTTGTTGGTCAGGGCCCCATATTAAACTGCCTCCTTCTGACGCCATCTTGCTTTGTGCCTGCCTTCCTGGCCGCTGCTCTTGAGGATCCACCGCAATCTGGCTACTTTCCTCTCTTTTTTCCATCCGTGTCCAGGGGGGATTCCCTTCTGGATTACCGCACAGTGTTATTTGCCGTTAAAATTGCCGATGGGGCTCCTATTAAGAGCCCAAAAGTCCGTTCCACCGGGAGCTGCCGAAACGTGCGACTTAGCTGGTCATCGCCGCACCCGGAAGTCTGGCCAGATTCCTAACTGGCAGGTGACTCTGCAGATCTATATTATAAAATAAAAAGAAAGACTTGTATTTATTGAGCATCTTTCACAATAACCTCAGGACGTCTTACTTTACGACCAGTGAAATAGTGCCGCAATTGGAAATACAGCAGCTAATTCGCACACAGCAAGATCCCACAGAAAGCAAAGGAAAGTAACCAGATAATCTGCTTTAGTGATGTTCGTTGAGGCATCGATATTGGCCAGGAGACTAGGGAGAGGACAACCTATCATTTTTGAAATTGTGTTATATGATCTTTTTGTCAACCAATAGCAGATTGGGCATTTGTTTAACATTTCATTTGAAAGACAGCACCTCTGACAGTGCATTACTCCCTCAGAACTGCACTGCAGCGTCAACCTGGACATTGCATGTGGACGTCCGGTGGCGACATGCAGGAGGAAATCGCACATTGGGAGCCTCCTGCTTGAGGCATGATTTTTTAGAATTTAATGCCCAGTCCCAGGGGCAATGTTTTGACAAACAAGTGCAGGAAGACATAAGGAGTATAGCTATGGTCGTCCATCTGATAGCGAGCGTTGAACTTCTAGCTATATTCCTGCGACCTCTTCAAACCCAACAGCCTCAGATCCGAACAACGGCCACTGTTCCTCTGACCTAAATGGGCACCCGAAGTTAAGTATAGGTGTTAGTGTTAGACATAGTTTAGCCTGTAGTGTTATTGTGCATGAGTACATCATACTGTGTGTAAATAAAGTACCATTGACTTTGAACTAACTAATTGGTGTATTGGCTCTTTGATCGATATTCGGTTCAACCTTGTGGCGGTATCAGGAGAACCCTGACCAACTTTTACAGATGCACCATAGAAAGCATCCTATCTGGCTGCATCACAGCCTGCAACAGTAGTGGACTCGCCAACACTAAGGGCATTCAAATCGTCATTGGATAGACATATGGACGAGAAGGGAATAGTGTAGATGGGCTTTAGAATGGTTTCATAGGTCGGCGCAACATCGAAGGCCGAAGGGCCTGTACTGCGCTGTAATGTTCTATGTTCTATGTTCTATGTTCTATGTTCTATGGTGGTGCAGGTGGAGGGGTCTCTCCAGTTGAGAGCCGATTCCAAGAGAGTGAACACATGGCGGGGTTCCTTCTTATACTCGGAGGGGCTTCGCGCACTTTTCGGCGTGCCTTAAACTTGGTCCCAATCAATTGGGCAGCTTCTCGATCACTGCCATCGATCGGAGCCAATAAAGGGGCGGGTGCCTTGATGGCTGGGTGTGTCCTAAGTGGCCGTTGGCCTTGTTTTGTTTGTGTCTTCGTGCTGGGGTAGTGGCGCCGGAATGTCTGGGCCGGTATCGGCTACCTGAGCACTAGTTCTTTGTTTATCGGAGATGGGCCATCAATGTGCAAATCGGCCAAGTGTTTCGGTTCCGCCTGCAGTCTGTTTCCAAATACACGTTCAGGCTCTGTGCCTGCTTGTTCACTTTGCATTGTCCATTTTTCCCTGTATGCTCTGCAAGTGTCCATTTTATATGCTGAAAGTGGCCATCCCAGATGGCTACATCAAAAACATCAACCGGCGCAATGCAAGGAGCCACTCCAGCAGCATGAGATGGCTATGTCACCGTGGAACAAAGTTGGCATAGACTTGTTTCACTCCATGGGTCGAAACTATGTTCTTATCATTGACTATTACTCCAACTTTCCGGAAGTTATGAAACGCCCGGATCTCACGTCTGCATCAGTTATTAAAGCCTGCAAGGAAACATTCTTGAGTCATGTCCGATAATGGTCCTTGCTTTGAGAGCTGGGAGTGGATGGAATTCTCCAAGAAATACAACTTTAAACACGTGACATCGAGTCCACACCTTCCCCAATCCAATGGCAAAGTAGAGAAAGGTGTACACATTATCAAACAACTCATAAGCAAGGCCACTGACTTGAATTCCGACATACACTTGGCTCTATTATCATACAAATCATCACCGTTGAGCTCAGGGCTATCACAAGTTCAAATGCTCTTCAATCGAGATGTGAGAACAACGCTACCAGCATTACACTTCAGCAATCCGGATCACTCACAAGTGCTTGACAAGATATGACACCAACGTCACAAACAAAAGCAGCACTATGACCGGCATGCAAAATCGCTGCAACCATTAGCGGTCAATGACATTGTTCGACTGCAACACCCAGGTGGAGGATGGTCCAACGCGGCAACAGTGCTATGACAAGCAGCACCATGATCATACATTGTAAAGACCGCGAAGGTGTGCTGTTCAGACGCAATTAACGAGACCTGCTAAAGGTTCCACTTCCTGAACCTGTCTTTCTGATGTTAAATCTACAGGACTCACTCATTCGACAAAACTTGACACCATCAGCCGGTGAATAGATGGACATTAAAACCTCAGTGTCTCCATGCCCACTTAGGAGATCAACTCGAATCAGACGCACACCCAATCGTCTGAACCTGTGAACATTGGACTGATGCAACCATTGATTTCTGTAATGCATTTGCACATGATACCAACTATGTTTGTTCCATTCTAGTAACAACGCTGAAACTATGTAATACAAAAAAAGAAAAAAGGGGGGATGTAGTGATCTTTACATGGGTATGTACATAAGGGGTTAATGGGAAATTGAAAGATCACTAGGGGGCAGCACTGGCCGGTATAAAAGCAGACGCAAGTGGCTCTCTGCCACTCTTGGTGATTAGACTGTGACGAGAGCAGGAGCATAGATGTAGCTCAGGGCTACTAGTGTGGTCAGACATAGCTACTGTATATAAACATTGCAACCTTTTTACTGGTATTGATCTTAAAGTAGGAACTCACGCAGTTGTTAAATTCTGTTACTCAATAAACCTTTCAATACCTCTGGACGACTTCGAGCCTTCTTCATCAAGGTACAGAAAGCCTCTGCAGCAACTGGATTGAGTAACGCATGTTACATACCCTAGTGCTACCAATCACACTACAGTAAGGTAACAAAATAAGTTTTATTTGGAAGGAATTGGAAAAGGAGAGAGACCGCCAATCAGTTAGCACTTCCATCCCGGGACCCTCAAATCCCCCAAACCTTACCATGAATGTCCCGCCAGCAGAGTGCCATCCAGCGAGCCACTTGTGCCGGCTAACCTCGCTCTGCACACTCATCCCCGGCCACATCAGTAGCCCCTAGACTCCAGACCTCTGCCGGGAAATTAGGGAGGGCGTCTCAGCTGCCCTCCACTCATCCACACACTTACCCTTTGGCCATGAGAGGATCCATAGTGCTGAAGCCCTTCTCTTTAGTGTTTGCTTGTTGGCAGCTGCCTCTATTGTGCTGACGCTCATCGTTCAGGCATCAACGTTTGCTGGACATACAGCACACTAATCTTCTGAGACATGACACCTGCGCCCACTTGAGAGTTGTGAAGCGTGAAGTGCTCTCACAACTAATTATTTTTTAAATTATTTTTTAAAATTTAAAGTACCCAATCTTTTTTTTTCCAGTTGAGGGGTAATTTAGCATGGCCAATTCATTTACCCTGCACATCTTTTTGGAGTGAGACCCACACAGACACGGGGGAATGTGCAAACTCCACATGGACAGTGACCCGGGGCCAAGTTCGAACCCGGGTCCTTGGCGCCATGATGCAGCAGTGCTAACCATTGTACCACAGTGCTGCCCTGCCCTCACAACCAATCAGGTTAATTCCTCACGTGAAATAGCCTTCAGCTGTGAAGCTAGAGGCTGCTCACAGTCAAAGGGATTGAAATTGACTTTCGTGAGATAGGCGGGGTTACGGGGAATGTTTGGTTGGACAGGCAGGTTGCAGTTGTGATTGCTCCTGTTATGGGTCTCCATAATATGTAAAGATGGCTTGAAGGCCTAACAGATGCAAAGCCTCAAACACACTGGCCCAGGCTCGACCCCCGACCTGAAATGCTTCAGCTCCCTGACCAAGCCCAACTCCCCTGAGGAGTCCCTCACCCCCCACCAAGCTCAGGGACAGCAGCTCTGGTGTCCTTGAGCTGCTTGCCAGAAAATGGAAAGAGCCACTCACCTCCTCACTTCCCCTCAGTCGCCACTGCGCCAGCTTCCCGTTTTTGAAAAGGTGTAATAAACGAAGCCCGTGTGATTTCCCTGGGAGGCCGCTGAATTTGGCTTCAATCTCGTTAATGAAATTTAAATGAATGTCAATGATTATCAAATGTCTTCCTGAAGTCTAAGGTGCAGACCGGTAGCATTATTGCTTCACAGCTCCAGGGTCCTAGGTTCGATTCCTGACTTGGGTCACTGTCTGTGCGGAGTCTGCACGTTCTCCCCGTGTCTGCGTGGGTTTTCTCCGGGTGCTCCGGTTTCCTCCCATAAGTCCCAAAAGACATCCTGTTAGGTAATTTGGACATTTTGAATTCTCCCTCTGTGTACCTGAACAGGCGCCGGAATGTGGCGACTAGGGGATTTTTACAGTAACTTCATTGCAGTGTTAATGTAAGCCTACTTGTGACAATAAAGATTACCATATTGTGGTAATACCAGGTATTGCGGTACCTGAGAGGTGGATGACCATTGGTTAGACCCAGGAGTCTACCATTGGCTGATGTACATCGCTCCGCCCTGAGAGGCGGAGTATAAGAACCGATGCCATCCCAGCAGCCTTCACTTTCTGTATCGAAGCTGCTGGGGAAGAGTTCTAGCAGATTAAAGCCTATTAGTTATGCCTCACCTTGTCTTGAGAGTAATTGATTGCGCATCACATATTATTATTACATCCGTGGAGATTCTGTTGTCAATACAACGGTGGCTAGAATACTGGACCGAAACTCCAATATTTTTGTTTATTTGTAAGATTGTGTGGAATGATTGATTCGCTCCAGGAGTGATTGCATGAGAAAACAGGGCTTTTGTATTTCAGAAACAAAACTTTATTATAAATACAATATTAAACATTTTAACTTCACAACCAAAAAGAACAGCTTACAATTACCCCTTAACCACTATGACTCAATTTCCAAATAAGATCATAAGACCACAAGACTATAAGACATAGTCGGCCCATTGGGTCTGCTCCGCCATTCAATCATGGCTGATATTTTTCTCATCCCCATTTTCCTGCCTTCTCCCCATAACCCTTGATCCCCTTATTAATCAAGAACCTATCTATTTCTGACTTAAAGACACTCAATGATTTGGCCTCCACAGCCATCTGCGGCAAAGAGTTCCACAGGATCACTACCCTTTGGCTGAAGAAATTCCTCCTCATCTCTGTTTTAAAGGATCGTCCCTTTAGTCTGAGATGGCGTCCCTTGGTTCTAGTTTTTCCTACTCGTGGAAACATCCTCTCCACATCCACTCTATCCAGGTCTCTTAGTATCCTGTAACTTTCAATAAGATCACCCCTCATCCTTCTAAACTTCAACAAGTACAGTCCCAGAGTCCTCAACCACTCCTCATATGACAAGCTCTTCATTCCAGGGATCATTCTTGTGAACCTCCTCTGGACCCTTAGATACGGGGCCCAAAACTGCTCACAATACTCCAAATGGGGTCTGACCAGAGCCGTACACAGCCTCAGACGTACATCCCTGGTCTTGTATTCAAGCCCTCTCGTCATGAATGCTAACATTGCATTTGCCTTTCTAACTGCTGACTGAACCTGCACGTTGACCTTAAGAAATCGTGGACTAGGACTCCTAAGTCCTTTTGTGCTTCTGATTTCCTAAGCCTTTTCCCATTTAGAAAATATTCTTTGCCTCCATTCTTCCTACCAAAGTGCAAACCTCACACTTTTACACATTGTATTCCATCTGCCACTTCATTGCCCACTCTCCTAGCCTGTCGAAGTTCTTCTGCAGCCCGCTTGCATCCTCAATACTACCGGTCCCTCTACAGATCTTTGTATCATCTGCAAACTTAGCAACAGTGCCTTCAGTTCCTTCTTGCAGATCGTTAATGTATATTGTAAAAAGTTGTGGTCCCAGCACAGACCCCTGAGGCACACCACTAATCACCGGCTGCCATCCTGAAAAAGATCCCTTTATCCCCACTCTCTGTCTTCTTCCAGTCAGCTAAACCTCTATCCATGCCAGGATCTTACCCTTAAACAACAGGAAAATAAGCATACAGATCTCAATCTATCTTACAATGAGAGAATTGTGGACTCAGCAGATCAAAATTCAACTCCTTTCTCTCAAGTTTCTCCACAAAATCTGCCTCTCCACAGCTTATCAAAATGTCTCTCTGCATTTCTTGACTCCACCCAGCGATGACCTCATCTCCCCAAGCTGAAAAACAAATTATTTCTGCAGGCTGCAAAGCGCATTAACACCCCAGGGACCTTCTCAGTCCCAGTGGGCGGGATCATGCCCCCAGCCTTTTGGCCAGGGGGCAGGAATCACGGTGCCATGTAAAAGCCAGCCCTAAATTTCTCCTGGTCCCTTGGATCCTCTTTGTGCTCTCCCCTTTAGTTTTATGTATCCCCTGGCAGCACAGTGGCACAGCGGTTAGCACTGCTGCCTCACAGCTCCAGGGACCTAGGTTCAATTCCGGCCTCGGGTGACTGTGCGGAGTCTGCACATTCTCCCCGTGTGTGCGTGGGTTTCCTCCGGGTGCTCTGGCTTCCCCCCACAGTCCAAAGATTTGCAGGTTAGTTGGAATGGCCCTTAGTGTCCAAAGGATAAGGTGGGGTTACTGGGTTACGGTGATAGGTGAAGAAGTGGTCTTAGGTAGGGTATTCTTTCCAAGGGCCGGTGCAGACGCGATGGGCCAAATGGCTTCCTTCTGCACTGTAGGGATTCTATGATTACCACTTTTGTTGACCATGGCTGTTTTATTTGTTCAGGAGAGTTTTTTCCACTTAGGTGCATAGACTGATTCTGTATTAAGTTGGATTTCTTCTTGAACACCTCTCGCTGTTCATCTATTTTGCTCAATAACAGTATTGACCAGTTTACTGTTGTAAGTCTCTCTGTCAACTCTCTAAAATTAACTGCACCAAAATCTAGCATATTAGTAACTGTGTTAACTTTCTCATTTTCAAATCAATCATTAAATTTGATCATTTTATGGCAGATGTGAAAAGCCCCTAGTAGCCACATTCCACTGCCTTCGGGTACACAGAGGGAGAATGCAGAATTCTCAGCCCGTACGAGAATTGAACCCATGCTGCTGGCCTTGTTCTGCATTACAAACCAGCTGTCTAGCCCACTGAGCTAAACCAGTGTGAGGCAGCTGGGTGTATGAGTCATGGCAACTCCCAGAGTTCCTGGGACAAACGGGCATGGTGTGCTTCTGATAATTGCATACCAGTTCAGCGTTGATAGGGTGGAACCTGTTAAAGAAGATCATGGGCTGTTGCCATGGAGATCTCAATGCCACACGTGTGCAATCGATTACACTGTTTACCCTAAGGAGACTGAAATATCTGCAAACCCCCGAATTCTAGCAGCCTGGCTAGTTTAATCTGATGTTCATATAATGATGCGTCTTACTGTCGAGAACATCTGTCACCTCCTTGATACATTTATGTGCTGAGCACTGTGATATGCCACATAAGTCCCCTGTGGATTCGCCGAGGTCCCAGGTTCGATCCCGGCTCTGGGTCACTGTCCGTATGGAGTTGCACATTCTCCCTGTGTTTGCGTGGGTTTCGCCCCCACAACCCAAAGATGTGCAGGCTAGGTGGATTGGCCACACTGATTTGCCCCTTAATTGGAAAACATGAATTGGGTACTCTAAATTTATTTTTTTAAAGTCCCCCGTGGATCCCTGCAATGATCCGCAGGCAGTGAAACTGAGTGCAGTGGTGCACAGGCAGGGGCACAGGCAGGGGATATTCTCCTAGTTCTTGGGGTATTTGATCCTCCCGCAGAACATGGCAGACATGATCCACCACCTCTCTTAACAAGTGCAGACGGAGCACGGTGGTGCAGTGGTTAGCACTGCTGACTCATGGCGCTGAGGTCCCAGGTTTGATCCTCAGTTTCGGACCAACTACGTGATTCGGAGAGAAACTTATCCCTGCATAATTAATGAGTTTCTGAGCGCACAATTGGGCCTAATTTCCTGCCACACCACCCAGTGGGAAATGTGCCGCTGAACCGTCCGGCCACGGAACTTAGTTTCAAAATTGAGGATTGCGCCAAAGAGATTGCAAACAAATATAACGTTAATAAGGACACCGGAAGTCCACACTGAGTAAGAATAAAGAACTTTGGTTTTTTATAGTTACATTAAATACAACTCCCGGTAGATCCCTACCAGGCCTCTCTACGGTCGGTGCCTTACTGGCCGAACTTTTATGCATAGCTGAATGGAGTTCCCCGGCCCCTCCATGGGGAAGCTCGTACTTCGCGAGAACCACAGGGAAGATAATCATTCCCACCCCGTCAGTCAATCATGGGATATGACTATGTTAAGCGAGTAAGCGGATGAAATATAACGTGGAGAAGAGTGAGGTTATTTACTTTAGTTGCAAGAATAGAAAAGCAGAATATTTTTTAAACGGCATAGATTTGTAAATGTTGATGTTCAGAGAGACTTGGATGCAATCTACAAGAATGCATAGGGCTCGATTCAACTAAATAGAAACAAAGTTCTATAGCGAGCGCGTTTAGCCGTGTTGAAGAAGGGGCTAGCGGGGAACGCATGCCCGTGGCTTAACATAGCCCCGTTTTGTACACTGGGAGCGCCACTCGCCGGAACTCCACAGTGTCGTGAGGGATTAAGATGCCTTTTTAAAATGGTGTCCCCGAAGCAATCCTCAAACCCCAGTCCAAATGTACTATGGGAGGGTCGCCTGCCCCCCGCTCACTCCCCCCAACATCCTCACAGTCCACCTGGCCTGATCACACATGCGCAGAAAATGCCAGCTGGCAATGCCACATGGTCACCATGGAAGTGCCAAGCTGGGACTGCCAGAGTGCCCAGATGGCACATGCAATGCCAGGACACCACCCTGCCCAAAGGGTATGCTTCTGGGGGCCTCCAATCCACTAGGAGACACCCACAAGTGCCATTCCATCTGGTCCCCGTTTGTGGGGTCCAGTGCTGAAAGGCACTCGCCCGAGGTCTCCAAGGCAAAGGGGATGAACTCAAAGTCTCAGGTACCTTGGGAATCTGCACTTTAGAGTGAGACTAACTATCTCGCTCTAATATGCAGAATTGCCAAAAAGTGATTGTGTCTACAATGGGTGGGATTTACATTGAAGCATTTCACGAGATCACATTGGATCTCGCGAGGCGTTGCGAGCTGGGTAGATCCCGGGAGCAGGGTCTCCCGGCTTTTATCGGGATGTCAGCCTACCACCGCGCAGCGTGCCCGTTGGAACATGCCCAGAAAGTTAACATGCAGCTACAGTACAGCAAGCAATTAGGAAGGCAATAAACATGTTGGGCGGGATTCTCCATCCCACCAGCTCCGTTTTCCAGCACGGCGCACCCCCACTGGCAGCGAGATTCTCCATTCCTGTAGCCGGCCAATGGAGTTTCCCATCGCGGGCCACCTCACACCGCCGGGAACTGGTGGGCATGGGTGCGCTGCCTGCGGGGCGGAGGATCCCGCCGACGGAGAATCCTGCAGATTAGCTTTATTGCAAGAGGGGCAGCACGGTAGCATTGTGGATAGCACAATTGCTTCACAGCTCCAGGGTCTCAGGTTCGATTCCCGGCTTGGGTCACTGTCTGTGCAGAGTCTGCACATTCTCCCCGTGTCTGCGTGGGTTTCCTCCGGGTGCTCCGGTTTCCTCCCACAGTCCAAAGATGTGCAGGTTAGGTGGATTGGCCATGATAAATTGCCCTTAGTGTCCAAAATTGCCCTTAGTGTTGGGTGGGGTTACTGGGTTATGGGGATAGGGTGTGGACCTTGGGTAGGGTGTTCTTTCCAAGAGCCGCTGCAGACCCGATGGGCCGAATGGCCTCCTTCTGCACTGTAAATTCTATGAAAGCGGATTAAAGGACGAGCTGTTCACCTGGAAGGCTGTGATCCATTGGATTCTCTACCCCGAGGATTGTGGATGCTCCACCATTGAATATATTCAGGGCTGAGATAGCTAGATTTTTGGTCTCTCGGGGAATCCAGGAATACGGGAGCTGAGACAGAAAATCAGCCATGATTGTACTGAATGATGGAGCAGCCTTCGGGGGCCATATGGTCTACTCCTACTCCTGTTTATTTTGTCTCAGTAATTGCCAGAAGTAATTCCTCCCAAGTCTGTATTTGAGCCTCTAATGCACTCAATTTATTTCTAATAATTTAAGAATCTTTATTGTCACAAGTAGGCTTACATTAACACTGCAACAAAGTTACTGTGAAAATCCCCTAGTCGCTACATTCTGGCGCCACTTCGGTACACAGAGGGAGAATTCAGAATGTCTAATTCACCTAACAAGCACGTCTTTTGGGACTTGTGGGAGGAAACTGGAGCACCTGGAGGAAACCCACACAGACACGGGGAGAACGCGCCCGGATCCCTGGCGCTGTGAAGCAACTGTGTTAACGACTGTGCTGGTGTGCTAAACAGCTGACTTGTAATGCGGAACAATGCCAGCAGGTTCAATTCCCGTACCGGCCTCCCCGAACAGGCGCCGGAATGTAGCAACTCGGCGCTTTTCACAGTTACTTCATTGAAGCCTACTTGTGACAATAAGCGATTATTATTATTATTACCATGCCTTACACACTTTCGTTCTTCATTCTACCATTCCCAGCTCCTCACAACTCATCTTTTATTTCATTACTGGTTCCATTACAATTTCCTTTGGCCTTGCTCCATCAATTGTTTGCCATTTAATGTCTCCTGTCTTCCATCCTCACATAGACCTTCCCTTTTGTTCAGTTCCCACTCGCCACTTTCACTGGGTTAAAACCTATTGTATCTTTAACTCTTTCCAGTTCTGATGTTGTGGCCATTAACCCTAAAAGTTACCTCTGTTTACCTCTCCACAGATGCTATCTTATCTGCTGTGTATTTTCAGACTTTTCTGTTTTTACTATCAATGGCATGGGAAAATGGGATTTCCAATGCACTGAAAGCAGCTTTGAGGAAATTCATGATCTGCCACATGGACAATGAGGAGACAAACGTGGCCATACGGAATGATCTGCCATTAAAGTACCAAATCATTTTTCCAATTAAGGGTCAATTTAGCATGGCTAATTCATCTACACTGCACATCTTTTTGGGCAGAGACCCACGCAGACACGGGGAGAATGTGCAAACTACACACGGACAGTGACCCGAGGCCGCGATCGAACCCGGGTCCTCGACACCCTGAGGCAGCAGTCACTAAGGAAGGAAGAGAGGGAAGGGAACCTTTCAGTGGAAAGAAGAAATTGTAATATTTCCACAAAATAAATCAGAAAATCTCTGCGGGTAGCAGAAATCACTTTCCTAGTTCCCAATTCTTGATTATTTTTAACGCTTGTAATGGCACAGAAAACCCCAAATAAGGAGGAATGGGAGAACATTAGGTACAATTAATCAATTCTATATTTACAACACGGGAGTGATCTTCGCCTTCTATAATTACAAGAAACTGGTTTGGGACACATCAGGGGTTGGCTGGGTCCAGCTGACCTAAGAGCACTTCACTACATAACATGTACACACTGAGCTACTGAGGAAGATCTGAAAAATCTGCTTTACCGAGACTGTCATCCGTGAAGTGAAGAAAAGTGATGCGAAAATGAAAGGAAAATGGAAAGTCTGAGAAGTTCAAATAAACACAATGAAACCCCTTGAGAAGCGAGAGAAATCTAAAACTTCAGGGGAAATTTAGTAAAGCATTGAACCAAAAGGGTTTTACTCATTAAGGAATTACTAAAATTACTGGAACTGTTTGGGAGCTTGGAGATGGTAATTGTGGCAGTATAAAGTCTCATTTGTACCTTATTGACTGTGGTCTTGAATGTTGCACAAAGTGCTTCCGAGCAAGAATTGCCTTCATTATTTAGTAAACTTGCATATTATTTTCTGTGGCAGGAAGACTGTTGTAGCAAGTAAATGAGACAAACGGATGCCAAGTCATACTGCTGCACACCAGGGAGTGTCTCTGCTGAAAACCGCTCATCTTTTACTGAGAGGCTGTTTTCCTCACTCGCCTTCTGAAAAGTCAGGAAAACTACAAAGATCTGGACAGATGGCTGTATAATTTTGTGTGTTTTATTGGGATTAATGAATCCATATTTCTGTGTGTATAGTAATTATGTCAAATAATCATCTGCTGAGTAAATAAGCATTTTACCTTTGTACTTATCTGTCCTGTAGTTGTGTAATGGACCGGATGCTTCACTCTCTCACTGAAGCAAAGCCCCCCTATCGCTTTGTCATACTGGAGTGCACGCTGCTAATTGGTTCACATTACAGCCAGTAGAAGCAAAATGGATTTCTTCTATTAACCTTCCATGTAATGAAAGACTTTCGAGCCTTCAAAATATGCATCTCTCCTTTTCCATGCTGCGAGAATAATTTAATGTAAACTCCAGGCTGTTACAAATTTGAAGTGGAAAACTAAACAGATTGGTAGAATGTTCCTGAATTCATATTCCCATTTTGTGGGAACAGTGCAGAAATGCATTTCCTTTTACATTTTGCTCTGGACTCTGGTCATAAAAATACACGGGCGCCATTCTCCCAAAAGGGAACAAAGTCCCAGAACGAGCGCATTTAGCCGCGGTTTCCCAGCGCTCGCAGTGCCGAGAAACACAATACTATTCAATGCGACTCGTGTTGTATAAAGGGCGTGAACGAGGAATTCACAGCCAAGGCTGCACATCGCCCCGTTTTGAACAGTGAGGTGCTCCGCTCGTCAGAACTCCTCATTGTAGTGAGAGATCGGGATGCCATTTTAAAATGATGCCCCGATCTCTGAGGCCCCCGAAGCGATCCCCGATTTCCCCCCAAGCCTGAACGCACGATACACACGATGGGACGATACGCACGATGGGAGGGTCCCCGCCCCCCCGGCCCCCCCGCCACCCCCCGCCCCACCCCCTCGCCGCATTTTCCCAACACCCAAAATGGCACCCCGGTCCGATCATGCAAGAAATGCCAGCTTACCACCTTGGCAGTGTCAGCCTGGCACCCTGGCAATGCCCATGCAGGATGGAAGTGCCACCTGGCCACCATGGCAGTGCCAGGCTGGCACCCTGGTGGCACTGCCAAGGTGCCCGTCTGGCACTGCCAGGGTGCCTAGGTGACACCAGCAGTACCAGGGCACCACCCTGCCAGAAAAGCATGCTGCTGGGTGCCTCTGATTCCCAAGGAGACCGACCCCCACGACTGCTATTCAGCCTGATCCCCGTTTGTGGGGACCAGTGCTGAACAGCACTCGCCCGAGGTCTCTGAGGTGAAGGGATGAATCCCAAAGCGTCAGGTACCTCAGGACATTAGCTGTCTCGCTCTAATATACAGACCTGCCAGAAAGCGATTCCGCCCACAATAGGCAGAATTTACATTGCAACGTCTCGCGAGATCAAGTTGGATAGTTCTGGAGAGTGGGGTCTCTCGGCTTTTATCGGCCACACTGCTTTTCAGACGCAGCGTGGCCATTGGGTCGCGCCCTATATCTTTACAATCAATAAAATGCATCTATGAATTGAATCATTCTGCAAGACATTTTCATAGCTCCAACCAAATATGCAGGGGTTGGTTTTGACCCTGCACTAGCCACAAGCAAGATTGGAGATGCAGGCGCAAAATTCGGAGAGAATCACGTTTCCCAATTTTCCCCTCGCCAGTGATCTCGCGAGCTTCACGTCCACAAAGGGAGGGAACATTATTTCAATAGATTTAATGAATTTAAATATTAATAACAGGCCTTTAATATGGTCAGCAGATTGATGCGAACTTTCAAAACTGGCGTCAAATGCATTTAACTGCCCAGACAGAGCATAGCGAATCAAAGAAATCCAAACCTGGGTCCAGGAAATTGGGGAGGTGGTTCAGCCGAGTAGGTCGCAGTATCGACAGCAAACCAGTTTACTCCTCGTCACCAGTTTAGTAAGGACTTATCATAGACTTATCATAGAATTTACAGTGCAGAAGGAGGCCATTCGGCCCATCGAGTCTGCACTAGCTCTTGGAAAGAGCACCCTACCCAAGGTCCACACCTCCACCCAAGGTTCACACCCCATAACCCAGTAACCCCACCCAACACTTAAGGGCAATTTTGGACACTAAGGGTAATTTTTAGCATGGCCAATCCACCTAACCTGCACATCTTTGGACTGTGGGAGGAAACCGGAGCACCCGGAGGAAACCCACGCACACACGGGGAGGATGTACAGATTCCGCACAGACAGTGACCCAAGCCGGAATCGAACCTGGGACCCTGGAGCTGTGAAGCAATTGTGCTATCCACAGTGCTGCCGTGCCCTTAGTAAGGGAGTCCTTACTAATAATATAGGAAAGAGAGTTTTATTTACACACAAAATATGTACATTACCCGGTAAACCCCTATCGGGTTCCTGTTTGGTCAGTGCTTTACTGGCCGAACTTATATACATCAGTTAATTGAGATACCCCACCCAGAACAGTGTAGCTCATACTCTGCAAGGAGCACGGGGAAGATAAGCATTCCCACCCCGTAGGTTCCGTGTGGGATATTGCAAGGCCCTCTGCCACATGACCCCCCCCTCACTAAATATCCTCAACACTGTCACATCACGTCGATAAAGTTTACAACAGGTTTGGCGAAATGAGAATCAGTCGAGGGGATCCCTCCGGGGTCACAAAGTAAATATAGCCCCCTGGGGGGTGGGGGTGGGGTGGGGGTGGAGTGGAGTGGGACATGCCTGGGCAGTGCCCTGGCACTGCTCCCTGACACAGGTTGACACTGCCAGGTTGGCACAGGGAGCGGTGCCAGGAGCAGGCCCTACTGGAACCCCTGGGGATGTTCATTTATTTGTGGTGGAGGGAGAACTGGCATTGAGGGGTGGGGAGGGGGCTGCCAGTGATACTGCCGTGGTGCGGGGTGGGCGCCAATAGTTTCAGAGCTGATTGGGGCATCCCTTTAAAGATGGCGCCCTGTGGAGCCGCTTGCCGGCCCTTTCAGGCCCGCCCCACCAGAGTGATGGTGTCAACCACATCCACTTTCCACCCCGGCTAGACCACTCGGACCCTGTTCTGCCAGGCTCCGATGGCCGCAGCCCCTCCCCCCACCTCACTCCCGTTCACTGGCCGGCACACACCGGCCAGCGTGGAGGCCCCCGCCCGGGTCCCTTTCCCACTTGCCCGGCCCCAGGAAAGCCCAAAGATCCCCTTTTAGCCCACAAACCCCGCCTATCCACCTACACCCCAAAGAAATCTCATTTCGAGTGAAAGTCCCGTCCCTTCCCTCGTCCAAATATATACCACCTTGGCTCCTTTAGCCTCTACACCCGCGCGCAGTGATACAAAAAAGAAGAAAATACAGTCATGAGGTTACATCGGCACATGGCCATTCCTCAGTTTGTCAGTTCTACCACAGTCCTTCTGCTTTCGCAAACTCCTCCGCTGCTTCCGCCGTTCCAAAATAAAAGTCCCTGAGCTTGTAAGTCACCCTCAGCTTCGCTGGATATACAATGCCGCACCGCACCTTGCTAATGTACAGTGCCCTCTTCACCCGGTTGAAGGCAGCCCGCCTCCTCGCCAGCTCCACCGTAAAGTCCTGGTATACACGTATACCAGCTCCAGCCCACTGCACCACCCGCTTCTGCTTGGCCCAGCTCAGGACCTTCCCCTTCACCCTGTAACTACGGAAGCACAGAGTCACTGCCCTTGGCGGCTCACTCGCCTTTGGTACAGGCCTCCACGACCGATGAGCCCGATCCCGTTCATATCGGGAGGGGTCCTCCCCCTCCCCCAGTAGTTTTGCCAGCATCGCGGCAAAATACTCAGTCGGCTTCGGTCCTTCAACTCCTTCGGGCAGCCCCACAATCCTCATGTTCTGTCGCCTGGATCTATTTTCCAGGTCTTCCATTTTTCCTCGCAGATCCTTGTTAGTATCCATCACCTTCCGCATCTCTTTCCCCATCGAGGCAAGTTGATCACCGTGCTGCAATAACGTCTCCTTCACTTCCTTCAGCGCCTCCCCTTGCTCTCTCACCTCCGCCACTGCGTTCGCCACCTCCGTCCTCACCGAGGAAACCGCCTCCTCCACCAGCACACTCAAGGCCTCCCTCATCTCCTTCCTCACCGTCTCCATGCATTTCGCAATCTGCGCCAACTGCTTTTCAAATTCCGCAGCCATCACCTTGGTTATTTCTTCAGCCGTAAGCAGTGCGGCCTTCCCTGATGCTCCAGCCTCCATTTTTCCTGGTTACCCTGCGGTTACCTTTCCACTCCCCGACGGACCTCCAGCTGGTTTTTTTTCGGCCGTTTTTCTGCTCACCCTCGACATTTTTCTTTGGTTTTTTTTTCCCCTCCTGTGTCTTCTCAGTGCCTCCTCCGTGCCTTCTCCCTTCTTCTGCCGCCTCCACGGACCCTGGGACCGGGCTTAAAGCCCCGAAATTGCCGTTCCCGAGCGGGGGCTCTCCATTGTGCGGCCGCCTCCCGCCCGCCGTCACCGGAAGTCCTCATTTTCTTTCTTGAGGCTCAAGGTCTGGAGAGAAAATTGGTCTGTGCAACTGGAGAGCTACACATCAGTTTTCTGTCTGAGTCTGACACTTTGTCAAATTCTGGAAAGGTTCCGCCCATAAACTTTGTTACCATACTTTGTCACTTCAACATTGCTTGGGGGGTGGGGGGGGTGGGGGGTGGGAGGGGGGGGCATAATGGCAATGCCAAGACCTGTCTGAAAAATAAAGGCTTCCTAAAATAAAATAATTATAATTTAAATCTCCAGTAAAACAAAAGGGCATATATAAAACTGTAATAGAAACCAAAGAGAAATAGTCAAGAAAGATTGCATGGGAATTAAGTGAGAATAATATTTTTATTCATTATGTATGCTGATGCTAACACTGCATGTGATCAAAAGATTAAGCTAAGAAACGGTGCTAAGGTACCGATGGTGACATCGCAGATACTTCACAATATTTCATGTTGTAAAGATCTACGGGTAACACTGGATAATATTGTTTGAAACTTCTTTACAATGATCTCCAGACATAATTATATGCAGCTCAACATGTTTGATAATAAACGGTACCTGTGATAGAATCTTAGAATCCCCACGGTGCAGAAGGAGGCCATTCAGCCCATCGAGTCAGCATCCACCCAGGCCCACGCCTCCGCCCCATCCCCGCAACCCCACCCTACCCTTTGGACACTCAGGGGCAATTTAGCATGGCCAACCCAACTGACCTGCACATCTTTGGACTGTGGGAGGAAACAGGAGCACCTGGAAGAAACCCACACAGACACGGGGAGAATGTGCAGACTCCGCACAGACAGTCACCCGAGGCCGGAATTGAACCCGGGTCCCTGGCGCTGTGAGGTAACAGTGCTAACCACTGTGCCGCTGTGCCACCCTGATGCATGCAACAAGACAGCAGCTTTTCTCCCTCACTATCACAATCTTCTGGGTTTTGCCTAACATATCCAACAATCCTTTCCTCAGATGAGAGGAGTGAAGATTCTACATTACATCCAATTCAGTGTCTTTGATGCCTGTCAGAGTATTATATATGAACTCCCTGAAGGAATCCTGACAAACAAGTGAGCAGTTTTAATGTCAAAATACTGTTGGAATACTCAATATATATATACATATAACAATCCAGAATCAAATTACAAGGTTGAAGCAAAGGTGTTCTGCCACCCAAAATAATCAATGGGCAGCTTTTTTCACTTCTACGATGTTTATGTTCTATTTATGTCAGAATTTGGTTACTAGATAACAACATCAGTTCCATATCAAGGCTGTTGTTGAAACAAGGCTGCTTTTAGCCTCAGATCCAATACAGCAGCATGTACTTGAAATGGCTGTGCAAAGTCAGGGAAGATTAGGGTAGGTGTTGAACACTTTCTCTTCAATATCAGAAAGACCTTTACACCCTCGAGCTAGGGTTCCCAAACTGGGGTCTGCAGAAGCCCGGTGTTCCGCAAGGGGCCTCTAGGGGGTCCGCAGATGTTCCGTCAGCCACGTGACAAAAAGGTGAACCAGCAAAGTTTTGAGAAAGAGCAACAACCACAAATCAAAGAAGAACATAAAATTGGCTGTCTCCTTGGGTCTCACTCCCACAACCCAAAGATATGCAGGGTGGGTGGATTGGCCACGTTAAATTGCCCCTTGATTGGGAAGAAAAGAATTGGGTACTCTAAATTTATTTTAAAATTTTCAAAACAAATCGGCCAATCGTGGCTTGCGTCTTTGAGTATTGGCTACTGATAGGCTCACTAGTCAGCCTATCAGACGCTGGTGCTCAGAGAGGGCTGATTTTCTGTTCTGTTGCTGGGCAGAAAAGCAGCTGAGCGAGTGGAGCAGCGGCCTACGTGGCGAAGGCCCCGCTGATGCGACGGGGCAAATATTCTTACTCAACAAGATAAATTGTTACTTTGGCCACATCCTGGGAACGTATTTGAAAAAAAGAAAATTCAGGCAAATAAACTAAGTTCTATGTACGAGGGGCATTGGGTGGGAATTCGCATGAGGGGGCTAAAATCTGCCGTTGACTTGAAAAGAATGCTTGGTGTTCCCCGATGCTCTTGGGTGGTCATGAGGGGTTCTACAGCTGGAAAGGTTTGGGAAACCCTGGCCTAGACCATGTAAAAGGGGTATCTCCCTGAGTCCTTTCAAATAAATGTTTACAATAGTGGCAATGATTCCACAGCATCTGCCCATTCTGAGAAATTGTCCTACGCTCGGCATTACCTTAGATTGTGGAAAAGCACCTACAACTGTTATCTTTCCAGCAATTGGGCACTGGTGTGGTAGGTAGGGTGCTCCTTCGGAGGGCCAGTGCAGACTCAATGGGCCTAATGGCCTCCTTCTGCACTGTAGGGATTCTAGAATCATAGGATCCCTACAGTGCAGAAGAAAGCCATTTGGTCCATCGAGTCTGCACTGATACTCTGAAAGAACACTCCATCCAAATCCACTTCCCAAAAACCCCTTAACCAAACCTTCACATCCCTGGGCACTAAGGGGCAATTCAGCATGGCCAATCCACCTAAGATGCACATCTTTGGAATGTGGGAGGAAACCCACTCAGACACGGGGAGAAAGTGCAAATTCCACACAGTCACCCAAGGCCGGAATTGAACCCGGGCCCCTGGCGTAGTGAGGCAGCAATGCCACCATGCCGCCCACTAATTCTAATCAACTCTGCACTCTTTTTCTGCTCTGTATACATTTAGGGATGAGGAAAAATCATGCAGTGATCACCACATCCCAAAAATGTGTTTCAAATGTTCCTTTTCCCCCACCAGTGTGTCGTGTTGGGTGTTCCGCTAAACAGGCGAACCAACATGGTTGCAGATGGTACAACTCTGTTTTATTACTATCAGTAACAACATTTGTAAATTTATGACTGTGGTTCGTTCTTTACCCTTTAACCTGTGGACCCAGCCCTAACACTATCTTAGAGAGGCACTCAGCACATGGTGTATGTCTGAGTGGCTTGCTCTGAGCTCTGTGCCCTGAGCTGTCTCCTGCTGGAATGAGGGGGAACCGTGGTGTTCCCCGTTTTATAGTGCGTGTGCTCTTGCTTGTGATTGGCTGTGGTGTTGCGTGTGTGTTGATTGGTCCGTTGATCTGTCCATCAGTGTGTATGTGTGTTTGCACCGTGATGTTTATCTGAATATCATGACATCCCCCCCTTTTTTTACAAGAATATGTGCCTATGTGGTAATAAATATAGATGTGTACTGAGTGCAGCTGAATGTGTTTGTGTGCAATATCTACAACATGTACATGAGGCTAAATTACATACATAGGAAGGTGTCAGGTGCAACATAGCAACGAGGTTGTACCATAAACAAAACAAGTGTAATCATCAAACATCAAAAACGAACTCCTGTAACGACAAAAAGAGAAACATATTAACATTGTGGCATAAAACTTTAGTGAGTCCAATGTTCAAACAGGCTCATAAGTCCAGCCTAGTAGGTGGGCGACGAATTCGGATTGACCGCCTCAAGGGTGGGTCAGGATCCACCGGCTGGGGAATGGGCCTGGCCACAGGCGACAGAGGAATAGGCATGGTGGCAGGAAGCTCCACGAAGTCGACATCAGGAATAACAGGAGGGCGTGGCACCGGTGTACGATCACGTGGCGAGCGCGGAAGTAGGCGAAGAGCCCGGCGGTTACGCCGGCGAATGGAGCCATCAGGCATGCGAACCAGGAACGAGCGGGGAGCCCCGCGTCGGAGAACTTCAGCAGTTGCCGACCAGCCACCCTCTGGTAGGTGGATGCGGACGTTGTCTCCAGGTGCCAAGGCAGGAAGATCAGTTGCCCGAGTGTCATGTGCCACCTTCTGCTGAGCACGCTGCTGTCGCATCCTTTGCAGTACTGGAGCATGGCCGGGTCTAAGAACAAGAATGGACTGCACAGTGGTCCTGAGGGCGCGGTCCATCAACAACTGGGCTGGTGAGAGGCCAGTGGCTAGTGGGGCCGAGCGATAGGCCAGCGGGGCTAAGCAGAAATCCGATCCGGCATCAGCAGCCTTGCAGAGGAGCCGCTTGATGAAATGGACGCCCTTTTCCGCCTTGCCATTGGACTGGGGATGCAGAGGGCTGGACGTCACGTCTGTGAAGCCATACGAAGCAGCAAAGAAGACCATTCTTGGCTCGCAAAACAGGGCCCATTGTCCGACATGACAGTAAACGGAATGCCATGGCGAGCGAAGGTGGCTTTGCAGGCCCTTATGACAGCGGACGATGTCAAATCGTGCAGGCGTATGACCTGTGGATAATTCGAAAAGTAATCTATGATGATGACGTAGTCCCTGCCAAGCGCATGAAAAAGGTCCACACCCACCTTCGCCCAGGGGGACGTTACCAACTCATGGGGATGAAGCGTCTCAGGGGGTTGCACCGGCTGAAACCTTTGGCAGGTGGGGCAGTTGAGCACCATGCTGGCAATGTCGTCGCTGATGCCCGATCAGTATACAGCCTCTCGGGCCCTCCGCCTGCACTTCTCAATTGTGCCTTCGTGTAATTGTTCGAGGACCAGCCTGTGCATGCTGTGTGGAATCACAATCCAGTCCAACTTTAGGAGAACACCGTCAATGACGGCCAAGTCGTCCCGGACATTGTAGAACTGCGGGCACTGTCCTTTGAGCCACCCTCCCGTCATGTGGCGCATCACACGTTGTAGAAAGGGGTCAGCCGCAGTCTCCCGGCGAATACGGGCCAGACTTGAATCATTAGCTGGCAGATTGGCCGATGTGAAGTCCACATGTGCTTCGACTGAATCGGGCGGTGTGCTCACTGCTCTGGACAGGGCATCTGCGATGATGAGGTCCTTTCCCGGGGTGTAGACCAGTTGGAAGTCATACCTCCGGAGCTTGAGCAGAATGCGCTGGAGGCGAGGGGTCACCTCATTCAGGTCCTTTTGTATGACGCTAACCAGGGGGCGATGGTCGGTTTCCACGGTGAACTGAGGGAGACCATACACATAGTCGTGGAACTTATCTATGCCAGTTAACAAACCCAGGCACTCCTTCTCGATCTGCGCATAGCGCTGTTCTGTGGGGGTCATGGCCCGCGAGGCATAGGCGACCGCGGCCCATGATGCAGTGTCGTCCCATTGCAGGAGTACCGCCCCAATGCCGGACTGGCTGGCATCAGTCGAGATCTTCGTATCTCGAGAGGTGTTGAAGAACGCCAATACCGGGGCTGTGGTGAGCTTAATCTTGAGCTCCTCCCGTTCCTTCTGGTGTGCGGGCAGCCACTGGAACTCCGTGGTCTTCTTCACTAGGTGGCGAAGAGCCGTTGTGTGGGAGGCAAGGTTTGGAATGAAATTCCCCAGGAAGTTGACCATCCCGAGAAAGCGTAGCACTGCCTTCTTGTCTGCCGGCTGCGGCATGGCTGTAATAGCTGTCACTTTCTCTGCATCCGGACGCACTCCTGACCGGGATATGTGGTCCCCCAGAAACCTTAGCCCAGTTTGGCCAAAAGAGCACTTGGCTCGGTTGAGGAGCAGGCCGTGTTCTCGTATCCGAACAAAGACACGCTGGAGACGACTGATGTGCTCCTGTGGTGTGGTGGACCAGATGATGACGTCGTCAACATAGACGCGCACCCCTTTGATGCCCTCCATCATCTGTTCCATGATTCTGTGAAATACCTCGGATGCCGAAATGATGCCAAACGGCATTCTGTTGTAGCAGTACCTGCCAAAGGGATCCAGTTGAATCTGCCAAAAGCCCTTTGAGGCATCAAGCTTTGTAAAAACTTTAGCCCGGGCCATTTCGCTCGTGATCTCTTCCCGTTTGGGTGTGGGGTAGTGTTCCCTCATGATGTTGTTGTTCAGGTCTTTCGGGTCGATGCAGATCCTGAGTTCGCCAGAGGGCTTTTTAACGCACACCATGGAGCTGACCCATGGCGTGGGCTCCGTGACCCGGGAAAGCACTCCTTGGTCCTGGAGATCCTGCAGCTGCTGCTTGAGGCGGTCTTTGAGTGGTGCTGGGACTCTACGAGGTGCGTGAATGACCGGGGTGGCGTCCGGTTTGAGCCGTATTCTGTAAGTGTAGGGCAGTGTGCCCATGCCCTCGAAAGCCTCCTGGTTGTGGGCGAGGAGCGAGTGGAGCTGCGCCCTAAAGTCTGCATCCGGGAAATCGGACGTGCCTTCTGGAGACAGCGCGTGTACCCACTGAACGAGGTGGAGAACCTTGCATGCCTGTGCGCCTAGCAGGGAGTCCTTCGATGATCCAACTATCTCAAAGGACAGTGTGGCTGTGTATGCATTGTGTGTGACCTCGAGCTGGCAGGATCCCATGGCCGGGATTACAACATTTCTGCTGTAATCGACCATCTGACAGCGGGATGGCCGAATCGGTGGTCTGACCTTCAAGGCGTAGAAGGCTGACCATGCTATAAGGTTGGCTGAGGCACCAGTGTCTAAACGGAATGTGATTGGTGATCGGTTGACCGTTAGGGTGGCACACCATTCATCACCCGGATTAACGCTGTTCACTGGCATCGGCTGGTGGGTCCTGCTTGGGGACATCCGGTTCCTGTCAATGACTGCGACGCGGAAGGCTTCCCGGTCGTCGGTATCACCTGCCTGTACATCGTCAGGGTATGACTCGGTGTATGGAGGCTGAATGGACCGCACGTCCCTGCGAGGCCTGCGGAATTCGGGAGCGTTGGCAGGTTGAGCAGCTCGACAGCAGGCAGCGTAGTGGCCCATCTTGCCACAGCGGAGGCAATGTCGGTTTCTTGCGGGACATTGCCGCTTTAAATGTGCGGATCCACAGTTGCCGCACGTCGTGACGTCATGGCGTTCGTTGCGCCATCACGCATACGCAGTTGGGACCTGCGTAGAGCGCGCCTGCGCGTCACGTCCCTCTGCATCGACGTCTCTTTCGGCGCGTACAAACGCGGGAGGCCGCGGAAAGCGCGCAAAATTGACGCCCTCGTCAGGGCCACAGGCCGGGAGGAACTCAATTGACTGGACCCGCTCGGCCTCGTAGGACCCCTGCCGTGCCGATTCGGCCGCCTGGAATTGGGAGTAGCGGCTGGTCACGTTTTCATGAAGGACGCAGGCTTCGATGGCGGTGGCTCGGGTGAGGCTTTTAATTTTGAGGAGCTGCTGGCGTAGCGTGCCCGAGGTGATCCCAAAAACTATCTGGTCCCGAATCATGGAATTCGGAGGTGGCCTCATAACTGCAGGACTGCGCAAGGATACGGAGGTGCGTCAGGAAAGATTGAAAAGGCTCATCCTTACCCTGCAGGCGCTGCTGGAAGAGGTACCTCTCGAAGCTCCCGTTCACCTCGACGCTGAAGTGCTGCTCGAGTTTAAGAAGGACCGTCTTGTACTTCGTCTTGTCCTCACCGTCCGCGAATGCCAGGGAGTTGTAGATGTGGATGGCGTTTTTGCCTGCCGTGGAGAGGAGGAGGGCGATCTTCCTGGTGTCCGAAGCATTCTCCCTTTCTGTGGCTTCTAAGAAGAGCTGGAAGCGCTGTTTAAACAGCTTCCAGTTTACGCCGAGGTTTCCAGCGATTTGGAGCGGCTGCGGCGGGCTGATGGTGTCCATGGCGCAGGATGGCGGATCTCTGAAGATGTGTAGGTAGGTCTCACAGTTGCCGAGTTCCAATCCTGGTACTATGTCGTGTTGGGTGTTCCGCTATACAGACGAACCAACACGGTTGCAGATGGTACAACTCTGTTTTATTACTATCAATAACAACATTTGTAAACTTATGACTGTGGTTCGTTCTTTACCCTTTAACCTGTGGACCCAGCCCTAACACTATCTTGGAGAGGCACTCGGCACATGGTGTATGTCTGAGTGGCACGCTGTGAGCTCTGTGCCCTGAGCTGTCTCCTGCTGGAATGAGCGGGAACTGTGGTGTCCCCCGTTTTATAGTGCGTGTGCTCTTGCTTGTGATTGGCTGTGATGTTACGTGTGTGTTGATTGGTCCGTTGATCTGTCCATCAGTGTGTATGTGTGTTTGCACCATGATGTTTATCTGAATATCATGACACAGTGATCTTGGCTGCCTAAGCTTTCACCATCAATTTTCATTTAAAAGATGGAGAAGGGGGTGGTGATACTAACTGGGAAGGCCCTAAATGAGAGAGCCTAGCAGTGACTATACCTCTCCATATATTTCTTCCTGCAACAAGGATGGAAATTCTCCTTATAATTTCTTTGAAAAAAAAAGTTATTTTGGAAATGTCTATCCTCCTATTCTCCCTCCCCGTGCTGTGCTGCGTTTCCCAGTTGCCAGATGTTACTGCTTGGCACTGATGGGTATTCTGTATGTGGCTGGCCTGGCTCAGGAACGTCAGTCTTCTTTCTCTGACCCAGGAGAAGAGTTTGGAGTCATGTAGGGGTCTGAGCAGTGGGCCGAGTCCCCAATCCCCTCTGGTGGCAGAAGCTACAGAGAGAGAGAGGTACAATCTTTCATTGAAAAAAATATATTTTTTCCTCCTTTTTCACATTTTCTCCCAATTTTACACCCATCAATAAAACAGTAAGCAGTAACGAATACAATGTCAATCCCCATATGAACAACAGCAATCTAATCCCCCCACCAAACCCCCAAACAACAGCCCGCATGTTAACATAAACAAATAACAAAAAGGAATCAGGAATCACCCATAGTCACCATCAACACACACCGCCCTCTCCCCCTAACCGCCCCCCCACCCCCCAACTAATGTTCGATGTTATCCAATTCTTGAAAGTGCATAATGAATAATGCCCATGAATTGTAGAATCCCTCTATCCTTCCCCTCAGTCCAAACTTAACCTTCTCAAGAGTTAAGAATTCCAACAGATCCCCCCACCACACCAGGGCACAGGGTGCAGAGGTTGCTCTCCATCCCAACAGGATCTGCCTTCGGGCGATCGGCGAGGCGAAGGCTACAACATCTGCCTCCGCACCCGTTTCCAACCCCGGCTGGTCCGACACCCCGAATATGGCCTCATATGAACGTGATTCGCGGGCACCTCCCCGCAACATTCACACACATCCTCTACCCCCTCAAAGAGCCGGCTCATCCTCGCCCTTGTGAGGTGTGCTCTGTACACCACCTTCAGCTGTATCAGCCCCAACCTCGCACACGAGCTGGAGGTGAACACCCTCCGGAGCACATCACACCAGACCCCCTCCTCCATACCCTCTCCCAACTCTTACTCCCACTTTGCTTTGATCCCTTCAAGTGGTGCTGATATGCCATCAATAAACACACGACGAGTGGTCAACGTAACTGAGGCTTTAATACACTAAACAGCAAGCCTCCTGCCTCTGGTCCCGAACTGGGTTGGAGGCGGAGACTAACCACCTTTATACATGAGCCCGAGGGGAGGAGCCGCAGGCGGAGCCAGCCGGGGCAAGCACAGGCATGAACAATACAGGCAATACAGTGGTTTACCACATTCATCCCCTGTTAAAAAAAGAGTCCGGCGGGGGTGAAGTGGTCTTAAAGGTCAAGTCTGTCGTGGGCCTTGACCGTCCGCCGTGATCGCCTCAGCCCCGGCTGTGGTGTGGGCACCGGTGTCGAGACCTGTGCATCCGGGAGCGTGTTGTCCTCTTCTTCACCCAGTTGTTGAGTCGGTGAAGGTGTGGGGGGGGGGCGGTGTATGGACAGAGGTGGTGGTGATGGTCGCTGGTGGGCCTGCGGGTGCTAGTTCATGAGGTAGGTGGGCAGGGGTGGGGGAAGACAGTGTAGGGTCAGGGGTGGTGATGGTGATGGTCGCTGGGGAACCTGCAGGTGCCAAATCCCGGAGGGAGACTGTGTCCTGTCGCTCGTCATGATGTGCCACGTAGGCATATTGTGGATTTGCATGGAGGAGCTGGACCTTCTCGACAAGGGGGTCAGATTTATGGCTCCTCGCATGCTTCCGGAGGAGGACGGGCCCTGGGACTGCCAGCCAGGACGGGAGCGAGTCCCCAAAGGTGGATTTCCTGGGGACAGCAAACATACGTTCATGAGGAGTCTCGTTGGTGGCTGTACACAGGAGTGACCGGATGGAGTGGAGCGCATCGGAGAGGACCTCCTGCCAGCGGGAGACTGGGAGACCTCTAGACCGTAGGGCCAGGAGAACGGCCTTCCAGGGCATCGCATTCTCCCTCTCCACCTACTGTTTCCCCGGGGGGTTGTAGCATGTCGTCCTGCTGGAGGCGATGCCCTTGTTGAGCAGGAACTGACGCAACTCGTTGCTCATGAAGGAGGATCCCCGATCACTGTGGATATAGGCGGGGAACCCGAACAGGGTGAAAAGACTGTGCAGGGCCTTGATGACGGTGGCAGAGGTCATGTCAGGGCACGGGATGGCGAAGGGGAATCTTGAGTACTCGTCAACAATGTTGAGGAAGTACACGTTACGGTCAGTGGAGGGGAGGGGCCCTTTGAAATCGATGCTGAGGCGCTCAAAGGGGCGAGAGGCCTTTACCAGGTGTGCTCTGTCTGACCGATAGAAGTGCGGCTTGCACTCCGCGCAGACCTGGCAGTCCCTGGTCACGGACCTGACCTCCTCGATGGAGTAAGGCAGGTTGCGAGCCTGGGTGAAGTGAAAAAAACGGGTGACCCCCGGGTGACAGAGGCCATTGTGGAGGGCCCGGAGTCGGTCTACTTGTGCGCTGGCACATGTACCGCGGGAGAGGGCATCTGGGGGCTCATTGAGCTTCCCGGGTCGATACAAGATATCGTAGTTGTAGCTGGAGAGCTCGATCCTCCACCTCAGAATCTTGTCATTCTTGATCTTGCCCCGCTGTGTATTACTAAACATGAAGGCAACGGACCGTTGGTCAGTGAGGAGAGTGAATCGCCTGCCGGCCAGGTAATGCTTCCAATATCGCACAGCTTCCACAATGGCTTGGGCTTCCTTATCGACGGAGGAGTGTCGAATTTCGGAGGCATGGAGGGTACGGGAAAAGAAAGCCATGGGCCTGCCCGCCTGGTTGAGGGTAGCGGCCAGAGCAAAGTCCGATGCATCGCTCTCCACCTGGAATGGGATGGACTCGTCCACAGCGTGCATCGCGGCTTTGGCGATATCTGCCTTGATGCGATCGAAGGCCAGTCGGGCCTCAGTCATTAGGGGAAAAATGGTGGATTTGATAAGTGGGCGGGCTTTGTCCGCATAATTGGGGACCCACTGGGCATAATACGAGAAGAACCCCAGGCATCTCCTCAGGGCCTTGGGGCAGTGGGGGAGGGGGAGTTCCAGGAGGGGGCGCATGCAGTCGGGGTCGGGCCCTAGGACTCCGTGTTGCACGATGTAGCCGTGGATGGCTAGGCGGGCTGTGCAGAAAACGCATTATTCTTTATTATAGGTGAGGTTCAGGAGTTTAGCGGTCTGGAGGAAGTGCCGGAGGTTTTCGTCATGGTCCTGCTGGTCATGGCTGCAGATGGTGACATTGTCTAAGTACGGGAACATGGCCTGCAGCCCATACTGGTCAACCATTCGGTCCGTTTTTGGAAGACCGAGACCCCATTGGTGACGCCGAAGGGAACCCTGAGGAAGTGGTAGAGGTGGCCATCTGCCTCGAAGGCAGTGTATTGGCGGTCCTCTGGGCGGATAGGGAGCTGGTGGTACGCGGACTTAAAGTCAACTGTGGAGAAGACTCGATACTGCGCAATCTGGCTGACCATGTCAGATATGTGGGGGAGGGGGTACGCGTCGAGCTGCATGTACCGGTTGATGGTCTGACTGTAGTCGATGACCATCCGGTGCTTCTCCCCAGTCTTGACGACCACCACTTGGGCTCTCCAGGGGCTGTTACTAGCCTCAATGATCCCCTCTCGCAGGAATCGCCGGACCTCCGATCTGATAAAGGCCCTGTCCCGGGCACTGTATCGTCTGCTCCTAGTAGCGACGGGCTTACAGTGAGATTTGAGAAGAGCGAGGGTGGGGCGACCTTAAGGGTCGCGAGGCTACAGACGGTGAAGGGGGGGCAGGGGTCCACCAAACTTTAAAGTAAGGCTTTGGAGGTGGCACTGGAAGTCGAGCCCCAGTAATAGGGCAGCGCAGAGATGGGGAAGGACGTAGAGTTTGAAGTTAGCATACTCTACATTTTGTACAGTAAGGGTCGCGACACAGTACCCCCGGATTTCTACTGCATGTGATCCGAAAGCCAGGGAGATTTTCTGGGTCACGGGTAAGATTGGGAGGGAGCAGCGCCTTATCGTATCTGGGTGTATGAAGCGGTCTGTGCTCCTGGAGTCGAAAATGCAGGCCGTCTCGTGCCCGTTGATCCGGACAGTCATCGTAGACTTCGTGAGGTGGTGCGGCCGGGACTGGTCGAGCGTGATGGAGGCGAGCTTCGGAAGGCGGTTGGTAGGCCGGTCGGAGGTAGCGGCGGCCAGCGTACGGTCGGGTGAGCTGGGCTCCCGGGAGGCTGCGGAGTGGTCCCAAGATGGCGACCCCCATGGGTCGCAAGTGGCGGGTGACAGCGGAGATGGCGTCCAAGATTGCAGCCCCCGTGGGCCGCGCATGGCAGCCAAAATTGAAGATGGCGGCGAAGATGGCGGCGTCCACGGGTCGCACATGGCGGGTGGCGCGGCAGCTGGGTGCAGCCCCAACAGGCAGCATGCAGCGCTGCTGGGCCTAGAAGTTTTAGGGGGAGATCGGGCCTGGCAGGCTTTTGCAAAGTGTCCCTTCCTCCCACACCCATTGCAAGTTGCGTTCCGTGCAGGGCAGCGTTGTCTGGGGTGATTACCCTGGCCGCAAAAGTAGCACCTCGGGCCTCCGGCATTGGCGGGCCGCTGCACGGCACAGTCTTGCGTGGCACCCGGGTCGAATGTTGGCGGCGCCCATGAGGTCCACAAGGGTGCCGCGCGGTCGGAGGTGTCGGCCTCCATGTTCTGGGAGGCCACCTCCAGCGAGTTAGAGAGTTACACTGTCTCTGGGAGGCCGAGTGTACCTCCTTCTAGTAATCGCTGGTGGATGTAGTTTGAGTTCATGCCTGCGACATAAGCGTCCCTGATCAGCAGCTCCGCGTGCTGAGTAGTCGATATCACCCGGCAATCGCAGTTCCGGCAGAGTACATGCAAAGCACGCAGGAATTCTGCAAGTGATTCCCCAGGGTGTTGCCATCTCATGGCAAGGAGGTGCCTAGCATACACCTCATTAACGGACTTCACATATTGTCCCTTCAGCAGCATTATTGCCTTCGCATACGAGGGCGCGTCCCTGATGAGAAGGAAGACTCGTGGGCTGACCCGGGCGTGGAGGATCTGCTTCTTCTGGAAGTCTTTGAAGCAGCTTAGCCAGTGCTCGAATGTTGCAGTGGCGTCGGCTGCCTGTGGGTCCAGCTCCAGGCGATCAGGCTTGAGTGATGAGTTCATCATAGAACTTTAGTGTATTAAATTGATATGCCATCAATAAACACACAACGAATGATGAACGTAACTGAGGCTTTAATACACTAAACAGCAAGCCTCCTGGCCTCTGGTCCGGAACTGGGTCGGAGGCGGAGACTAGCCACCTTTATACATGAGCCCGAGGGGAGCAGCCACAGGCGGAGCCAGCCGGGGCAAGCACAGGCATGAACAACACAACACAATGCAATACCGTGGTTTACCACAGGTGCCTTCTCCTCTTCCAAAATAGCCCGTAGACTGCTGACACTACCCCCTTCTCCAGTCCCCTGTCGCCAGCACCTCCTCCAGCAATGTGGAAGCCGCTCTACTGGGAAGCTCTGTATCTCTTTCCTGGCAAAATCCCGAACCTGCATGTATCTAAGCATTTCCCCCTGCTCCAGCCCATACTTCACTTCCAGCTCCTTCAATCCTGTAAACCGACCCCCAAGAAATAAATCTTTTAGTGTCTTAATCCCCTTCTCCTCCCATTTCCGAAAATTTCCATCCCACTTCCCTGGCTCAAATCTGTGGTTCCCCCGAATCGGCACTTAGGTACAATCTTTCATGTCCAACGATGCTATTTCTTTTTTCAAACAGTGGTTTAAAAAATATATCCATTCACGGAATGCAAGCATATGCGGGAAGGCCAGCATTTATGTCCATGCTCAAATGCCCTTTATAAGGTGATGGTTAGCCACCTTTTTCAACTGCTACAGCCCATAGTAAAAAAACAAACACTGAAAAGGCCAGAAATCGGAAACAAAAACAAGAAATGTTGGGACTATTTCCAGCATTTCCTGTTTTTATTTCAATACTGCCGTCTGCTTACACCTTCTCAATATGATGTGCCATTGGGTTCTGTTTCTGAAGGGGAACAAAATGAGAGATTTATGTACAAATTTCATCAGGTTATTTCTCTCTGACACAGTGCCAGAGGCTTGTTCAGCAATCAATTCAAATTATTCTTGCACATCCTTCAGTGATTTCACGTCTCCAACTAACAGCCTGGCTACCTTTTGCTCTGCCACCCCTGTAGCATTAATCACACAGTAGCCATTGCCAAGTGGGCTTTGAAGTATTGTTATGCTGATTTCATTGAATTTCTGTCTGTCTGGAACCTGTTTATGAAGAGGTCGTTCTGCTGTGGGGCACCTAGCATCTGATGTCAAATTGGACCCAGACGTTTGACTTAATGATAACCTAACCGTGATGAATCAAATCCCAGTCTCAGTGGGAAAGGTGATGCCAAATTTCCTATTAATGTGCAATTCATTTTTTAATTTTAAAGTACCCAATTAATTTTTTCCCCCCCAGGTAAGGGGCAATTTAACGTGGCCAATCCACCTACCCTGCATATCTTTGGGTTGTGGGGGTGAGACCCACGCAGACGCGGGGAGAATGTGCTAACTCCACACGGAGAGTGATCCGGGGCCAGGATTGAACCCGGGTCCTCAGCACCATGAGGCAGCAGTGCCAATCGCTCCGCCACCATGCCGCCCGGCTTAATGTACAATTCTAATTGAATTTATCCCACTGACATTCGAATGTTATGCTACTTACTGCAGTAGAACTGGGTTCAAAGATTTTCTCATTATCAGAGCTGGATTTAGTACAAAGCCTGCTGATCAACTCTAGCAAGTTGCAAATTATTTAAGCTCTCGCCGTAGAAAATGTATCAGATGAGTTCATGTGGTGGCAGCATGGTAGCGCAGTGGTTATCACACTTGCTTCACAGCTCCAGGGTCCCAGGTTTGATTCCCGGCTTGGGTCACTGTCTGTGCGGAGTCTGCACTATCTCCCCGTGTGTGCTTGGGTTTCCTCCAGGTGCTCCGGTTTCCTCCCACAGTCCAAAGATGTGCAGGTTAGGTGGACTGGCCAGGATAAATTGCCTTTCGTGTCCAAAAAGGTTAGATGGGGTTACTGGGTTACGGGGGACAGGGTGGAGGCATGGGCTTAAATAGGGTGCTCTTTCCAAGGGCCGGTGCAGACTCGATGGGCCAAATGGCCTCCTTCTGCATTGTAAATTCTATGAATAGGTACAAATTGTCCAATATTAATGCAGTTCATCAGGTGTGCTCCGGTTTGTCAGATTATTTTTCTCCCCGAAAAGTTACAAACCACAGGAAACTCCCAAAGTAGCCATTTGTCTTTATAGTGAGTAAATTCTCCAGACTGATTACTTGCTTCTCTGTCACCACCTCTTCTGAGGGGCAGCACGGTGATGCAGTGGTTAGCACTGCTGTCTCATGACGCTGAGAACCTGGGTTCGATCCTGGCCCCGGGTCACTGTCCGTGTGGAGTTTGCACATTCTCCCCGTGTCTGCATGGGTTTCACCCCCACAACCCAAAGATGTGCAGGCTAGGTGGATTGGCCACACTAAATTGCCCTTCAATTGGAAACAATTGTTTGTGTACACTCAATTAAAAAAAAACTCTCCCCCTTCTGGTTCATTTTCCTGAAGACCCGAATTGCAATTTGGCCGGATATGGATTGTGAGGCTGGATACCTCACAGCCAAAACTGTTTAGTTCCTCACTCGTTCCTGGAGATAATTGACATTCCATAGAACATTCCAAAATCTACTGTCCACTTGGTGTCGTGTTGGGTGTTCCGATACACAAACGAACCAACACGGTTGTAGATGGTACAATTCTGTTTTATTATTCTGTACAATAACAACTGTTAACTTCTGGCTGTGGTTCGTACTTCACCAGCTAAGCTCTGGACCCAGCCCTTGCACTATCTTGGTGAGGCACTCAGCACATGGTGTATGTCTGAGTGGCACGCTGTGAGCTCTGTGCTCTGAGCTATCTCCTGGTAGAATGAGTGGGAACTGTGGTGTTCCCTGTTTTATAGTGTGTGTGCTCTCACTGGTGATTGGCTGCGATGTTGTGTGTGTGTTGGTTGGTCCAGCTACCTGTCCATCAATGTGGGTATGTGATTTCACCATGATATGTTAATATGGATATCATGACATCCCCCCCTTTTCACAAGAATATGTGCCGACATGGTAATAAATATTGGTGTGTACTGAGTGCATCTGAGTATGTGTGTTCACTGCTCTGGACAGGGCATCCGCGATGATGAGGTCCTTTCCCGGGGTGTAGACAAGTTGGAAGTCGTACCTCCGGAGCTTGAGCAGAATGCGCTGGAGGCGAGGGGTCATCTCATTCAGGTCCTTTTGTATGATGCTGACCAGGGGGCGATGGTCGGTTTCCACGGTGACCTGAGGGAGACCATACACGTAGTCGTGGAACTTATCTATGCCAGTTAACAAACCCAGGCACTCCTTCTCGATCTGCGCATAGCGCTGTTCTGTGGGGGTCATGGCCCGCGAGGCATAGGAGACCGGGGCCCATGATGCAGTGTCGTCCCATTGCAGGAGTACCGCCCCAATGCCGGACTGGCTGGCATCAGTCGAGATCTTCGTATCTCGAGAGGTGTCGAAGAACGCCAATACCGGGGCTGTGGTGAGCTTAACCTTGAGCTCCTCCCATTCCTTCTGGTGTGCGAGCAGCCACTGGAACTCTGTGGTATTCTTCACTAGGTGGCGAAGAGCCGTTGTGTGGGAGGCAAGGTTGGGAATGAACTTCCCCAGGAAGTTGACCATCCCGAGAAAGCGTAGCACTGCCTTCTTGTCTGCCGGCTGCGGCCTGGCTGCGATAGCTGCCACTTTGTCGGCATCTGGACGCACTCCTGACCGGGATATGTGGTCCCCTAGAAACTTTAGCTCAGTTTGGCCAAAAGAGCACTTGGCTTGGTTGAGGCGCAGGCCGTGTTCTCATATCCGAGCAAAGACACGCTGGAGACGACTGATGTGCTCCTGTGGTGTGGTGGACCAGATGATGACGTCGCCAACATAGACTCGTACCCCTTCGATGCCCTCCATCATCTGTTCCATGATGCGATGAACCATCTCGGATGCCGAGATGATGCCAAACGGCATCCTATTGTAGCAGTACCTGCCAAAGGGAATGTTGAAAGTGCACAGCTTCCTGCTGGACTGATCCAGTTGAATCTGCCAAAAACCCTTTGAGACATCAAGCTTGGTGAAAATCTTAGCCCGGGCCATTTCGCTCGTGATCTCTTCCCGTTTGGGTATGGGGTAGCGTTCCCTCATGATGTTGTTGTTCAGGTCTTTTGGGTCGATGCAGATCCGGAGTTCGCCAGAGGGCTTTTTAACGCACACCATGGAGCTGACCCATGGCGTTGGCTCTGTGACCCGGGATAGCACTCCTTGGTCCTGCAGGTCCTGCAGCTGCTGCTTGAGGCTGTCCTTGAGTGGTGCTGGGACTCTACGAGGTGCGTGAATGACCGGGGTGGCATCCGGTTTGAGCCATATTCTGTAAGTATAGGGTAGTGTGCCCATGCCGTCGAAACCCTCCTAGTTGTGGGCGAGGAGTGAGTGGAGCTGTGCCCTAAAGTCTGCATCCGGGAAGTCGGACGTGCCTTCTGGAGACAGAGTGTGTACCCGCTGAACGAGGTGGAGGATCTTGCACGCCTGTGCGCCAAACAGAGAGTCCTTCGAGGATCCAACTATCTCAAAAGACAGTGTGGCTGTGTATGAATTGTGTGCAACCTCGAGCTGGCAGGACCCCATGGCCGGGATAACGTTTCCGTTATAATCAACCAGCTGACAGTGGGATGGCAGGTGATCGGTTGACCGTTAGGGTGGCACACCATTCATCGCCCGGATTAATGCTGTGCACTGGCATCGGCTGGTGGGTCCTACTTGGGGACATTCGGTTCCTGTCTATTACCGCAACGCGGAAGGGTTCCCGGTCGTCGTTATCACCGGTCAGCACGTCGTCAGGGTATGACTCGGTGTATTGGGGCTGAATGGCCCGCACGTCCCTGCGAGGCTGGCGGAATTGCGGAGAGTTGGCAGGTTGAGCTGCTCGACAACAGGCAGCGTAGTGGCCCATCCTGCCACAGCGGAGGCATTGGCGGGTTTTGGCCGGACATTGCCGCTTTAAGTGTGCGGATCCACAGTTGCTGCATGTCACGACATCATGGTGTTCGTTGCGCCACCGCGCATGCGCGGTGTGGTCTTGCGTAGAACGCGCCTGCGCATCCCATCCCTCTGTGTCGACGTCTCCTCTTTTGGCATGTACAAGCGCGGGATGCCTCGGAAAGCGCGCGAAATGGCCGCCCTCGTCCGGGCCGCGGGCCGGGAGGAACTCGATCGACTGGACCCGCTTGGGCTCGTAGGACCCCTGCCGTGCCGATTCGGCCGCCTGGAATTGGGAACAAAACAAAGAACAAAGAAATGTACAGCACAGGAACAGGCCCTTCGGCCCTCCAAGCCCGTGCCGACCATGCTGCCCGACTAAACTACAATCTTCTACACTTCCTGGGTCCGTATCCCTCTATTCCCATCCTATTCATGTATTTGTCAAGATGCCCCTTAAATGTCACTATCGTCCCTGCTTCCACCACCTCCTCCGGTAGTGAGTTCCAGGCACCCACTACCCTCTGCGTAAAAAACTTGCCTCGTACATCTACTCTAAACCTTGCCCCTCTCACCTTAAACCTATGCCCCCTAGTAATTGACCCATCTACCCTGGGGAAAAGCCTCTGACTATCCACTCTGTCTATGCCCCTCATAATTTTGTAGACCTCTATCAGGTCTCCCCTCAACCTCCTTCGTTCCAGTGGGAACAAACCAAGTTTATTCAACCGCTCCTCATAGCTAATGCCCTCCATACCAGGCAACATTCTGGTAAATCTCTTCTGCACCCTCTCTAAAGCCTCCACATCCTTCTGGTAGTGTGGTGACCAGAATTGAACACTATACTCCAAGTGTGGCCTAACTAAGGTTCTATACAGCTGCAACATGACTTGCCAATTCTTATACTCAATGCCCCGGCCAATGAAGGCAAGCATGCCATATGCCTTCTTGACTACCTTCTCCACCTGTGTTGCCCCTTTCAATGACCTGTGGACCTGTACTCCTAGATCTCTTTGACTTTCAATACTCTTGAGGGTTCTACCATTCACTGTCTATTCCCTACCTGCATTAGACCTTCCAAAATGCATTACCTCACATTTGTCCGGATTAAACTCCATCTGCCATCTCTCCGCCCAAGTCTCCAAACAATCTAAATCCTCCTGTATCCTCTGACAGTCCTCATCGCTATCCGCAATTCCACCAACCTTTGTGTCGTCTGCAAACTTACTAATCAGACCAGTTCCATTTTCCTCCAAATCATTTATATATACTACAAAGAGCAAAGGTCCCAGCACTGATCCCTGTGGAACACCACTGGTCACAGCCCTCCAATTAGAAAAGCATCCTTCCATTGCTACTCTCTGCCTTCTATGACCTAGCCAGTTCTGTATCCACCTTGCCAGCTCACCCCTGATCCCGTGTGACTTCACCTTTTGTACTAGTCTACCATGAGGGACCTTGTCAAAGGCCTTACTGAAGTCCATATAGACAGCATCCACTGCCCTACCTGCATCAATCATCTTAGTGACCTCCTCGAAAAACTCTATCAAGTTAGTGAGACACGACTTCCCCTTCACAAAACCATGCTGCCTCTCACTAATACTTGATAGAGTATTCTTCCAAATGGGAGTAGATCCTGTCTCGAAGAATTCTCTCCAGTAATTTCCCTACCACTGAAGTAAGGCTCACCGAACTGTAGTTCCCTGGATTATCCTTGCTACCCTTCTTAAACAGAGGAACAACATTGGCTATTCTCCAGTCCTCCGGGACATCCCCTGAAGACAGTGAGGATCCAAAGATTTCTGTCAAGGCCTCAACAATTTCCTCTCCAGTCTCCTTCAGTATTCTGGGGTAGATCCCATCAGGCCCTGGGGACTTATCTACCGTAATATTTTTTAAGACACCCAACACCTCGTCTTTTTGGATCTCAATGTGACCCAGGCTATCTACACACCCTTCTCCAGATTCAACATCTACCAATTTCTTCTCTTTGGTGAATACTGATGCAAAGTATTCATTTAGTACCTCACCCATTTCCTCTGGCTCCACACATAGATTCCCTTGCCTATCCTTCAGTGGGCCAACCCTTTCCCTGGCTACCCTCTTGCTTTTTCTGTACGTGTAAAAAGTCTCCGGGAGTACCGGCTCGTCGCGTTTTCGTGGAGGACGCAGGTCTCGATGGCGGTGGCTAGGGTGAGGCACTTTATTTTGAGGAGCTGCTGGCGTAGGATGTCCGAGGTGACCCCAAAAACGATCTGATCCCGAATCATGGAGTCGGAGGTGGCCTCATAGCCGCAGGACTGCGCGAGGATACGGAGGTGTGTCAAATAAGATTGAAAAGGCTCATCCTTACCCTGCAGGCGCTGCTGGAATAGGTACCTCTCGAAGCTCTCATTAACTTCCACATTGAAGTGTTCCTCAAATTTTAGAAGGGCTGTCTTGTACTTCGTCTTGTCCTCGCCTTCCGTGAATGCCAGGGAGTTGTAGATGTGGATGGCATGTTGCCCCGCTGTGGAGAGGAGGAGGGCGATCTTCCTGGTGTCCGATGCATTCTCCCTGTCTGTGGCTTCTAGAAAGAGTTGAAAGCGCTGTTTAAACAGCTTCCAGTTGACGCCAAGATTTCCAGCGATCCGGAGCGGCTGCGGTGGGCTGATGGTTTCCATGGCGCAGGATGGCGGGTTTTTGAAGAGGTGCAGGTCGGTCTGGAAATTGACTGGAAATGATATAGTTCGAGTACAATAGATGGGTCGTTTTTTGTACAGTGTGTGCAGGAGGGTTTCCTGAAACAATATGTTGACAGGCCAACAAGAGGCGAGGCCACGTTGGATTTGGTTTTGGGTAATGAACCAGGCCAGGTGTTGGATTTGGAGGTAGGAGAGCACTTTGGGGACAGTGACCACAATTCGGTGACGTTTACGTTAATGATGGAAAGGGATAAGTATACACCGCAGGGCAAGAGTTATAGATGGGGGAAGGGCAATTATGATGCCATTAGACGTGACTTGGGGGGGATAAGGTGGAGAAGTAGGCTGCAAGTGTTGGGCACACTGGATAAGTGGGGCTTGTTCAAGGATCAGCTACTGCGTGTTCTTGATAAGTATGTACCGGTCAGACAGGGAGGAAGGCGTCGAGCGAGGGAACCGTGGTTTACCAGGGAAGTGGAATCTCTTGTTAAGAGGAAGAAGGAGGCCTATGTGAAGATGAAGTGTGAAGTTTCGGTTGGGGCGATGGATAGTTACAAGGTAGCGAGGAAGGATCTAAAGAGAGAGCTAAGACGAGCAAGGAGGGGACATGAGAAGTATTTGGCAGGAAGGATCAAGGAAAACCCAAAAGCTTTCTATAGGTATGTCAGGAATAAGCGAATGACTAGGGAAAGAGTAGGACCAGTCAAGGACAGGGATGGGAAATTGTGTGTGGAGTCTGAAGAGATAGGCGAGATACTAAATGAATATTTTTCGTCAGTATTCACTCAGGAAAAAGATAATGTTGTGGAGGAGAATGCTGAGCCCCAGGCTAATAGAATAGATGGCATTGAGGTACGTAGGGAAGAGGTGTTGGCAATTCTGGACAGGCTGAAAATAGATAAGTCCCCGGGACCTGATGGGATTTATCCTAGGATTCTATGGGAGGCCAGGGAAGTGATTGCTGGACCTTTGGCTTTGATTTTTATGTCATCATTGGCTACAGGAATAGTGCCAGAGGACTGGAGGACAGCAAATGTGGTCCCTTTGTTCAAAAAGGGGAGCAGAGACAACCCCGGCAACTATAGACCGGTGAGCCTCACGTCTGTAGTGGGTAAAGTCTTGGAGGGGATTATAAGGGACAAGATTTATAATCATCTAGATAGGAATGATATGATCAGGGATAGTCAGCATGACTTTGTGAAGGGTAGGTCATGCCTCACAAACCTTATTGAGTTCTTTGAGAAGGTGACTGAACAGGTAGACGAGGGTAGAGCAGTTGATGTGGTGTATATGGATTTCAGCAAAGCGTTTGATAAGGTTCCCCACGGTAGGCTATTGCAAAAAATACGGAGGCTGGGGATTAAGGGTGATTTAGAGATGTGGATCAGAAATTGGCTAGCTGAAAGAAGACAGAGGGTGGTGGTTGATGGGAAATGTTCAGAATGGAGTACAGTCACAAGTGGAGTACCACAAGGATCTGTTCTGGGGCCGTTGCTGTTTGTCATTTTTATCAATGACCTAGAGGAAGGCACAGAAGGGTGGGTGAGTAAATTTGCAGATGATACTAAAGTCGGTGGTGTTGTCGATAGTGTGGAAGGATGTAGCAGGTTACAGAGGGATATAGATAAGCTGCAGAGCTGGGCTGAGAGGTGGCAAATGGAGTTTAATGTAGAGAAGTGTGAGGTGATTCACTTTGGAAGGAATAACAGGAATGCGGAATATTTGGCTAATGGTAAAGTTCTTGAAAGTGTGGCTGAGCAGAGGGATCTAGGTGTCCATGTACATAGATCCCTGAAAGTTGCCACCCAGGTTGATAGGGTTGTGAAGAAGGCCTATGGAGTGTTGGCCTTTATTGGTAGAGGGATTGAGTTCCGGAGTCGGGAGGTCATGTTGCAGCTGTACAGAACTCTGGTCCGGCCGCATTTGGAGTATTGCGTACAGTTCTGGTCACCGCATTATAGGAAGGACGTGGAGGCTTTGGAGCGGGTGCAGAGGAGATTTACCAGGATGTTGCCTGGTATGGAGGGAAAATCTTATGAGGAAAGGCTGACGGACTTGAGGTTGTTTTCGTTGGAGAGAAGAAGGTTAAGAGGAGACTTAATAGAGGCATACAAAATGATCAGGGGGTTGGATAGGGTGGACAGTGAGAGCCTTCTCCCGCGGATGGAAATGGCTGTCACGAGGGGACATAACTTTAAACTGAGGGGTAGTAGATATAGGACAGAGGTCAGAGGTAGGTTCTTTACGCAAAGAGTAGTGAGGCCGTGGAATGCCCTACCTGCTACAGTAGTGAACTCGCCAACATTGAGGGCATTTAAAAGTTTATTGGATAAACATATGGATGATAATGGCATAGTGTAGGTTAGATGGCTTTTGTTTCGGTGCAACATCGTGGGCCGAAGGGCCTGTACTGCGCTGTATTGTTCTATGTTCTATGTTCTATGGTCTCACAGTCGCTGGCGAGTTTCCAGTCCTAGTATCATGTCGTGTTGGGTGTTCCGATACACAAATGAACCAACACGGTTGTAGATGGTACAACTCTGTTTTATTATTCTGTACAATAATAACTATTAACTTCTGTCTGTGGTTCGTACTTCACCAGCTAACCTGTGGACCCAGCCCTAGCACTACCTTAGTGAGGCACTCAGCACATGGTGTATGTCTGAGTGGCGCGCTGTGAGCGCTGTGAGCTCTGAGCTATCTCCTGGTAGAATGAGCGGGAACTGTGGTGTCCCCTGTTTTATAGTGCGTGTGCTCTCACTGGTGATTGGCTGCGATGTTGTGTGTGTGTTGGTTGGTCCAGCTACCTGTTCATCAATGTGTGTGTGTGATTGCACCATGATATGTTAATGTGGATATCATGACACTTGGAATGGCTGAAATACTAAGTCAGGCATTCATGGTAAACCTCAGAATTACTGAGATTTGAAGTGGCTTCGCAGGGGGCGAGAATTTGATTTTGAACTACAGAAGCACAAAACATACCAAGGTGCTTTGAGTACTCAAGCAATTGCTTCTGAGTTAAAATTCCCTCTAGGATAAGGTGATTCATGACATACAATAAGAATGTTTATTTAAATAACTTGAAGAACTTCTCTGATGTCTTGAAAGACGAGCGAGATTCTCCTTTCAGATAGTGAAGGGTTGTGGAAGTTATCCACTTGCCACTTCTCTCCATCCTTTCCTTACATACTGGCATCGGAATTAGTCTGTCACTCAGTGATAGTATTCAATTATTCTTAAATGTAGTGTTAGAATATGAACAAAGCCGAGGGTTCCTCAATCCCTGAGGATAGTTTGTAGACACTCTGATCAATGCAGAAGCCTTTTCCTAGATCAACTGTGGAGTGGCACGAACTGTGTTTGTGAGTGTTCTCAATGTATAGTACAGTATGAGCAGGATTCTCCGATCCCCCGCCGGGTCGGAGAATCCCCGGGAGGGCGGCACGAATCCCGCCCCATTGCCGGCTGCCATTCTCCGGCGTGTTTTTCGGGCGCGGACGGGATTCCCGCCACGCCGGTCAGGGGCCGTTGACAGCGGGCCCCCCGGCAATTCTCTGGGCCCTGATGGGCTGGGCAACCAACCATTTTTGCCCAGTCCCACCGGCGTGGGTTACTCAGGTCCCACGTGGCGGGACCTGGCAGGTGAGTATGCGTAGGCGGTGCTCGGGGGGGGGGCGCGGGGGGATCCGACCCCAGGGGGGGCCCCCACGGTGGCCTGGCCCGCGATCAGGGCCCACCGATCTGCAAGCGGGCTTGTTCTGTGGGGGCACTTCTTTCTTCCGCGCCGGCCACTGTAAGGCTCCGCCATGGCAGGCGCGGAGAAGAGAACCCCCCGTGCATGCGCCAAAATACGCCGGCCGGTCTGCGCATGCGCAGACCGGCCATTCCGCGCATGAGCGAGATCACGCCGGCCTTTCGGCGCATGTGCAAAATCGCGCCGTCCCTTTGCCGCCGGCTGGAGCAGCGCCAACCCCGCCACCGTCCATCTAGCCCCCGGAAATGCAGAGAATTCCGCACTTTCGAGGGCTGTTGACGCCAGAGTGGTTGGCGCCGGTTTTCCCGCCGGCGAGGGGACTTAGTCCCCAGAAGGGAGAATCCCGGCCTATATCTCTGTACTATACATTAGTACATCTCTGAGTGGATTCACAAGAATGACCCAAGAAATGAGAGTTTATAACTGCCCAGAAAGGCTGTACAGGCCTGGGCTCTTTTCTCTAGAAAAGGGGAGTTTACATGGGTGACCTGTTGGAGATTTTTAAAAGTATGAAGGGTTTTGATAGGGTAGACATAGAAAAGGTCTTTCCATTTGTGGGGGAGTCCATGTTACAGCTCATAAATATACATAAGTCACTAATAATCCAAAAAGGAATTCAGGAAAAATGTCTTTACGCAGAGAATGGTTTGAATGTGAAACTTGCTACCACATGACATAGCTGAGACAAATAGCATTGATGCATTTAAAGATAGACTAGGTAAGCACACAAGGGGTAAAGAAGTAGATGGATATACTGATAGGTTTAGGTGAAGTAAGGCGGGAGAAGGTTTGTGTGGAACATACACAGCACCATACGCTAGTTGGACCAAACGGCTAGTTTCCATGCTTATATGTTATCATCAGACTTCCATTAAGAGGATGTAGTTTGAATGCTGGCATTGACTATATTTAGTTTTGTACATCTTCTATGAGAAAATTTGTCAGACCTTGATTGGGCTGTCCAGTGAAGTTGATAGTGACAGATCTCTCTATCTCCTCTCAGCGGGCAGTTTGCTTCTAATTTACCATTCACAGAGAAGTACCAGTGGAGCGCGACTAATTGCATATTCTTACCTGAAGGCAGTGTAGTGTCAGGAAGAGAATAGCCTAAAATTATTAATAATTTTCCCCCCCACAAATAATGGGACTTGATAACATGGATTATTGAAATAAAATATTACACGAGCTTCTTAAAAATGTTTAACTCCTAATTTAATGTAAATAATTTTCCACACCCTCAGTGGTGTGTTTTGCGCCGATGAATGCCGACCCATGACTTCCGGGTGCGGCGATGACCAGCTGAGTCGCACGTTTCGGCACCTCCCATTGGAACGGACTTTTGGGCTCTTATTAGGAGCCCCAACGGCAATTTTTAACGGCCAAAATCACTGGTATATATATACCCCCGGATATATATGGAAAAAGGAGAGGATAGCGGCCGGATTGCAGTGGATCCTTTGGAGCAGCGGCAAGGAAGGGAAGCTCGAAGCAAGATGGCGTCGGAAGGTGGCCGTTTGGTATGGGGCCCGGAGCAACAAGAGTTCCTGCGGCGCTGTGTGGAAGAGCTGAAGAAGGCGGTGTTGGCCCCGATGCTACAGGCGATTGAAGGGCTAAAGGAGGCGCAGAGGACCCAGGAGCTGGAGCTTCGGGTCGTGAAGGCAAAGACTGATGAAAATGAAGATGAAATACAGGGCCTGGTGGTGAAGACAGAGACGCACGAGGCACAGCATAAAAGGCGTGTGGAAAGGCTGGAAGCCCTGGAGAATAATTCGAGGAGGAAGAATTTAAGAGTTCTGGGTCTTCCCGAAGGCGCAGAGGGGGCGGACGTCGGGGCATATGTGAGCACGATGCTTCACTCGCTAATGGGATCGGAGGCCCCTACGGGCCCTTTGGAGGTGGAGGGAGCTTATCGAGTTCTGGCGTGAAGACCAAAGGCTGGAGAAATACCTCGAGCCATAGTGGTGAGGTTCCACCGCTACAACGACAGAGAGATGGTCCTAAGATGGGCGAAGAAATCTCGGAGCTGTAGGTGGGAGAACGTGGTGATCAGCATATACCAGGATTGGAGTGCGGAGGTGGCGAGAAGGAGGGCAAGTTTCAATCGGGCTAAGACGGTGCTTCACAAAAAGAAGGTTAAATTTGGAATGTTGCAACCGGCGAGATTGTGGGTCACACACCAAGGGAAGCACCACTACTTTGAGACGGCAGAAGAGGCGTGGACATTCATTGTGGACGAGAAGCTGCAATAGTCTGGCGAGAGAAAGAGCTTCTGGGATAAAGTGGTGGGGTGATTATGTGGGGCGAGGAAGGGGAAGGGAAGGGGGGTGGGATGATTTTTCAATTTGTTAATTTTTCAATCCTGTAACTTTTCTCTCTTCCCCTCGTTGGGGGGGGGGGAGGGAGTATGAGGAACTGTAGGCGCCGGTGGGAAGGAAAGGGGAAGGAGAAGGGAACTGCGCCATTAGAGGCGGGGCCGAGTGGGAAACGCGGGAGTTGCTCCCGCGCTATGGTAATTATGGCGGGAACAGGGACGCAGGAAGGAGGGGGCCTCGCACAGCGAGGGGCCGAGGGCAAACGGGGAAGCCGAGGTCAGCCAGAGATCACTGACTTCTGGGAGCAACATGGGGGGTGTAATTACGCTAGAGGGGGATCTAGCGGAGGGGGGGGGAGGGAGTTAACTGGGTTGCTGCTGCTAAGGGGAAGGGGAAGCTGTTATGGGGCGGGTGGTCGAGACGGGAGGGCACCGTCGGTGGGATATACGGGTACGTGGGAACCGGGTAAGGAGCTGGGTTAAAAAAGGGGATGGCTAGTCGACAAGGGGGGGGGGGGTAAAGAACCCCCCAACCCGGCTGATCATGTGGAACGTGAGAGGGCTGAATGGGCCGATTAAAAGGGCACGGGTACTCGCACACCTAAAGAAATTAAAGGCAGATGTGGTTATGTTGCAGGAGACGCACCTGAAACGGACAGACCAGGTTAGACTACGTAAAGGATGGGTGGGACAGGTGTTTATTTCAGGTTTAGATGCGAAGCATAGCGGGGTGGCTATTTTAGTGGGGAAACGGGTACTGCTTGAGGCAAAGACCATAGCAGCGGACAGTGGGGGTAGATACGTGATGGTGAGTGGCAGATTGCAAGGGGAGGCGGTGGTTCTGGTGAACGTATACGCCCCGAACTGGGATGATGCAAACTTCATGAGGCGTATGTTGGGGCGTATCCCGGACCTGGAGACGGGAAAGTTGGTAATGGGGGGAGACTTCAAAACGGTGCTTGATCCAGGGCTGGACCGGTCGAGGTCCAGGACCGGGAGGAGGCCGGCAGCGGCCAAGGTGCTTAAGGACTTCATGGAGCAGATGGGAGGAGTAGACCCCTGGAGATTTATTAGGCCTAGGAGTAAGGAGTTCTCATTTTTCTCCCATGTACACAAGGTATATTCACGGATAGACTTTTTTGTCCTGGGAAGGGCACTGATCCCGAAGGTGACAGGGACGGAGTATACGGCCATAGCCATCTCGGACCACGCTCCACATTGGGTAGATCTGGAGGTAGGAGAGGAAAATGAACAGCACCCACTCTGGAGAATGGATATGGGCTTATTGGCGGATGAGGGGGTATGTTTAAGGGTGAGGGGGTGCATCGAAAGGTACTTGGAGCTTAATGACAATGGAGAGGTTCAGGTGGGAGTGGTCTGGGAGGCGTTGAAGGCGGTGGTCAGAGGGGAACTGACATCCATAAGGGCACATAAAGGGAAGCAAGAGAGTAAAGAAAGGGAGCGATTGTTGAGAGAACTTCTGAGGGTGGACAGGCAATATGCAGAGGCACCGGAGGAGGGACTGTACAGGGAAAGACAAAGGTTACATGTGGAATTTGACCTGCTGACCACGGGTAAGGCAGAGGCACAGTGGAGGAGGGCACAGGGTGTACAGTATGAGTATGGAGAGAAGGCGAGCCGGCTACTGGCCCAACAATTGAGGAAGAGGGGAGCGGTGAGGGAGATAGGTGGGGTGAGAGATGAGGAGGGAGAGATGGAACGGGGAGCGGAGAGAGTGAACGGGGTGTTCAAGGCATTCTATGAGAGGTTGTATAAGGCTCAGCCCCCGGAAGGGAAGGAGGGAATAATGCATTTCCTGGACCAGCTGGAATTCCCGAAGGTGGAGGAGCAGGAGAGGGCGGGACTGGGAGCACAGATTGAGGTGGAGGAGGTGATAAAGGGGATTGGGAGCATGAAGGCGGGGAAGGCCCCGGGACCGGATGGGTTCCCGGTGGAATTTTATAGGATATATATGGACCTACTGGCCCCGCTTTTGACGAGAACCTTTAATGAGGCCAGGGAAAGGGGGAAGCTGCCCCCGACTATGTCGGAGGCGACGATATCGTTACTTTTGAAGAAGGAAAAAGACCCGCTGCAGTGTGGGTCCTACAGGCCCATTTCCCTTTTGAACGTAGATGCTAAGCTCCTGGCCAAGGTGATGGCGACGAGGATAGAGGATTGTGTCCCCGGGGTGGTCCACGAGGATCAAACTGGGTTCGTTAAGGGGAGACAGCTGAACACGAACATACGGAGGCTGCAAGGGGTGATGATGATGCCCCCACCAGAGGGGGAGGCGGAGATAGTGGTGGCGATGGACGCCGAGAAAACATTCGACAGAGTGGAGTGGGACTACCTGTGGGAAGTGTTGAGGAGATTTGGTTTTGGAGAAGGGTTTATTGGATGGGTACAGCTGCTAGATAGGGTCTCGGTGGCAAGTGTGATCACGAACAGGCAGAGGTCTGACTACTTCCGTCTTTATAGAGGGACGAGGCAGGGATGTCCCCTGTCTCCGTTACTGTTTGCATTGGCAATTGAGCCCCTGGCCATAGCATTGAGGGGCTCCAGGAAGTGGAGGGGAGTACTCAGGGGAGGAGAAGAACACCGGGTATCATTGTATGCAGATGATTTATTGCTGTATGTTGCGGACCCAGTGGAGGGGATGCCTGAGATAATGCAGACACTCAGGGAGTTTGGGGAATTCTCGGGGTACAAATTGAATATGGGGAAGAATGAGTTGTTTGTGGTGCATCCGGGGGAGCAGAGTAGGGGAATAGATGATTTACCGCTGAGGAGGGTAACAAGGGATTTCCGGTACTTGGGGATCCAGATAGCCAGGAGTTGGGGAACCTTACATAGGCTAAATCTAACACGATTGGTGGAACAGATGGAGGAGGATTTTAAGAGATGGGACATGTCACTGGTGGGTAGGGTGCAGGCGGTCAAAATGGTAGTCCTCCCGAGATTCCTTTTTGTGTTTCAGTGCCTCCCGGTGATGGTCACGAAGGCTTTTTTCAAGAAAATCGAGAAAAGTGTCATGAGTTTTGTGTGGGCTGGGAAGACCCCGAGAGTGAGGAGGGGGTTCTTGCAGCATAGCAGGGATAGGGGGGGACTGGCACTACCGAGCTTAAGTGAGTACTATTGGGCCGCCAATATCTCAATGGTGTGTAAGTGGATGGGAGAAGGGGAGGGAGCGGCGTGGAAGAGATTGGAGATGGCGTCCTGTAAAGGAACCAGCCTACAAGCACTGGTGACGGCACCGCTGCCGTTCTCCCCGAAGAAATACACCACAAGTCCAGTGGTGGTGGCAACACTGAAAATTTGGGGGCAGTGGAGACGGCATAGGGGAATGACGGGAGCCTCGGTGCTGTCCCCGATAAGAAATAATCATAGGTTTGTCCCGGGGAGAATAGATGGGGGATTTAGAGCATGGCAGAGAGCTGGGATTGTGCAACTGAGGGATCTGTTCTTAGACGGGACGTTTGCGAGTCTGGGAGCGCTGACGGAAATATATGGGTTGCCCCAAGGGAATGCATTTCGGTACATGCAACTGAGGGCTTTTGTGAGGCAACAGGGGAGGGAATTCCCGCAGCTCCCGACGCAGGAGATTCAGGATAGAGTGATCTCAGGGACATGGGTGGGGGATGGTAGGGTGTCGGATATATACAGGGAAATGAGAGACGAGGGGGAGATCATGGTGGATGAGCTGAAGGGAAAATGGGAAGAAGAGCTGGGGGAAGAGATCGAAGAGGGGCTGTGGGCAGATGCCCTACGTAGGGTAACCTCTTTGTCCTCATGCGCCAGGCTTAGCCTGATACAATTCAAGGTTTTGCACAGGGCGCATATGACCGGAGCAAGGCTCAGTAAATTTTTCGGGGTAGAGGATAGGTGTGGGAGATGCTCGAGGAGCCCAGCAAACCACACCCACATGTTTTGGTCATGCCCAGCATTGCAGGGGTTCTGGGTGGGGTTGGCGAATGTGCTTTCGAAGGTGGTGGGGGTCCGGGTCGAGCCAAGCTGGGGGTTGGCTATATTTGGGGTTGCAGAAGAGCCGGGAGTGCAGGAGGCGAGAGAGACTGATGTTTTGGCCTTTGCGTCTCTAGTAGCCCGGCGAAGGATATTGCTTATGTGGAAGGAAGCCAAACCCCCGGGCGTGGAGACCTGGATAAATGACATGGCAGGGTTTATAAAACTAGAACGGATAAAGTTTGCACTAAGAGGTTTGGCTCAAGGGTTCACCAGGCGGTGGCGACCGTTCATTAACTACCTCGCAGAACGATAAAGGAAATGGGAAGGTAACAGCAGCAACCCAGGAGGGAGGGGTGGGGGGGGCGGGGAGGGCTCGGGTGGGTCCTCAGGGGTGTTTTTGTATAGATATTTGTACTTGGTTATGTATATTGGATTGCTTGATTTTATTATTTGGGAGAGCTATTATTTTTGTTACGGCAGTTGCCATTTAGTTTATATATTATTTATTTATTTGTTAAAAACGGTCACTGTTATTTATATTGTTTTATTGTTGTAAAAAGGGAAAAACCTTTGTACTGTTTTGTTTGGCCGAAAAATTTGAATAAAATATATATATTTTAAAAATGGAGGCCGACCCACCATTGGTCGGTGGTGGGATCATTGTTTGCACCCTGGGATGCTGGTGGTGGTGGTGGGGGGGGGGGGGGGGGGGGGGGGGGGCGTTGCTGTCGGCAGGACCTGAGGTTTCTGCCGATGAGAATGGCCGGAAGATCCCAACAGCTAGAAAGTGCTGGCCAAACCACTCACTGCTTGGTGAACAAGAGGAACAACTCAAAGGCGCAATTTGTTGTTGTCTGCTCTCCTGCAACACCGAATCATAGAATTTACAGAATCATAGAATTTACAGTGCAGAAAGAGGCCATTGGGCCCATTGAGTCTGCACCTTGGAAAGAGCACCCTACCTAAGCCCACACCTCCACCCTATCCCCACACTTCCAACCTATCCCCATAACCCAGTAACCCCACCTAACCTTTTTGGACACTAAGAGCATAGCCAATTCACCTAACCTACACATCTTTGGACTGTGGGAGGAAACGTGAGCACCCGGAGGAAACCCACGCAAACACGGTGAGAACGTGCAGACTCCGCACAGACAGTGACCCAAGCCGGGAATCGAACCTGGGGCCCTGGATCCGTGAAGCAACTGTGCTAACCACTGTGCTACCTTGCTGCCTTACCCCTCCACAGTGTCCCACTCTGCAATGTCAATGATAACTTCTGGGATTGATCCAACTAAGATGAATAGCTGTTGTACCAGACCACCCTAGAAGTGAGCTGTTGGGTTCATTGCAATTTTTCTGTTTCATTTTAATTTGCTATTCAATTGAGGGAATATTACTTGAGATTTATTGAGAAACAGCATAAAAGGTATCAACTGGAAACATTAGGCAATGGTAACAAATTACCTTTAAAGAGGAAAATACAATTTTTGAAATAACTAGGAGAAAAAATATTAGTCTAAGTAATCAAAGTCAAATTATTTGAAAATTGCTGCAATACGTCTTGAATTAATAAAAATGCATTGAATAATTTTGCAATTAAATCTGTTTTCATTTTTAAAAGTTCTGACTAGCCTTTAATGATTTAATGGCCGATTATAATAAATCAAACATTCAGAAAAACACGAAGCACATATTTATCCATTTAAAAACATTTCTATTGTTAACTAAAATGTGTTTTGGAAATGGAATGTTTTGAATGCTTCTGTACAATAATCAGAATTTATTTTTTCAGAACGGTTATTTTTGTTACCATAATTATTGTGTCACCAATAATTAGCTTGATATTCCCAGAATGTATCTGATAATGTTGTGGAAAGTTGGAAATACTTCTGATTTAGATTTTGCCGTGTGTAACTATATTAAAAGCATCGTAGCGATGTATGTTACTGTTGTCGGTGGGATTCTACTGGTATATTTGGAAATCTGGGACACGGATATACTGGGTCCATATGTTGTTGCATAGAATCCAGGTTGAACTTGTGGGATTGGACTCTCCACTTGTCCTTTTTACTGTTTGGGAAGATGGAACCATGGGCAACCTATGTCAAGACTTCCAATGTCATGGGATCTCAAAATGACCCTGCCATATGGAGGAGATTAAAACATACCACCCAACCCAATGGCACCTGTAAAAACCTTCTGGGTGTCCAAGCTAGGAGATAAGACTTTTAAGATTTCTGGCTTAGTCAGATGTACGCCTTCGCATGCAAAGGAAGGGAATTCCATGAGATTTTGATGCTGGTATTTTTGTTCTCTGCATCTTGTTGCTGTTTCTATCATCTCTATTTATTTTGTGCACATTATCCACAGCAAATCTCTAGTTGTCACCAGTTCATCCCTTCAACTCCAAGCAGTGGCATCATGGGCATTCCATGGTCATCCTGGATTTGGAAGGAAGGAAGAGTGTGATGGCTCGGCAGACACCCTGAAACCTACCTCAGGGTAGCTCAGGAATCATCATTCTCTCAATACTGCACTTAGGTATCAGTTTAGACTGTGGCCTACATTGGGATTCCAAGCCACACCCTCATGATTTGGAGAGACATGGATGTTATAATTGAGCCAAATTGGTACTAAATGCATTATGTTAGGATTAAAGGTTCATATTTCAGAGTGGTACGAAAGCTAATCATAGTGGAAAGGGCCATAAAGATGGTATGGATTGACAATAAAATGATAATGACACTAAAGTTGTGTGTGCAGTTTTTAATTTTGAAAAGGTATAGTTTTCATCAGGTAGCATGAATTGGTTCTTAATGAGTTGTTTAAAAAAAAATTCATTTATGGGATGTGGATGTCGCTGGTTAGGCCAGCATTTATTGCCCATCCCTAGTTGCCCATCAGTAGGTGACAGTGAGTTGCCTTCTTGAACCGCTGCAGTCCATGAGGTGTAGGTACACCCACTATGCTGTTAGGGAGAGAGTTCCAGGATGTTGCCCCAGTGACAGTGAAGGCATAGCGATATATTTCCAAGTCAGGGTTGTGAGTGACTTGGAGGGGAACCTCCAGGTGGTGGGGTTCCCAGGTATCTACTGCTCTTGTCCTTCTATATGATGGTGGTCGTGGGTTTGGAAGGTGTTGTTTAAGGAACCTTGATGAGTTACTGCAGTACATCTTGTAGATGGTACACACAGCTGCCACTGTTCGACGGTGGTGGAGGGTTTGAATGTTTGTGGAAGGGGGAACAATCAAGTGGACCGCTTTGCCTGGATGGTGTCAAGCTTCTTGAGTGTTGTTGGAGCTGAACTCATTCAGGCAAGTGGAGAGTATCCCATCAGACTCCTTTTTTTTTGGGGGGGGGGGGGGGCGGGGAATCAAATTCAATTTATTATTGATAGAAAGATTTTAAAAGACAATTTGCAGTTATTGTTTCTCTTTGCAAAGGGACCCTTCTTACCTATTCAAAAGCCTTTTGTGTGACACAGAACAATACAGCAAAACAAGTATTCTAATAAATGGCCATTTTTGTTCCCACTCGACGCTGAATGAGGCGAACAAGTCTGCCCCCGGCAGCTGCAATTCTTAAAGTGGCAGGGGGAAGTGGTGACTACAGCAGCCTCCGACAGTCCAACAGCGGAGCAGCAGTGCTCAGTGCGCCTCGGCACTCTCTCTCCTCCCTCTCTCCTTCCTCCTCTCCCCTCTTCCACTCATTTCCCCCTCTCCTTCCTTCCGTTATCGCCCCTCTCTCCTCCCCTGCCCACCTTCTCTCCCTCCTTCCTCTCCCGTTTCTTTAACCCAAGGAGACTGATTTTAAAAAATGTGTTGATGTGATTGAAACTGGAAAACATTTTCCCTCAAACATCGCCGATGCCAGTCTTTCACTTTATGTTGGAGCCAATCAGAGACCCCGCGGGTAATATTAATAACAACAGAATTATATTAATATTTGGTAAAATTCTGAGAAACTGCATTTCAGTTAATGATTGCCTTTGGAAAAGATTCTGGTGAAGGATGGTAATGTGGATCATTCAGATTTGGGTCCACTTGTTCAGAATTATATATCTGTCCGATTCACAGAAAACAAATGGCTAAATTATTTGTCATCCATCAGACTCCTGACTTGTGCCTTGTAGATGGTGGACAGGCTTTGGGGGTCAGGAGGTGAGTTACTGACCGCAGGATTCCTAGTCTTTGACTTTGATTAAAACAAAGTTGGGAATGATGGCATCTTCCAAAGACAATGTGGAAGCTGTAAACAGAACTATTCCTGTACTGTCCAGATGTGGAAGGCAAAAAAGGTCTTCTATGTGAATATAGCATAAACTGTCTTGCAACCAGCAACATTAATCTGTATATCCTCTTGGGCCGCTGCAGGTCTTCCAACTTCTCTCCTCTACAACTATGGTACTGAAGAGCCTAGTCGCACATTATATTGCAAGTTTCTACAGACCATCTGAAGCAAATCTCCAACATACAAATAATGCTCAATAGTGATTCTGATGGCTGCAGATTCCATCAATCTCATTGCACCAATGCTCACCTTGCTCCCTGGGATGTATCCAGTCAGCCATGGTTGTAGTCAATAGATTTGAATTCCCAGTCACTACCTTGTAATCTTCCCATCAGTGCAAGTGTGCTGAGTGCCATAAAATGAAAACATAATGGTTTGCAGTTACCAGGGAAGCAAGCAGGTACTCGCATGATGTGATGTCATAACCAAACATGAGCTGCACATTGACAGAATAGATTATTTTCCGTTTGATAAAAGTAGTAGCATTGATCAAGCAAGCATGTGCACCCTACTGGGTGTAGTGTATGACTTATTTCACCTTCCGTGTCCTTTTTATTTGAATTTTTCCAATTAAGGGGCAATTTAGCGTGGAAATATTTGGGTTGTGGGGGTGAGACCCACGTAGACATGGGGAGAATGTGCAAACTCCACATGCACAGTGACCCGGGGCCGGAATTGAACCTGGATCATTGGTGCCGTGATGCAGCAGTGCTAACCACTGCACCACTGTGCCACCCAACCGTGCCGCCGAATGGTATCCTGTCATTCATTAAAATTACTGCAATTACCTGTCATACTGCCAATTATCAATGGGCTAGTGGGTTAGTTGGCTGGCTTCAGCAACAACAATTTATCCATAACTTGCTGAATGCATTTGTGTACAGTTGATTGACCAGTATGGTAATTTGGCTGATAACCTGGAACAATACAGTTGCATGGAACTTTAAAATGCTTGTTCTCTCTGTTGTTCCTCCTTGTTCGGTTTGCCATGCATTTCTTTTGGCAGATTCCTAGAATCTCTTGACAAGTATTTTTTTGGATGAGAACATTATCTGACACAAATAGGGTGAAAAGCTTGGAGGGTAGGGGGTGCGTTCAATGGGAAAAAAAATCTATGTCTGGTTTAGGGTGCATTTAGGGGGCTGTTTATTGGCACACAACTATTCAATGGCACTTTGCTGTTTGTATTTGCCTCAGGGAGTTTCTCCCCGGCGAGGCCGCACTTGAATCATTCCCTGCTGGCGAATCCAGCAGGAAAGGTTTCTCGCAGATCGGAGCATCATTTTGTCTGGCTGCCCCAATCATCCTCCCCCCCACTGCCCCCGTTTTAAGCACCCACCTCCCCATTTTCAACCCTCCTCTCCTCAACCTCGGGGAAGCACCTGGGAACACCCCCTCACCTTCCTTATATCTAGTAAGGCCCCCCAGGCCAATCCCTGGCAGTGCCAACCTGGAACAAGGCACCCTGGCACTGCCAGCCTGACAGTGCCCATGCCAGTTTTTTTAATGCCACCCTGGCACCATGACAGCACCAGGGTGGCATTGCCAGTGGGTCGGGTTGGCACTGCCATTGTGCCTGGGTGCCAGAGAGAGTGCCAGGGTGTCTGTAATGTCCCCAATTACCCAGGGATCTCTACTGGCCTGGGAGACCCCGCAAGGTGCCATTACAACTGGTTCAGGTTTGTGGAAACCAGTACTAAATGGCACCCTGGCAAGGACTCGCAGGGATGGCCATTAGGTCTTGGGCGCCGGGAGAATCTCGCAAATGCATATTTAATTGAACCAAATGGCTCATTTAAATATGCAGATCTGGATCACGCCCAGTGAGGGCAAGATCCAGCACGTGATGTCCTGCGAGATTTTGTTAAGTCTTGTGAGGCGTTTGTGCGTCGGAAATCTTGTGAGGGGACCCTCGTAGGATTCAACATCCTCGTCCTGAGACCAAGCCAGGCACAACAAGGCCTCCAAATTGCACCCAGGGTGTTACTGCCTCATTTTCACAGAGCCACCTAAAGCGTGTTGTCATTCTCTGACGAATAACAATTATGCTGGAAAATAGGGGACATGCAAATACAGACAGAGTTCCAGTGGAACACAACTCTGACCCATTTTATCTTTCAGTCATCTGATTTACCCTGTTTCAACCGAGCCAGGAGCAGAAAATTAAGGTTTCTGTGTCTGGACCCTTTCACATGTCACACTGGCTTGAAACACCTTTAACCAAATTACCTTTCGTGGATTAGGACTGAAATATAGAAACTGATTCTTGTCATGCTTCACCCACCAAGATTTCCTATTCAAGGATTCTTTGCTCGATCACAAGGTTTCTGCTGGGCTTAACTGATTGTAAACAATATCCTGTCATCGTATATTGGTTTATAAATGAATCTGCAAATTATATTTAAAACTGAGAGGCACGTAAAGAACAAAGAGGAAAGCATTGGCAAATTATTCCAATGGATATTAAAGGGCAGCATGGTAGTATAGTGGTTAGCACAATTGCTTCACAACTCCAGGGTCCCAGGTTCGATTCCCGGCTTGGGTCACTGTCTGTGCGGAGTCTGCACTTTCTCCTCGTGCCTGTGTGGGTTTCCTCCGGGTGCTCCGGTTTCCTCTCACAGTCCAAAAGTGCAGGTTAGGTGGATTGGCCATGCTAAATTGCCCTTAGTGTCCAAAATTGCCCTTAGTGTTGGGTGGGGTTACTGGGTTATGGGGATAGGGTGGCGGTGTGGGCTTGGGTAGGGTGCTCTTTCCAAGAGCCGGTGCAGGCTCGATGGGCTTCTGCGCTGTAAATTGTATGTATGTATGAAATAATGGACTGGAATCAAAAGTGCAAAATTAAGTCAGTTGGTCAGGACCATGGATGGAGGATGATTTTATAAAATTGAGCGACACACTTTATCCAACTTTTCCTTGATGCAGCAATGGCAAGATTGGTGGAAACCTTCCAGGAAGGCATGTGGCTGATTAATGATTTAGTGAAAGAGGCAAGATCTCCAGAAAAAAACAACATCAATGCCATTTTCTCAAGGCTTCCATAGCTCTTGCACTGAGATCCTGGCAGACGAGCTGAAGAATCCCATGGGAATTGTCTCCCTTGTATGTGTTACAAAATGTTTAAACTCTGCCTCAATTCTTGGGAATGACAATATATCGAGAAAACAACTTACACAATGGGGAGAATTATGCACCAGGCAGGCAGCAAAAGACACCTAAGACAAATTCAAAAAGGAGTTAAAGTGGCAATTTCAATGGCCAGGGGTGTAAAGTCTGAAAGACAAATGTGTTGTTATTTCCTTCATAAATGTAAAACTCTGCGTGGTAGATTTTTGAATCCCAAGTGCTCAGTCGAGAACCTGTTGGATGCCATACCACAGTGCAAAAGTAACTCTAAATTTCACACATTTGGCATGAACTGGATAATTTTACTCCTGAAGGATAATATGGAATTACAGTGATACAATGATATGGTTAAATGGGGTGCACCTCAGCTTAAAGGCTTGAAGTGTAGTGTTGTACAATCGTACCTTGTTCTGGCTCACCGAGAAATGTTTAATGCTTTACTTCCTTTTAAGAGAAAGAACGTTCCATTTAGGACAGAAGGATCGGAATTCTCCCATCATCGGGATTCTCTTTTCCGATTGGCAGCGCACCCCCACCAGCAGATTTCCCTGTGGTGTGGGGTGACTTCAATGGGAAATCCCCTTGACAAGCATCAGGAAGAGCGAATCCCACCACCAGCAAAAGGCTGGGATAAGCACGGCTGGGGGACCAGGATCCAGCTCAAGACTTAATGAATACAAACATTTTCAAGTTTTTAAATATTTAACTATATTGCATGCTTGATGTAAAATGTTCTAACATATTACTTCAAATATACTATTTAGATTGGAAATTAAACAGTCATTAATAATTCAATTTGATGTCTTACTGATTACAAATAAATGATTTTATCTATAATTTTAAGTTATTAATTATAAGTGGTACGAAAACTCTATTAGAATACGCAGTCAGATTCCAGTCCTCACAGTCGTGGTTCCTAATTCCAGCTGCTTCTCAGTGGGAAGGTACAGGTTTCTAATGGAGGTCTGGCACTTCTCCATAAAAAAGGAAAAGCAGGAACATTTCTCAAAACAATGTGAAGGCTGGAACTTTGTCTTGTTTAACAGCATTATATCAGTAATCATTTAATGACTAGTTAAGTCTTTATTGCTAAATTAAAGGCATGCTCTTACTTTATACCCACTAGAGATCCTCTTACAAACCTGCTGTTGGCAAAGTAATTACCATGACTGAAAGAAGCACTATCAGCCACGTTTGTCATATTGGCAAAGCCACTTGTACAGTGACTGTAATTAGCAATAATTAAAATTTAATTAAGACGCCTACTCTAATCTCTTGACGATTTGTGCATGTGGTTGCTGGAACTGTCCAAATCCCCTTAGTGCTGAATCATGGAATTGACAATCCTTTCCATTGGCCCTAATCTCCAAGGCCCATCTGAAACTGTAGTTGAAAAGGTTCCAAACAGCAAAGAGATCTGAAATACTCACTACATATTTAAGATCATAAAATGTATTGTATTCTAAATGTCTAAAATACGTGGGTTTTTCAGAAGAGAAAAGTATATTTACTTCCTTGATATTTGTTGGCATGTTTCATTTGTTATGGGTCAGAGTTTAGAGAACACCAAAGTATATCATGGAGTTCACTTGACCTACAACTTTTAATAGATTTTGGTTATGAGGGGCACAAGGGCCCACTTTCAAGGTGTTTTGCAACAGAGATCTTAATTATTTTTAAACAAAACAATGTTTATTCTATGAATCCAGTGAACATTTTATAAACAACCAACACTGATACCCCCCCAAAGAGACAGTACTCTATAGGTAACCCTTAGTAACTTTCCTAACAACATCCATAAGCCAAACACCCTTTTTTCCTACGAAACAATAGGTTTGTATTCCTTACAGAAACAGTTTTTACTGTGAGGTTATCACGTGTCTGGAGACATTCTTTAGCATGCAGAGAGAGAGACCAAAATACACCGTCTTGGTTTGAATTCAGCTCCCCAACTGAAAACGAAACCAAAAAAACTCAGAGCCACAAAGCAGCTTCCAGCTCAAAACGAAAGTAAAAGACAGAAACACAGCCCAGCTCCACCCACACAATGACATCGCTGCAGCCATTTGATAAAACACACTTTTCTTAAAGCGACCCTCACATGACACATGTGAAATTGGTTATTAGACTCCAGACTCACACAGCAATGTGGTTGATTCTTAACTGCCCCCCACTGGGCAATTAGGGCAAAAACAATGTGAAAAATTGGCTCCCCTGTATTTATCTGTATACAGCACTAATTATTTAATACCCTATTTATAGCAGATTGAGTAGCATAAATATTTCAGACTATCACAGGGTGCAGATGACTCGGGCGAGGATGAGTGGGTTCTTTCAGGGGGTAGCAGGTGAGAGGTGTGGGCGGGGCCCAGCGAATCACGCGCACATGTTTTGGGGTTGCGAAAAATTGGGAAGATTCTGGGTGGGAGTGTTCACGCTCTTAGCCAGGATAGTGGAGGAGGAGGTAGATCTGGATCCTTTGGTGGCGATATTTGGGGTTTCAGAGAAGCCGGAGCTCATGGAGAGGAGGAAGGCCGATGTTGTGGTCTTCACCTCCCTGATTGCACGGCGGCGAACTTTGCTGGAGTGACGGTCGGCACCGGCACCGGAGGTAGTGGCATGGCTGGGTGACCTGTACGACTTCCTGCGGTTAGAGAAGATAAAGTATGAGTTAAGAGGCTCAGCAGAGGAGTTTGAGAAAAGATGGGGGATGTTTGTGACCGTGTTTGAGGAGTTATTCGTCGCATGGGGGGGTGGGGGGGGGGGGGGCGTGGGGGGGGGGGGGGGTGATGGGGAGGGGGGGGTGAAAAAGGGGAAAATCTATACAGACTGTATAGTTGATTGTTGGGAAGTATGTTTCCTGGGATGTTTACTTGCTGTAACCTGCTTTGATATATGTTTGCAATAAAATACATTTAAAAAAATGTCAAGACTTTTTTTCACACAAAATATTGGTTCAAATATGATTTGAGAACATGAAGAGAAGATTGGACCTTCTGATGTGCCCATTTTTAGATGCTATTCGACCTCCAAACACTCAAAGATGGATCTGAAATCTGGGCATGTATTTCCAGTGTATTAGACGGTGCTGTTGTGAAGGAGCCTGTGCATATCTAACAGCTGTCTATCGCATGCAAAGAATAATGTCCATCAGTGTGCAGATGACTGAACATCTTTTTAAAATTAAATTTAGAGTACCCAATTCATTTTTTCCAATTAAGGGGCAATGTAGCGTGGCCAATAGACCTACCCTGCACATCTTTGGGTTGTGGGGACAAAACCCACGCAAACACGGGAGAATGTGCAAACTCCACACGGATAGTGACCCAGGGCCGGCATTGAACCTGGGACCTCGGCGCCGAAAGGCTGCTGTGCTAACCACTGCGCCACCATGCTGCCAAGGTGACTGATCATCAATGTCGCTTTCCCATGGTTTCTCCATATCCTCTGACATCATTAGTATCAAGAAGCCTTTTGATTTTAGTCTTGAACATGCTCAGCGATTGAGCTTCCACAGCTCTCTGGAGTAGAGAATTCCAAAGATTCACCACCCTCTGAGTGAAGAAATTCCTCTTCATCTCAGTCTTAAATGGCCTGACCCTTATTCAGAGACGGTCACCCCTTGTTCTAGACTCACCAGCCAGGGGGGAAACATCTTGACCACATCTACCCTTTCAGTCCCTGCAGGAATGTAAGTTTCAACAAGATAATCTCTCATTCTTCAAAACTCAGGCCCAGTTTTTTCAATCTCTCCTCATAAGACAATCCTGTCATCCCAGCGATTTGTCTGGTGAACCTTTATTGCAGTCACTCCATGGAAAGCATATCCTTCCTTAAACCAAAACCATACACAATCTCCACAAACAGGACTGCTCTGGTGAACCCATTGTTTCATCCTATCCTTTCTCAACAAAACTGATTTCTTCCTGTCTCATCTCTATTTTTCTTCCCTTACCCAATCTCTTACCACCTACATCTCTGACTCTTCTGATGCTCTCCATCGCTTTGATAATTTCAAGCGTCCTGGCATTAACCATCTCCTTTTCAACATGGATGTCTATTCCCTCTACACCTCCATCTCTCAGTAGGATGATCTAAGAGCGCTCCACTTCTTCCTTGATAGAGGCCCAGCTAGACCGTAGCCACCATCACCCCCCTCTGCTGGTTGAACTTGTTCTCAGATTGAGCAACGTCTCCTTTAATGCCACTCCCTTCCTCCGAAGTTCCCTCTCTCACGTTGCCTCTCCAGCTTGTGGATTACCTTTGAAATGCTGCAACTCAAAACTACTCTTTCTGCTCCTGACTGCTTCTCTAACAGAGAGGGTTCAGGAGAGGGGAGCGGCAAGCTGGAGTGGTGATGAGCGGCAGGGGCAGCAAGGGTTCAACAATGTTAAAAAGGCGAGTGCATCTGTCTATACTTTTGTCAGAGTGCTGTAATCAGAGAAGGTTCGATGTTACTCCTAAAAATATGAGTGATTTAAAAGCTTTTGTCCAAAACAAAGCCAATTTAGGACATGACCGGTACATATGAATTAGAGCGACTGGGGCAGTATGGCATTTATCACAGGTTGGATCGACATTTGGATAAATCATAGATAATTTAACTTTGGATTGATGGATTCGATGTAAGATTTTAAATTGTAGCACGCCATGTCTTGTACACACAGATGAGTAATATACACGAGAGAGAGGAGACTTCCAGTTATCTTCTGATAAGTCTGAGTCAAAATCTTGCTCTTAAAGAGCTTTTCAAGTAGAAAGCAAAGGGAAGTATAGTGAAAAGATTAGAGAGTATAATTTGTAAATGAACCCAGCTAAACAGATATTTAACAGTGGGCCAAGACTTGGTGGCTGCTGAAAACCTTACTGACACTGAAAATTTATATTCACAAATGTGGGATCCTATTTTCTGTTCCTGAGCCTAAGTGTTGACGCTGGGGCAGGATTTGTGGACTTCCACGGCAGCAAAACTGACGCTGAACCTGGACCGATTCCGCGACTGTTGCAGGGCTAGCACCGGCGTCACGTGGAACACAATCGACTCCAATGAGAAACGGTCCAGGATTAGCCTGAAGGGGAGTCCTGAAGAGGGTGAACCGCGAAGAGGCTGGGAATCGTCGAGTGTGCCAGGATGAAGGCGTTGTGCACACTGCCCGGGTATCGTCTGCAGCATGCATAATGCACAGCTGATGGTCACATATCAGCGGCACGTTCATCGAGTACAACCCCTTGGTTCACATTAAAATGGATGTATTGTGCTGACTGGGCATATAAGGCCACCGTGATGGCATGGATCCACCTGTGCACCGTGCTCTGTGAGTACCTGGACAGGTCCCCACTTGGCACCTTGAAGGACCCCATTGTGTAAAGGGCGAACATCACTTTGGCAGCCACCAGGAGCGGGTGACCTTCCCCATTCCCCCGTGGTCCCAGGTGCACCATAATCTGGCAGATATGTCGCACTGTCCCCCAGCTCAGTCGGAGTCTTCGGTGACGTGCCCAATCTGGCAGGTCATCGAACGACTGACGCTGCCAGTACACATGAGGACTCATGCAGCACCTCCTTTGCACTTCCTCCTCCTCAGCTTGTTAGGCGGCCAGCTCTCCATCCTCAGCAGCTGTCTCCTGTTCCTTTGGGACAGGCTCCGCTGCTGCACGCTCCACTGCTGCATGCTCTGCTGCTTCCTGCTCCGCGGCTGCATGCTCTGCTGTGGCACTCTCCTCTGCTGCACACCCTGCTGCTGCAGCTTCCCCCTCCTCCTCGAGCAACTCCAGATCGTACAGCCGCAGGGTATCCCCCAGGGGCTGCGGCGACCAGCAGGAAGGCCACCATTGCTGGTTGAATTCCAATATCCATTGGCTGCAGTAGAGACAGGCCGACATTTCAGCGTGGTTCATAACCTTGTGCCCAGCGAGGTCCAGTGGGCTAAATGGTGCCGCTGGTTGACACTGCGGCTCTGCCCCATTATGTCACCCCCCCCTCCTCTGCACCCCGGGCCCCGTTGGTGGCCGGAACCGTGGGGGCCTCTGGCTCTGGTGCCCATCCCCGCTGCCAGGGCTACCGCTGGCTGGTGATGCCCCTGCCAGTGGTATGCTCTGCGGCACCCGTTTGTATCCCCCGTAGGGACTTAAGTGTTTGTTGTCCTGTGTGGGCCACCTAATGCCCCGCCAGCAGGTGGCGGCAGGTTGGAGGGGTGGAATGCCAGAGAGTTGGGTGCAGGATTGTGGGGTGGAGTGTGGGGGCTGGAGGTGGTAGGGTGGGGGCTAGCATGCAGGGGATGATGGGTGGAGGGTGAGTGCAGGGTGGTGGAGTTGAGGCACCCATAGAGCCAGTGTCACTCTGCAGAACCAGGGGCTAAGGTGTGTGGTCAGTGGGGTGCGCAACAAGATGGCTGCCTTGCAGATCGCGGCAATGGTGGTCTGTGCCTGGGCACCGCCCCAGTCCTATGGGGGGTTACCCTGGCCACAAGGCCCATTCCACCGTCACCAATTGCCCGGGCCCTAGTAGAACCCCCCACCCCAGCCGACCTGGCGTGTATCCGGCCTGGCAGCCTACGATCGCGCCTCTCCGTGTCCTACCTCCTCTCACTCCCTCATCAGTCACAGCGCTCGTTTCATGATTTTTAAAAGCGCAAGGGAACCTCGTCATCAGGAATTCGCTCCAGAACCTTCTTGGGCTACAAACTTAACCTGGGCAAAAGCGAGACGTTCCCAACGAACCGACATTCAACGATGGGGCTCACTCCCACTCTCCCTGGCGGGAAGAGTGCAGATGATCAAGATGGACGTACTGCCAAGGTTCCTCTTCCTGTTTAGATCCATACCGATCTTCATCCCAAAGGCCTTTTTCCAAAACATAGACGGTCTAATCATGGCGTTTGTGTGGGGGGGGTTAAGAACCCGAGAATTCCCAAACCGACACTGCAAAGAGGGAAAGTCCGAGGGAGCCTGGCTCTACTGAACCTACAATACTACCACTGGGCAGCAATGGCAGAAAAAGTGAGGGGATGGGTACAAGAACCCGACACAGATTGGGTACAAATGGAGGAGGCATCCTGTAAAGGAACAACCCTGCGGGCCCTGGCCACAGCAACACTCCCATCCTCCTCAACAAGGTACACAACGAGCCCAGTCGTAGCGGCCACGCTGAGAACGTGGACTTAGTTGAGACAGCACTTCAGGATAACCAAAATGTCCCCTATAGCTCCCATCTGCGGCAATCATAGATTCCCCCCTGCCATGCTAGATACCATCTTCAAAAGATGGAGGCGGGACGGGGGCACATTAACGGTCGGGGACTTCTACGTAGGGTGCAGACTGGCGACACAGGACGATTTGATGAAGTGGAAACTAGCAAAAGGACAGGAAATGAGACACCTCCAAATAAAACACTTCCTCCGCAAAGAGACAGTGGGGTACCCCGGGGCCCCTGAAACCACACGACTAGAGGACCTGATAGGCACAAGCAGTGAGAAAGGGGGGGGTTATGTGGGAAAATATACGGACAGCTACTGGACAGAGCCCGGACTCCACTGGATGGGACCAAAAATGGGAGGACGAACTGGGGACAGAGGTGGGATGGGGACTCTGGAGCGAATCACTGATCAGGGCGAACTCGACCTCCTCCTGCGCAAGGCTAAGCCTAATGCAGCTCAAAGTGGTGCACAGAGCGCACCTGACCAGAACCCGAATGAGCAGGTTCTTCCCGGAGGTGGAGGACAAATGTGAACGGTGCCAGAGGGGCCCGGCAAACCACACCCACATGTTTTGGGCTTGCCCCAAGCTAGCTAGTTCTGGACAGCCTTCTCCGAGGCAATATCCAAAGTTGTGGGAGTGAGGGTGAAACCATGCCCAATAGTGGCAATCTACGGGGTATCGGAGCAGCCAGAGCTACACATGGGGAAGGGGGCTAACGCCCTTGCTTTCGCTTCCCTAATCGCACGCCGGAGAATGCTGCTCGCCTGGCGATTGGCAGCACCATCCACAGCTGCAGACTGGCTCACTGACCTCTTGGAATTTCTCCATCTGGAGAAGGTTAAGTATGCCATCCGAGGGTCAGAGGAAGGCTTCCTGGATACTTGGGGGCAGTTCGTCAGCCTGTTCCTAAACCTGTTCACGGCCAGAAACGAGGAGTAAGCCAGGGAAATAAAAAAAGATGAATAACCAAAGGGGGGGGGGGGATGCGGAAACCACAAGAGAAGATAAAGGATGCTGAAACCAATGGGGGGTGGGGGGGGGGGGGGGGAGGAAGGGGGGATATCATAGGCCGATTCAGAGGGTAGCAAAATGTAAGTACAGTTAGTCAAATGAAGGACAAAACAAACCTCTCTGTAAAATAAAGCAAACGAGCGCGGGCAAGAAAAATGTAATGTATATAAACAACAACTGTTTATAAATATGAGAAAAGCCAATAAAAAGATTTTCAAAATAAAGGAATTCGCCCCAGTGGATGTGGAGGATCGTGGAGGCCTCGGAGAACATCAGATTGGGCCCGCTAACCATAATACACCGGTGCTTATTGTACGTGCATTCTGAAAAGCATTGATGGGAGGCACGATGGCGCAGTGCTTAGCATTGCTGCCTGACAGCACCGAGGTCCTAGGTTCGATCCCGGCCGCGGTTCACTGTCTGTGTGGAGTTTGCACATTCTCCCCCTGTCAGCATGGATCTCACCCCTACTTTCCAAAGATGTGCAGGGCAGGTGGATTGGCCCTTAATTGGTAAAAATTATTGGGTACTCTAAATTTATTTTAAAAAAGGAACGCATTGACGCAACTGCCGAGGCAACGGAGAATTGCAATTTGGCATGAAACCGGCGCCTGCCATGATTCCGGCATCGGCACCGACTTTCTGTTCCCGATTCCAATTTTGGCTGACACAGAATCCCGCCCATGATGTTTCATTATTTCAGATTTTAATTATTGTCTGAGATTTCATAAAAATGTAAAAGATGTTATTAAATGTTTGCTTTCTGACTCTTGAATCACCCTCTCTTAACTCAATTGTTACTCACCTCATTTAATTTCACTTTCTGCACCTGATTTTATATTGAATTAAATATTCTAACCCACACTTCCTGTTTTAGGCTCTGCTTGCCTGAGTAAGGATTCTTCAATCTGGTTGGTTGAGGGGATAGTTCACAAGAAGCTGCTGCCCTGGGCAGCACGTTAACACAGTGGTTAACACTGTTGCTTCACAGCTTCAGGGTTCCAGGTTCGATTCCCGACTTGGGTCACTGTGCGGAGTTTGCACGTTCTCCCCGTGTCTGCGTGGGTTTCCTCCGGGTGCTCCGGTTTCCTTCCATAAGTCCCGATGACGTGCTTGTTAGGTGAATTGGACATTCTGAATTCTCCCTCCATGTGCCCGAACAGGCGCCGAAGTGTGGCGACTAGGGGCTTTTCCCAGTAACTTCATTACAGTGTTAATGTAAGCCTACTTGTGACAATAATATTTTTTGAAAAATTAAAATGTCCATATTTTGGAAGAATGTTTTTTATAGTATCGGCGTGGCAATTGTGAGAGTGGGAAATCAGCCTCCCTGGCTGCTCCAAGCCCTCCCAACAGGAATAATCTGGCCCCCAGCTTCCTGCCAGCCAGGAAAATAGCTGAATTGTTCCAGACTAGAAAGCCTTTGGCGGTTGACAGGTGCAGGCATGTTTCGGAAACCCGAGAAGCAATTTCGGGCCAGACTCCGGTCTCCAGGCAACATCGCTGTTTATGATGGCTGGAAAAGGAATGATAAACATTTTCACCAGCCGGGCCCAAGTCAGGCAAATTAAATTTAATATCACTCGATGAATAATTGAACCACCAGCAGATCACCCAAATCCCTGCCTGGGGGAAGAAAACCAACTGGGACAAAGTTGGTGTAAAGACCGATGGTCAACGACTGAATAAAAAATAAACACAAAAACCTGTCGCATTCATTAAAAATGGGAAACACGAGAAGAATGTTGAGAGTATTCGTGAAGTGAGGCCATGTTGTTATCTGTGTGCTGTCTGTGAGAGAACAAATCCTTGAGGGATGTTTTCCCCCATCTGTGAACTCTGGTGGTAAGAAACCAAAGGGGGTCCTGGTCAATGTCAGAGCTGCCAAACACACTGTTGATTTGGAATGAATGGGAATTGGGAATGAACGTTTTGGGATAACTGTGTAGCACAAACACCCTTTACAGATTTCCAACTTTTGTCAATATTTCTTCATCTCAGGAAACCATCACAGCCAAGGTAAGGGAACATTGCTAAACGCAATTTCACGTTGTTTCACGTCCAAGAAAACATGTTCGGCAATATATGTTGAGAGGAGTCTTAGTGAAGGCCGACAGTCCTCCATGTGTACAGTAATGTCTGCGGGCGGACTCGCCAGCCCAGTTTCTGCCTGATGATAATCTCACAATTGGTACATAGGATGAAAGAGTCAGAATTTAATCCCTAAACACCAGCTCAGCATTTCTCGAGAGGGTCTCGATCAGACACAACTCCACACTCTCAAACCACATTCTCCACACACCAAGAGCCGGAAATAACAAGGCGCCAATTTAATTTCAGGCGGACGCCGAGCTGTTATTTTTGTCTTTTGTTTTATTTTGAATTTCATTTCAGGAAACACAATCGGCAGCAAACAAGCGCGGAACGTGTCGAGTGGGGGAGCAGCAGGTTGTCCTCCGGGTCAGAAAGGCTGAACTCAGCGGGTTCTGCAGCCCAGCACTGGAGGGCAGACTGGGCAACACCGCAAGGCTATCAAAGCCACTGCAAACTGTTCACTCAACCCCAGCCGTCCGTTTTGAATGAAGGCTGCGGATGCTGGGAATGTGAAATTAAAACAGAAACGTGCTGGAAATCCTCAGCGCCTGTGGAGAGAGAGTGCACTGTGCCCAGTCCAATCTCTTAGTTGCTGGTTTGAGTTTGCACTCCCAGAGAAGGGGAAACTGGTGTTTAGGCTGGACTGTGATTGGAGATCAGACATAAAATACTGGACTGGGCTGAGCTCCAGGGCAATTTCATTTCATTGAGGATTCTCACCAGCTGCAACAATATTCTGGAACAGAATATTCTTTCGTGTTCACCAGGGGCTGTCTTTGGTAAAATTTGCCAATCTGATTAAAGCGCAGGTCGGTTTTTACTCTGGGCAATCTCGATCAGGGAGGAAAGTCACATATGTCAGAAGTGTTGTGTCAGGATTGCAATGACAGCAGCGCTCCCCTGTAACTGCCGGAAGGCGAGCTTCGAACAGGTTGTTGGATCAGTCTGGTGAAAATATATCACCTCATTTCAAAGCAGCAGCTAAGAGGCAGTGTGATTTAACACACACACAATCCCCCAGCCACAGACACCGGTGTCAGCGGAACATGACTCTGTCGAGCAGTTTGACAGTTTCTCACAGATTAACCTCGAGGCCTCCCCATTTATTATTGATCAGGCTGACAGTGTGTGAACGCCTCGTGGTCGCTGAACACGGTTCAAACAAACTGGCTTAGTCAATTCAGGCAGCGTGACGGGGTTTCGATGAGGTCATTTCATTTTTGGAAGGTTTTTGGAATGAAAAATAAAACTACAATGGCAAAATGCTTTCCCCGTGTCCTTGTGTAGTATTAACTTTCCAAAGAAATCGCTCAATCTGTATGTTTGGTAACTGAAATGTCATTTCAAAAGCAAACAAGGGAGCAGAGCGCCTGGCAGCCACAAGGAAATGGGCGGGTGGAAATGCATCAAAACAACCCAATGTTGAAGTCGATGACGTCTTCTCCCAGACCTCACCTCCTCACATAGCCGGGATGGTCAGTCCCTCTATGTCAATGGAATAATTTGTCGACTCACCTGGTATTCAACACACTTGCAAAAACAGTCAATACACTGGACAAAAGATCAATGTCAGAAATATAAACGTTAATTGTAAATTTAAGCATTCACAATTCACTTCAGAAAGTTCACTTCACGGCTGATGGGATTTACAATGGGTTTTTTTTAGAATTAAAAGCGTTTACCAAGGCCGCGCATATTTTAGATGGGCAACATGATAAGAGCTGGCTGGCATTGCCACCTGGGAGTTGTGTGTAAGCTCTTTATCTCCGGCTGCAGTTCCAGGGTGGGGTGGGACCCAGATGGCTGCCCTTTCTCACCAGATTATCAACACCAATGGACCAGCCAGCACCTTCCATTCCCACTGCTGCTCCATCTCCAGCACCCCCAGCGCGTCCCCTTCTGAAGATAACGATCAGGGCTGCTGCACTTGGGAAAAGGCAAGGGAACATTCCCACGTATTAGCAACAGCACGGCCGATGCTGCAGTATTGTTGAACTCTCTAAATTTTCCCTGTGGGATGTCATGATGCGGTTTTGGACATTGTAATGTGGCCAGGCGCAGATGCTTTATTTGCCCAAGCAAAACCTGCCTTGTGTGAATTCGGATAGTAAGATAATGGGATGTCTGTGTTGCGCTGATAGAGGAATCTTTCAATGGAGATGACTAACATTTGAAAAAAAATGTTACTTCTAGGATATCTGCAAGAATTCACTCAGGCATTATAGGCTAGACCAGTGTTCATCTGAAACGCTGACAGAATCAGAACAAATTGTAATGTGACTGAAAGGGTCTAATCACATCTATTATCCCATAATGAAAATCTCAAAGCAATGCTTGATTCATTTCAACAGGGTTAGAGGGCGAGAGAAATGTAGAGGGTGGCCCCTCTTACAAACGCTTTTAGCTTGTTGGTGGATTGGCCGCCTATCTGTCGCTGTGTTTGACATTTAAACCCGAGCAATTCCAAATAACCGGAGGCCAGCTTTCAGAACAGAACCTGAGGGCTGGGCAACAATTACCCCCATTTTCAGCCCCACAGCCCAGAAATTGGACCTCCATCATGTCCAGAGTTGAATCCACATTTTCTGATTTGGATTGCAGAAGAAACATTATACCTCAGCTCTATGTACTGTGTCTGGACATAACCACATGCTGTTCAATACAGATCCAATCGCAGCGCAGTATTATGTAACATGTAAGTGTTGGAAAAACACAAATCTGTCTTTGACAAATTTCAATGAAAATTAACAGTGCAGTGACCGGTTCAAAATTGAACCCAGGCAGGTGGGGTTGAAAGCTCCTCCTGCACAATATTAGTCGGATACAGGAAGAAGTCTTACAACACCATCTTAAAGTCCAACAGGTTTGTTTCGAATCACAAGCTTTCAGAGCGCTGCCCCTTCCTCAGGTCCTTCAGGGCGTAGCTCCTTCCTCCACTCACCTGGGGAAGGAGCTACGCTCCAAAAGTTAGTGATTCCAAACAAACCTGTTGGACTTTAACCTGGTGTTGTAAGACTTCTTACTGTGCCCACCCCAGTCCAACGCCGCATCTCCACATCATGATATTAGCTGGAGCAGACAACGTTATTTGGTAAATGATGTACAGTTCGATACCAATGGCACTGACCTGTCGTCACACATAGCCACCCAGGGAGAAGGGATCAATGACAGCGCTGCAGTAGGGAACAATGCTGGGCCAGAATCGTCATTTGCTAGTTGCCCACAGTGCCAGTGTGCATTGAGATTAGCGAACATCAAACATTCTGAAACAATATTTGATGCGGAACTACAATGGAAATTTAAGGCAGTTACCCAATAACTTGGTCATGGAGCCAGTGATATTGGTAATCAGAGTGTCCTGGGTAGAAATTGATAGTCCCAACAAGATTCACCATAACTAAACTAATAAATTAAGTAAACACATCCATTCAATGTGTAGAGAATTGATGTACTGTAGAATGTTAGAATACTCACCACCCACAATGTGAACTTAGATAGAAGGTGAAAATGAAAAAAAAAGCAATGCGGATGTCCATGGTAATCAGGGAAATACTCTCCACTGATTGGAGTCTTGCTAAGCACAAAGGAAGATGGTTGTGTTGTTGGAGGCCAAATATCTGAGGCCAGGAATACACTGCGGGGGTTCTTCAGGGTAATGTCCTAGACCCAATCATCTTCAGGTGCTTCATCAGTGACCTTCCTGCCATCATAAGGCCGGAAGTGAGGATGTTGGCTGATGATTACACAATGTTCAGCATCATTGGTGACTCCTCAGACACTGAAGCAGTCCATGTTCGAATGCCACAAGACCTGGACATCTGTCAGACTTGGGTTGATAAGTTGTAAGTAATGTTTATGCCAGGCAATGACCTTCTCCGACAAAAGAGAATCTAACCATCTCCCGTTGACATTCAATGGGATGGCCATTGTCATATCTCCACCAACAGCATCCTGGGGGCTACCGTTGACTAGGAATTGAACCTGGACAGCCATATAAATACTGTGGCTATCAGAGCAGGTCAGAGGTGAGGAATTCTGCATTGAGTAACTCACCTCCTGACTCCCTAAAGCCTGACCACCAACTACAAGACACAAGTCAGGATTGTGATGGATTAATCTACACTTTTCTGGATGTGTATGGCTCCAAAATTCCTCAAGAAGCTCAACATTATCCAGGACAAAGCAGCCCACATTACTGACACCCATTCACCACCGTAACATTCACTCCTTCCACCACAGGGGAAGCAGTATGTCAAATGTACAAGATGTCCTACCGCAACTCATCAAGGCTCCTTTGACAGTACCTTCCAAATTCGCAAATTGACTTACAAGGAATAGAGCGTCAGACGCATGGGGACGCCACCATCGGCAACTTCTCGTCCAAGCCACACATCATTCTGACTTGGAATGGGGCAGCATGGTAGCACAGTGGTTAGCACTGTTGCTTCACGGCTCCAGGATCCCAAGTTCGATTCCCGGCTTGGGTCACTGTCTGTGTGGAGTCTGCATGTTCTCCCCATGTGTTTGTGGGTTTCCTCCGGATGCTCCGGTTCCCTCCCATAAGTCCCGAAAGACGTGCTGTTAGGTAATTTGGACATTCTGAATTCTCCCTCAGTGTACCCGAACAGGTGCCGGAATGTGGCGACTATGGGCTTTTCACAGTAACTTCATTGCAATGTTAATGTAAGCCTACTTGTGACAATAATAAAGATTATTATTATTATATCACTGTTCCATGACGGTGGCTGGGTCAAAAATCTGGAAGTCCCTCCCTGACACTGTAGATACACCTATACCAGGTGGACTGCATGGTTCAAGGCAACAGCTCACCACCATGTTCTATTTTTTAAAAAAACATTTTATTGAAGGCATTTTCAATATAAACAGAACCAAGAAATACACAAACCAGCCGTGGCAACAGGAAACAAACCCCTCCCTTCCTCGGTGCACAACCCCCAACAAACACTCCCACTCACTCCACCATCACCCCCTCCCCTTTCCAGTTTCTCATCCCATCTCCCACCCAAACAAAAATATAAAACAAAACCATCCCCCCAGCTGATGATTCAATCCTACTTAAAGAAGTTGATGAACAGCTTCGACCTCGAGGTGAACCCCTCCTCCGTGACTCGAATGGTGAACGACCTCTGCTAAATTGCTCACCCATATACCTACCTTCGGCTGCTCCGAGTCCCGCCAGCTCAACAGAATCCGTCTTTGGGCTTTCAGGGAGGGAAAGGCCAAGATATTGGCCTCTGTCCCCACCTGTACTCCCATATTGTACGACACTCCAAATATCGCCACCTCCGGACTCGGGCCGACCTCTACCCATAATATCTTTGGCATTACGTCTGAAAATCCCTTCCAAAGCACCCTCAACCTCAGACATGCCAAAATCTTATGCACATTATTGTCACCCCCCCCCACCCCCCCTTCGCACACTGCCCGCAACTATCCTGCACCCCTGCAAGAACCGGCTCATCCTGGACACTGTCATGTGGGCCCTGTGCACCACCTTAAATTGGATACACACATGACGAGGATGTATCCACCCTCCACAGAGCTTCACTCCACACTTCGGCCCCCAAAGTCCCAACCAACTCCTCCTTCCACTTACGCCTAACCTCCTCCACGGAAGCACACTCCATCACCTCCCCATACATGTCTGTGACCCTGCCTCCCGTATTTCATCCTCGGACAAAAGCTTATCCTGCAACACCGGGGGCGGCAGCATCGGAAACAACGACACCTCCTTCCTCATGAAGTCCCTCAGGCAGATATCTGAACCCATTCCCCTTCGGCAATTGGTATGTCCCCTCCAGCTCCTCCAGGCCTGCAAACAGCCCTCCCACAAACAAATCCCTAAAATAGTCTAGCTCCACTTGCCCCCCACCCCCCCGGCACAGTGGAGGAGGGCAGCACAATGGCACAGTGGAGGGCAGCAACGTGGCAGAGCAGGGCAGCACAGTGTTCTATTGGAGGGCAGCACAATGGCAAAGTGGAGGGCAGCACGGTGGCATAGTGGAGGGCAGCACGGTGGCACAGTGGAGGGCAGCACAGTGGTTAGCACTGCTGCTTCACCGCACCAGGGACCCGACTCAATTCCAGCCATGGGTCACTCTCTGTGTGGAATTTGCACATTCTCCCCGTGCCCTCGTGTGTTTCCTCTGGGTGCTCCGATTTCTTCCCACAGTCCAATGATGTGCAGATTAGGTGGATTGGCCATGCTAAATTGCCCTTAGTGTCCAAAATTGAGCAGGTTAGGTGGGGTCACGGGGATAGGGCAGGGGAGTGGGCCTAGGTAGGATGTTCTTTCAGAGGGTCGGTGCTGATTTGATGGGCCAAATGGCCTCTTTTTGCACTGTAGGGATTCTATTCTATGTCAATGCCTATGGTCAAGGAGGTGGAGGAAGCTAGTGCTGGGTTTAGACTGATTGGACCTCTCAGGGAAGAATAGGAATGTTCTCAGACCATCTTTGTGGGAATGGAGGTGTAGAGAGATTGGATCTATAAAATCTAATATTATATATTATATTTGAACAAGAACAAGGCTAGGTCGAGGCCCTATTCTCTATAAAAGAGAAGACTGAAAGGTGTCCCAATAGAATTTTTTAAAATTATGAAATGCTTCTGTAGGCTAGGTGTAGAGAAAACATTTCCACCGATGGTGAAGTTCAAATCTAGGAGCCATAAACAAAAGACAGTCCCTAGTCTTGTTGGGCCGAATGTTTGTGCCCTATACAATTCCATGTAACGAGAGAGACAGAAATACAACTGGTAATGGGAAATACAAATGTGAAATAAAATTACTCAACAATAGATGTATTTGTATATTTATGCTCACTATTTTGCTAATGCAGTTGTTCAACATCATGGAAAGGACTGAAAATGCTTGAAAAAAATCGAGTTTCATTTTGACTCAAAATCTCTTCCACAGTTTTGTTTCTAACTTCCTGTTATGATGATAAATGATTCTAACAGGACTGGAATTCTTTACTTAAAAAGAAACACACATGAAGCAAAGTTTTGTTTTCCAATTAAGGGATAATTTAGTGTGGCCAATCCACCTACCCTGCACATCTTTGGGTTGTGGGGGTGAGACACATGCAGACACAGGGAGAATGTGCAAATTCCACACGGACAGTGACCCGGGACCGGGATTGAACCCAGGTCCTCGGCGCCGTTGAGGCAGCAATGCTAACCACTGCACCACCGTGCCTCCCGCACATGAAGCAAAGTTAACAAAGTTTGAATGCAGCTTCAAAGGAAATCGCCAAAGTCATAGCATTTCCTAAGTGATGAGTGAGAGAAATGCCAATCTAGAAATAAGGGGCGTCATTCTCCGACCCCCCAGCGGGTCGGAGAATGGCCGTTGGCTGCCGTGAATCCCGCCCCCGCCGGTTGCCGAAGTCTCCGAAGGGAGAAATGTCGGCGGGGCGTTAATGGCGCCGCAGACATCGGAGAATGGCACGGGTGTGCGCAAGGCAGCCGATTTTGGGCCTGCCGATATTCTCCCTTCCGGATGGGCCGAAGTCCCGTCGACGTGATGACGGGTCATGTCGACGGAAATCAAACCTCCTTTTAATCGGCGTCAACCTGTGCTCCAGGTTCACGCCGACCAGCGTGGAGGTGAGTGTCGGCCTGGGGGGTTGGCCGCTGGGCAGGCGATGGCGTGGCCGCAGTCTGAATGTGTGGGGAGAGGTGTGTCTCGGGTTGTGTGTGTGTGTGTGCGGCGGGGGGGGGGGGTGGTTAGAGTGGGCTGGGCTCCGGGGGAGTGTCGGGAGGGGGGTCCGTGCCGGGGAGGAGGATGGGGGGGCCCGTGCAGGGGAGGAGGATGGGGTCCGTGCCGGGGAGGAGGATGTGGGGTCCGTGCCGGGGAGGGGGATGGGGGGCCCGTGCCGGGGAGGGGGATGGGGGGCCCGTGCCGGGGTGGAGGATGGGGGGTCCGTGCCGGGGAGGGGGATGGGGGGCCCGTGCCGGGGAGGCGGATGGGGGGTCCATGCCGGGGAGGGGGATGGGGGGCCCGTGCCGGGGAGGAGGATGGGGGGCCCGTGCCGGGGAGGAGGATGGGGGTCTGTGCCGGGGAGGAGGATGGGGGGCCCGTGCCGGGGAGGAGGATGGGGTCCGTGCCGGGGAGGAGGATGGTGGGTCCGTGCCGGGGAGGAGGTTGGGGTCCGTGCCGGGGAGGAGGATTGGGGGCCCGTGCCGGGGAGAAGGATGGGGGGTCCATGCTGGGAGGGGGATGGGGGGCCCGTGCCGGGGAGGAGGATGGGGGGCCCGTGCCGGGGAGGAGGATGGGGGTCTGTGCCGGGGAGGAGGATGGGGGGCCCGTGCCGGGGAGGAGGATGGGGTCCGTGCCGGGGAGGAGGATGGGGGGTCCGTGCCGGGGAGGAGGTTGGGGTCCGTGCCGGGGAGGTGGATGGGGGGGCCCGTGCCGGGGAGAAGGATGGGGGGCCCGTGCCGGGGAGGTGGATGGGGGGGCCCGTGCCGGGGAGAAGGATGGGGGGCCCGTGCCGGGGAGGAGGATGGGGGGGCCCGTGCCGGGGAGGGGGAGGGGGATGGGGGGCCCGTGTCGGGCAGGAGGTTGGGGTCCGTGCCGGGGAGGAGGATTGGGGGCCCGTGCCGGGGAGAAGGATGGGGGGCCCATGCTGGGAGGGGGATGGGGGGCCCGTGCCGGGGAGGAGAATGGGGGGCCCGTGCTGGGGAGGAGGATGGGGGGCCCGTGCCGGGGAGGGGGATGGGGGGCCTGTGCCGGGCAGGAGGTTGGGGTCCGTGCCGGGGAGGAGGATTGGGGGCCCGTGCCGGGGAGGAGGATGGGGTCCGTGCCGGGGAGGAGGATGGGGGGTCCATGCTGGGGAGGGGGATGGGGGGCCCGTGCCGGGGAGGGGGATGGGGGGCCTGTGCCGGGGAGGAGGATGGGGGGTCCGTGTCGGGGAGGGGGATGGGGGGCCCGTGCCGGGGAGGAGGATGGGGTCCGTGCCGGGGAGGAGGATGGGGGGTCCGTGCCGGGGAGGAGGTTGGGGTCCATGCCGGGGAGGAGGATGGGGGGCCCGTGCCGGGGAAGGGGATTGGGGGCCCATGCCGGGGAGGAGGATGGGGGGCCCGTGCCGGGGAGGAGGTTGGGGTCCGTGCCGGGGAGGGGGATGCGAGGGCAAGTGAGTTGGTCCACCTGGCCAGGTGCCAGCCTCCAACAGTTGGACACATGCGGTCCATGCCACCTGGCTGGGGGGAGGAGGGGATATGGGCAATGATGACATGTCTTCGTTTCCCCCCCCCCCCCCCCACCAGGCCGTCATGTTTTCCGATCATCCAGCGATGTTGGACGCCGTGGCGGCAGCCGCTAATGTCTATGTTACCCTGGATGATGAGGAGGAGGAGGAGGAGGAGGAGGAGGAGTGTACCAGAGCGGCGGCGCAGGCTGCCGCAGAGGGGCAGGTGGCAGCCGACCAGGCTGGAGGGACACCTGACCGACAGGACGAGGAGGAGGACGTCGCGGCCCCACGGCAACGGAGGCACCTGAGGGTGCCCCGTGTGTACCGGCCCCGGCAGTCATACCAGGACCTCACGGACCGGGAATGTAGGAGGAGACTCCGGATGAGGCGGGAAACCGTGGCACACATCTGCCCCCTGCTGGCACACCTGTCACCGCGTGGCACTGGCGGGGGACACCCTCTCCCCGTGTCCGTCAAGGTTACGGTGGCCCTGAACTTTTATGCAACGGGGTCATTCCAGGCACCGAGTGGGGACCTGTCCGGCATATCGCAGACATCGGTGCATCGGTGCATCCGGGCAGTGACAGATGCCCTATATGCCATGGCGCACTGCTACATCCGCTTCCCTGTGGACCGGGCCAGCCAAGATGCCCGGGCCATGGGCTTCTCTGCCGTGGCCGGGTTCCCCATGGTCCAGGGCGCGATTGATGGGATGCACATTGCCGTGCGGCCACCTGCAGATAACAGGGCCGTGTTCACGAATAGGAAGGGGACCTATTCGATGAACATACAGGTGGTCTGCGACCACCGCATGATGATCCTGCACGCCTGCGCCCGTTACCCAGGCAGTGTACACGACTCATACGTGTTGTCGCGGTCATCCATCCCCGGCATGTACGAGGGACGCCATCCCCGGCTGAGGGGCTGGTTGCTGGGCGACAGGGGCTACCCATTGCGATCGTGGCTGATGACGCCTATACGGAGGCCACGCAATGAGGCGGAGAACCGCTACAATGATGCCCATGTAGCGACAAGGGGAGTGATAGAGAGGTGCTTTGGCGTGCTGAAGATGCATTTCAGGTGCCTGGACCTCTCCAGTATCGATCAGATAGGGTCGGCCGCATCATTGTGGTGTGCTGCGTCCTGCACAACATAGCCCAGCAGAGGGGCGATGTGCCGCAGGCAGAGGAGGGCGGAGTGGAGGAGTAGCAGGAAGAGGCCCAGTCCTCCCCAGATGAGGGGGATGGGGGCAATGGTCAGGGCAGATGGGCTAGACACAGGCGGGTGGCTGTCCACCGTTACCGGCTGGCCCAGCGGGCACGGGACAGACTGATAGCCGCCCGCTTCACTGACTAGATGGAGGTGGGAGTCGGGTAGTACGGCCACAGACCGCACACCATGGCAACAGCCGACCACCCACACCCCCCACCCATCCACCCACCCAGCACCCTCACCCCCCTCCCCAACCCCACCCACCCCACCCGCATGCACACCACCCCCTCGATTGCCGATCCACCTGCGGCACAACGGCCGGGCTCACACAGTTGCGGGTGGACGCGTGTTTATTGCAGGCCATGGAGGATGATGACAACCCGCCCTGCGATGAGCTCCTGGCTCCACATCGTTGGACTATGTCTGACCCATGGCCACAGTACCACCATCCACCCGGACCATCCCTGCATGCGGCTGTGACACTGCAGCGCACGGTCCCGTCCTCTGCCCGGGGGGATGTTGATGGCGGCCCAGGGGGAAGGGGCAGACTCACCTGGGGCTGAGGTAAGACCACCCCTCACACACACACTTGCGCTCAACGTACATGACACCCCCGCACGCTTTGGACAGAGCACAAAGGCAGCTTCTGTAGGTGTAACATTGACTTTAATAACCAAAGGAGTTCATGCACGTGCCCTAGCCCCTAAAACTCATCTGTGCCCTGCACCCGTGCCAACTTACTCAGTGTCTAATTGTTTGGCCTTACGGGCCCTTTGACTACGTCTACGTGGTTCCCCAGACGGCACAGCAGAACTCGAGGTGGACTCCTGTGATTCCTGCCCTCTGACACGGGATCCCTTTGGCGGCCATTTCCTGGGGGGTCCTGGCCTAGATGGGCCAGGCTGCGGCCCGGGCGACTGGGATGGCGAGCTGCCAGCCTGTCCTGCCCGTTGCCCACCCGATGCACCTGGGACGGAAGGGTGGGAGTCCGAGGTGTCGCGGTGTTCCGGGACCTCCCCTACAGGGGGACCCGGGACGGACCACACCACCTCCTCCTCCCTCGGGGTGCCCGATGGCCCCCAGGCCTCTACATGGGTGGGGGATGCGAACGGACTGGCCATCCGACGCCCCCCCCGACATCTGGCGCTGCCAGTCCTGGAGGCCCGTGCTGGTATCGACATGGGTCTGCAGGTTTGCAGCCATGGAGCCCAGGGGATTGGCAAACCCTGTCTGTGACTGTGCGACGCCGGCTCGCACAAGTCCACTGGCGCCGATGCCCTCAGCGATGGCCTGCTGAGACTGGGCCATGGACTGCTGAGACTGGGCTATGGCCTGCTGAGACTGGGCCATGGCCTGCAGAGACTGGGCCATGGCGCTGAGCGCCTCTGCCATCTGCCGCTGGCACTGGCTCATGGCCTCCTGTGAGAGGGCAGCCATGTCCTGGGCCACAGACGCCGCCTGCACGGAAAGCCCCAGGCCTCGCAAACCATTCCCCATGTCTGACACCGTCGCACCCATTGCCTCCACCGCGGACGCCACCCATGCGGTGTCGGCCTGGGTGGCACGTATGACCAGCACCACTCCCAGCTCCTGGTCGCGGGTGGACTCCTCCACCTGCGACTGCAGCCGCCGCAAGCCGGCAGTCACCCTCTTCGCTCGTCTCCGGGTCGGTGGTTGCATCGGATCTATGGGTGGGTGTCGTAACTCCAGGAACCCGGGATCCATCTGGGCGGCAGATGTTCGCTTGGGCTGGGCTGCCCTCTGACCGCCCGGCCCCTCTGCTGCTCCTACCTCCACCTGCTGTACCAGGACGGCTGTGTTTTGCGCACCAGTGAGTGTACCAGACGCCTCATCACTAAAGAGCCCAACCGAGGTGAGTGTTTCTGCGATGGTGGAGGGTGTTGGTGACAGCAGTGGCGTTGTGTCGTGCTCTTCGTCCCACTCTGAGTCACTGTCCGGTTTTTCGTCTTCCTGGGTAGTGCTGTCCCAGGTAGGGGTGTGCCGGGTAGGGGTGTCCTGGGTAGGGGTGTCCTGGGTAGTGGTGTCCTGGCTCGGCTGTGACGGGGGCCTGTGGCTGCCCCTCTCGTTGCTGGGTGGCACACGCCTGCGCCGTCACACCCGCACGTGACGGGGGCGTCGTCTCCCTGTTGCTCCAGGTCTCCCCGTCTCCCGTGGTCTCCAAGGGACATCCTGCGGGCGTCGCATGCCGGAGGGTCCGGGTCTTTCCGTCCCCCGTGGTGTGCGAGGGGCATCCTGCGGGCGTCGCATGCCAGAGGGTCCGGGTCTCTCCGTCTCCCATGGTGTGCGAGGGGCATCCTGCGGGCGGTCTGTATCTGCGGGGATGGGTGCCTCGACGTTTGCTCCTGCGATACACAATGAAGCATGCATGGTTAGACACGCAGGCAGTGATCAGGTGATATGGGGGAGGGGGAAATAGGGGAGGGGGGATATGGGGACGGGCTGTCGGTGGCTCACTTGCTAGTACGCCCCCGACCTCTGCATCAGCAACCTCCCGGTCCTCAGGTCCGCCAGCCAGTTCCAGGGCCCTTTCCTCGTGTTCGGTCAGTGGCCTCTCATCAGAGGGGCCTCCTCCAGCCCTCACATGCTCCCTGGTGTTGTATGCGCGTTTCTCCTGTGGCGGGGGTGGGGGGGGGGGGGGGGGGTGGTGGCAAGGGTAAAAGACAACAGTGTTAGACAGGTATATGAATGCACGCCATCGGTTGCGCGTGTATTGCAGAGGTTAAGGTTAGGGCTGGATTCACTTGGGGATATGGTGGAGGGGGGATATGGGGGATATGGGGGAGGGGGGATATGGGGAGGGGGGATATGGAGGATACGGGGATATGGGGAGGGGGGATATGGGGGATATGGGGGAGGGGGATATGGGGGAGGAGGGATATGGGGAATATGGGGGAGGGGGATATGGGGGATATGGGGGAGGGGGGATATGGGGATATGGAGGAGGGGGATATGGGTGAGGGGGCATATGGATATCGGGCAGGGGGGGAGGCTCACCCTGCCTGCTCTGACAAGGTCGTTCACCTTCTTGTGGCACTGGGTGCCTGTCCGTGGTGTCAGGGCCGCAGCGGTGACGGCCTCTGCCACCTCCCTCCACAGACGCCGGCTGTGGCGTGGGGCAACTCTGTGGCCGTGCCCGGGATACAGGGCCTCCCTCCTCTGCTCCACTGCGTCCAGGAGCGCCTCCACATCCCGTGACTGGAACCTCGGGGCTGAGCGGCGGCCGGCCATCCAGTCAGGTGTTGCGGTCGGGTGTTCCGGTCGGGTGGGGGGGAGCAGCGCGGCCTTATGAGCCGTCACGCCGTGCGGCGCGTATGATTGTGGATAGAATGTCAACCAAGCAGGCTGATTTTTCCTGGATGGTGTTGAGCTTCTTCATGAGCTGCACTCATCCAGGCAAGGGGGGGGGGAGAGTATTTCGTCACACTCCTGACTTGTGCCTTGTCGGTGATGGATAGACTTTGGGGAATCAGGAGGTGAACTACTCTCTGCAGGGTTCCTAGCCTCTGACCTGCTCTTGTAGCCACAGTATTCATATGGCTGGTCCAATTCAGTTTCTGGTCATTGGTACCCCCAGGATGTTGATAGTGGGGGATTGAGTGAAGGGAATGCCATCGAATGTCAAGGGCCAAGGGTTAGATTCTTTCTTATTGCAAATGGTCATTGCCTGCCACTTGTGTGGCATGAATGCAGCTTCGGACCTGTTGACCCAACCTGGATATTGTGCAGGTCTTGCTGCATTTGGACATGGACGTCTTCAGTGTCTGAGAAGTCGCAAATGCTGCTAAACATTGTGCAGTCATCTGTGAACGTCCCTACTTCTGACCTTCTGATGAAGCAGCTGAAGATGGTTGGGCCTAGAACACTACCCTGAGGTGATGTCCTGGAACTGAGATGATTGACCTCCAACAACCACAGCCATCTTCCTTTGTGCCAGATATGACTCCAAATAACAGAGTGTTTCCCCCTTGATTCCCTTTGACTCCAGTTTAGGTGGGGCTGCATTGATGCCACATTTGGTCAAATGCTGCCTTGTCAAGGGCAGTCACTCTCACCTCACGCCTGGCATTCAACACTTTTGTCCATGTTTGAACCAAGGCTGCAATGAGGTCTGGAGCTGAGTGACCCTGGCAGAACCCAAATTGAGCTTCAGAGAGCTGGTTATTGATAAGCAAATATCACTTGATTACACTGTCGATGACCCTCTTCCATCACTTTACTGATGATTGCTAGTAGACTGATGCTGTGGTAATTGGCCGAGTTGGATTTGACTTGTTTCTGTGTACAGGACACATCTGGGCAATTTTCCATTTGGGCAGGTCGATGCCAGTGTTGTAGCTGTACTAAAACAGCTTGACTACGGGATTGGCAAGTTCTGGAGCACAAGCCTTCAGTACAATGCCAGAATATTGTCAGGGCCCATAGTCTTTGCAGTATCCAATACATTTAGCCATTTCTTGATGTCACGTGGAGTGAATAGAATTGGCTGAAGCCTGGCATCTGTGATGCCGGAGACCTCCAGAGGAGACAGTGATGGATCATCCACTCAACATTTTTGGCTGAAGATTGTTGCAAAGGTTTCAGCCTTATCTTTTGCATTGATGTTCTGTGTTCCCCATCATTGAGGATGGGAGTCTCCTCCTCCAGTGCCCACCACCATTCACGACTTGAGGAGGCAGGACTGCAAAGCTTAGATCTGATCTGTTGGTTGTGGGATCGCTTAGTTCTGTCTATCATTTGCTGATTATGCTGTTGGTATACAAGTAGTCCTGTGTTGTAGCTTCACCAGGTTGACACCTCATTTTTCGATATGTCTGGTGCTGCTCCTGGTATGTCCTCCTTCACTCTTCATTGAACTAGATTTGATCCCCTGGCTTGGTGGTGATAGTAGAGTGGGAATATGCTGCACCATGAGGTCACAGATTGTGATCAAGATTGAGATAAGCTGCTGCTGATGACCTACAGCGCCTCATGGTTGCCCAGTCTTGAGTTGCTAGGTCTGTTTGAAATCTATCCCATTTAGCACGGTGGTAGTGCCACACAACACGATGGAGAGTATCCTCAATGTGAAGAGGGGACTTTGTCTCCACAAGGATAGTGCTGTGGTCACTTCTACCAGAAACATCTGCAGCAGGCAGGTTGGTGAGGATGAGGTCAAGTATGTTTTTCCCTCACCACCTGCCCCAGACCCAGCCCTTTAGGTCTCAGTCAGCTGGGCGGCTAGTGGTGTTACTGAGCCATTCTTGGTAATGGATATTGAAGTCCCCACCCAGAATTCATTCCGAGCTCTTGCTGCCCTCAGTGCCTCCTCCAAGCTGTGTTCAAATGGAGAAGTACTGATACATCAGCGGAGGTTGGGTGGCATGTGGTAATCAGCAGGAGGTTTCCTTTGACCAGATGCCACGAGAGTTCATGAGGTTTGGATTTGATGTTGAGGACTGGCAGGGCATCTCCCTCCTGACAGTATGCCACTGTGCTGCCATGTCTGTCCTACCAGTGTGACAGGACATACCCAAGATAGCGATGGTGGTGTCTGGGATATTGTAAGGCATAATTCCGTGAGTATGACTGTGTCAAGCTGCTCCTTGACTAGTCCATGAGATGGTTCTCCCAACTCTGGCACCAGTGTGTAAGGAGGAATTTGTAAGGTCGGCAGGGCTGGGTGTGCCGTTGCCATTTCCGGTGCCGAGGTCAATGCTGGGTGGTCCGTTGAGTTTTATTCCTTTTATACTTTGTAGTGGTTTGATATAACTGAGTGGCTTGCGAGGCCATTTCATAGGGCATTTAAGAGTCAGCCACATTAAGCTCATTAAGGAGACAATTGAAAACAGTTTTACCTGGCCTGTCCATTTTTATTGGCTCATTGCCAATCGGCCAGGTGCCATGCACGCACTCGCGACCAGCTCGATCCAGGGCGGGGTGAAAGGTCCGGGGTGACATATATTTTAAAACGATATCTGGGGTCTGAGATTTTTAAGTTCTGCTGTCAGGTGCTTGAATGTGCTGCATAGACACAGTTTGCTGCATTTTTGGCGCCGGAGAGAGGCGACTCTCTGCGAGCTCTCCCAAACAGATCCACTTTTTACTTAACTTATACTCGTTCTAATCATTCAAAATTTAATTCTAAAACTATCATTATTACTAACCTCTCTCTTTTATCTTCTCTTGCAGGCTTGAACATCCTTCAAGGCCCTTGGAGACCTTTTGACCCGACCCGACCTGACCTCCGCGACCTGGAAGAAGATCGGGCCCACCGGAAGGGAAGCCCCGATCTCGATTTGGAGACGACCCGGACCTCGGAGCTCCCAACCCGGCCTAACTACCGACGCCAGCCCCCGGATCGCCTTGCCCAGTCCCCGGAGCTCCCGACCCGACCCCCGACGGCAAGACCCGGCCCAACGCAACCCCATGGAGACCCGCCCAGTGATCCGACCCAGAGAGGCACACCCAACAAACGCGCTGCAAGGTATTCCCGTGCCCGCAGAACGCAGGGACCCATCCAGATCGCAAACATGCCCCCCTAGCAACCCCTCCAACTCAACCACTGCCCAGGACCCTGCCAGATGAGACCCCAGATACGTAAACAGCACCCTGGTCCCCGCCAGCACCCTGGACCCCGCCAGACGCAACCACCTACCTTCCACAAGAGCTGACATCTCCCATCGGATCCCAGGATCATCCAGCAGCAGCCGCCGACCGAGGAAGCGAGGGAAACGTGGCGGTCTGCAGGTTAGACTGAAGCAACGCAGTTTCAAGACCCCTCTCCCCAGCATACTCCTGGCAAACGTCCAAGCGATCGAAAACAAGCTGGATGAACTTAATGCCAGACTTACCTCTCAGTGGGAAGTAAGAGATTGCTGTGTATTCTGTTTCACAGAGACATGGCTCACCCCCGTCTCACCGGACTGTGCCATACAACCTGAAGGCTTCTCAATTCACCGGCGGACCGCACGGCATCATCAGGCAAAGCGAAGGGTGGAGGGGTTTGCCTCCTCATCAACTCCTCCTGGTGCTTGGATGTGGCGACCCTGGCGACCTACTGCTCCCCAGACCTAGAATACCTGACCGTGAAGTGCCGCCCATATTATCTTCCACGTGAGTTCACTTCAGCCATTATCACAGCGGTCTACATCCCACCCCAGGCAGAAGTGAGGAAGGCCCTGGACAAACTACACAGTTATAAACAACTACAAAACAGAACATCCTGCGAGATTGACTCCCTACTGAAGGACAGATCTGAGGCGTTCAAGACAGACAACCCTGACCTATACAAGAAATTCAGGTACGACTTCCGCAAAGCCATCCGAGATGCCAAGAGAGAATATCAAGCCAAGCTAGAGTCACAGTCAGACTCTCGGCGGTTGTGGCAAGCACTAAACAACATAACGGGCTACAAAGCGAAGCCGAACAGTATCTCTGGCAGCAGCACACCCCTCCCCGATGAACTCAATGCATTCTATGCTCGGTTCGAGCAGGTAACCAACAATCCGCTGTCGAGTGCCCCAGCAGCCCATAATTCACCCATACCCACCTTCCAAAGTCAGATTGGCCTTCCTGAAAGTGAACCCTCGGAAGACGACGGGCCTGGATGGGATCCCTGGTTGTGCACTCAGAGCCTGCGCGGACCAGCTGGCAGAGGTATTCGCGGACATCTTTAACCTGTCCCTATTCCACTCCGAGGTCCCCACCTGCTTCCTCAATGACTACCGTCCAGTGGCCCTGACTTCAGTCGTAATGAAGTGCTTCAAGAGGTTGATCATGAAGCGCATCACCTCCATACTCCCAGAACGCCTTGATCCACTGCAATTCGCATACCGCTGCAACCGGTCCACATCAGACGCCATTTCCCTGGCCCTACACTCATCCCTAGAGCATCTCGAAAACAAGGACTCCTACATCAGACTTCTATTTATTGACTACAGCTCCGCCTTTAACACCATAACCCAGCCAAGCTCATATCAAAGCTCCAAAACCTAGGACTTGGCTCCCCACTCTGCAACTGGATCCTCGATTTTCTGACCAACAGACCACAATCAGTAAGAATGAACAACACCTCCTCCACAATATTCCTCAACACCGGGGACCCGCAAGGCTGCGTACTTAGCCCCCTACTTTACTCCCTGTACACACACGACTGCGGGAAAAACTTGGTTCCAACTCCATCTACAAGTTTGCTGACGATACGACCATAGTGGGCCGCATCTCGAATAATGATGAGTCTGAATACAGGCGGGAATAGAGAACCTAGTGGAGTGGTGTAGCGACAACAATCTCTCCCTCAATGCCAGCAAAACTAAAGAGCTGGTCATTGACTTCAGGAAGCAAAGTACTGTACACACCCCTATCAGCATCAATGGGGCCGAGGTGGAGATGGTTAGCAGTTTCAAATTCCTAGGGGTGCACATCTCCAAAAATCTGTCCTGGTCCACCCACGTCGACGCTATCACCAAGAAAGCACAACAGCGCCTATACTTCCTCAGGAAACTAAGGAAATTTGGCATGTCTACATTAACTCTTACCAACTTTTACAGATGCACCATAGAAAGCATCCTATCTGGCTGCATCACAGCCTGGTATGGCAACTGCTTGGCCCAGGACCGCAAGAAACTTCAGAGAGTCGTGCCAGTCCATCACACGAACCTGCCTCCCATCCATTAACTCCATCTACACCTCCCGCTGCCTGGGGAAAGCGGGCAGCATAATCAAAGATCCCTCCCACCTGGCTTACTCACTCTTCCATCGGGCAGGAGATACAGAAGTCTGAGATGCACGAACAGACTCAAAAACAGCTTCTTCCCCACTGTCACCAGACTCCTAAATGACCCTCTTATGGACAGACCTCATTAACACTACACCCTGTATGCTTCATCCGATGCCAGTGCTTATGTAGTTACATTGTATATGTTGTGTTGCCCTATTATGTATTTTCTTTTATTCCCTTTTCTTCCCATGTACTTAATGATCTGTTGAGCTGCTCGCAGAAAAATACTTTTCACTGTACCTCGGTACACGTGACAATAAACAAATCCATCCACTTCTTTCATCTCATTTAACTTGTACAGGTGTGCAGCTCTTTGACGTAGCTCTGCAACATTTGTCCACTTTCGGGGAGCTTGGTGGAAGTGGCCGCCACACTCTCATACGTTTTTGCGTCTGTCTTCTCCCACCCCCCCCCCCAAACAAATATCTCAGCAAGCATTTTATCCTGGCTGCTTGCTAACTGGCCAGCCAGGACTTCCGTTGCGGCAATGCACTGCTAGGCCGCACGTTTCGGCAGCTCCCGTTCTAACGGACTTTTGGGCTCTTTTCGGGAGCCCCAACGGAAATTCTTTCAGACCAAACCCAGTGTGGGGCGACGAAGGAAGGAGTCCCCCCGGGTGTGTATGGAAAGGACCAGTGGCAGTGGCCAGATTGCGAAGGATCCTTTGGAGCAGCGGCAGAGAAGAGAAGGGAGAAGCAAGATGGTGGCGGATGGAGCCCAGACGACATGGGGCCCGGACCAGCAGGAATTTCTTCGACGGTGTGTGGAGGAACTAAAGAAGGAGGTGCTGGCGCCGATGTTATTGGCAATCGATGGGCTGAAGGAAAAACAAAAGGTCCAGGCGATAGAGCTCCGTGGAGCGAAGGCAAAGGCAGCCGAGAATGAGGATGAGATACAGGGCCTGGTGGTAAAAACGGAGCCGCATGAGGAGCTACATAGGAGGTGCATAGAAAGGCTGGAAGCCCTGGAGAACAGCTCGAGGAGGAAGAACCTACGGATTCTAGGTCTCCCCGAAGGAACAGAGGGAGCTGATGTTGGGGCTTTTGTGAGCATGATGCTCCATACGCTAATGTGAGCTGAGGGCCCAACGGGCCCCCCGGAGGTGGAAGGAGCGCACCGGGTCCTTGTGAGAAGACCAAAGGCGGGAGAAATACCAAGGGCGATAGTGGTGAGATTTCATCGCTTCACGGACAGAGAGGCTGTTCTGAGCTGGGCCAAGAAGGTACGGAGTAGCAAGTGGGAGAATGCGGTGATACGAGTGTATCAGGACTGGAGCGCGGAGGTGTCGAGAAGGAGGGCGAGCTTCAATCGGGCCAAGGCGGTGCTTCACAAGAAGAAAATAAAATTTGGGATGCTGCAGCCGGCGTGATTGTGGGTCACGCATCAGGGCAAGCACTACTACTTTGAGACGGCGGATGAGGCATGGACCTTCATCCAAGAAGAGAAACTGGACTAGAACTGAGAGTCTGATGTTGGGGGGGAAGCAATGAGGTTGTGGTACAGAAATGTAAATTGGGGAATGGGAGGTTTATAATACTGTAACAAAAGATGGGGAATCTCTCTCCTCTCGATGGGGGGACACGGAGAAATGTGGGCGCCGGTGGAAAAAGGGACTGAGAGGGGGGATGGGGAATGAGTGAGCTGGGCCATAGGGGGCGGGACCGATAGGAAAGCACGGGGTTTTTCCCGCGCGAGGGAGATGATGGCGGGAAGGTAGGCGCAGGAAGGAAGAGAGCCCCACACGCAGGGGGGTCAAAGAGAGAACGGGGGAAGCCGGGGTCAGTTAGAGTTAGCTGACTTTCGGAAGCATTATGGGGGGAGTAATCATGCTAGATGGGGATCTAGCAGGGGTGGAGGGGGGACTAACTGGGTTGCTGCTGCTGAGTGCAAGGGGGAGCTGGCAAGAGAAGAGGTGGTCGGGATGGGAAGGCGCCACCTGGGGGATAGGTGGGTGCGCGGGACCCGGACGGGGGGCTCGCCCAGAATAGGGGATGGCTAGTCGGCGGGGAGGGGGGGGGGGGTGTTGGCCCCCCAATCCGGCTGATCACATGGAATGTGAGAGGCCTAAATGAGCCAATTAAGAGGGCCCGGGTGTTCGCGCACTTAAAAAGACTGAAGGCGGACGTAGTCATGCTTCAAGAGACGCATCTGAATGTGGCGGATCAGGTTAGGTTAAGAAAAGGATGGGTGAGACAGGTGTTCCACTCAGGGTTGGACGCAAAAAATAGGGGGGTGGCGATACTGGTGGGAAAACCCGTCTGGTCCTGGGGCCTTCCCTGCTTGCATGTTCGAGGCTAAGAATATAGTGGTGGATAACGGGGGCAGATATGTGATGGTGAGTGGTAGATTGCAGGGAAAGGAGGTTGTGCTGGTAAATGTATATGCCCTGAACTGGGATGACGCGGGATTTATGAAGCGGATGCTGGGACATATCCCGGACCTGGCGGTGGGAAGCCTGGTAATGGGGGGGGGGGACTTTAATACTGTGCTGGATCCAGGGTTAGATCGGTCTAGATCCAGGACCGGAAGAAGGCCGGCAGCGGCCAAGGTGCTCAGGGGGTTTATGGAACAAATGGGGGGAGTGGATCCGTGGAGATTTGCTAGGCCGTCGGCCAAAGAGTTCTCCATTTTCTCCCATGTCCACAAGGTATATTCCCGAATAGACTTTTTTGTTCTGAGTAGGGCACTGATCTCGAAGGTGGCAGGAACGGAGTACTCGGCCATAGCCGTTTCAGACCATGCCCCGCACTGGGTGGATCTGGAACTAGGAGAGGAGAGGGAGCAGCGCCCACTCTGGCGAATGGATGTGGGACTATTGGCGGATGAGGGGGTCTGTGGAAGGGTGCGGGGGTGTATTGAGAGATACCTGGAGGTCAATGACGATGGCGCGGTTCAGGTGGGGGTAGTATGGGAAGCGCTGAAGGCGGTGGTTAGGGGAGAGCTGATCTCCATTAGAGCCCACAAGGAGAAACAAGAGGGCAAAGAAAGGGAGAGATTAGTGGGGGAGATTTTGAGGGTGGATAAAAGATATGCGGAGGCCTCAGACGAAGGACTATATAGAGAAAGACGAAGACTTCAGACGGAGTTTGACCTGCTGACCACAGGAAAGGCAGAGGCACAGTGGAGGAAGGCACAGGGGATGAGATACGAATATGGGGAAAAGGCGAGCCGGCTGCTGGCCCACCAACTGCGCAAGAGGATAGCGGCGAGAGAGATTGGGGAGATAGGGATGAAATGGGAACTACGGAGCAGAGAGCAGGGAAGGTAAATGAGGTGTTTAGGACCTTTTATGAGAGGCTATATAAGTCCCAACCCCCGGAGGGAAAAGAGGGAATGCTACATTTTCTGGACCAACTAAGGTTCCCGAGGGTGGAGGAGCAGGAGGTGGCAGGTCTGGGGGCGCCAATTGAGGTGGACGAGGTGACTAAAGGACTGGGGAACATGCAAGCAGGGAAGGCCCCGGGACCAGACGGGTTTCCGGTGGAATTCTACAGGAAGTATATGGATCTGTTGGCCCCGCTGTTGGCGAGAACCTTTAACGAGGCCAGGGAAGGGGGGATACTACCCCCGACAATGTCGGAGGCGACGATATCACTAATCCTGAAGTGGGATAAAGATCCGCTGCAATGCGGGTCATACAGGCCTATCTCACTCCTAAATGAAGACGCCAAACTGCTGGCAAAAGTGCTGGCGACAAGGATAGAGGATTGCATCCCGGGGGTGGTGCATGAAGACCAGACAGGGTTTGTAAAGGGGCGACAACTGAACGTCAATGTTCGACGGCTGCTGGGGGTGATGATGACGCCCCCAGCGGAGGGAGAGGCAGAGATAGTGGTGGCGATGGATGCGGAGAAGGCATTCGATAGGGTAGAGTGGGAGTATTTATGGGAGGTGTTGAGGAGGTTTGGGTTCGGGGAGGGGTTTGTCAGATGGGTCAGACTCCTTTATGGGGCCCCAGTGGCAAGTGTAGTCACAAACCGGCAAAGATCGGAGTATTTTCGGCTACATAGGGGAACAAGGCAGGGGTGCCCCCTGTGCCCATTACTGTTCGCATTGGCAATTAAACCACTGGCCATAGCGTTGAGGGACTCTAAGAAATGGAGGGGGGTGGTTAGAGGGGGAGAGGAGCATCGAGTGTCACTCTACGCAGATGACTTACTGCTATATGTTGCGGACCCTGTAGAGGGGATGCCAGAGGTTATGCAGATACTGAGGGAGTTTGGAGATTTTTCGGGATACAGGCTAAATATGGGGAAGAGCGACCTTTTTGTAATACACCCCAGGGACCAGGGAAGAGGAATAGACGCCCTGCCGTTAAGGAGAGTGGAAAGGAGCTTCCGATACTTGGTGATTCAGGTAGCTAGGAGCTGGGGAACTCTACACAGACTTAATCTGATGTGGCTGGTGGAGCAGATGGAGGAGGATTTCAAGAGATGGGATATGCTGCCGCTCTCGCTGGTGGGCAGAGTGCAGGCAGTAAAAATGATGGTTCTCCCGAGGTTCCTTTTCGTGTTTCAGTGTCTCCCCTTTCTGATCACAAAGGTCTTTTTCAAAAACATAGACAGGAGCATTATGAGCTTTGTGTGGGCAGGGAAGACCCCGAGGGTAAAGAGGGGGTTCCTGCAACATAGCAGGGACAGAGGGGGACTGGCGTTGCCGAGCCTGAACGACTACTACTGGGCCGCCAATGTGGCGATGGTTTGTAAGTGGATGAGGGAGGGAGAGGGGGCGGCGTGGAAGAGGCTGGAGATGGCTTCCTGCAAAGGAACGAGCCTAAAGGCACTGGTGACGGCGCCACTGCCGCTCTCCCCGAAAAGGTATACCACAATCCCAGTGGTGGTGGCAACCTTAAGGATCTGGGGGCAGTGGAGGCGACACAGGGGGGTGATGGGTGCCTCGGTGTGGTCCCCGATCAGGAATAACCACAGATTTGTCCCAGGAAGGATGGACGGGGGGTTCCAGAGCTGGCAACGAGCAGGAATTAGGAAACTGAGGGACCTGTTTATAGACGGGACGTTTGCAAGCCTGGGAGCGCTGGAGGAAAAGTATGAGTTGCCCCCGGGGAATATCTTTAGATATATGCAAGTGAGGGCGTTTACGAGGCAACAGGTGAGGGAATTTCCGCTGCTCCCGACACAGGGGATCCAGGGTAGAGTGATTTCGGGGGGATGGGTTGGGGAGGGCAAAGTGTCCTAAATATATCAGGAGATGAGAGACGAGGGGGAGGCGCTGGTAGAGGAGCTGAAGGGAAAATGGGAAGAAGAGCTGGGGGAGGAGATGAGGAGGGGCTGTGGGCTGATGCCCTAAGTAGGGTAAATTCCTCGTCCTCGTGTGCCAGGCTTAGCCTGATACAATTTAAGGTTCTACACAGAGCACATATGACGGGAGCAAGACTGAGCAGGTTCTTCGGAGTGGAGGACAGGTGCGGGAGGTGCTTGGGAAGCCCGGCGAACCACACACACATGTTCTGGTCGTGTCCGGCACTGGATGAGTACTGGAGGGGAGTGGCAAAGGTGATTTCAAAGGTGGTGAAGGTCCGGGTCAAGCCAGGCTGGGGGTTAGCTATATTTGGGGTAGCGGAAGAGCCTGGAGTGCAGGAGGTGAAAGAGGCCGATATTCTGGCCTTTGCGTCCCTGTTAGCCCGGCGAAGGATCCTACTTATGTGGAAGGAAGCGAAACCCCCCCGGCGTGGAGGCCTGGATAAACGATATTGCAGGGTTCATAAAGCTGGAACGAATGAAATTTGCGCTGAGAGGATCGGCTCAGGGGTTCTCCAGGCGGTGGCAACCGTTCCTTGACTATCTCGCGGAACGTTAAGGGAAAATAGATCGACAGCAGCAGCAGCCCTGTGTGGGGGTGGGGGGGTGGGGAGCACTATTTTTTGTCACTTTGTTAGTTCACTATATTATTTAAATAATGTTATTATCAGTTATTGTATTACTTTTATGTTGATTTGTAAAACGGAAACATTTAGTTTGAAAACTTTAATAAAATATATATTTTTAAAAACAAAAAACTGGCCAGCCAGCATGCAATTGCGTTCGGGGACTGATCCCATAATTCAGGCATGAATAGACAATTAATTCCATTGAATTAATATTTAATTCACATTTCACCGTGTACCCTGATGAGATCCAGTCACCAGAGCATTATTCTGGGTTTCTGCATTATTAGTCCAGTGACAATACCACTAGGTCAGCACCTCCCCGTTACATAGGCTGGTAATAGACAGGGTGGGGATATTGAGTTCAGTGACAGGACAGTGATCAAATGAATTGCACTGTCCTGCATGAGTATTGTTTGTGGTCACACAAATCCAGGTGACAAGAGTTTTCAATCACAATCCTTGTCAATAGTGGAGAGGCCATGAGAATCTGAAAGTTGATGCATTAATTGCAGAGTGACCAGCCTCTACTTTGCTCTTGCCCCCACAGTTTTAAGATGGATAGATCAAGATATTGATGTGTACGGTCCTTCTAGCCATGGCAGGATTTTCCCTTCAGCTCTCGCTATTGTTGGGCAGCATTGTGGTGTAGTGGTTAGCACTGCTGCCTCACGGCGCCGAGGTCCCAGGTTCGATCCCGGCTCTGGGTCACTGTCCGTGTGGAGTTTGCACATTCGCCCCGTGTTTGCGTGGGTTTCGCCCCCACAACCCAAAGATGTGCAGGGTAGGTGGATTGGCCACGTTAACTTGCCCCTTAATTGGAAAAAATGAATTGGGTACTAAAACTCTCGCTATTGTTTACTATGCCGTTTTGGTGCTCACAAGTCCCTGGTCACGACGGACTTTGTCCTCGGGTCTTAAAAAGGGTGACTAATGAGATAGTAGGTGTGTTGGTGTTAGTTTTCCAAAATTCCCTAGATTCTGGAAAGGTTCCATCAGACTGGAAAGTAGCAAATATAACCAGTCTTTTCAAGAAGGGAGGAAGGTAGAAAACATGAAAGTATAAGTCAGTTAGTTTGACATCTATCATCAGGAAAGTGTTAAAATCGATCATTGAAGAGGTTAGAGCTGAACACTACAACAAGCTGGAGGCAATTGGGAAGAATCAGCACGGTCTTGCGAAAGGATAATCATGTTTAAGCAATTTATTAGAGTTCTTTGAAGGAGTGACATGTGCTGTGGATAAAGGAGAGTGTTAGGTATTCAGGTAACACTATTGATGGGTGAAATGTCAGGTGATATGCAGTGATGCCTGTGGAGCATTGCGTGGTTTTCTTTGGGCAGTTCACCATCTTACACTGTCGAAGCAACATCCCTTAAAAAACCCTACACTATATTTTTACGAATTTAAAGCGTGACACCTCTACTTATTTTTCTCCTTGCGCCAACAACAAATTTATCACAGAAGAGAAAACTGGCGACGAGGATTCGGGCCATAAACAACCTTCGACGAAGATTTAGGGATCTGCCGAAAACCATCAGAGACACTCGGGTTGAAAAACATCGATGAGTTTGTGGCAGGTAAAAAAACATTCAGATTGTAGCAAGGCTTCGGTGAGTCAATTGATTGATCGCGACAACCACTTGTGCGAAATAAGGGTTCCGAAAATTAATCGGGACACAACTGTGAGTTACTGGAGCATATTTTTTAAACAAAAGAATCAATGTTTCAGGCGTATTTACTGTTGGTAGTGGATAGCAGCAACTAGTCGATTGCAAAGATGGTCTTTGATCTTGCCAGCACACAATTACAATTGTAAATCAGAGCAGCACACAAATATGGATGCTTTATCTAGACAACTGCTGCAAGTCACACAAGATCAGTAAGTTAAACAAGAATCTGATGAAAATTTTGAAAATATCCTATGTCTCTCTTATGTTGAAAATGTACCAGTAACTTCATCTAAAGTACAAAGGTACACAAGGCGCGATCCAGTGATGGGGGAAGGTTATGGATGTGATCCAAAAAGACACTTTAACAAATGTGCACTGAAAGAATCCAGACCTAAATCCCTACATCATGAAGCGACTTGAGTTGACAGTCTACAGTGGAGTTCTACTGTGGGGTATTCAAGTGATCATTCCGTCGTGTCTACGAAATAGAATCCTTGAACAGCTACATGAAGGACATCCTGGTGTGGTTAGGATGCAGGAGTTGGCACTCAGTTACTGCTGGAGACCGGGATAGATGCCCAAATTGAGAAGAAGGTGGGGGTCTGTCAATCCTGTGCTGCATTGAGGAATAATCCACTCTTGAAACCTTTTCTGCCATGGAAATGGCCTAAGCAGCCAGAGCATAATTCATATTGACTATGCTGGGCCAACTGAGGGGCATATGTTCCTAGTGATGAATGATGCACATTCAAAATCGCTAGAAGTCGCAATCATGGAGTCCATGACAACCGAACAGACAATTAAGGGACCAGATGAGGTATTTGCAAGATTTGGAAGCCTGGAGCAACTTGTGAGTGATAATGGGACTCAATTTACATAATCAGAGTTCGAAGATTACAGAAGGGGATTGGTGTCCACGATACTTAATCTGCTCTTTTCATCCAGCAACCAACGGGTTGGCCAAGTGCTTTGTATAATTGCTGAAACAGGCAGTAAAGGCATTGAGAGATTAACAACTGTCTATTGTCATATAGAAATTCCGTGCATTCAACATCACAAAGCTCACCAGCGATGCTACTATTCAAGAGGATATTGAGAACACAATTCAACCTCTTGACACCACCTACAACTTCGGAACTTGTCATGAGACAGCATCAAACACAAATGATTAGAAGAGAGCAAAACTCGAAGAGTGGAGACTTATACCATGGAGACCGTGTTTTAGCTAGAAATTATACCATGAGTGAAAAATGGACACCAGCTATCATTATAGCCAAGACAGGTCCGATATCTTACACAGTTCAAACAGATGGTGAATGAATTTGGCGTCAGCATGCTGACTATTTATTAGCTTCATGATGCGAACGTACAGCGTCTTCACCAGAGACATTCAGATGGGAGTGTATGGACAGTGATAAAACACAACTGAGATCTATTACTTCAGACATTGTTAAATCTGTCACTACAGAATCATCAGTACCAACAGAGACAGATACTGAGTTAGGTTCACAAGAAGTACCACCAACAAGTGAACAGGAGACATTTCCATGATCACAAAAATTCAAATTCCTGAACATCAGATATTACCTGAACAAGACAGACGTCCACTAAAGAGACTGTCTTACTGTACTGATGTATATATGTATAAATAACATGATGGTGTAATATAATGAATATTGTGTTGGATCCTTTGTTTAAATGTTTAAAAGAAAGGTCGTTGGCACTAAAGGAATAACGGGGGAGGGGGTTTATGTATTCAAGTGGTGAAATGTCACATGGCACGCAGTGACATCCGAGAAGGGTTTTGAGGGATTTTTGGGGGTGTTCACCATTTTACCCTGTAGTAGCAACATCTCTTAATAAACCCGGCACCATGTTTTTACGAACTTAAAGCATGGTACCACTACTTCTATTTCTCTTTGCGGCAACAACAAATATATAACAGGGAGCCTGTAGACATACTATACTTGGATTTCCAGAAAGCCTTTGATAAGATGCCACATCAAAGGTTACTGCAAAAAATAAAAGCTCATGGTGTAGGGGGTAACATATGACCCTGGACTGAAGATTGGCTGGCTGGCAGAAAACAGAGAGTATGCATAAATGGGTCTTTATCTGATTGGCAAGATGTGACAGGTGGAGTCCCACAGAAGTCTGTACTTGGGTTTCAATGTTTTACAATTTACATCAATGATTTAGATGAGGGGAGTGAAGGCATGGTAGCTAAATTTGCAGATGACACAAAGGTAGGTAGGAAAGTATGTTGTGAAGAAGACATATGGAGTTTGTAGATGGATGTCGATAGGTTGAATGAGTGGGCAAAAATCTGGCAGGTGCAGTATAATGTGGGAAAGAGTGAAGTTATTCACTTTAAGAGGAAGAATGAAAAAGCAGAGTATTACTTAAATGGAGAACGACTGCAGAATTCTGAGGTGCAGTGGGATCTAGATGTTCCTGTGCATGAGTCACTAAAGGTTAGTGTGCAGCTGCAGCAAGTGATTAAGAAGACTAATGGAATGCTTTCCTTTATTACGAGAGGAACTGGACATAAAAGTAATGATGTTATGCTTCAGTTATACAGGGCATTGGTGAGACCACATCTCGAATACTGTGTGCAGTTTTCGTCTCCTTATTTAAGGAAAAGTGTAAATACATTTGAGGTGGTCCAGAGGAGGTTTATTAGGCTGATACCTGGAATGCGCCTGCTGTTTTATAAGGATAGGATGGGCTTGTTTCTACTGGAGTTTGGAAGAGGGGTGACTTGATTGAAGTATCTAAGATCCTGAACCATATTAACAAGTTGTTTGTTGAAATGATGTTCCCTTTTGTGGGTGAGTCCAGACTGTGGGGAGCATGTTAAATTAGGGTTCACCCTTACAGGACAGAGGTGAGGAGATATTTTCTCTCTCAGAGCGTTGTGCAACTTTGGAACTCTTTGGTTCAGATGGCCATGGAAGCGGCATCAATGAATATTTTTAAAGTAAAGGTACATAGATTCTGGCAGGATAATGGAATCAAAGGTTATTGGGGGTAAATGGGAATGTGGAACACAACTCAAACAAATCAGCCATGATCCTATTGAATAGAGGAATAGCAGGCTCAATGGGGCCAAAAGGCCTACTTTTGCTGCTATTTTATATGTTCGTATTGAAGCATAGAATTCCTATAGTCCAGAAGGAGGCTATTCCGCCCAACAAGTTTGCACCGACCCTCGGAAAGAATATGCTACCTTGGCCCACTTTCCTGCCCTATCCCCATAACCTAACTTGTACATTCCTGGACACTAAGGGACAATGTTAGCATAGCCAATCCACCTAACCTGCACATCTTTGGACTGGATGTCCGTACTTAGTTGTTGAACTCTGCCTTGATGATCAGGGCAACTATTATTAGCTCTCATCTGGCATTCAACTTTTGTAACTTTGACCTCATCAAGAATATGATGAAATTTCAAATTGAATGAGTCTGATGGAACCTGAAATGAACTTTGGTGTTTAGGGTATTGGTGCTACTGACAAATCCTTCCATAACTTTACCGATAGGATAAAAATAGATAAAAAGGGATATACTGAAAAGGTTTCCAGCCCTCAAAGTAGAAAAGTCACCTTGTCCAGATGGGATGCTTCTTTGTTTACTCAGAGAAGTAAGGTTGGAAATTGCGGAGGCCCCAGCCACAATCTTCGAATTGTCCTATGTGTTATATTCCAGTACTTGATGTGCATGGAAGGTGCATTCATAATGTGGCCAAACAGGTTTATTATCAACCTGTAAATCCTTCCAATATGTGTGTGGCAGATTATATGAGCGGGAGAGTCTCCAGGTCAGCCACAACTGCACCGTAGCTGTCGTACAACAGCCTCCCCCATCTTAAAAGACTACTTTTATGGGTGAGGCTTTTCAGAACCGCAAAATGTATCATGGAGTTCAACCAACCTCTCCCTTTAATGGATTTGTTGCTTTTCCGAGCACACGGCTTTTTCCCTATGCATGGGATGACAATTATGGACACGTGGGTTTTTAAACACAAAACACTGTTTATTCCATGAACTCAACTTAACATCTTAAATGAACATTGGCTGTCTTAACACCCCTTACTTCAAAGATAACTCAGAAAATATTGCAACAGTAAATAATTCCTTAAAATGTTCCTTCAAACTTCCAAGAGACTTAACACCTTTAAACAGTATCACATCAGGTTAAAGGATATATATATTTTCTGTAGAATGGCAGAGACTGTCGCAAACTGGCTTTCTACTTTTAAACTTCTCTCAGCAAAACCAGCCAGGCACTTTTGAGCTGCTTTCAGCAAAACCAAACTGCAAAACTTGCAGCTCTCTGGAAACACACAGACACTGCTTTTTAAAACTGAAACTAAAAACCTGCAAAATGGCTGACCTGAGCTGAGCTCAACCCATTCTATGACATCACTGTTTTCTTAAATGTACATTGCTTAAACATCCAGTTCATAAAGGCACTCTCGCATGACACCTCCCCCCAAGAAAAAAAAAAACCCATCAACTTCAAGATGGTTTCATTTTTCACCTTTGCACCATCGACTAAGAAATGTACACAGTAAATATACCTTTTCGTTTTTAAAAAAAACCAACACATGCAAACAAGTATAATAATATGGTCCATGTTTCTTTGTTCTTCTTCCTCCAACCAAAATCCTTCGCAATTGATCACATTCATGACAAAGCATCGGCTATCACATTTCCCCGTCCTGCCACACGTACTATTTTAAAATGAAATGGCTGTAACAACAAACTCCAGCGAAACAGCCTTGCATTGTTATTCCAGAATTGCTCCAAAAACGTCAAAGGATTTTGATCCACATATATAATGGTGTCAGATGGATTGCTGGTCACACAAATGTGAAAATGTTGCAAAGTCAGCACCAAACTCAAAGTCTCCTTCTCAATCGTTGAATACTTTTTCTGGTGAGAATTCAATTTCTTTGAAAAGTAACCAACAGGCCGTTCTAGCCCTTCGCCGTCGTCTTGTAGAAGCACCGCACCTACGCCCACATCGCTCGCATCCACAGCCACTTTGAAGGGTTTGGTATAATCTGGGATGACTAACACAGGAGCAGTGGTTAACACAGCCTTCAGGCCGCCAAATGCCTGTTGACACTCCGCTGTCCACTGGAATTTGTTACGCTTTTTGAGCAAGTCCGTCAGTGGGGCGATCACACTGCTAAAATTTGGTACAAATTTCTGGTAAAATCCACTCATACCAAGAAATCGCATTATTTCCCGTCATGTCGAGGGTATCGGAAACTCCCCAATAACCTTCGTTTTCACATGCCGTGGGACCAGTCGACCCTGTCCGATTGTATGGCCAAGGAAAGTGACTTGGACTTTTCCAAATTCACTTTTGGCTAGGTTTATCACCAAACCCGCCTCCTGAAGTTGATGGAATAACTCCCTCAGATGTTTTAAATGTTCTTTCCATGTCTGGCTGAAAACTACCAGATCGTCGATGTATACCGCACAATTGGGTAATCCTGAAACAACTTTGTTAGTTCACCATTGAAATGTGGCTGGGGCGTTTTTCATGCCAAATGGCATAACTTTGAACTGGTATATACCATCTGGAGTCACAAAAGCTGAAATTTCCTTTGCCCTTTCAGATAAAGGTACTTGCCAGTAACCTTTCAGTAAATCCAATTTGGAAATAAAAGCGGATTGTCCCACTTTCTCAATGTAATCCTCCAAACGTAGGATAGGATAAGAGTCCGTTCTTGTAACTGCATTCACCTTTCGATAGTCCACACACAACCGTTGGGTACTATCTGGTTTAGATACCATCACTATGGGTGAGCTCTATTGGCTACAACCCACTTCAATTATGCCATTCTTCAGCATACTCTCAATCTCTTTGTTAACCTGTGCCAATTTTAAAGGGCTAAGTATATCTGGATGTTGTTTTACCGGAACCGCATTTCCCATATCTACATCATGGATAGCCATTTTAGTACTTCCCAGTTTATCTCTACAAACTTGTCCATGTGATATCAATAACTCTTTCAGGTCAGTTCATTTTTCCTCTGGAAGGCAATTTAACAATTCATCCCAATTTTTAAGAACATCCTCATTTTCCAATTTAATTTGAGGTATGTCAAATTCAGTCATCTGGATTTGGTTCGTCACTTTCAGTTAGAATCATTAAAACCTCCTTTTTCTCTCCTTCCCTTTCAAAGTACCTTTTAAGCATATTCACATGACACACTCGGTGAGTCTTCCTTCTGTCTGGTGTTTTTACCACATAATTCACCTCACTTAATTTCTTTGCAATCTGATACAGTCCACAAAACCTAGCTTTTAAACTCTCCCCTACCACTGGTATCAACACTAAAACTTTATCCCCACTGGCAAAACTACGAACTTTGGATTTCTTGTCCGCTACCCGTTTCATCACATTTTGTGCAACTTTCAAATGTTGTCTAGCCAATTGACCTGCTTTATTTAATCGTTCCCTAAAATTTGACACGTAATCCAATAGTGTAATTTCTGATTTCTCACCCACCAATTTTTCCTTAATCAATTTAAGTGATCCTCTTACCTCATGAACAAAAATTAGTTCAAAAGGACTAAATTTGGTTGACTCATTAGGTGCATCCCTAATTGCAAACAGTACGAATGGAATTCCTTTATCCCAATCCTCTGGATAATCTTGACAACACGCCCTCAACATTGTCTTTAATGTCTGATGCCACCTTTCTAACGCTCCCTGCGATTCTGGATGGTACGCAGTTGATTTAAATTGTTTTATTCCTAAGCTATCCATAACTTCTTTGAATAACTTTGAAGTAAAATTTGATCCTTGATCCGATTGAATTTCTGTGGGTAGTCCATATCTAGTAAACAATGTAAGTAACTCCTCCACAATCCTTTTAGCTGTAATATTACGGACTGGGAATGGCCTCTGGGAACCTAGTAGACACATCTATTACAGTCAAAAGATATTGATTCCCACTTTTTGTTTTAGGAAGCGGTCCTACACAATCGATTGGGACCCTTGTAAAAGGTTCCTCAAATGCTGGAATGGGTATTATGGGCGCTGGCTTTATCACTGCTTGAGGTTTCCCTATCACTTGACTTGTGTGACATGATTGACAAAATTTTACTACATCTTTATGTAGTCCAGGCCGATAAAAATGTTTCTGGATTTTAGCTTGAGTTTTCCTTATTCCCAAATGACCTCCCACTGGTACCTCATGTGGAACTCGCAACACCTCCTTTCCTATACCCTACCGGCAATACTACTTGATGAATTTCTGCCCACTTTTCATCCGCCTGCATATGTACAGGTCTCCATTTTCTCATCAAGACATCATTTTTACGGTAATAACACTCTGGTATACTCTCAGGTTCCTCCTCCGTATATGCTTTCTGATATATCCATTTTATTTCTACATCTTTCTGTTGTAACTCCGCCAATTTTCCTGAACTAAAAATATCCGCCTCATCCTCCACCTGTTCTTGTTCTTTTTCAACCATCTGATCAAAAATTGTTTCTGATAATTGCATTTCAACTTCATCTTCACTCTTTGATTCTCCTCTTGTGTTAACCTGCGACTTTGCGACCTTGTTGCTACACAATCCAGAAAAATTCCAGGATATTAGTCCTTCAACAGTTCAGTTGTCTGATTTTCCACTGGCTTATCAACCACAGTAAGCATCACTCCCACCTGCGATCCAGCTATATCATTACCCAAGATAAACGGTATTCCTGGACAAGATAGTTGATTTATTACTCCTACTACCACTTCACCACTCTTCACTGGACTTTCCAACCTTACCTTATATAATGGAACGCTACTCCTCTCACCCTGAATTCCACATATCACCACCTTTTCTGGCAACATTCTTCCCAAACTACATAATTCCTCATCTCTTATCATTAAAGGTTAACTAGCCCCTGTATCTCTTAAAAGTGTGACTTATTTCCCTGCTCCTCCTGATACACATGAGTAAACTTTACCCACACAAGCAAATTCTTTAAAGACATCTGGCACCTTCTTAACAATTACTTCTTGAACAGGCTGTACAATCGTTTGCACCTCCTTCACTTCCCTTGGGCCTTCCTTTACCACTCTAACAAACCCCACTGTCTTATCCTGTTTTACCACATCAGCCTTCCCAGTGCTTTTCTTCAACCACCAACACTGTGACTTTACACGGCCTAGTTTATTACAATGAAAACATTTGAAACTTTTCATTTCTTTTCCACCCTCCTGGATTTATTTTCAAATCTGAGGTACACTCTCTTTATTGTCTCCCATCAGATCACCTTTACCTTTACCACTTGAGTATTTCTCATGTCCCCAGTTTCTATCCCTCACCGGCTGAAACTGATGTCGGAAACCAATCTTTGATTTATGAACTAATTCATAATCATCTGCCATTTCCGCTGCTAATCTCGCAGTTTTAACCCTCTGTTCTTCCACATGAGTTCTCACTACATCAGGAATTGAATTTTTAAACTCCTCCAAAAGTATAATTTCTCTGAGAGCTTCATACGTTTGGTTTATTTTTAAAGCCCTTATCCACCTATCAAAATTACCCTGTTTGAGCCTTTCAAACTCCATGTATGTTTGACCAAATTCTTTCCGTAAATTTCTAAACCTTTGTCTGTAACCTTCAGGCACTAGCTCATATGCACTTAAGATGGATTTCTTCACCTCCTCATATGTTCCAGATACCTCCTCCGGTAGTGATGTAAACACTTCACTAGCTCTACCTACCAGCTTTGTTTGAATCAGTAACACCCACATGTCCTGTGGCCATTTCATTTGTTTAGCTACCTTCTCAAATGAAATGAAAAAGGCTTCCACTTCCTTCTCGTCAAACCTTGGCAATGCTTGGACATATTTAAATAGATTCCCACCAAGCCTTCGACTATGACGCTCTTTCTCACTATCCTCATCACTATCATCCAACTGTACGTTTCCCTTTACGTCTGCCAATTTTAACTGATTGTCATATTTCATGGCCATTTTCTGAAGTTCAAACTCCCTCTCTTTATCTTTTTGTTCTGTTAGGGCTATTCTTTCTTTTCTCCTATCTTCTCTCTCCTTTTCTTTTTCCTCTCTTTCTCTTTCTCTTTTTTCCCCCTCTCTCTCTCTTTCTCTTTCTTTTTCCTCTCTCTCACTCTTGTATTCCAGCCGCTTTAATTCTTTCTCATGTTCCAGTTGTTTAATTTGCAACTGAACTTTTGCCATTTCCAATGAGTCAAATTCTATCTCAGGCAACTTTAAATGCTTAACCACTGCCATAATTACCTCATCTTTTCGCATTTTGTCAGGTAATGTTAACTGCAATGTTCTTGACAAATCTAACAGTCTGCTTTTCGTTTCTGTTCGTAAGGTACTACGTGTAACATTCTCCACCCCAAAAAACTTCTGAGCCTCTGAAAGAGCCATTGTTCACAACACTCACCCCACTTAAACTAAAATACCACACCGGAAAAGCAACAATTCTTCACTGTCTTTAAGTTCACAAAAGCCAATCCAATAGATAGACTTTTATCCCCCTCGAGCCCCCAATTGTTATGGGTGAGGCTTTTCAGAACACCAAAATGTATCATGGATTTCAACCAACCTCCCCCTTTAATGGATTTGTTGCTTTTCCGAGCACACGGCTTTTTCCCTGGCGTGGGATTACAATTATGGACACGTGGGTTTTTAAACACAAAACACTGTTTATTCCATGAACTCAACTTAACATCTTAAATAAACATTGGATCTCTTAACACCCCTTACTTCAAAGATAACTCAGAAAATATTGCAACAGTAAATAATTCCTTAAAATGTTCCTTCAAACTTCCAAGAGATTTACCACCTTTAAACAGTATCACATCAGGTTAAAGGATATATATATTTTCTGTAGAATGGCAGAGACTGTCGCAAACTGGCTTTCTACTTTTAAACTGCTCTCAGCAAAACCAGCCAGGCACTTTTTAGCTGCTCTCAGCAAAACCAAACTGCAAAACTTGCAGCTCTCTGGAAACACACAGACACTGCTTTTTAAAACTGAAACAAAAAACCTGCAAAATGGCTGACCTGAGCTGAGCTCTACCCACTCTATGACATCACTGCTTTCTTAAAGATACATTGCCTAAACATCCAGTTTTTAAAGGCACTCTCGCATGACACTACATATATAGATAGGTTCATGCCATGGGATGTATTCCAAGCATCCTCATTCCTTTGAGGAGCTACCAGGCTTGGAGGCATTGGCTAAAAAAGGGATCCAGGTTCAATTCCAGCCTTGGGTGACTGTCTGTGTGAACTTTGTATGTTCTCCCCGTGTCTACGTGGATCTCCTCCAGGGGCTCCGGTTTCCTTCCACAGTCCAAAGATGTGCAGGTTAGGTGGGGTTATGGGGATAGGGCAGTGAGGTGGGCCTAGGTAGGGTGTTCTTTCAGAGGGTCAGTGCAGACTTGATGGGCTGAATGGTCTCCTTCTGCACTGTAGGGATCCTATGATTCTATGAAGGTGATACGCAGAAGAACCAGAGAAAGAAATAAGGGAACATTTTGCATGGCAAGTTGTTATGATCTGAAGTATTCTGCCTGAAATTATGTAATAAATTCAATAGCAAATATTTAGAGGGAATTTGATAAATATATGAAACGAAACAGTTTGCAGTGCTATAGGGAAAGAGCAGGAAAATTGGACTAATTGGTAACTCTACAGAAATACTAACGCTGGCACAATGGCCTCAAATGGCCTGTCTTTGCGCTGTATCATTTGATGATGTTTGGGAGGAGGCTATTGGAGTGGTTACTGAACAAACTATTACTGCTAAAACAGGCAGCTGCATATATATGAATGATAGAAGATGATCATAAGGGGGAAAAGCACAGGTTAAAAGCAGAGCAAGAATCCAGTTGACCTTCAGTCATATCGGGAGAGCTTCACACACTTCAGCATTAATTTTACCACCTCTCTTCCTTCAAATTCAGCACCAATACAGATCTACACTTGGCAGAACCGTTAATACTGATATGGATATGAGCACACAGGCTGATGCTCTGATCATCAATGCAAAAAGGGATGAGGAGCTAGGTGACTTCTGAAGGCTCAGTATGCCGAATGGCCCAATTGAATTGCATGAGGAAACTGACCTCATTGCACCTTCTCTTAAATGGAATCTGCTACCACAGCAGGATTTTATCGAATCACCTGCCTCAATGCACTAACTATTGGAAGGTGGTCTAGGGTAACTTAGTACGAAGTCTTACAACACCAGGTTAAAGTCCAACAGGTTTGTTTCGATGTCACTAGCTTTCGGAGCGCTGCTCCTTCCTCAGGGTAACTTAGAGGAGTCCAGTACCCAGATATTCCCCCTCATCTCACACGTGAGAGATGTCATGGAGCACTAGTTTTAATAACAATACTGGTGGTATCTACAGTGACAAAATAACTTGTATAAACTATAGAAGCTAATCTCATGAAGGCTTCCATGGCTATTATGACATTTTTTAGGTTCAAATGGTCACTTGTAGGCAGGTTTAATGGACCGATCCAACTCAGTTAAAAAATGTTACTTGGCTAATATTATAGAGAGGGCAGCACGGTGGCACAGTGACTAGCATTGCTGACTCACCGTGCCAGGGGTTCAATTTTTGCTTTGGGTTACTGCCTGTGTGGAGTTTGCACTTTCTCCCCGTGTCTGCGTGGGTTTCCTCTGGGTGCTCCGGTTTCCTCCCACAGTCCAAAGATGTGAAATGGATTGGCCATGCTAAATTGCTCCTTAGTGTCCAAAGATGTGCAGGTTCAGTGGTTGCAGGAATAGGGCGGGGAATGGCCTAGCTTGGTTGCTCTTTTGGAGGGTCGATGCAGATTCGATGGGCCGAATGGCCCCCTTCTGCCCTGCGGGGATTCTATGAATAGCGTCTATGAATAGATTCAAAAATGGCACAATTCCCCATTCCTCTGTAGCTACATGGAGCAGCAGATTTGAGATGAGGACACCTTACTTGTCGATGCAGCAAGCCTAGTTTATGTATGTGTTTACAAATGAGGGCATACGATAGGGGTGTATCTTATGTGTAAGATGTGATTGCAGTTGTGCTTGCATGTATAGCTAAGTTCAGATACATAGACTCTTTGCAATGTCGAAATTTACCAACTCTTCAGCTTGCACCTTCTGTGTTCGCTCGAGAGTTCTGAGCAGGTGGGGTGAGGTGCGACTTTTTAACCCACCCGCGTTTTTGTGCACCATGATTCCAATGTACAACCTGCTCCCCCAGCAACTGTTTACAAGAAGTGTTACGGCGAAAGTGCTGGGTAATTACATGTGAGTATTTGCGTGTTGAAGAATATGTGATCAATGTAAAGAGCGAAATATCGAAAGTATATTTACAGCAGTAGATTAGTAAATCTACCTGCAAACATACAATTGTTATTTTTATACCCACGGGCACGAGGACGTAATTTGAGATTAAACTCTTGCAAAGCGGCGCTTGATACTTATACAGTCAATCTTTACGTGGTTCAAGCAAACGAGGAGACAAGGGGGTTTGCAGACTCCCGGAACCGCTATCTCAGTCTCGATTCCGGCGTTGCCTGGTCGTTATAGAGTGTCAGGGACACATATGGCAGCTGGCATCAGGTTACTGCAGCCTGCCAGACAGAGTGAGCATCGGCTGACACAAAAACATTGCGTCTCAACAATTGTAAATAAACGCACACAAGGCATCAGCCGTCACTAATTCGAGGTACCTATTAGACAGAACACCCCGCACCTTCCAACCGTGTTATGTTGCTGGGGTTTCGTCAATTTATTTATCACAAGCAATAATAATGAACAGGATCTGCTGAAATTACACGTGGCCATTTATAGTGCGCTAATCCTCCCTCCGTGAGATCTGGGATTGGAATTACCCTCTCACCCAGTTTAACCCATTTGTTTCAAACCCCGCGCTGCTCACAATGAAAAATACAATCTGGGAATAATAATTATATAGCAGGAAACAATTCCACAGGCGTGTCTCCTTTTCCACCCTTGCCCCCCACACAGACCCGTAAAATTACATATTCCAGTGGATGAAAGATTATTTTTCCATTCGACTGCAACCCCAGATATGCAGCTGTGCACATCAGCCTATCCAGAGTTTGATAAATGTGTCACATTTCTTTGGCGCGCGGGGTTAATGTAAATAAGCGTGGCCTGTGTTTGACTCCAGTGGACCAGTCATTTTCCTGGTGCTGAAAGGAGAGCGACAGGAGCAGAACCTGCCACATTCCTCACTGGGTTTAAACACCCCAGTGATGGAGATCACATCACATCAATACATTGTCTCTAATCATTGCAGAAATGATTAATGCGTTAAGTTTGACACTTCTTTATTTTACATTCTGGTTTCCAGACATACTACATTTTATCCAGTGATTGTATTGCTTTCAAATATCTACAGATGTGAATCCCTAAAAAAAAAACCTCCCCCCTATTTTCTATGTATAGCACAGTGTACTGGCGCGTGGACTAGAATTCTGCACCTTTACCCAAATCTATTTCTTCAATTTCAGTCTTCAGTTTAACATCAGGTTGCGTTTGTGCCAATTTACAGCCGCATGCATCGGTGATAACACATCGCGGTTCAATAGGATGTGTGTAATGGTCCCATATATGACCCTTCGAAGTACATGATGACTATGGACATAAAACTGTTTACCATTTTGTTTTATCAGAATGGCCCAACAAAACTCTTATAGAAGTGAAGTATTTGGTCTCCACCCCAAGCGAGAGAAGCTTCTCCAGTTATGATGAGGGGTTAAGATTCCTGATTCCTATTCATTGCCGAATATTTGAGGACCCTGAGCAAACAGACAGCACCCCCGCCCCCCAGGACACCCACTCATAACGTTTAAGACTGTAATCTGATTTCCTTTAAATCAAGATTTCTTACTCTTATAAGGAGCGGGTGCTCAGACAGTTAATCCCGCTGTGGGCTGCAGGCAGAATTATGCAGCTGTATGGAAATAAGAGCTGGTGCTTGGCTGGAGATGGCAGATTACTGAACACTGGCAGGGGAACAAACTGACCCCCCCCCCCCCCCCCCCACACACACACACACAAACACTCATTAACCACCACAAATATTTATTCACGCGTGGGGCATACACTCAGCTCCTGAAGACACAAACGTTTACAATTTCAAAGTGCTCGACAATCCCTTCAGCCTTGCTGACTGACCAACGACCATAGGGCCCACATAATCCCCTCCTTTCGGACACCATATCACTTCAAAGAGAAGGACATAGAGTCTGAATAATAGACACGCGCCCTAATGCTCGTAGCTACAATACTCTGATCAACAACAAACAGGCTGTGTAGAACATACTATCCCAGTACATACAAGTCTTGGACTAATAACTTAAGAAGTCTGAGGTTGTAACACCCCGCTGAAAATTCACATTGATGAGAATGGCGGTGCACATACAGTTTGACCGACTGTCTCAGCCTGTAAGGCATGATTCCGATTTCCCACCGACAATTAGAACATAAATCCGCTGCCACAGGTTGAGCCACTGCCTAAAATCTGCAAACAACCGTGGCCGAAATAAATCCACTTTTTAATTATTAAGTTGTTGATTTTCTACCCAAATGTTTCCGGAATCGGTGGACGGTGAGTTGCCCGTGAAATAAACATGACTCATTGTCAGATTGTAATGTTGTGTATTTATATTATGATTGTGTTCTCGAGGTTGTGTGCAGTGTCGAAGCACAAGGCACTGCTGTTCTTTCGATGTGCACATGATCAAATGAGCAGCCCCGCTACCCACTGCAGACACCGTGTGTGTGTTTCAAAATACAAAAACTCGCCAGGTTATGGAGTCGATAGGATGTCCCACATCTATCGCAAATGCACTCCAATATAGTGCAATTGGGCATTTAAGGGGTTTCCTTCAATAATAAGGCAAATTGTCCAGGATTACTCTAAATATCGTAATAATTGAATAGACGTGGAATGATTTGCTGTTAGGAAACACCTTATGAAATTGAATATAATTACGCTATGCCAGCAATAGAAATACTACAGTCCCTTATCAAAATAGTCCCTTATCAAAAGAACTCACACAATTTTACCAACAATTAAACCGAATTCAAGAATTGAATTTTCGCTTCCCGGGGTGGAAAAGAAAAACATGCCTACTTATCACAAGGGAAAGAAAGAGCATTACATCGATTCTCAGCGAGGAAACAATTATTCCACCAAGAAATCGTTTGGTCTGAGATGACATTAGGAGAGGACAACAGAACGAGGGGGTTTTGACAACGAAATATCTCCTGGGGGAAGCAAAGAAACTGTGCGATTTAGACAAAGCTGAATTGGAAAAGAAAAATTGCTGCAAAAGCGGCGAATACCGGACAGGGAGTGCTGTGTTTTAGTATTATTGTCCAGCTCCAAGAAGAAGAAAAAAGTTAGCGGTAAAAAGGTGTTATTGGAAATCTGTTGCCGGGTTCTGCTGGGCAGACGTATTCTGCAGCCTGGTAACCGCCACTGGGCCCATTTCTAAAGCTTATGTCATGCTAAAAAGTTACACATCTCGGGAAGAGGGTGTGTATTTGTGTGTGAATGTGTGTGCACAGGGGGAGATTTTCATCTTATCTGTGCTTCCTTCATGGTGCCACGCCGCTGATGTGAGTCCCCAGCTACCTATTCTCACAATAGACTGTGCCATTGTCCTCCCCTTCTCCCCACCTCCGCCCACACCGTCCCTGTTCACCGATTGGACTTCACCACCCTTAGCAAATAGCTTCCCCGTCAATAAAAGCAAAGGCAGTCATGTCGAGGGCCAGATCTCCTGTTTCCTGACTGCTTTGCACACACAGTCATTCCAGGCGGACTGCTGGACTGGAATCTATAGGCAGCTCCCTCCTTATCTCCCTCCTTCCCTCTCTTCCTCCCTCCCTCCCTCTCCCTCCCTGCATCAACTCCACGTTGACTCACCTTTGGTTTTTAAAGATGCCGAGAGGATTTTTAGTAAAAAGGAACAATAAATCGTCTCCCGTTTCGTACAGGATTCGAAGCGAGGATGAGGAATGTCCACTCCTTGAAATCCATCCCCTGGGAGCGGGTGTGCGGGCTGTCGGATGCCCAGACAGTGTTTCACAGCCAAGTTCTCAGAGGAACAGCCCCGAGCCGCTCAACGAGGGATTTACACTGACTAAAAGCTTGGATTCAGCCCGGAGACTGGTGTTTCTCCCAGAGGATGGAGCTCCGGCGGGATTCTATGCTAAAAACCCGTTTACAAAGTATGGTATCCCAGACTGGGTCGGTGACTCCTGCACATCCACCACCTCCACAACCGACATCAAAGTGGAAAACGCTTTCTTGGGCAGCTGTTTAGAGTCGTCTGCTCCTGTTGACTCCTTCGCTGCGGTTGCCTCCCTGAAAGCGGTGGAAAGGTTTTTGGTCCAAGCTCCCTACTCCCCGGCGGCAGGTGCAGTTACTCAACTGCACGACCCGGGTCCCAGGCACCGCAGGCACAAACCCACCCAGAAGCCTAAAGTCATCCGGAAACTGAATTTCCAGGACGAGGTGAGCACTTCGCCTGTTCTGGGTCTAACAATTAAAGTGGATGCCAGAGATTACAAACCTTCAGCGAACAAGCTCCTGGCTGAATTCATCTGCCAGTTGTGCAAGGAGAGATATTCAGACTCCTTCTCTCTCGCCCAACACAAATGTTCCAGGATTGTCCGAGTTGAATACCGCTGCCCCGAGTGCAATAAAGTCTTCAGCTGCCCAGCTAACCTGGCTTCACATCGCAGGTGGCATAGACCTCGTCCCGGGGGCAACGGCCCCAAGTCTGGAAAGGAGAGGCAGAGGTGCCCTGGAGAGTCAGCCAGAGCGGACCCTGAAAGTAAGGAGAGCTCCAAGAGGCTGATCTCTGGGGGCCAGAGCAGCAGCGACTCTGTGGCTAGTCCTGAGGGCACGGGCAGCCCCCAGGGCACGGCAGCCCCTGGCCAGTCCCCTGCAGCTCTGGGGAAGGTGGAACCCTTTGGCTGTCCTGACTGCAGCAAGAGATTCCGGCGGCAGGCTTACCTGAAGAAGCACCTTGTCGCCCACCAAGCCTCCCTCCCCACCTTCCCCAACCGCTTGGAGTTGAGCCGGATCGCCTTCCCCTGCCAGTTGTGCCATTTGTACCTGGCATCTGCAGAGAGCCACAACAAGCATGTGGTGGAGCGTGGGGACAGGGCTCTGCTCAGTCCCGGCTGCGGGGACAAGTGCGGGGCTCCCACACCCAGGGAGGATGATGAAGCCTGTGACCTGGAAGGCCAGCTCTTCTCCTGCAAACACTGCCCGTCCACCTTCTTCAGCTCACCCGGACTCACCAGGCACATCAACAAGTGGCACCCGTCAGAGAACAGGCAGGTCCTCCTCCTGCAGCTGCCCATAAGGCCGGGCTGCTAATCTCACTTGCAAGTAAACACGAGGAACTCAAAACAGGGAATTCAGATGAAAACTGCTTTGTCCACAGAGTCACTACCACAGGGAGTGGCTGAGGCGAACACTCCGGTTGGATTTGACGAAGTAGGCTGAATAACCTGTTTCTGTATTGTATATTCCATGTAGGTTATTTTTCATCTTTCTCAAAAATGCACAGTGGAAGACTCAAAATCATTTCTTGCTCACGAAAGAAATAATGCAGAAACTTGCTCTTACAACTCTCCAACTTTCTGCTATATTCGATAAAACGCTTTCTTCAGAGCTCCCTATGACGCTGGTTGACATAGTATTAGACCTTAGATCATTTTTTGAAGTGCACTAGATGTTCAATGGATGTTATGTAGTCTACTAACCCGTTAGTGTGTGCTGTAGAATGACATCGAGGGCATGGGTTCAATCCCCATACCAGCTGTGGTAGCTATTGAAAGCTGTCTCCTTGACTTAACCCATGCTTCATGTGAAGTGTTGCCGCTCAAACTATATAACCACTTGTCCCTAATTGTCCCTCGCAGACTGTAGTTATTTACCTAACTGCTCAGGAAGGGTTAGTCAGCGTTATTTAAATATCGCTCAATCCCCCATTTCCTGAAAGCATTTATATTACATTTCAACAATCATACCAAACCAATGAATATTTTGTTTTTTTAAATGTTGTCTCAAGTGACGTGTTTATCAGGCAGTGATTCCAACACCACCAATTGGTGATAGGGAGCAGCTAAAGAAACGAGGTCTCAAATACCTATTGAATAAAATTTTGGTCCAGTCTCCATTAGGATTTGATTCAACATAATTGATCTTAATGATGTTATTTCCCACCACAGTAAATGTTTTAGTACTTGGGCATTATTACATAGGTCTAAACAACTCGAAACAAATCAGACTTTGAATTTTACATGCTGGCCGAGGATGGATTTCAATAGGCTGTTTATCGGACTCTACACCATGCAATGCTTCTTCAACACAGAAGAGAATTTTGCAGCAGTCCTGGAGCAATGTTAGTAGGAAGTAGATGATACATTTTATTCAGATTTTTAAAAAAAATGATCCCAATGTCAGAGATTAAAAATAATCAATGTGTCGATTATCATAGCTCTTCATTTACCATCCATCTTGGACATCACTTCTCCAATGCTCTTAACTTTTCTCCATCATTCTGCGTTTTTCATTGCACTTGCCCTGAACTCAATATATCTCAGCTCACCCTGCTCACCAATATTCCTGGAACACTCATTTACTCATTTGATATCAGATTTGCCTTTTTATTAACTCACTTAGTCAGATCCTATTGGTACTCCATAAGTAACACAATCTAAATTTATTGATGTAAACATTCCAATCTGCACCGTGTCACCATCGTTCTCTGAGCATCTGATCAGATATTTACGTATCGCATGATGCCAGCATCTCCTTTGGGTGAGAAAGTTTCAACATTGTAATTAATTGAGTCATAAATGTACTGAAAACATGTTACTCTTTGTGTGTTAATTAGTAAATTACAGAAGTGGTTTGATTCTTAAATGACATTGTGTTATTTGTACCCCTTCATTTTCACATTGATATCTGTATTAGTTGTTGCCCACAGATAATTAATTTTTTTGATGGATCTGCTGCTTTTATTGAACTGGCATGACCAGGTTTTTCTTTCAGAGACTTTACGTTTGCCTTTGAAGAAACAATAGGGTTAAACTAACAAGAAAAGATAACTTATTTATTTTTCTTCATTCCCCTGATGGGAGTGTTATTGGCAAGGTTACCCTAACTCCCCCTGAGGTGGTGGTGAGCCACTTCCTTGAATACATCTGAATGGCTAGTCCAATTACAAGTCAATCACATTGATGTGGATCTGAAGTCTTCTGTAGCCAGTTCAGGGAAGCACTGCGGATTCTGTTCCCAAAATGCCATTAGTTTTTATAAAAATTCAGTATTTCACCAACAGCGTTTTTCCAGATTCATTTAATTTTGTGAATTTAAATTCCCAACTGCTGTAGTAGGATTCAAACTCATGTCACTATGTTATTAGTCCAGGTTTCTGGATTACTAGTCCAATTACATATCCACTATTCTCCTCTCCTGTGATTATACACAACACAGATTAAAATTAGCTCCAATTTAAGAATGTTTAGTAGCCAAGTATAGTATGTTGTCCCTTTCTGCATTGCAATTAATTAAAACACTTTCATTTCGATACAGTGCTAGTCTAACATGATAGCGAATTTACTCAATGTGCTCACTAGCAGGAATATGTGTGCTTTGAACATGTTTCAACAATGAGATAGGAATGGATTACATCAGAAAGATTAAAATTTTTTTTTAAGAGTACCCAATTATTTTTTTCCAATTAAGGGGCAATTTAGTGTGGCCAATCCACTTAACCTGCGCATCTTTGGGTCGTGGAGGTGAAACCCACTCAGACATAGGAAAATGTGGAAACTCCACACGGGCAGTGACCCGGGGCCGGGATAGAACCTGGGCCCTCAGTGCCGTAGGCAACAGTGCTAACCCCCGCGCCACCGTGCCGCCCCTACATCAGAAACATAACCAACATTTGTTCTATTGAAGTTGAGCCTTGTGAGCAGATTACATTAGTCAAGTGCAGGTCATTTGTTTTGCAATTGCAGAAAACAAATTTTCTCCCAATTCCATTTATGCACAGTCCCTGATCCTCAGCTGAATGAGGAGATGTGGAATGAGTCAACCAATCCTTTTCTGCAAATATTATTTAAATAAAGACACGGGGTAAAATAAAGAAATATAGTTTTATTTACAACACAATATTTACACTGTCCGGTAGATCCCCACCTGGTCCCTGTTCTGGTCAGTACCTTACTGGCCGACCTTTTACACCAAGGTTAATAGAGATCCTCCATCCCTACTGGGGGAGCTCGTATTCCGCAAGGACCACAGAGAAGATAATTATCCCCACTCGGTTGGTCCGGTGCCGGCTGTTACAATTATCTTTTGCTGTTCTAAACTACCAGTAAAGGCTCAAGAACAATTCCTTACTTGACCTCCTGTGGTGGGTTAAAAGTAGTCTACAAAACAGAAAAAAATACAATAATAATTATGTATAAAATAGAATTTCCTGATTAGCAAGAGCTTTTGTCAAAAGTGATTATAAACTGAAATGTTTTGGAAGAGAACACCTTAAAGTGTCCCCATTGAAATCTATTTCAAATCTAAATATGTTGATGTATGTTTGTATTAATTATTTGCCTTGTACTACTAAATGATTGCAATTTTGTTTGTCTCGTGTGGCACATCATGATGAGGTACCAAAATAGCTTATCATGCAAGTCATATAGTTCTACACTACTGATAATTATTGTTTGCTGGGCAATTCATACGTGAAAATTATTTCTATTTGATGTATTTTCTTATCTGCTTGTGTCATTTTGAGCTATTTTCATACATTTAATAAACAAAATTATTTGAAATTACTGAATGCACCAGTGATGCATGGAGGGACGAACAATCAATATAATTGCTTGTGGAAATTGCTCTTTGTGAATTCACATCAGGTTAACTTTAGGAAGTTTTAGGGAGCAGTGGAGAACCCTTAAGGAACTAAAATGCAACAAATTCCCAGGACCTGTTGGCCTACACCCAAGGGCTCTAAAAGAGATAGCTGCAGAGACACTGGCTGTGATTCTTCACTATTCATCAGATTCTGATGAATGTTATTCTGCTTTTGAGGAAAGGAGGGAGAGAAAAAGCAGGGAGCTACAGGCCAGTTAGCCTAACATCACATGTTGGGGAAATGCTGGAATCCATTATTAAGAAAATCTTAACAATGAACTTGGAAAAGCATAGCATGAATAGAACAAGTCAGCATGGTTTTATTAAAGGGAAATCCTGTTTGACGAGCTTATTGGAAGTTTTCTGAAGATGTAATTAATAACGTAGATAAAGGGCAACCAGTAAAGGAAGTATACCTAGATTTTCAAATAGGTTTTTGATGGGGTGCCACACATAAGATTAATGGGCAAGTAAAGTGCGATGGAGTTGGAGTTAATATATTGGCATGGATAAAGGATTGGTTAACAGATAAGAAGCAGAGAGTGAGCATAAATCGGACATTTTCATGTTGGCAGATAGTGAACAGTGAAGCGTCACAAGAGTCAGTTCTGGGGCCTCAGTTATTTACAATCTATATTAATTCACTTTGGTTGAAAGAAGAGCTGAATGTTGTTTAAAAGGTGTGAAATTGAAAGTGTGTACTTACAAGGAATGCAAAAAGTTAATAGACAGGTGCAGCAAGTAATGAGGAAACTGCATGTTAGCCGGTATTGCAAGGGGATTGGAGTACAGGAATCAAGAAGTTTTGCTAGAGTTAATAGGCTGGATTCCCCATTGCCCGGTGCTGAAATCATAATCGGACGGAGAATCGATTCCAATGCCGGAATCGGGGCCGGCACCAGTTTGATGCCGGCTTGCGATTCTCCGCCCTCTCTAAAATTGCATCATCGTAATGTGTGCCGCGCGCAGTCGCAATGCCTTTGCCGCGCCATCGGCTGGCCCACCCATGACGCTCCGCCCCCGATGGGCCGAGTTCCTGATGGTGTGGGGCACGTGTAATCACACAAATTGTGAATCCGGCGTGGCGGCTGCGGACTGTGTCCAGCACCACCACACTCGGCCGGGATCCATGGCGCTGGCCGGGGGGGGGGCTTCTGCGAGGGTTGGAGGGACTGGTGGGGGGTGGCTAGTGGATTGGCTGTGGGGGTGCGGACGGTGGGTTGGGTCCGCGCATGGCTGGTGCCATGTTGTACAGCGCGACTACTGCAGGTCGTCAGCCATGTGCATGCTCGTCCCGGGACCCAGCCATTCTCCAGCCGTTTTTGGCGTGGGAGGTGGGAGTTTCAGTCGGTGCCGGTGCTAGCCCCTCACCAGTACTGGAATCGGTGAGGGGGATCGTGCCGATTTTTTTCACATAACCCTCCTGCGGATTCTCCATTCAAGCTGGCACTTATCCGCAGGAATGGAGAATCCAGCCCATAGAGTTTTGGTGAGGACACATCTGGAGCAATGTGTGCAGTTTTAGTCTCCACATTAAAAAAAAATATATACCTACATTGGAGGTGGTACAGTAAAGGTTTATTAACTTTCTCCCTTGAATGAAGAAGTTGTCCTATGATGAGAGGCTGAGCAAATTGGGTTTATTTTCTCGTGAGTTTAGTCAAATGCGAGGCAATCACATTGTAACGTACAAAATCCTGAAGTGGCTTGAAGGGGGGACCGTAAGAGATTGTTTCCGCTGGTCAGGGAATCTAAAACAAGGGAGCGCTGTGTCAGGATAAGGGGTTGATCATTTAGGACTGAGATGAGGGGAAGTTACTTCGCTTAACTGGTTGTGAATCTTTGGAATTCTCTACCCAGAGGCCTATGGGTAATCCATCATTGAATATATGCAAGGCTGGGATAGACAGATTTCTGGTTTCTCAGCGAATGAAGGGATATGGGGAAGGGGCTGGGTAATGGAGTTGAAGTCTAAGATCAGCCAAGGTCATGTTTAATGGCGGAGCAGGCTCGAGGGGTGATATGGTCGACTCCTGATCCCATTCTTGTGAGTCCTTACAGGAAGTGTGATGTGAAGAGTACAGTCAAAGTAGCTGTGGGAGACAGTGGGTAAAGTGAGTATTGGTTGATAGCCTATCCTCAGATACGAAGACAGACAAATCCAGTAAGAGATGGGAAGAGTCAGAGATTGAACATGTCGAAGTGAAAGAAGGGTGAAAATTGGAAATGGATGAAATTTTCCAGATCCAGCTGAAAGCTGGAAATGGCACAATGGAGCCACCAATGAGAGTTGAGGGAGGGGGCCTGAGTATGGCTGAAAGAAAGAATGTTTCACTTTTCCCACATAAAGACAGATTAATAGGACCCAAAGCCTTTTGTTCTGGAGGAAGTGCGTGAATTTAAACACGAGGTTGTTCAGTGTGGGAATAAGTTCAGCCAGATGGAGGAAGGTGTTGAATGGCAGCTGATTGGGCCTCCACTCAAGGAAGAAGTGGAGAGCCCTTAGACTATTCAGGTGAAGGAGGGAAATGCAGAGGGATTGGATGACCATGAAGAAAAGGAGGTTGTTGGTGTTATGATCCCTTTTGGGGGCCAAGCACTGTGCTCCATTCAATTTTCCCCTTACACAGCTGAGTATGAACTACCCCAGTAATTGGGGGCAGGGTTTCCCTTTAACAAGGGAAAACTACTCTGTATAAAAACCCTCAGGCCAGGGAGGGTGGCCCTTCGGGGAGACGAGGAGTAGGTTCCGTGATTCTGTGAACACTAATTAACCAGTTATTCATTTCTATTCTACTGTGTGTTCCTGTTGTCTCTCCCATTCGGGTTCTACAGTTGGAGTCAGGAAACTGTTAAAATGATGAAAGACATTGGAAAAGTTGCGGATACAGGTGGGAAGAGGCTCGACGATGGGAAAACAAATAATTCAAGTAGGAAGAAGTCAATCTGGTGAGGCAGGGGCATTCTGAAATGAGAGATCCATCAGGGCAGTCGTGTTTTCGGCTTTTAGGAAGGATGTAGAAGCAGGCTGTTGGGGTTGGGAAATTATGACGTTGGAGGCTGTGGAGGGAAGATCTCCAGAGGAAATTAGGTAGTGGCAGTCTTGTAAATAATGGCCTGATAACTGTTGGTGTGGGCCTTCTCCAGGAAGAGGTAGGGGGAAGTGTCAGAGATTTGGCATTTGGTCTCTGCTTGGTAGAAGTCAGTTTACCATATAACAAATCGTCAAACATGCTGACAAAGGTGGTGCTTATGTTAGCATTGGACCTGAAATAAAAGAATGCAGCAGGTTTAAAGGAAGACAGGTTAGAGTGAGTGAAAGGAGAAGAGAAATTGAGCCAGCTGATGGTGTGTTGGCACTTCTCAATAGAAAGGTCGAGAGTAAGAGGCCAGAGGAAGGTGTTCAGGTAAAGGGAGAATACTGGTGATAGGTAAAAAGCTGCAGAATTGTGGTGAAGTTCCCTATCCAAAGAGGAGGACGTTGTAGCAAATGCAACAGAAGAAGAACCTAGCGTCACGCTGAGCTCAAACTTCATTGAGTTGGGGCAAACGAGATTAATCTCAGTTTTTTGGGGAGGTCAACCTATTCGGGGATGGAACAGAAAAGGTCAGAGGGCATCATGAATACTTGGCAAAAGATTAGATTCAAAAAAGGTATAGGATTGGAGGGGAGGGAACAGAAGGGGGGAAGGATCAATGAGTTAAAAGCAAAATATGGTGGTGGCTGGAAATCAAATAAAAACAGAAAATGCTGCTAAACTGGAATCAATCTTTAAGGAGGAGATGACTGAACATTTGGAAAGACAAGGTTTAATCTACCAGTGTCAGCATGGTTTTATGAAGGGTAAGTCATGCTTGACAAATTTGCTTGAGTTCTTTGAGGATGTAACCAGCAAGGTGGATAATGGGGAACCTGTGGATGTGGTATATCTAGACTTCCAGGAGGCATTTTCTTTTTAAATTTAGAGTACCCAATTATTTTTTTCCATTTAAGGGGCAATTTAGTGTGGCAATCCACCTAGCCAGCACATCTTTTGGGTTGTGGGGGTGAAACCCACGCAGACACTGCGAAAATGTGCAAACTCCACATGGACAATGACCCAGGGGCGGGATTCGAACCCGGGTCCTCAGCACTGTAGTCCCAGTGTTAACCACTGCACCACCATACTGCCCTTTTCCAGGAGGCATTTGATAAGGTGTTGCATAAAAGACTGATTCAGAAGATAAGGTCGCAGGGGACTGAGGTTGAGTATTAGATTGGATTGAGGATTGGTTTACTGACAGAAAGCAGAGGGTTGAGATAGATGGGTCCTTCTCTTGCTGTCGGACTGTAACTAGTGGTGTGCTGCAGTGGTCAGTCCTCAGACCTCAACTATTTACAATCTATATAAATGATCTGTAAGTAGGAACAGAGTGTAATATAACAAAATTTACGGATGATACTAAAATAGGTGCGAATGCGGGCAGTGAAGAAGAAATAAATAGTTTACAGATGGATATAGATAGGCTAGGAGAATGGGTCAGATGGAGTTTACTGTGGATAAGTGTGAGGTTATCCATTTTGGCCAAAAAAAAGAAAGGCAAATTATTACCGAAGTGGAAAGCAGATTCAAAATGTGTTTGGGTAGAGGGATCTGGGTGTCTTTGTTCATGAGTTGCAGAAAGTCAGTATACAGGCACAGCATATAATAAAAAAGGCAAATGGAATGTTAGCAAAATGAATGGATTGGCAGCTAAACGTTCCAGGATTTAGATGTTTCAGGCGGAAAAGCGGGGAATGTAAAAGGGGTGGAGGAGTTGCGCTACTGGTGAGGGAGAATATCACAGCTGTACTGCGGGAGGACACCTCAGAGGGCAGCGAGGCTATATGGGTAGAGATCAGGAATAAGAAGGGTGCAGTCACAATGTTGGGGGTTTACTACAGGCCTCCCAACAGCCAGCGGGAGATAGAGGAGCAGATAGGTAGATAGATTTTGGAAAGGAGTAAAAGCAACAGGGTTATTGTGGTGGGAGACTTTGGCTTCCCCAATATTGACTGGGACTCACTTAGTGCTAGGGGCTTGGACGGGGCAGAGTTTGTAAGGAGCATCATGGAGGGCTTCTTAAAACAATATGTAGATAGTCCAACTAGGGAAGAGGCTGGTATTGGGGAATGAGCCCGGCCAGGTGGTAGAAGTTTCAGTAGGGGAGCATTTCGGGAACAGTGACCACAATTCAGTAAGTTTTAAAGTGCTGGTGGACAAGGAAAAGAGTGGTCCTGGGGTGAATTTGCTAAATTGGGGCATGGCTAATTATAACAATATTAGGCGGGAACTGAAGAACCTAGATTGGGAGCGGATGTTTGAGGGTAAATCAACATCTGACATGTGGGAGGCTTTCAAATGTCAGTTGAAAGGAATTCAGGGCCGGCATGTTCCTGTGAGGTATAAGGATAAATATGACAAATTTTGGGAACCTTGGATAACGAGAGATATTGTAGGCCTCATCAAAAAGAAAAAGGTGGCATTTGTCAGGGCTAGAAGGCTGGGAACAGACCAAGCCTGTGTGGAACATAAGGAAAGTAGGAAGGAACTTAGGCAAGGAGTTAGGAGGGCTAAAAGGGGTCACAAAATGTAATTGGCAAATAGGGTTAAGGAAAATCCCAAGGCTTTTTACACGTACATAAAAAGCAAGAGGGTAGTCAGGGAAAGGGTTGACCCACTGAAGGACAAGGGAGGGAATCTACGTGTGGAGCCAGAGGAAAATGGGCGAGGTACTAAATGAATAAATTGCATCAGTATTCACCAAAGAGGAGGAATTGGTGGATGTTGAGTCTGGAGAAGGGTGTGTAGATAGCCTGGGTCACATTGAGATCCAAAAAGACGAGGTGTTGGGCGTCTTGAAAAATATTAAGGTGGATAAGTCCCCAGGGCCTGATGGGATCTACTCCAGAATACTGAAGGAAGCAAGAGAGGAAATTGCTGAGGCCTTGACAGAACTATTTGGATCCTCACTGTCTTCAGGTGATGTCTGGAGAATAGCCAGTGTTGTTCCTTTGTTTAAGAAGGGTAGCAAGGATAATCCAGGAAACTAAAGGCCGGTGAGCCTTATGTCAGTGGTAGGGAAATTACTGGAGAGAATTCTTCGAGACAGGATCTACTCCCATTTGGAAGCAAGTGGACGTATTAGCGAGAGGCAGCACGGTCTTGTGAAGGGGAGGTCATGTCTCACTAACTTGATAGAGTTTTTTGAGGAGGTCACAAAGATTTAAAAAAATTTTTTGAGTACCCAATTCATTTTTTGCAATTAAGGGGCAATTTAGCGTGGCCAATTCACCTAACCTGCACATCTTTTGGGTTGTGGGGTGAAACCCACGCAAACACGGGGAGAATGTGCAAACTCCACACGGACAGTGACCCAGAGCCGAGATCGAACCTGGGACCTCGGCGCTGTGAGGCAGCAGGGCGATTCCCCTGCACCACCGTGCTGCCGAGGAGGTCACAAAGATGATTGATGCAGGTTGCGCAGTCGCAATGCCTTTGCCGCGCCATCGGCTGGCCCACCCATGACGCTCCGCCCCCGATGGGCCGAGTTCCTGATGGTGTGGGGCATGTGTAATCACACAAATTGTGAATTGAGTCTTTGTGCGCTACAATTTATTAAGCGTGATTAAAGGACTATGGAGCTCAGGATCATCCCGGAATGCCTGAGGATCAGCCCCCACGCAGTGAACTCAGCAGCAGTTTTTAAACACTGGCAGACTTGTTTCGAAGCATACCTCCGAACGGCCCCCGGCCGGGTCACAGAAGACCAGAAACTACAGGTCCTGCACTCGAGGGTAAGCCCGGAAATTTTCCCTCTCATCGAAGACGCAGAGGATTTCCAGACGGCGTTCGCAGCACTAAGGAGCATCTATGTTCGCCCAGTGAACCAGATCTACGCACGCTACCAACTCGCAATGAGACGGCAAAGTCCCGGAGAAACGCTGGATGAATTCTACGCCGCGCTTCTAATTTTGGGACGGGCCTGCAGCTGCCCGCCGGTAAACGCGATTGAACACACGGACATGTTGATGCGCGATGCTTTTGTGGCAGGTATGAACTCCCCCCAAATCCGCTAAAGACGTTTGGAAAAAGAGTCGCTGGGACTCTCAGAGGCACGGGCGTTTGCAGCCTCCCTCGATGTAGCCGCGTGAAACGCCCGCGCGTACGGCCCTGACCGCGCGGCAGCCCCTTGGGCTCCGTGGACCTCCGTCGTGACAAACCCCCCCCCCCCCCACCCCACAGGCTTGCGCGGTTCAGACTCCAAGTCGTCCCAGGGGGGTCCGCTGCTATTTCTGCGGCAAGGCGAAACACCCCCGGCAGCGCTGCCCGGCCCGCGCAGCGATTTGCAAGAACTGCGAGAAAAAGGGCCATATCGCGGCTGTGTGCCGGTCCCGGGAGGCCGCCGCTGTCCCAGGAGAAGAAGCAGTCCTGCGCGTTTCTAACGCTCCCCAACCCCCCCAGCGCCCTATGTGCGACCCGCAGGCGCAGCAATTTTGGGTCCCGGCCACCGCTGTCCCCGGAGAACAAGGAGTCCTGCGCGTTTCTAACGCTCCCCAACCCCCCCAGCGCCTCATGTGCGACCCGCAGGCGCCGCCATTTTGGGTCCCGGCCACCACGAGGGGAGGAGGGGCGCCGCCATCTTGGGACCCCCCAGCCCTGTGCGACTCATGGGGGCGGCCATTTTGTCCACCCCCGCCACCATCTTGTGACCCCCCAGCCATGTGCGATGCATGGGGGCGGCCATTTTGTTCACCCCCGCCGCCATCTTGGACGGCAACAATGGACCCCAGCATCGACGCTTCAACGGGGTTGGAGGAAGACGCTGAAGCACTACGACCACGTCTGGCCTCAATGACGCTGGACCAAGCACGGCCCCGGACGCTCCAGGCGATGACAACAACGGCGCTAATCAACGGGCACGAGACACCATGCCTGGTCGACTCCGGGAGCACAGAAAGCTTCATCCAGCCCGACACGGTAAGACGCTGTTTTTTGACCATCCGTCCCAGTGTGCAAAAGATTTCCCTAGCTGCAGGATCCCACTCCGTACAGATCAAAGGCTACTGCATAGTGACCCTAACGGTGCAAGGGAGGGAGTTTAAAAACTACAGGCTCTACGTCCTTCCCCAACTCTGCGCGCCCACATTACTGGGATTAGACTTCCAGTGCAACCTGCAGAGCCTGACTTTCAAATTCGGCAGCCCAATACCCCCACTCACTATCTGCGGCCTCGCAACCCTCAATGTTGAGCCCCCATCCTTGTTTGAAAACCTCACCCCGGATTGCAAACCCGTCGCCACTAGGAGCAGACGGTACAGCGCCCAGGACCGGACATTCACTCGGTCCGAAGTCCAGCGGCTACTGAAGGAAGGCATAATCCAGGCCAGCAATAGTCCCTGGAGAGCACAGGTGGTAGTAGTAAAGACAGGGGAGAAGCAAAGGATGGTCATAGACCATAGCCAGACCATCAACAGGTACACACAGCTAGATGCGTACCCTCTCCCCCGCATATCCGACATGGTCAATCGGATTGCCCAATATAAGGTCTTCTCCACCGTGGACCTCAAGTCCGCCTACCATCAGCTCCCCTACCGCCCAAGTGACCGCAAGTACACAGCCTTCGAGGCAGACGGGCGATTATACCACTTCCTAAGGGTCCCATTTGGCGTCACAAACGGGGTCTCGGTCTTCCAACGAGAGATGGACCGAATGGTTGATCAACACGGGTTGCAGGCCACGTTCCCGTATCTCGACAATGTAACCATCTGCGGCCACGATCAGCAGGACCACGACGCCAACCTCCAAAAATTCCTCCAGACCGCTAAAGCCTTGAACCTCACATACAACGAGGACAAGTGCGTTTTTAGCACAAACCGGTTGGCCATCCTGGGATACGTAGTGCGCAATGGGATAATAGGCCCCGACCCCGAACGCATGCGCCCCCTCATGGAATTTCCCCTCCCCCACTGCTCAAAAGCCCTAAAACGCTGCCTGGGGTTCTTTTCATATTACGCCCAGTGGGTCCCCCAGTACGCAGACAAGGCCCGCCCCCTAATACAGACCACGACCTTCCCTCTGTCGACAGAGGCTTGCCAGGCCTTCAGCCGCATCAAAGCGGATATCGCAAAGGCCACGATGCGCGCCATCGACGAGTCCCTCCCCTTCCAGGTCGAGAGCGACGCCTCCGATGTAGCTCTAGTGGCCACCCTTAACCAAGCGGGCAGACCCGTGGCCTTCTTCTCCCGAACCCTCCACGCCTCAGAAATCCGCCACTCATCAGTGGAAAAGGAAGCCCAAGCCATAGTGGAAGCTGTGCGACATTGGAGGCATTACCTGGCCGGCAGGAGATTCACTCTCCTCACTGACCAACGGTCGGTAGCTTTCATGTTCGATAATGCACAGGTGGGCAAAATTAAAAATGACAAGATCTTAAGGTGGAGGATCGAGCTCTCCACCTTCAACTACGAGATCTTGTACCGTCCCGGAAAGCTGAACGAGCCGTCCAATGCCCTATCCCGCGGCACATGTGCCAACACACAAATAGACCGTCTCCAAGCCCTCCACGAGGACCTCTGCCATCCGGGGGTCACTCGGTTCTACCATTTTATAAAGTCCCGCAACCTCCCCTACTCTGTGGAGGAGGTCCGTACAGTCACCAGGAACTGCCACATCTGCGCAGAGTGCAAACCGCACTTTTTCAGGCCAGATAGAGCGCACCTGATCAAGGCTTCCCTTCCCTTTGAACGCCTCAGTCTGGATTTCAAAGGGCCCCTCCCCTCCACCGACCGCAACGCATACTTCCTGAACGTGGTGGACGAGTACTCCCATTTCCCCTTCGCCATCCCCTGCTCTGACATGACAGCGGCCACAGTCATTAAAGCCCTTAACACCATATTCACACTGTTCGGTTGCCCCGCATACGTCCATAGCGACAGGGGGTCCTCCTTCATGAGTGAGGAGCTGCGCCAGTTCCTGCTCAGCAAGGGTATCGCCTCGAGCAGGACGACCAGCTACAACCCACGGGGGAACGGGCAAGTAGAGAGGGAGAACGGCACGGTCTGGAAGACCGTCCTACTGGCCCTACGGACCAGGGATCTCCCAGTTTCACGGTGGCAGGAGGTCCTCCCGGACGCCCTCCACTCCATCCGGTCGCTACTGTGTACCACTACTAACCAAACGCCTCATGAGCGCCTCCTGGTCTTCCCCAGGAAGTCCTCCTCTGGAACGTCGCTGCCGACCTGGCTGGCGGCCCCAGGACCCATCTTGCTCCGGAAACATGTGCGGGCGCACAAGTCGGACCCGTTGGTCGAGAGGGTTCACCTCCTCCACGCGAACCCGCAGTACGCCTACGTGGAGTACCCCGACGGCCGACAGGACACGGTCCCCCTGCGAGATCTGGTGCCCGCCGGCAACACGCACACCCCCCGACACCTATCACCCCCTCCCTGCCACCGGCACACCCCGCGACAGCCCCCTTCCCGGGAGGATCGGTCCTCCTCCCAGGTCCGACCAGAAGTGAAGCTGAAGCGGAAACCGTAAAGCTCCCGGAGGCGACAACACTGGAACAAGCACCACCACCACCGGGGCTGAGGCGATCGACAAGGACGACCAGACCGCCCGACCGACTTGTGGCATTGGTGTAACACTAGAGTGTTGTGGACTTTAACGAGAATTTTTTACCTTTTTCCCTCTTACGAATACTGTAAATAGTTCAAAACAAAAAAAAATACCCTGTACATACTGTGATGACATGCAAAAGTTTTTCCTCCCAGGACCAGCCTTGTAAACCTCTACCACCATGCGAAGCACCACCCCGCCGGGTTCATTTTTAACAAGGGGTGAATGTGGTAGTATGCATTAGGGGGTCATGTGGGACTGTGAAGCCGTGATGTAATTGGCTGACAGATCCCGGGTCCTGGTTGGTTGTTGACCTCTAGCTCCGCCCTGAAGGCGGAGTATAAGAACCAGGAGTTCTCCCCCGCAGGCCAGTCTGTTACTGAACTGCGGGGAACAAGTGACGCTTAATAAAGCCTCATCGACTTCACCTCTATTCGTCTCTCAGGAGTCTTTGTGCGCTACAGATTGTTTTTGCTATTTGGGGAGACTTCCATCCACCAATGCCATTGGATGAAACTCTCACACTACTGTCTTGTTGAAGTGATTCAATTCCATGCCAATTCTAATTGAACCATCAGGCTTTGGGATTTACTATTCCAGGACACTACTTCATCGGTATGGTTACCGGAGAGGTGACTGCTTGTTGTAACAAGTGTCTTTTTCCAGCTTTCCTAAGCCTGAAACTCGAATGGAATTAATTCCTGAATACCTCACTGAACTGCTGATCAACAATTTAATCAACATTGTAAATGAGCCTCAGTTAGCAAACATACTCTTCTGCTCAGCAATGATGATTCCTGGTTCTTTTTACACGTAAAAGGGTTCCACAATTTATTTAACCTTGTACCTTAATCTTATCAACTTCTAATTTAATGCTCCTCTGAAAGTTATTCATTTCTTCTGCGGCTCTTCAACCTCTTGGATTTTATTTGTGTTATGCTGCTATTTTCTCTTTTCTTCCTGGGAGCTATAGGAACTTTGGATCTGCAGACTATTTTAAAATGTCCAAATTTCCCACAGTTGTGGCACTAAGCTCCCTACGCTGGGCATTCTTCCTATCACACCGAGAGCATCTTAAGATGGTGGTTGGTTCACTTTTTCCCAATTCTGAGGGTCTTTGCGCTCTCTTTTTTGTCTGACATATTGAATGGTCTCACTCATTTATTCCCAAGGAACATAATTTTCCCCACAAACAACCAATCTCTTCAGTTTTCCAAGATCGGCCTGTTAAAATATTTCCACTGCCTAGGAGTTAAATCTTCTCTCATTTGTAAAGGATCTGATGGAGTTTCATCGAAGATACTAATCACCATACTAATTCATCTCTGAGGATCCCATAGCTGCAGTTCTCTGTAGAAGTCATTTATAATTGAGTCCATGGAGTCATCCAGTTTTTGCTGCCTCTTATTAAATTTTGCTTCCTCAATTATCAAATTTCTTTGAACACAAGTATAAATCAAATGCTTGGTGGAATTCCTCATGTGAGCTTGTACCCTCATTGACACACTGCCTTGCAATAACATTGTCTGCTGTGGCCCCGACTGTGTAAAGTACTGACCTGATCCTTTTGCCAACCTGAAGCTGTTCTGAATCTGGAGAATCCCTTCCTCCAATTGTCCCAATGTTTAATCTGATGCGAGCCTTCTGCATATCACAACCATTCTTGAATAGCGATATAGACTCCATGCTTACCCTAAGTTCGGGATCTGTTGTTGTTTGAGGATGATCTGTACCCACTGCTGTCTGGGCTAGTGTGTCTGCTTGCATCTGTAACAACCACAATGTTGTAATCTCAGGAGCATCTTTAATCTTTTTTTCTTGCCCTCTCTCAAGGATTAATAGGTGTCTTGGGTCCTCCCCTGGAGTTTTTCTGTGTCTTTACACTCTACTGTCACATGTTTTGCATGGTGCATGTAAACAGTTTGACAGAAGCCACCGCTGCCACCATGAGATTTCAGATCTTCACATCTTGGATTTCAGAGGTAGGTGGGGTTTCTTTAGCTTTGCCTGTCACTCCAATAATGTTCATTATTCACAAAAACATTGTGTATTTACAGATCTATTTACATCTCAATACTCTACATGAAGTTGTACTTCTGCTTCCCACCAGATCTGCCTTAGTCACAGGGCATTGATGTTCCATCAGTATCCGGTGCTAACCCTCTATTCTACAAGAAAGAGTTCATGTTTTTGGAAACATGCCACAACCTCTCCCATTCCTTTGAAAGTGCAGGAGATTCAACATCTGCTCTTTTAACTCCTCCCTTCTCAATTTCCAAGGCCCAAAAATTCCCATCCAATGGAACCAGTGATTTACTTGTACTACTTTCAGTTTAATATACTGCATTCACTGCTCACAATGTGATCTCTTACACATTGGGAGGCCAAAACCAGACTGGGTGACTGCTTTGGCGAACACCTCCTTTCAGTCCACACGAGTGACACGAGTCCAGTCACCTGCCATTTTAATTCTCGACCTTGCGCCTAACTCTGACTGATGTGTCCTTGGCCTGCAACATTGTTTCAGTGAAGCTTAACACAATCTCGAGGAACAGCACCTCGCATTTCCACTGGGTACTAAACAGTATAATGGGCGAGGCGTTTTCAGAACCCCAAAATGTATCATGGAGTTCAACCAACCTCTCCCTTTAATGGATTTGTTGCTTTTCCGAGCACATGGCCTTTTCCCTAGCTGTGGGATTACAATTATGGACACGTGAGTTTTTAAACACAAAACACTGTTTATTCCATGAACTCAACTTAACATCTTAAATAAACATTGGATCTCTGAACACCCCTTACTTCAAAGATAACTCAGAAAATATTGCAACAGTAAATAACTCCTTAAAATGTTCCTTCAAACTTCCAAGAGACTTAACACCTTTAAACAGTATCACATCAGGTTAAAGGATATATATATTTTCTGTAGAATGGCAGAAATATATTAGCTTGGTTGATTTCAGCTCCAGCAAAACAAACAGGCACTTTTAAACTGCACTCAGCAAAACGAGCCAGGCACTTTTGCAGCTCTCTGGAAACACGCATACAAACTGCTTTTAAACTGAAACTAAAAACCTGCAAAATGGCTGAACTGAGCTGAGCTCCACCCACTCTATGACATCACTGTTTTCTTAAAGGTACATTGCTTACACATCCATGTCTTAAAGGTACCCTCACATGACACCTACCCCGGCCCCCAGAAAAAATAAATAAACCATCAACTTCAAGATGGTTTCATTTTTCACTTTTGCACCATCCACTAAGAAATGTACACAGTAAATATACCTTTTTGTTTTAAAAAAAAAAAAAACAACACATGCAAACAGGCATAATAATATAGTCCATTTTTCTTTGTTCTTCTTCCTCCAACAAAAATCCTTCTCAATTGAGTCTCTTTGTACAAAGTCTCTGCACGATCCATCCATTCCTCTACTCCTCAACATTTCTCTTCAGAATCAGATAATTTAGTTCAATCTGACCACAGTCCCTTGCAATTTTCCAATACAGGAGCATTGGTTACCACAGTTTTCAGGCAGTCAAATGCCTGTTCAAAGTACGCTGTCCATTGAATTTTTTAACGTTTCGTCAGTAATTCCATCAGTGGAGTAATCACGCTACAAAACCTTTGCACAACTGTTCGATCAAATCCACTGATGCTAAGAAATCGCATTATTTCCCTTTGTCTTGAGGATAACGGAAACTCCTCAAGGAAAGTGATTCGGGCTTCTCCAAATTCGACTTTCGGCTAGGTTCATCACCAAGCCTGCCTCCTGAAGTTGATCGAAGAACTCCATACGATGTTTTAAATGTTCTTTCCTTGTCTGGAAGTTGAAAATAAAAGCAGATTGTTCCACTTTCTCCATGCAATCCTTCAATGGTGGGACAGGATAAGAGTCCGTTCTTGTAACTGCATTCACCTTTCTATAGTCCACACACAACCGTTGGGTACCATCTAGTTTAGGTACCATCACTATGGGGGAGCTCCATTGGCTGCAACCCACTTCAATTATGCCATTCTTCAGCATACTCTCAATCTCTCTGTAACCTGTGCCAATTTTAAAGGATTAAGTCTATATGGATGTTGTTTGATAGGAACAGCATTTTCCACATCTACATCATGTATAGCCATTTTAGTACTTCCCAATTTATCGCTACAAACTTGCCCATATGATATCAATAACTCTTTCAGGTCAGTTTGTTTTTCCTCTGGAAGGTAACTTAACAATTCATCCCAATTTTTAAGAACATCCTCATTTTCCAATTTAATTTGAGGTATGTCAAATTCACAGTCATCTGGATTTGGTTCGTCACTTTCAGTTAGAATCATTAAAACCTCCTCCTTTTTCTCTCCTTCCCTTTCAAAGTACCTTTTAAGCATATTCACATGACACACTGAGAGTCTTCCTTCTATCTGGTGTTTTTACTACATAATTCACCTCACTTAATTTCCTTTCAATCTGATACGGTCCACAAAATCTAGCTTTTAAAGGCTCCCTTACCACTGGTAACAACTAAAACTTTATCTCCACTGGCAAAATTACGAACTTTGGATTTCTTGTCCGCTACCCATTTCATCACATTTTGTGCAACTTTCAAATGTTGTATACCCAATTCACCTGCTCTATTTAATCGTTCCCTAAAATTTGACACGTAATCCAATAGTATAATTTTGGATTTCTCACCCACCAATTTTTCCTTAATCAATTTATGTGGTCCTCTTACCTCATGACCAAAAATTAGTTCAAAAGGACTAAATTTGGTAGACTCATTAGGTGCATCCCTAATTGCAAACAATACAAATGGGATTCCTTTATCCCAATCCTCTGGATAATCTTGACAATAAGCCCTCAACATTGTCTTTAATGTCTGATGCCACCTTTCTAATGCTCTCTGTGCTTCTGGATGGTACGCAGTTGATTTACATTTTTTTATTTCTAAGCTATCCATAACTTCTTTGAATAACTTAAGAGATGAAATTTGATCCTTGATCCAATTGAATTTCTGTGGTATTCCATATCTAGTACAGAATTTAAGTAACTCCTCCACAATCCTTTTAGCTGTAATATTACATACTGGAAATGCCTCTGGAAACCTAGTAGACACATCCATTATAGTCAAATGATATTGATTCCCACTTTTTGTTTTAGGAAGCGGTCCTACACAATCAATTATGACCCTCGTAAAAGGTTCCTCAAATGCTGGAATGGGTATTAAGGGCGCTGGTCTTATCACTGCTAGAGGTTTCCCTATCACTTGACATGTGTGACATGATTGACAAAATGTAACTACATCTTTATGTAGTCCAGGCCAATAAAAATGTTTCTGGATTTTAGCTCGAGTTTTCCTTATTCCCAAATGACCTCCCACTGGTACCTCATGTGGAACTCGCAACACCTCCTTTCTCTACCCTACCGGCAATATAACTTGATGAACTTCTGCCCACTTTTCATCCACCTGCACATGTACAGGTCTCCATTCTCTCACCAAGACATCATTTTTACGGTAATAACACTCTGGTATACTTGATTTCTCTTCCGTATATGCTTTCTGATATATCCGTTTTATTTCTTCATCTTTCTGTTGTAACTCTGCCAATTTTCCAGAACTAAAAATATCCGCCTCATCCTCCACCTGTTCTTGTTCTTTTTCAACCATCTGATCAAAAATCATTGCACTTCAACTTCATCTTCACTCTTTGATTTCTCCTCGTCTTACTTAACCTGTGACTTTGCGACCTTGTTACTACACAATCCGGAAAAATCCCAGGATATTCAACCTTCAACACTTCAGTTGACTGATTTTCCACTGGCTTATCAACCACAGTAGGCATCACTCCCACCTGCGATCCAGCTGTATCATTGCCCAAGATAAACTGTATTCCTGGACAAGATAGTTTATCTATTACTCTTACTACCACTTCAGCACTCTTCACTGGACTTTCCAACCTTATCTTATATAATGGAACGCTACTCCCCTCACCCTGAATTCCACATATCACCACCTTTTCTGGCAATATTCTTCCCAAACTACATAATTCCTCATCTCTTACCATTAAAGATTGACTAGCCCCTGTATCTCTTAAAATTGTGACTTCTTTACCTGCTCCTCCTGATGCACATGAATACACTTTACCCACACAAGTAAATTCTTTAAATACATCTGGCACCTTCTTAACAATTACTTCTTGAACAGGCTGTACAATCATTTGCACCTCCTTCACTTCCCTTAGGCGTCCTTTACCACTCTAACAAACCCCACTGTCTTATCCTGTTTTACCACATCAGCCTTCCCAGTGTTTTCTTCAACCACCAACACTGTGACTTTACATGGCCTAGTTTATTAGTGAAAACATTTGAAACTTTTCATCTCTTTTCCACCCTCCTGGATTTATTTTCAAATCTGAGGTACTCTCTTTATTGTCTCCCATCAGATCACCTTTACCTTTACCACTTGAGTATTTCTCATGTCCCAGTTTCTATCCCTCACCGGCTGAAACTGATGTCGGAAACCAATCTTTGATTTATAAACTAATTCATAATCATCTGCCATTTCCGCTGCTAATCTCGCAGTTTTAACCCTCCGTTGTTCCACAAGTTCTCACTACATCAGGACTTGAATTTTTAAACTCCTCCAAAAGTATAATTTCTCTGAGAGCTTCATACGTTTGGTTTATTTTCAAAGCCCTTATCCACCTATCAAAATTACTCTGTTTGAGCCTTTCAAACTCCATGTATGTTTGACCAAATTCTTTCCTTAAATGTCTGAACCTTTGACTGTAAGCTTCAGGCACTAGCTCATGTGCACTTAAGATGGATTTCTTCACCTCCTCATACGTTCCAGATACCTCCTCCGGTAGTGATGCAAACACTTCACTAGCTCTACCTACCAGCTTTGTTTGAATCAGTAACACCCACATGTCCTGTGGCCATTTCATTTGACTAGCTACCTTCTCAAATGAAATGAAAAAGGCTTCTACCTCCTTCTCGTCAAACTTTGGCAATGCTTGGACATATTTAAATAGATTCCCACCAAGCCTTCGACTATGACGCTCTTTCTCACTATCCTCATCACTATCATCCAAATGTACGTTTCCCTTTACGTCTGCCAATTTTAACTGACTGTCATGTTTCATGGCCATTTTCTGAAGTTCAAACTCCTCTCTATCTTTTTCCCTGATCTGTATCTCCCTTTCTTTTTGTTCTGCTAGGGCTATTCTTTCTTTTCTCTCCTTTTCTCTTTCCTCTCTCTCACTCTAGTATTCCAGTCGCTTTAATTCTTTCTCATGTTCCATTTGTTCAATTTGCAACTGAATTTTTGCCATTTCCAATGAGTCAAACTCTATCTCAGGCAACTTTAAATGCTTAACCACCACCATAATTACCTCATCTTTTTGCATTTTGTCAGGTAATGTTAACTGCAATGTTCTTGCCAAATCTAACAGTCTGCTTTTAGTCTTTGTCCATAAGGTACTACATGTAACATTCTCCATCCCAAAAAACTTCTGAGTCTCTGAAAGAGCCATTGTTCACAACACTCTCCCCACTTAAACACTACACCGGAAAAGCAACAATCCTTCACTGTCTTTAAGTTCACAAAAGCCAATCCAATAGATAGACTTTTATCCCGGACGAGCCCCCAATTGATATGGGGAAGGCGTTTTCAGAACCCCAAAATGTATCATGGAGTTCAACCAACCTCTCCCTTTAATGGATTTGTTGCTTTTCCGAGCACGAGGCTTTTCCCCTAGGTGTGGGATTACAATTATGGACACGTGAGTTTTTAAACACAAAACACTGTTTATTCCATGAACTCAACTTAACATCTTAAATAAACATTGGATCTCTTAACACCCCTTCCTTCAAAGATAACTCAGAAAATATTACAACAGTAAATAACTCCTTAAAATGTTCCTTCAAACTTCCAAGAGACTTAACACCTTTAAACAGTATAACATCAGGTTAAAGGATATATATTTTTTCTGTAGAATGGCAGAGATATTTTAGCTTGGTTGATTTCAGCTCCAGCAAAACAGACAGGCACTTTTAAACTGCTCTCAGCAAAACCAGCCAGGCACTTTTTAGCTGCTCTCACAAAACCAGCCAGGCACTTTTCAAACTGAAAAACCAAACTGCTAAATTTGCAGCTCTCTGGAAACACACAGGCACACACACACACTGCTTTTAAACTGAAACTAAAAACCTGCAAAATGGCTGAACTGAGCTGAGCCCCACCCACTCTATGACATCACTGTTTTCTTAAAGGTACATTGCTTAAACATCCATGTCTTAAAGGTACCCTCACATGACATCAGCCTTCTAGATTTTAGATTTTCAGCTCGTCCATATTTCGTTATGTGCTTTATTTGCTGGTTTGGTTTCACTCTCTCATTTCACTCATCTTTTCTTTGTGATTGGAAGCTACCCTCACAGGTCAGCTCCTCTAGACATGCTTTTGAGTCTTTACTTGTCCTATTGAACTCTTGGGCCTTTCACCATGAAATGTTATGCTATTTAATCTCCCAAGCTTTCCACCCCATCACATATCTTCCTGTTGATCTTCTTCCCGCCCTCCTCCTTTCACTTGCTCATAACCCATTAGAATTCTAGCCACTCTCATTTCTGGGAGATCTGATTCGCCACAGATGCTGCCAGAATTTCCAACATTTTCTGTTTATGGTGGAATCGGATTTACTTTAAACATATGCCTAAAATCTAGAAGTACTAAAGAAAATGACATCAAAAGGATCAACTAAAAATATCAAAAGTTCAGCTTCATGTATTTCTTTGTTTGTAAAGTTTTAACTTCAACTCTAACATTTAATTCAGTAGCGATATTGCTCAATTCCTTGCAATCTTGAAGACATTCAGGAATAACCCGAGCCATAATGGGGACATGGAAATTGACACTGATGGATTGGGGTATGTGGCTTCCAGTCAGATACAATCAATACACTATAATCCAATGGTAGATTTTGTTGGCACGTTCAGAGGTGGAACTTTATTTGCACGAATGGCCAGGAGCCACGGAAGGACTCTGCAGGGACCACTGATATTCTGCCCACATCCTTCAGTGTGGTGGATTCTCCAGAAACTCCTCCAAACTTAAATGTTTAACTTGAAAAACCTACTGAGTTTTGTGGTGGAAGAGCTGACTAAAAGTCTCTGATGGAGAATTAACAGCATCTATAAATCCAAATTGAGTGCTTTCATGCTATTGTCTGAAACAGGAGAAATTAAGTCAATAGAGTTACATGTTTTCCCATATAGCAGGGTATTATATATATTTGGAACACAATATATTTCTGACATGACAAATTACATGTTAAATGCACAAAACAAAATATTAAGGAGCATAAGAGTTTCAAATTGAATGTTCTTTTTAGAGAAGGATAAGGGGACAGAATTACTCCGTAGATGTGTTTTCATTGGCATATGTGTAAAACATACATCAACAAATTGAGGAATTATTAAGTTTGGAAATCTTAATTGTAAATTCTGATCTGGTACTTCATTCAGTTACTTTTGATCCTGAAATCCTGTACAGATTTACTTCAGACATTTCAGTGGCTCTCAAAAATGAATAATGGCTAGCAAAAAGATCAAGTGAATTCATTTCAAAATCAATATTATTTCACTTCATATATGAAAACCTGCAGATCTTAATTACATATGAATTAATCTAATCTCCCAGAATCTATGAAGATGGAACATATTTATGTACACAATTGCTTCTAGAAATAGCAATAGTGTTATGCCATACCAGCATCTGTGGTACAGGGAGTCTGTGTTGGCATTTTTTACCCAAAAATACAGCAAGTTCCTGGCAGAAGGTGCAAAATGGCTAAATGTTCACATAAGGCAGGTATAATCTTAAGAGACCGAATAAAATTCAGTTTTCCCCAGGTCACTGTCCGTCTGGAGTTTGCACATTCTCCCAGTGTCTGTGTGGGTCTCACCCCCACAACCCAAAGATGTGCAGGGTAGATAGATTGGCCACACTAAATTGCCCCTTAATTGGAAACAAAAAAGAATTGGGTACTCTAAATTTATTCTTAAAAATTCAGCTTTTTCTTCTGTAATTATATAAATTGCTAAATATTCACTGAAGTTTTACAACATTGTTCAATATACAATGTTGACAGAAAACAATCTCTATAGATTTACAAATAAAGGATTTGTTCCATGATCATTTAACCAGATAATGGGAAGGCATATTATATCTTATCACTATCCATAAAGAAGTTGCCATGGATGCATTGATTAGAGCATATTGGGCGGATTTTGTTTGTCTAAGTGAGTCCCGATGGGGACTGTACTACAGATCCAAATTTGACAAAAGCATAAAAGCAGTTGTATACCGGAGGAAATCCTAACATTGGGGGGGGGGGGGGGGGGGGTTAGAAATAGGGGAGGGAAGCCTGCTAATTATATTAAAATGTATGGTAATGGTGTCCCCGAGCATTCATGCTGGGAATCCCATTACATCATTGGAGGGGTCGTGGATTATCAGAATGGGAAATCCGATGGTGTAAAAAGTAGTTTAGCGAGCTCCTGTTGGATTCTTCGCCCCACTGCCATTCCTGCTTGCCGAAAACGGGGGCTGTAAATCTCCCCCCCCCCCAATTGAAAATATACCAAAACAATGCATTAAAGCAGGCACTAGTAATACTTATGATATTATTTCAATATATTTTAAGATGTATGAAATAGAAGTGAACAAATTTACAGTACATTTGATATTTATTGGTTTCCCCATGCGCTTTGACAATTCTCAATACAGCAAGACATTTAAGTTCTACAAAACTGAATTAGAGTACTTTCCATTTTAATCTTGCTAATACAAAGATGTCCACAAATAGGCATAGAAAGAATATTTTTTATTGCAATATTAAACAGCTCATCTTCAGCCATTACAAATTTTATAGACAACTACATGAATCACAATACATAATATATATTTTACCATATGATATTTACACATGCAGTTAGTACTGACATCATGCTACATACCCATTAGTAGTAACATTACAACTCACCTACAAAATAATAATGCTTCCTTGTAGGAAAATACATCTGAATAGCTGGAATGTGCATTATGCTGCACTTCAGCAATTTAAAGTTGACTTAATTCAAGTTCAACTGGTATACAGACACTCTTAAATGATCCCTTTTCCCCTTAATGAATAGATCACAGAAGATTGAAAACAAATCGAGTGCAAGCCCTGCAAGAGCACATATCTAAATACATCCAGAATTTATATCATTTCAACAATAACTTTCACCTTGGCTCCTGCCAGATTTTACTTACAGTATTTTTTCTAGTTTCTTGGTTGGAAGCCATGCACAAGTAAATAGTGTAACTCAGCTGCATCTTCGGCACTTTAAATTTGTTTACTATATATATATTTATATGATATGTCAGCGTTTCAAAAGAAAAGACCATATATTTCATTTTGAGGAAGATTTTTGTTGCCAAGCTAAGTTTTGTAGCTGAAATGCTAAGAGACCATTTACATTCTTGGAAAATTCATATCTTATAATTTAAAATGAAAATATTCTGTACATGTTTTGTCCCATAAGATTGTTTTGGTGAATATATTTTGAAACATAACTTTACATCTACATACAAACTGAAAAGTTACTATACATTCCTGAATTGTGCACAAGTAATCTGAAATGTTTCTACGGAAAAACAAAATTATGTACAAAGTCCACAATGTGCAGCAAAGCAAGACTGCCATCATAATTTCCTGGTGATAATACCCAAGAACTAATGGGTCATCCAATTTAAACTAGCCATATACAGTTAGACAAGAAAATGCTTTTCAAAACAGTAAATATGATTAAAAGTGCAGTAAATATACAGATAAGTAGTGAAGTAGGTGCAGGGTAGTTGCACTGTATAACCAAGCATAGATTGCTAAAATATGTATTTTGGTAAGCTAAAAATAGAACTCCAGTGTTCTTAATAAAAATAGTTTACAAGGAACAGGTTTAATTGCATATGGAGTGGTAACACACATTTACTAAATTAGCAAGAGGCAAAACATTTGGCTTAAGCAGTAAAATAATTAAAAAACTCAACAATGACTTATGGCTAGTTTTGAGGAATTAGGAGTGTAACTTTTGTTATGATGTGGTCATTAGGATTTATTAGCTGAACCAGAAGAACGTCGCAATTTCATAGACATACGACTTTTGCTAGCACGAGGTGACATTGGAGAGGCTAAGTCGATCCCGTCCGCCCCCTGCGATGCAGGACTTTCGGCCTGCTGATTCTCTGGGCATGAGCCTGCAAGACAGTGGAAGGTAAACATTATTTACATACGAGTTACTGTAGTGACTTCTTCTGTCAATGAATGCTCTTTGTAAAGAAATAAAAAAAACTCTTAAGGCTTATTTTAAATATTTTCAGGATATTCTAAGATCTTTTGAGTGCAAAAAGTACAGAAATGTTTGGCAAATTAAATTAATTAGCTCACATAAACTTTATTGTGAAAGGAACAAGGATATGCATGCTCCAAGAAAAGTAGTAAACACACATTATGTTACGTGAGCAATCAAACCAGCCCACACCGAGAAAAGTGCAAGAGCAAGAGATTCATTCCATGTTAAAAGTGACTATGCAGTGTCAAGTGAACCAGTCCTGGTTTAATAAAACATAAAAGGAGAAACGGGTTTTCTTCTGCAGGGCTCCGTACGTCAGCAGAATTCAATAATATATAAAAATCAAACGGCTTGGGCATTACATCATTGAGATTAAACTGGAAAGACATTTGTTTCCGTTCTGGGTAGAAATAGAAATATAGAATATAAAAAAGTAAAAATACATTCAATAAGATAAAACAATGTAAAAAATACCAGAGCAAAAAATTGCCAATATAAAATTAAAAACAAAAATGTAAAGTAAACTCACAACAAACTAGAACTACCAGTTTAACACATTGACACTGAACTGTGCACTTATTGCCACAAATTACAACATATCTGAAGCAATATGAAAGCTTAACTAAATCTGCAATACTACAGATTGCAATTAAGCTTAATTAAACTAAAGTCAAATTAATTTGGACTGATGAGATTCAGTTAAGAAACCATACTACAACAATGCCACAATTGTTAACTTCACTTTACCTAGAGGCATATTCATAGACACAGAATTTACAGTGCAGAAGGAGGCCATTCGGCCCATCGAGTCTGCACCGGCTCTTGGAAAGAGCACCGTACCCAAGCCCACACCTCCACCCTACCCCCATAACCCAGTAACCCCACCCAACACTAAGGGCAATTTTTGGACACGAAGGGCAATTTAGCATGGCCAATCCACCTAACCTGCACATCTTTGGACTGTGGGAGGAAACCCACGCACACATGGGGAGGATGTGCAGACTCCACACAGACAGTGACCCAAGCCGGGAATCGAATCTGGGACCCTGGAGCTGTGAAGCAATTGTGCTAACCACTATGCTACCGTGCTGCCCAATTTGGCGAATTAAATTTGGGTTATGCAACACTTGGTGCATTTTTCCAGACACATCCAAAATAGGTTTCAAATAAAAAGCAAACACCTTGGCTATGCAATTTAATTGTCATCCATGTTAAACAAAATAAAATTTTGATGTCAAAATACCTAAGCAAGGAGAATATTTTATGATCCTCTGCAGTCCAAATTAAAGCATTATTTGGACTGGAAATGTAATTTAAAGAAACTTGTTCAAAATTATAGAAAAATATTGATTGGGTCCCTTTTTAAACAACATACAAAATAGATAAAATATTTATATCAGTTACAACTATATTTAGGAACTAGAAATTACAGGCTGAAGGAGTTTAAAAAAAAATTTTGCACAGCATACCATTCATAGCTAGCATGAAAGACCTTCCGTTTCAAGCCTTTGCCCTTTACCTTGATGAGGCCAATGTTTTCTAGTGGAGGTTTGGGAAGAAGAAGAAATATCACAGCATTTCTTTCTTTAAAGTGAAGAAAATGAAGCAAAAAGGTGAATCGGACAAGAAGAGGAGAAAAGGGAAAAAGAGAACAGGTGTGAGAAATGACACAAGTGCTAAGTTGAAGGGTATTAGTAATTAATGTCCAGAACAAGAGATAATGAGCAGAAATCCTGATGCCACACCTCACTGGCTTGTACTTGTTTGTACACCTTCTAAACAGAAGTTACAGCTGATAGTCACATATAGTGGATAAAGCAAGATATTTTGGGAACCGTACTTATCTTGAATATGAAATACTCTTTAATAAAAACACAAGAGGTATTTGGTTGAAATCTGCTCTTCAATATTTTTTACTTTCATTTTTCAATCTATGAAAGATTCTGATTTAGATTATTAAATGTTATGGTTGGAACAAGTATGGCAGATCACTATTGACAATTCACAGATGATCTGTTAAAACACTACATCCAAACTAGAAGTCTACACATTCAATGTAATCTATGAAAAGGAAACAATAATGAAGTAAGCACTGACATATAAAGCATTGGCCTCTGCATGTGTCACACAACAGTAAGTATTATCCAAGGGAGCAAAAGACCCAAATTATAGATACTTTAAAAAAAAAAACAAGCCTTGAAGTACTCCACTGGTTTAAGATTCTTATTTTAATCAAGCATTTTCAATCTGGATATGCAGATTATGTAGGTTGATGTCTCCATGGACTGTAAATAGTAGTCAACTTTATTACGATCAAAACATAAAACCCTTGCTTCTTGATTGCACTGAACTCTTATGTATGTTATATATATATATATATATATATATATGGTAAATACAAAATGTTATTTTCAAATTTAAAACCTATGGGGCACAAACTGTAGACACTTCACATAAAATCATTTACTGCTACGCTAATCATTTCCTTACTATAGAGCTAATACTTGCAAATAGAAATAAAGACAGAATTACTAATTTAGGTACATACCTCATTATTCAAATTAAATAATCAATTAAATTTAACACACCGGTATGAAAAGGACAATTGCTACAAATCCTAGTCCATTTAAACCAATTCAAGCTTGAATTATGATGCAGTATATCAGAGAACCAACATGATCACTTCAGTTCTACAAGGTAGGAGAGGTACAACAAAGAGATCAATGTGTGTTTTGCTTAACTAAAATTTAACAACTGTTATACAACAGTTAGAAGGTTATATCTTGTGTGGTACTGCATCTCTGGGGATACATGAAATGCACATGACATAATCACAATATAAAATCAACCAGAAGAAAAAGGTCAGTCTGACATCAAGATACTGAAATCTGACACATGGTGAATATCTTTCAAAGAATGAAGACCACTACACTTAAATATATTTATATGTATTAATCCTCATGCTTAACCTTTACACATTGCAAGCAACTCTCCAAAGATGACTTAATTGGAAGGTGGGGGGGGGGGGGGGGGGGGGGGGGGGGGGGGGGATGAACCTATTTAGGATCCAAGGGAGTTAATATTGAAACTTATCAAAACTTTGTAGACTAATCCAATATTGATTGGTGAAAAGTCTGAGAATTCGCCCAAACGACTGCCTTAGAAAGCCAAACAGGCTCGCAAAAAGTTGTTAGACCAGCAAATGCTCCATGGAGAATGTTAGTTTACTCACCACAGATGTAGTCATCCTTATTTTTTTGAAGAAAGTACATCTCCAAATAGCAATAAAACATTCTATACACCGGCATGGAGATAATATCCCACTAACATTCAACAGATCCCAAGCTCCTTCACTGTCCACATCTCCAAAATTAGGTATATAGATTGTTCAGAATACAAACGCAGTTCACTCCAGACAGCATTTGAGCACATTTTAAATCCTAACAGTTTCTAATAGGATAGTAAATGAGGCAGGAACCACAGATGCAATATGTTTCAATGCATCTCTCAGAAAGGTCTCTAAGCAAAGTACACAACTTTGCTTTGGAGTTCAAACTTGGTAGATATTTTGCCTCCTGGAAGATTCTGTGATATAAATGAGGTGAATAAGCAATTATCTTTTTTTGGTAGTATTGATTGGAGGGGAAATAGTGTTTGGGACATGAGGGAAACTCCATCCGCTTTCTTCCGATAGATCTTTAACATCCACCTAAACTATCAAACTATAGACTACACTGTATTTATTGAAGGATATGCAATACTAGGCATTGAAGGTGGAAGTTCCGATGAGTTTAAGGTAGCAACTATTACTTGGAGCATTTTCAATGCTGAAATTGGCAATTCAAAATCCCTGTCCTCGCCTATAATTTTCACGTAGCCTTTTGCTCCATTTCTTTGTAGCTTTTCCAGTCCTACATACCGGTGCCTGTTCACCTTAGCTTGACCTCATTTTTATCTTCTCCCTTTCCATTATCTTAGTCATACGTTTTAGTTGCCTGGGCTGCATACCCTGGATCCTCCTGAAAAACAACCACTTTGTCCACTTGCATCTCCTTTATAAAGCCTGTTCCAAACCTAGCACATTGAACCCTGGGCAGCACGGTAGCATTGTGGATAGCACAATTGCTTCACAGCTCCAGGGTCCCAGGTTCGATTCCTGACTTGGGTCACTGTCTGTGCGAAGTCTGCACATCCTCCCCGTGTGTGCGTGGGTTTCGTCCGGGTGCTCCGGTTTCCTCCCACAGTCCAAAGATCTGCGGGTTAGGTGGATTGGCCATACTAAATTGCCCATAGTGTCCAAAATTGCCCTTCGTGTTCGGTGGGGTTACTGGGTTATGGGGATAGGGTGGAGGTGTGGACCTTGGGTAGGGTGCTCTTTCCAAGAGCCGGTGCAGACTCGATGGGCCGAATGGCCTCCTTCTGCACTGTAAATTTCCCTTATTCTCGCCATTAACTTCTTTTGCTCTGTGAAACACTTTGGAAGTTCTGAATATTTTGAAGTTGTTATATAATTGCAAGTTGTAGATCTGTAGGAATCACTCCTGCTCCTTTACTCTAATTCACTACCCATAGAGAAACCTTTGAAGGGCAGAGTTTTAATGTGCTGTTAACTTTGAAACCTTTAAACAAAAAGCAAACTTGGATTTACTTTGTACATAATTGTAAAAGAAACCAAGATGATTAACAGAAGCATGGACAAACAAAATTTGACATCAAGCCACAGAAAGAGATTAGGGTTGGCGGTGAAAAATTTGATCAAAGAGGTAGGTTTTAAGCAGCGTCTTCAAAGTGGGAAGAGAGGTAACGAGATCAGGACCAGGATTCTGCGGCCTCCCAGCCACGTGCTTCTCGACGGCAGGAGGCAGCGACATTTTCTGCTCCCACTGCTGTCAATGGGATTTCACACTGAAGCTACCCCATGCTGCCGGGAAACGTTGTGGGGGTGGGACTAGAGAATCCTGCCACCAGCGAACGGCCATAGAATTCTGGCCTAGGGTTTGGCAACTGGGGGCATTAATTGCCAATCGTGGAATTATTAAAATCAAAATTCAAGATGCACTTGAGGCCAGAATTGGAGGAGTACAGATATCTGAGGGTTACAGGGCTGGAGAAGATTGCAAGGATAGGGAGGGGCAAGGACATGGAGTGATTTAAAACAAAATGCAAATCTGAAAATTTAGTTGAGGTCATCAATGGGGTGGAGGAGAATAGAGAGGGGAGGGAGGGAGCATAGAATGTGCTTGAATGCAGGTGATCTGCTGTTGTACATAACGGATCCTCTCTCCAATGTAGAGGAGATAACAAAGCTACTTAGGAGTTTTGGCTCCTTCTTGGTGCAGAAGATAAATCTGGACAAAAGCGAATACTTTCCGGTGAACTCCGTGGGGAGGGGTGCTGATTTGGAGATGTTGCCTTTTCGTTTGGTCAGTGCTGGCTTTATCTGGGAATCCGGGTGACCAATGACTGGACCTCACTGCACAAACTTAATATTACTAGCCTACTGAATGGGGTTAAGTCTAACTTGAAGAAGTGGGACAACCTCCCTCTGTCTTTGGTGAGCAGGGTCCAGCCAGTAAAAATGAATATCCTTCTTACGTTTCTGTTTTTGTTCAGTGTCTCCCAGCTTTCTTTCCCAAATCCTCCTTTGTGACAGTGAATAAATCAATTTCTTCCTTTATACGGCAGGCAAGACCTCACGTATTCATAGGACTGTTCTGCAGAGGGGGAGGCAGTCTGGTCGGCTGGCGCCACCAAATTCATTATTGTACTATTGGGGTGCGAACATTGAGAAAGCGTTAGGGTGACTTAAATATCCCGATTCCAAATGGGGGCGGATGAAAGCAAGTGCTTTTAAGAATACTAGTTTTAGGGCCTTGGTCACTGACAGGTTTTCACACAAGCAGGATGGATCAACTATGGTTAATCGTGTTTTACAGTGTAATTTAATAGTGTTTATTCAGGTTTCCTTCAGAAATGGCTTTGAACTAATTACCTCTCCTTAAAAAAGGAATACCAAGGCAGATTCCATCTTCTCTCTGCACAATTATGGAACTACGTTCCAGATCCACCAGTATGTGCAAATGGACAAAAATAGTCAAGAGACAGGGCCCTCCTGCTTGTCCATACATTTTATTTTAAATTTTCCCATTTGTTATTATAGATCCAAGTAGTAGGCTTAAACCCATAATGATGTCAAACACCTGCAGTGATAGTAGCTCTTCCATCGGTTTCTTTCAATAATCCAGCCATCAGCTGAAGGTTGCCTAGGGCAGAATGCCAAAGTGAGATTGTAAATCTTTCCTTTGTTGTACAGCAAGTAAATTAATCTTCAGGAGGAGAGTATGTCTGATCCATCGCTTCCATAGTCAATATGGACCAATTATAATCAGAGGTTTCTAGATTCCTCATTTCAGAGGATCACAGGAACCCTCAACATGGGGAGGCTGTTTGGCCGATCATGCTGTGGATTCTGGAACAGCAGTCAGGCTTAGTCCCACAGAACACACCCACAATCATGCTTTATGACCGTAGCCCTGTAAGATCCTCATCCTGCAATCCCTATCCAAATATCTATCAAAGCTATTTATCGAATTAGCTTTTACCACCTTTTCAGGTAGCGTGTTCCAGATCTCAATAACTTGGTGAAAATAATTCCCAACTGCCCTTGAGAGCTTTCGCCAATTAGTTTACATTTATGACCTCTAGTACTTGACTGTCTCAACAGAAGTATTTTTAGAACTTCTATCCTAGCAATTCTGCCCATCTTAAAAACTCTCACCTCATCATATTTCCTGTTCAAACAATAACAGTCCTAACTTTTCCAGCTCTTCACATAACTGAAATCCCTGATAGCATCTGATAAATGTACTCTGATCACCATTTCAGAGACATGGTTAAAAGGTGAAATAAATATTCCAGGCTACACAATATTTCAGGAAAACAGACAGAATGACAAAAGAAGAGGGGTCACACTGGGAGTAAAGGGTGATAATAACATTATGGGTAGAAATTAGGAATAGCAGGAGTCAGGAAACACTGGTGGGAGTAGTTTATATGCCCCCTAACAGTAGTTATACTGCCTTGCAGTGGATTAATCAAAAAATTACTGAACAAAGGCAATGTAATAATTTAATCCTCATATAGACTGGAACAATTAAATTGGCAAGAGTGATCTAGGCGATGAGCTTATTGAATGTTTTCTTGACAGTTTCTTTGAGCAATGAATTTGGGATAAAGCTATCTGAAGGAGTCTAGTTTTATTCATATAGGTGCTAGTTGAATGCATGTAGTTAAGATGTAAAAATATTAAAAGTGCCTTGACTGTGGGAACTCTGTCATTGTCTCATGTAATGAATTAAACATTGTATTCTTGTGTATTCTGCTCTAAGAATGTATTGTTCTCGGTCTAATCAACTAATCAGTTCTAGCAATGTCTCCGCCAAGCTGTGTAACATGAAAAGTGTGAGAAACATATCCAGTAATTTTCCAAAGACTGTGCACGCAGACGCTAAGTTAGTTTTTATAGGCACCAGTTAATCTTAAGTAATGTCCAAAGTTTGATGAACAAATCATCTTCTAAGTAACAGATATTAATTTGAACAAACCAGGAGGTTTCAGCTGAGAATTAGGAGCCAATGTAAGTAAATATGGGGTTAAACCAGAGATAAGAATTCCCTTAAAATTAGGACCTCATGATTGAGGTCTTTGTTCCGGGATTCTTGAATCATCTATCTGTTTGTTTGTGCTAAAGTGATTTCCTAGTGTGCTTTATGCTTTTGGTCATGTGCTTGACTTTTTAATGTATTTTTTGATATTTTGTTTTGAAGTGTATTCAAGTGAATAATTAACAATAATAAAGTTGTATTTTGACACCCCCACCCACCGGACTACCGATTCTTATTAGAAGGTAAAATAAGAGTCCCCACATTAACTTAGATTTAGTATTGTGTAATGAAACTGGGTTAATTAGTAATGTTGGAGCAAACGATCTACTGGGAATAGTGATGATAATACCAAAACACTAGAATCTAGGTTCGATTTGAATGCGACATACTCCAATCACAAACAAGAATCTTAAACAAATAGGAGTATGATGGGAAAACTGGCTAAGGTTAATTAGATAAATAGACTAAAAGATAAGTAAATGAACAGTGGGAACCATTTAAAGAGACCATTCAATGTTCAATAAAAATACTTGTCATGGAAAAACAAAAACTCAGCAAGATTTGTGGATCCATTTGTGGATCACTCTGGAAGTTAAGGATAGCAATAGGTTAGAAGAGGCTTTCAGTGTTTCACAAAACAGTAACAGGATTGAGGTTTTGAAGTGTTTTTGAAACCAGCAGAGATCAACCAAAAGGTTGAGAGTAGGCTAGCCAGAAATATAGAAAAAATTGTAAGAGCTTTTATGAATGTATAAAGAGAGTTGGTAACTTTGAATCAGCAGCAGGAAAAATTATCATGGGGGATGAGGAAATGGCAGAGGCACTGAACAAATATTCTGTCAGAGAAGACGGCATAAGTTTCATACTAGAAACAGATGCTAACCTGGGTGCCAAAAAAAGAAATTCAGCAGAGTATTGGAGAAACTTAAGAGAGTAACCCGCGGGGCTTGGTGACCTACATCCTAGGACTCGAAAAGAGATAGCAACCGAGATCGTGGATGAGCTGGCTTTGATTTTCCAAAATGTCTTAGACCTTGGAATGGTCTTATTAGATTGGAAATTGGCAAATGGAGGGAGAGCAAAAGCAGTGAACCACAGATGAGTTAGCTTATCAGTTGTTGGGAAAATGTTGGAACCTATGATTAAGAAAGTCTTAATGATCCACTTAGAAAAACATAGCATGATTTGAACAAGTCAATATGGTTTTACACGTTTTTTGAGGATGTAGTAGGGTAGCTAGAGGAACCATTGATGTAGTATACCTTGATTTCTAAAAGGCATTCAAGGTGCCACATACTTGGTTAATGGAAAGAGACGGCCTCATGAAGTTCAGGGTAATATTTTAGCATGGATAGAAGGTTTGTTAACTGATAGAAAGCAGAGGTGGGCATAAAGTGGACTTTTTCAAGTTGGCAGGCAATGAATAGAGGAGTGTGGCAAGGATCAGTGCCAGGGCCTCACCTATATACTTATTGACGACTTAAAGATTTGTATCAAATATTGCTTACGATACCAAACTAGGTTGGGAGGACACAGAGGCTGCTTCAAAGAGATATAGGAAGGTTAAATGAATGGGCAACAAAATAGCAGATGGAGTACACTGTACTGAAGTGTGAAGTTATTCACTTGGCATTTCAAGGAAAAGCAGAATTATTTTAAAAAAAAAGGTGTGAAACCTGATGTTCAAAGAGACTTGGGGGTGCTCACAATAATAATAATCTTTATTAGTGTCACACAAGTAGGCTTACATTAACACTGCAATGAAGTCACTGTGAAAATCCCCAAGTCGCCACACTACAGCGCCTGTTTGGGTACACTGAGGGAGAATTCAGAATGTCCAATTCACCTTTTCTTAAAATAAATTTAGAGGGACTTCCGGTGGCGGCTAAGAGGGTGTAAGTCGCACATTTGGTGGCTCCCGCTCTGGCCGGACTTTTGGACATTTCCCCCCGACTTTTTTGCGGTTTTGAGTGCTGGCTTTGAAGGCGCAATTTGGCACTAGATCCACACATTGGTGTATAGAACGAAGAACCCCAAGGGATCGAAAAGGAAGGAATAAGAAGATAAGCAAGGGCTGGGTGGGGGTTGCAGCTGAAGACAGTATGGCTGATGTTCGGACCCCTGCTGCGACAGCCCAACCATCAACGGAGGAGCTGATGCAGGTCATCCAAGTGGGCTTTGCTAGGCAGAAACGGGACTGTCTTGACCCGATCGATCGGCTGGAGCGCAGGCTGGATGCCCAGGATCGAGAGATTTAGAAGCTGGAGAAAGCGCTGGCGGACCAGGAGGAGCACCAAACGGGGGTTGAACTGGAGGTGGAGATGCTGAAGGATCAGCAAAGAAGGCTGCTGGAGAAGGTAGAAGACCTGGAGAATAGAGCTCACCGGCAGAACTTAAGAATTGTCGGTCTCCCGGAGGGGGCTGAGGGGGGCGGATGCTGGCGCGTTTGTGACGAGTATGTTTCAGAAGCTTCTGGGAGAGGGGGCTTTTCCCCGACCGTTGGAGATAGACAGGGCGTACAGAGTGATGGCGAGGAAGCCTCACCCGGGGGACCCCCCAAGGGTGATGGTAATCCGGTTCCACAGGTTTTTTGACAAGGTGTGTGTTCTCCAGTGGGCCAAGGGTACGTGGAGCTGCAAATGGGACAATAGCATTTTGCGTGTTTATCAGGATCTGAGCGTGGAGGTGGCCAGAAGGAGGGCAGTCTTCAATCAAGTTAAGGCGATCCTGTTCAAGAAGGTGGTGAAATTTGGGCTGCTATACCCGGCGCGTCTTTGGGTTACGCACGAGGACCAGCACCATTATTTTGAGTCGCCTGAAGACGCGATGGACTTTGCCAAGAAGAAAGGGCTGGTGCTGAACTGAGAACTTTTTGTTTTAAGTTGTAACCTTTTTGAGTGATGTTTATATGTTTTGATTGTCGTTTCTCTTTTGCGTTTGAGTTTGGTTGAAGATGGGGAAGTAAAAGTTATTCGGTTTCTATGGGTTGACAGTGTTTTGGTGGGGGTGGCAGGTGGGGCTTTTTACTTTTTATTACTTTGGTTTGCACTATTGGGGTGGTTCTTTGCGGGTTTTTAGTTTTGGGTTGTCTCTTATGGTAAGTGGGCGATTGTTTGGGGTTGGCTTGATGAGGGAAGTGGTTTCGATGGGCGGGGGAGAGGGGAGGAACAATAAGTGAGAGACTTCTTGGCGCTGGAGGCGAAGGCCACCAGGCTAGCTGGGTGAGCTAGTCGATGGAAGCACAGTGGGGGTGTGCATATGATTAATATATGGCAGGGTTAGGTTACAAAATGGTGTTGCTGGGGGTGGGGGGGGAGGGGGAGGAGTTACTCTGCTGATGAGGGAGGGACTTAGGTTTCGGGACAGAGAGTAGGTCGGGGCTGGCAGGAGGCGGGCCGATGGAGATGCGGCGCATGGGCTGGAGGTGGGCCCAGGAAAGGGGATGGCTGATCGGTGGAGGGGTGGGGGCACAGTGCCCCCTAACTGGGCTGATCACCTGGAGTGTCAGAGGGTTGAGTGGGCTGGTCAAGAGGGCACGTGTGTTCGCGCATCTGAGGGCTCTGAAGGCGGTAATGTTACAGGAGACACACCTGAAAGTGGCGGATCAAGTCAGGCTAAGGAAGGGTTGGGTCAGTCAGGTCTTTCATTCGGGGCTGGACACCAAGACTAGAGGGGTGGCGATCTTGATCAACAAGCGGGTGCAATTTCAGGTGAGCAGTATAGTCTCGGACAGGGGGGGGCCGTTATGTCATGGTTAGCGGTAAGCCGGAGGGGAGGAAGGTAGTCTTGGTTAACGTGTACGCGCCAAACTGGAACAATGTGGAATTTATAAAGAGGGTGCTGGGGAAGATACGTGACCTGGACTCACACAAGTTGGTTATGGGAGGAGATTTTAATACAGTCATCGACCCCGGCCTGGACCGGTCGTGTTCGAAAACAAGGAGGGTGCCAGCAATGGCAAAGGAACTGATAGGGTTCATGGAACAGATGGGGGGGGTCGACCCATGGAGGTTTAGGCAGCCAACAGGGAAGGAGTTTTATTTTTATTCGCATGTGCATAAGGTTTATTCCCAGAGTGACTTTTTCATTTTGAGCAGGGATTTACTGGCGGGGCTGGTGGACTCGGGATACTCGGCCATCACTATTTCAGATCATGCCCCACATTGGGTGGAACTGTAGGTCAGTGAGGAGAGCTTCCAGCGCCTGCAATGGAGGTTGGACGTGGGCTTGTTGGCAGACGAGGTGATGTGCGGGAGGCTGAGGAAGTGTATGCAGAATTACCTGCAGGTTAATGACACGGGGAAGTCTCAGCAGCGGTGGCCTGGGAGGCGCTGATGGCAGTGGTGAGAGGGGAGCTGATTTTGATCCGGGCGCATAGGGACAGGACGGATAGGGCAAAAACGGACCGACTGGTTAAGGAGATCTTACAGATAGACAGGAGGTATGCGGTGACCCCGGGGGTAGAGCTCTTAAGGGAATATCGGAGGCTGAAGGCGGAGTTCGGGGTGCTGTCCACAGGTAAGGCAGTGGAGCAGCTTAGGAAGGGGAGGGGTGCATTTTACAAACATGGGGAGAAGGTCAGCAGAATGCTGGCACAGCAGCTTAGGAAGAGAGGCGGCCAGGGAAATAGAGAGGGTGGTTGATGGGTATGGGAATTTGGTAGGGGACTTGGCAGGGCTAAACAGGGCGTTCAGAGACTTTTACAGTAGGCTCTATTGTTCGGAACCTCCCACGGGGCTTGAGGGGATGAGACACTTTTTGGACGGACTGACCTTCCCAAGGGTGGGTAGAGAGCCGGTAAATGGGCTGGGGGGCCCCGATAAGAAATAGTTGAGGGCTTGAAGGCACTGCAGTCGGATAAAGCCCCGGGGCCGGACGGGTACCCGGTGGAATTCTATAAGAAGTTTTCGGGGATTTTAGGGCCGTTGCTGGTCAAGGTTTTCAATGAGGCAAGGGATGGAGGGGTGCTGCTCCCGACGATGTCACAGACAACTATTTTGTTGATATTGAAGCGGGACAAGAACCTAGAGCTATGCGGGTCATATAGGCCGATCTCACTGCTTAATGTGGACGCCAAGTCGCTGGCCAAAGTTTGGCCTCCAGGATTGAAGATTGTGTGCCGGATGTGATTATGGAGGATAAAACTGGGTTTGTCAAGGGCATGCAGTTGGTGGCCAATATAAGAAGGCTGCTCAATGTGATCATGATGCCCCCGGAGAGTAGGGAGGTTGAGGTAGTTGTGGCAATGGATGCGGAAAAGGCGTTCGACCGGGTGGAGTGGGACTATTTATAGGAGGGGCTGGGACGATTTGGGTTCGGTATGGGCTTCGACTGGGTCAGGCTGTTGTACCAGGCCCCGGAGGCTAGTGTAAGGACAAATAGGACGACCGCGGACTATTTTAGATTGTACCGGGGGACAAGACGGGGTGCCCCCTCTCCCCACTGCTGTTTGCGCTAGCTATAGAGCCACTAACAATTGCTCTGAGAGCTTCAAGGGGCTGGTTGGGGGAGGGGTGGGTGGAACATAGGGTCTCGCTGTACGCGGACGACCTGTTCTTATACGTATCAGGTCCGGGGGCAGGGATGGGTGAAATGATGGCGATTTGGGGGGAATTTGGCTGTTTCTTGGGGTTTAAACTGAATATGACAAAGAGTGAGATGTTTGTAGTCCAGGCAAGGGGTCAGGAGGGTCGGCTGAGGGAGCTGCCGTTTAGGCTGGTAGGGGACAATTTCAGGTACTTAGGGATACAAGTGGCGCGTGACTGGGGCCGGTTACACAAGTTGAACTTGTCCCGGTTGGTTGAACAGATGAAGGGTGAGTTTTGGAGATCGGCTAACATAGCCATGATAAGGAAGTGGGTGGTGGGGCGCGGTTGGTTTGGGAGCGGATGGAGGCAGCTTCATGTAGGGGCACCAGTCTGGGGGTGTTGATGACGGCACCTCTGCTGTTCCCGCCAGTGAGGTACACCACAAGCCCCGTGGTGGTGGCGGCCTTGAGGATCTGGGGTCAGTGGAGGAGGTACGTTGGAGCAGTGGGAGCATCGGTCTGGTCCCCAATATGTGACAATCACCAGTTTGCCCCGGTGAGCTTGGATGGGGGGGTTTAGAGTATGGTGAAGGGCGGGAATCGAGAGGATGGGGGACCTGTTCTTAGAGGGGAGCTTCCCTAACTTGAGGGCGCTGGAGGAGAAGTTTGGGTTGGCAAGGGGGAACAAATTTAGACGTTTACAGGTACGGGACTTTCTGCGCAGGCAGATATCATCCTTCCCAATCCTGCACTAAGGGGGATCCAGGATAGGGTAGAGTCTAGGGGATGGGTGGGAGAGGGGGGCATCTCGGATATCTACAAAGAACTCATGGGGGTGGAGGATACGCAGACCGAGGACCTGAAGCGTAAGTGGGAGGAGGAGCTTGGTGGGGAGATGGAGGATGACTTATGGGCGGACGCGCTGAACAGGGTCAACGCGACTGCAACATGCACCAGGCTCAGCTTGCTCACATGACAGTGGCCCGGATGTGTAGATTTTTTGGGGTGGAGGACAGGTGTGTAAAATGTGCAGGAGGACCAGCGAAGCATGTTCACATGTTCTGGGCGTGTCCAAAACTTAGGGGATATTGGCAGGGGTTTGCGGGCGTCATGTCCAGAGTTTTGAAAACAAGGGTGGCACTGAGTGCAGAGGTGGTGATTTTTGGGGTGTCGGAAGACCCGGGAATCCAGGAGGAGAAAGAGGCAGATGTTCTGGCCTTTGCTTCCCTGGTAGCCTGGAGACGGATACCGTTAGCTTGGAGGGACTCAAAGCCCCTGAAGTCGGAGGCCTGGCTAACTGACATGGCAAGTTTCTCAGCCTAGAGAAGATGAAGTTCGCTTTGAGAAGGTCACTGTTAGGGTTCGCCCGGAGGTGGCAACCATTCTTCAATTCTTTGTGGAGAATTAATAGTCAGCGGGGGTGGGGTTAGGATAATATAGGGGGTCAATTAGGCGGGTCTTGGTGGGATGGGCGTCGGTGATTGCACTATGTTTCTTGTTCTTTGTACATTGTTTTTATACTGTTGTTGTTTGTAACGCCACAAATACCTCATTAAAATTGTTTTATTAAAAATTTTTTTTTTTTTTTTTTTTTAAGTGTACCCAATTCATTTTTTCCAATTAAGGGGCAATTCAGCATGGCCAATTCACCTACCCTGCACATTTTTGGGTTGTGGGGGCGAAACCCACGCAAATACGGGGAAAATGTGCAAATTCCACACGGACAGTGACGCAGAGCCGGGATTGAACCTGGGACCTCGGCGCCCTGAGGCAGCAGTGCTAACCAGTGGCCAACTTGCTGTGTATGTCTAATTCACCTAACAAGCACATCTTTCAGGACTTGTGGGAGGAAACTGGAGCGCCCGGAGGAAACACACACAGACATGGGGAGAATGTGCAGACTCCGCATAGACAGTGATGGAATCGAACCCGTGTCCCTGCCGCTGTGAAGCAACAGTGCTAACCACTGTGCTACCGTGCTGCCTGATAAGAACACAAAGTTAGCATGGAGATGCGACAATCAATTAAGAAGGCAAAAGGTATTTTGGCCTTTATTGCAAAGGGATTGGACTACAACAATAAAGAAGTCTTGATACGATTATGCAGGGTTATGGCAAGACCACATCTGGAGTACGTGTGCAATTTTGGTCTCCACAATTAAGATATTGGAGGCGGTATAGTGAAGATTCACTAGATTTGTCCCTAGGATGAGCGGGTTGTCCTGGGACGAGGGGTTTGTCCTGGGACGAGCGGGTTGTCCTAGGATGGGAAGCTGGCAAATTTGCTTATATAGGCTGCTGTTTCCAAGAATGAGGTGCAGTCGCATTGAAGCATGCAAGGGGCATAAGTTAGAGCCTAAGAAATAGTTTCTGCTGATTCGAGAGTCTAAAACATGGCGGTTTCAGGATAAGGGGATGATCATTTATGGCTGAGACGAGGAGAAATTACTTCACTCAAAGGTTTGTGAACCTTGGAATTCTCTCCAAGAGGGTTACGGATGCGCCATTGCTGAAGCCATTTAAAGCTGAGACAGAAGATTTTTAATCTCTCAGGGAATTAAGGGATATGGTGAGCAGGTGGGAAAATAAAGTTGAAGCCCAAGGTCAGCCATGATCATATTAAACGACAGAGCGAGCTCCATGGGTCATGTGGCTATTTCTTGGCGTGCATGCAATGTCCAGAATTATTCCACAATATTCCAGCTGAGATCTAACCGTTTTGCTTTTACATTGTATTTCTCCATTTATGACCTATGTGATCATTAAATAAGCTATTTCTATAATAATCCTATAAATCAGAGTAGCCAAGGAAAATGTCCGAGAATTTCCTGCACTTGCATTAGGAGGACGGTTTAAGAATGTGATTTGTGTACTTTTCACAAGTGACATTTGTAAGTAACTTCATTTCTGAAACCTGAAAGGCTGTTTACAGTGCATGATGTACTCCAGCACCTGAATTCTGAGAGTTACCTGCTAATTGTTATACCACCATGATTCAAATATCTGTGCTAGTAATATTTAAATGCTTTCAGAATCAAAATCAAATTCTAGGACACGCTTGACAAAATATCACATTGGTAAGCAAAGAATCAATTCAACATTATATCTGCTTGAGATGTACTCTCAGTAATGTTTCAATGCTCTAATATCTCTGTAGTTTTTACTAATCTACCATCAAAGAAAAACAATAAAACCAGATTATGAAGAACTGATCAAGCATCAGTAGTACAAGGCAACAGCTCTATTTTAGCATAAAGGAAAGGTCCCAAAGTTCTCTGAAACTGGAATAGCCCACTTACTAATCATTTGCTCTTGCTTTTATTTCACTGGTATTTAAGTAACAAAAGCAATTTCAGCACCTGGGCTGAGAAGAACGGAGGTTGAGGCACAGATAGGGTAGCAAGTCTGAAGCATTAAAGCGGAGGAGATTGTACATATTATGAATACCCCTCTTGCAAAGGGTCAGTGAGCCTTTACTGTGATTGTTCACTGTAATTCTTCATTTTGGTATTATCTGCCCATTGGATTGACTAGCCTTGAACTAGAACAGTGGCTCCCAACCCTTTTCTTTTATGTGGACCACAGATCATCTTCAAATGCTTCTGCAGACCACAACGTATGCAAACGTTTTAAACATTATTTTCACAGCCTATGGTTAGCGGGAGTCAAACATAGAATATACATCAATGGGCATTAAAAACTATTTCTAAGCCTGGATGAGCAAGTTCTTTGGGATAGAGGACAGGTGTGCGAGGTGTGTGGGAGGGCCAGCAAACTACGTCTGTATGTTTTGGGCATGTCTGAAACTTAGGGGATTCTGGCAGGGTTTTGCAGATGTCATATCCACGGTGCTAAAAGCAAAGGTGGTGCCGATTTTTGGAGTGTCGGAAGATCCGGGAGTCCAGGGGGAGAGAGAGGCTGACACCTTGGCCTTTGCCTCCAAGGTAGTCCGGAGAAGGATGTTGCCACGTGGAGGGACTCAATGCCCCCAAAATCAGAGATCTGGGTTAGCGACATGGCTGGGTTTCTCAGACTTGAGAAAATTAAGTTCGCCTTAGGAGGGGCAACACTAGGATTCGTCCGGAGGTGGCAGCCATTTGTCGACTTCTTCGCGGAAAACAAAACTATCAGCAGAGGCAATAAAAAAGAGGGGGGGGGTAGGGGTTTAAGGCTATTTTCTGCTTAGCGTAGGTGGGATTAGCGAGGGATGGAGATGTTTTTATGCACTATGTTTACATTTGTATTTGAACGGTTTATTGTTATTATTATAAAATTCTAAGTACCTTAATAAAATGTTTTACAAAAAAAACCTATTTCTAATAATTTACGATACACACTCACAAATAGAATGGACTTGCCACAGCACATTTACCTGAAATAGGCCTAACCAGTGGAAACAGATAACGTATACCTCTTACCTAATGAGAAAGCTGATGCTGCTTCGCAGACGTCAAACACTGAATGTAAAATTCCAGGATGACCGTCTTAATCGGAGATCTGGTTCAATGTTAAGTTTATTCCAATATTTGGTCTTCAATGTGACAGGCCCTGAAAATCCAATTTCGCAAAGGTATCACAGAATCCCTACAGTGCACAAGGCCATTTGGTCCTTCGTGTCTGCACAACCCTCTGAAAGAGCACCCTACCTAAATTTACTCTCCTGCCCACCCCACCCTATCCCCGTAGCCTGACCTGCACATTGCAAGATACTAAAGGGCAAGTTAGCATGGCTAATTACCTAACCTGCACATCTTTGGACGTGGGAGGAAACCCACGCAAACACGGGGAAAACGTTAAAACTCCACTCAGTCATCCAAGGACGGGATCGAACCCGGGTCCCTTGCGCTGTGAGGCAGCTGTGCCAACCAGTGTGCCACCAGCAAGGTTGCAGAAAAAGGCATCAGTAACTTTATTGCCTTGTGGGACAGTTCTGGATATTCCGAGGCAACTTGAAGCCAAAAGTCAGTCAGGTAGTCCTGAGGGAGGGCAGCCCGGTGGCACAGTGGTTAGCACTACAGCCTCACAGCGCTGAGGACCCGGGTTCGATCCCGGCCCCGCGTCACTGTACCGTGTGGAGTTTGAACATTCTCCCCGTGTCTGCGTGGGTCTCACCGCCACAACCCAAAAGATATGCAGGGTAGGTGGATTGGCCACTCTAAATTGCCCCTTAATTGGAAAAAAATAATTGGGTACTCTAAATTTAATTAAAAGGTAGTTCTGAGAGAAATCCAGCTTTGAAGCATTGTCATAAGACAGTTCCATAAGGCTGTTTTGCTTTTCTCTGTCTCTTGGGGCCAGGCCTGCAAGGATGTCATCAAGGCTCGCAAAGGAATTCTGCATCCAGTTGAACTTTGTGTTAGGAATGGGGAAGTACTTGCGTAGCTGTGCTTTCAAACTTTGCAGGTGCTCTCTGATGTCATTCTTCACACTGTTTGGAAGCTGCACTTCTGCCGTTGCCAAAAAACTTGACAAGTTTGCAAACTAATCGTAATTTAACTGCTCAAGTCGTTTGGCCCACAAATCTATTTTTTCTTCTTCATCGCTTCTATTTTGTCCTGCACATGAAGACTCAGATTGAGCCCATTTAAGTGACTGAAAATATCTCCCACATATGCCAATTTGGCAAGCCACTGAAAATCACTGAAGCATTGAGAGAACAAACAGAGTCAAATAAAACAATTCTCACTTCATTATGCAACTCAAAAAGACATAGGAGTACCTTTCCTTTTGAGAGCCACTGGATCTAGGTGTGCAAATGCTTTTGTGGTGATCACTGCCCATCTCATCACATAGAGCTGCAAATATTTGTGAATTTTGTGAACTGACCTTGATAAAATTAACTGTTTTAACGGCTTTCTTCAAAACGGTCAGATCAGCAGATATTTTATTTGCAGCTAATGCCTCCCTATGGATGCTGCAGTACATGTATATTATTAGCGGAGTCACTGTCCTTACATGTGTAACCAGCTCAACATGTGTTGGTCTAACATTGCACGGGCCCCATCTGTGCTAACTACTAAACATTTTGCCCAATCAATCCCATTTTGAATTATGAAAGTGCTCAACATGCCAAACATAGTCTTTGCAGTTGAATGTGTGGGCAACGATTTACAAAAGAGAAAGTCTTCATGTATCTCTCCATTGTGTTTGTACCATACATAGGTAAGCAGGTTTGCACTGTTCAGTGATTCATCCAGTTGTAGTGCATAAAATTGACTTGCTTGTATTCTCGCTAATAGCTGATCACTCATGCTGTGTTGTGGGTCATCTCATCGGTTCTGCATTGTTATCCGACAATGAAATTAAGTTAATTTGCTTGCATGCCTTCTCTCCCAGCACACCACCATCTCCTTAGCTGCTGGCAATATCAATTCCTCTCCAACTGTGTGCGGCTTCCCTGTCTTTGCTAGGAGCCAAGCTACCCGAAATAAGGCCTCCACAGCCTTATCATCATTACGACCTGCAGATGTGCATTCCATAATTTTGTTGCTACTCTGAAATTCTTCTGAGTTTTTTTCCAAAAAATTCAATTGGCTTGGATATGTGTTCCCCATGCTTGGACTCAAGATGACAGTATAGATTAGAAGGCTTTAAGCTTTCATTTCACAGAGTTTCATAACACAGGACACAATGGCAACGGTTTTTCAGTGCTTGCGCAAGTAAATCCCAGTTCGACTTCTGTATTTTCTCCGCACTTTTTCGCTTACTTTTCTTGTGCTGATTTTTATCTGCTGATGCCTCACTGTCATTTTGACCATCTGTCTCTTTGCTCTTAAATATGGCAGACGAAAACCACTGATCCATTTTGACTTTGCCAGGTTAATAATGCTTCCTAGCCGGCGCATGTCTGGGGGAGAGTAGGCGTGGGTTCACTTTGACGTCATTCAAAAGCGTCACACTATGTAATCTCAGGGAACCGTTCTATTGTGAAAATAATATACACGAGGTAGTTATTATTTTTTCTTCTTCAACAAACCTATTTTCCACCTTCCACAAACTTTTTTTCTTTGTTTCACCTTCTTATTTCCTCCATGGACCGCCTTTGTGGACCACAGGTTGGGAATCACTGAACTTGAAGGAGTAACTATTGTAAAGCATGGCAGACAACTCTCATTTTAGATTACTGATAGGTTATTGTAATTGTTGGCAAGCCAATTAACCTGTCCATACAATTCACAGTGAAGTACTCAGAAAGAAGCTTATTTATTATGTTTTAGAACGGATGCCGGTTGCATCAGCGGAAGAATAAGGTGGTCTCGGAGTGTCTCATCACATCATCACAGAAAGCCTTCAGATGAGGAAAATTCTACCTACACCAGATGCAATGACAGATTTTGGATCACTGTCTGTGTCAACAGATTGAGTTATTATGGGATTCTCAGATTACAAAGATAGTTGTGCAGCATTTTATGGCAGATTTTGTCTGCTGAACTGAAATCAAATTTCTGGAAAGACAATGTCCTTTGAGGTATTTCAATTGGGATTCCTTTAGGATTGGGTGGCATAGCCGAAATTTTTAACTTTTGTGAAAGAGAAAGACTACACAAATCTTACAGAATGGTTGCAGATGCTTAATATGCAGATACAGCATATTTAAGGTGTTTAAGATAATTAATGCAGGCAGCTAATGTAGTGTTGCTTTGGCTAATGAGCAATTGCTATTGCACAACATTTCGCCAAGAGGATGAACGGGGAAAAAATTGCAAGGCTATGTCTACTTCATGAAAGATAAAGATGATCAAAATCCAATGCAAATTGGTCAAACGTGAATCTAACGCTTAGGAAACCCTATTCTATAAATCCAGTAAATACATTTCCTAACAAATAAGTGTTGTTTTTACCCATCCACCTATTTTGTATCCATAACTGAGATTTACTCTGACCGTCTTCATGGTGAAGAATAACAAATAATCCTTTGTGGGTAACTTTGTCACATTATTTTTGGAAGTCTAGGTGAGTTATATAGTAACACTTATCACAGTCACAGTTAACTTGGAATGTCACTTCCTCAAAATAGTTTTGGTTGGATCATCCCATCCAAATCCATATTGGCTGGTATTTGGAAGTTATGGACTACCTTCATCATTAATTTACAGAGTGAAGTGAGAACTTCTATAATTGCCTGTGTCTGATTTCTGAATATTGCTGTACTAGCCTACTTCAAAATCTACAGACATCTTCATAGAGTTCAGTGATTCCCTCAATGATAATCAATACTTTATAAATTTCTTCTCCATATTATTTTAGCACGTTAGAGTAACTATCATTTACCTTGATGATTTGCTTTTTAGTTTATCTAGAATTTCTATCTTATTGATAGTGAAGTGGCCAATTCTGTATGCTTTATATGTGTGGAGGGCATGTTGCTCATGTTTTCCCTTGGAGAAAGGAATCACCCAATATTTTATACATTATGTTCATCCTCTGTTTTGAAGCCATCTGCTTTTCTAATTAAAAATGAATTTCCCTCATCTTTGACGACTTATTATTTAAACACTGCAGCTTTTGCTGCACCTTTTGCACAGGCAGTACAATTACTTTTTGTCTAGGTCTCCCTGACCCTCCATCACACTTTAAGATGTTCTTTCATTTATTGCATTCCCTTTCTCCCTAGTATTTGTAGAGGTAATTTCTCCTCTTTATTTTGTTTTTGATTTTTTTTTCTAGTCCATATAGTTCGAGCTTGCTGGTTCTAAATATGTATTGATCCTGCATGCTCAAAATTGAGTCTTCTTTCATTATTACCTTCAATGTTATCCACTCATCTCGTGCATTCACTGCGTAAATAAACGCAGTTCATCATTCTACTTGTCCTGGTGATAACCACTCCACAGTAACTGATCATGGTCAGACTCTAGGTGTCTTTTTACTGCAGTCAGGCTTATGTGACATGATTCATGGAATACTTATACCACCCAGTTTTCCTGCCGATAAGCAGTACTCCACATTTGCACAGAATGGGCAGAATTTATTTCTGCCTTTTGGAGTGAGCTGGGAGATAATGGGGCCTGCAGAATTGGGAGGGAAGGCAGGGGTGAAAAACTCATTGCCTTTCTGAGTCCCTACAATCACTTGGGGACAGGGAAGGTGGAGAACAACCTTCCTGCCCAGAGGCCAATGAAGGGCTTCATCCTGCTGCGTGTATTCTACCGGCGGCTTTGATGGGGGAATGTGGGAGAAAAAATGTACACTGCCCCCACTTGGCCAGCAGCTCATGGAAGCAAGATCTCCACCCTTTAAAGGAATGGCAGCCCCAACCAATAATAGACACCTAATTGTTGAAGTGCAAGGAATTGCATTCGGACTTAAATCACCTTTGTTCCACCAGGAACATTGTCAGACTTGCCTTAGGTTATCTTGTCATACTTAAGTGGCCCTCCGAGGTTGATGAGAGTTTGACCAGTTCACATTAGATTTCTGAATCATTAATGAAAATTTGAAACAATTCAACTTCCACACCAACGCTCTGAGCACTCACTGCATTTTCCCTAAATATAACACAACTCCTACATGTTTTCTAGCTATTTGCTACCATTAAGCTAATTTCTTTTCTACTCTCGACACATTGAACATTTTAATTTCATACAGAACACATTGCAAGCTCAGATTTTGCACCTAAAACAGTCTTTCCAAGTACAATGAAGGGACATGGTTTTAAATTTGCTCTGTTCATTTGGATTTGTTGCTTTCATTAACCAAATTTGCTCCTCCAGTTCCTGATTAAATTAACATAACCTCTTGAATTGTTTTCCAAGCTGGGGGAGGGGGGGAATTTTCCATCCATTCCAGTATTAACGAGAGGCAGCACGGTTTTGTTAAGGGGAGGTCGAGTCTCACTAACTTGATAAGAGTTTTTCGAGGAGGTCACTAAGATGATTGATGCAGGTAGGGCAGTGGATGTTGTCTACATGGACATCAGAAAGGCCTTTGACAAGGTCCCTCATGGCAGACTGGTACAAAAGGTGAAGTCACACTGGATCAGCGGTGAACTGGCAAGATGGATACAGAACTGGCTAGGTCATAGAAGGCAGAGAGTAGCAATGGAAGGGTGCTTTTCTGATTGGAGGGCTGTGACCAGTGGTGTTCCACAGCGATCAGTGCTGGGGCTTTTGCTGTTCATAGTAAATATAAATGATTTGGAGGAAAATGTAACTGGTCTGATTAGTAAGTTTGCGGACGACACAAAGGTTGGTGGAACTGCGGATAACAATGAGGACTGTCAGAGGATACAGCAGGATTTAGGTCGTTTGGAGACTTGGGCGGAGATGGCAGATGGAGTTTAATCCGGACAAATGTGAGGTAATGCATTTTGGAAGGTCTAATGCAGGTAGGGAATATACAGTGAATGGTAGAACCCTCAAGAGTATTGACAGTCAAAGAGAGCTAGGTGTACAGGTCCACAGGTCACTGAAAGGACCAACACAGGTGGAGAAGGTAGTCAAGAAGGCATACAGCATGCTTGCCTTCATTGGGCAGGGCATTGAGTATAAAAATTGGCAAGTCGTGTTGCAGCTGTATAGAACCTTAGTTAGGCCACACTTGGACTATAGTGTTCAATTCTAATTGCCACACTGCCAGAAGGATGTGGAGGCTTTAGAGAGGGTGCAGAAGAGATTTACCAGGATGTTACCTGGTATGGAGGGCATTAGCTATGAGGAGAGGTTGAATAAGCTCGGTTTGTTCTCACTGGAACGACGGAGGTTGAGGGGCGACCTGATAAGTGAGCTACAAAATTATGAGGGGCATAGACAGAGTGGATAGTCAGAGGCTTTTTCCCAGGGTAGAGGGGTCAATTACTAGGAGGCATAGGTTTAAGGTGCGAGGGGCAAGGTTTAGAGGAGATGTACGAAGCAAGTTTTTTTTTTTTTTTTTTTTTTTTTTTTACACAGAGGGTAGCGGGTGCCTGGAACTCGCTACCGGAGGAGGTGGTGGAAGCAGGGACGATAGTGACATTTAAGGGGCATCTTGACAAATACATGAATAGGATGGGAATAGAGGGATATGGACCCCAGAAGTGCAGAAGATTTTAGTTTAGACGGGCAGCATGGTCGGCACAGGCTTGGAGGGCCGAAGGGCCTATTCCTATGCTGTACTTTTCTTTGTTCTATTCTTGCCAGTAGGATCCTCAGGTTCTGCTGATGGCAAATACCCGCCGCGGATTTTGGGGGAAGATTCAATGAGAAATCTTGCTGATAGCGGCGGGACCAGAAGATCCCGCCGCCGGCCAATGGCAGGCTGCTTCCCACTACGGAGTAACACGCCACTGTGGGCGCAGAAAATCCACGTCACCCTCATTCTTCCTAGTTTCCTTCAAAAATGGTATTCAATGAAAAATGAAAATGAAATGAAAATCGCTTATTGTCACAAGTAGGCTTCAAATGAAGTTACTGTGAAAAGCCCCTAGTCGCCACATTCCGGCACCTGTTCGGGGAGGCTGTTATGGGAATCGAACCGTGCTGCTGGCCTGCCTTGGCCTGTTTTCAAAGCCAGCGATTTAGCCCTGTGCTAAATAGCCCCTTCAGTAAACTAGTAGTGAAATGTAGTAAACTATTAAGTTTTACCTTGTTAACCCCGCTCCAGTAATACCGTAAATTCATAATTTATTTCCTCATCAGCCTTATCAGCTTGAAATATGACCAATACACTATATTTAACAGAACATGCATCTACTTGTGTCCTACAACAATTTCCTGATTTGATCAAAAGCTTCACGAGTTGTCCTGATAGTCTATGATAATTCCAGTTGTTCAGTTCTTCACTTGTCATGGTTTTCCACACAAACTCAATTCTGCCTTCACTTGAAGAAGTTGTATTAACATGCAACAATGTCATTGTAATTATTGTAAAGCTAATAGAAGACTTCCGGGTGCGGCGATGACTAGCTAAGTCGCACGTTTCGGCAGCTCCCGGTGGAACGGACTTTTGGGCTCTTAAAAGGAGCCCCAACGGCAATTTAAACGGCCAAAAACACTGTGCGGTAAACTAGAAGGGAATCCCCCCAGACACGCATGGATAAAGGAGAGGATAGCAGCCGGATTGCGGAGGATCCTCTGGAGCAGCGGCAAGGAAGGCAAGCTCAAAGCAAGATGGCGTCGGAAGGTGGCCGTTTGTTATGGGGCCCAGACCAACAAGAGTTCCTGTGGCGCTGTGTGGCCCCGATATTACAGGCGATTGAAGGGCTAAAGGAGGAGCAGAAGACTCAAGAGCAGGAGCTTCGGGTCGTGAAGGCAAAGGCTGCTGAAATCGAAGATGAAATACAGGGCCTGGTGGTGAAGACAGAGACGCACGAGGCGCAGCACAAAAGGTGTGTGGAAAGGCTGGAAGTACTGGAGAATAATTCGAGGAGGAAGAATTTAAGGGTTCTGGGTCTTCCCGAAGGCGTAGAAGGGGCGGACGTCGGGACATATGTGAGCACGATGCTTCACTCGCTAATGGGATCGGAGGCCCCGACGGGCCCTTTGGAGGTGGAGGGAGCTTATCGAGTTATGGCGCGAAGACCAAGGGCAGGAGAAATACCTCGAGCCATAGTGGTGAGGTTTCACCGCTATAATGACAGAGAGATGGTCCTAAGATGGGCGAAGAAAACTCGGAGCTGCAGGTGGGAGAACGCGGTGATCCGTGTATACCAGGATTGGAGTGCGGAGGTGGAGAGAAGGAGGGCAAGTTTTAATCAGGCTAAGGCGGTGCTTCACAAAAAGAAGATCCAGTTTGGAATGTTACAACCGGCGAGATTGTGGGTCACACACCAAGGGAAGTACCACTACTTTGAGACGGCAGAAGAGGCGTGGACATTCATTGTGGACGAGAAGCTGGAATAGTCTGGCGAGAGAAAGAACTTTTGGGACAAAGTGGTGGGGTGATTATGTGGGGCGAGGAAAAAGGGGGGGGGGGGGGTGATTTTTCAGTTTGTTAATCTTGCGATCCTGTAACTTTTCTCTCTTCCCCATGATGGGAGGCGGGGAGTATGAGGAACTGTGGGCGCTGGTCATTAGGGGCGGGGCCGAGTAGGAAACGCGGGCTTTGTTCCCGCGCTATGGTAATTATGGCGGGAACAGGGACGCAGGAAGGAGGGGGCCTCGCACAGTGGGGGCCGAGGACAAGGGGGGAAGCTGAGGTCAGCCAGAGTTCGCTGACTTCTGGGAGCAATATGGGGGGTGCAATTACGCTAGGAAGGGATCTAGCGGAGGGGGGGGGGGGGGTTCACTGGGTTGCTGCTGCTAGGGAGAAGGGGGAGCTGTTATGGGATGGGGTGGTCGAGGCGGGAAGGCGCCGTCGGGGGGATACACGGGTACGTGGGAACCGGGTGAGGATGGTAAAAAAAGGGGATGGCTAGTTGACAAGGGGGGGGGGGGGGTAAAGAGCCCCCCAACCCGGTTGATCACGTGGAACGTGAGAGGGCTGAACGGGCCGATTAAAAGGGCACGGGTACTCGCACACCTAAAGAAATTAAAGGCAGATGTGGTTATGTTGCAGGAGACGCATCTGAAACTGATAGATCAGGTCAGACTACGTAAAGGATGGGTGGGGCAGGTGTTTCATTCGGGTTTGGATGCGAAGAACAGGGGGGTGGCTATCTTGGTGGGGAAACGGGTACTGTTTGAGGCAAAGACCATAGTGGCGGATAGTGGGGGTAGATATGTGATGGTGAGTGGCAGATTGCAAGGGGAGGCGGTGGTTCTGGTGAACGTATATGCCCCGAACTGGGATGATGCTAATTTTATGAGGCGTATGTTGGGACGTATCCTGGACCTGGAGGCGGGAAAGTTGGTAATGGGGGGAGATTTCAATACGGTGCTTGATCCAGGGCTGGACCGATCGAGGTCCAGGACCGGGAGGAGGCCGGCAGCGGCCAGGGTGCTCAAGGACATCATGGAGCAGATGGGAGGGGTAGACCCCTGGAGATTTAGTAGGCCTAGGAGTAAGGAGTTCTCATTTTTCTCCCATGTCCACAAAGCATATTCACGGATAGACTTTTTTGTCTTGGGAAGGGCACAGATTCCGAAGGTGACAGGGTTGGAATATACGGCCATAGCTATTTCAGACCACGCTCCACATTGGGTAGACCTGGAGGTAGGAGAGGAAAAGAACAGCACCCACTCTGGAGAATGGATATGGGCTTATTGGCGGATGAGGGGGTATGTTTAAGGGTGAGGGGGTGCATCGAAAGGTACTTGGAGCTTAATGACAATGGAGAGGTTCAGGTAGGAGTGGTCTGGGTTGAAGGCGGTGGTTAGAGGGGAACTGATATCCATAAGGGCACATAAAGGGAAACAAGAGGGTAAAGAAAGGGAGCGATTGCTGAAAGAACTTTTGAGGGTGGACAGGCAATATGCAGAGGCACCGGAGGAGGGACTGTACAGGGAAAGACAAAGGCTACATGTGGAGTTTGACCTGCTGACCACGGGTAAGGCGGAGGCACAGTGGAGGAGGGCACAGGGTGTACAATAGGAGTATGGAGAGAAGGCGAGTCGGCTACTGGCCCACCAATTGAGGAAGAGGGGAGCAGCGAGGGAGATAGGTGTAGTGAGAGATGAGGAGGGAGAGATGGAACGGGGAGCGGAGAGAGTGAACGGGGTGTTCAAGGCATTTTATGAGAGGTTATATAAGGCTCAGCCCCCGGAAGGAAAGGAAGGAATGATGTGTTTCTTGGATCAGCTGGAATTCCCTAAGGTGGAGGAGCAGGAGAGGGTGGGACTGGGAGCACAGATTGAGATGGAGGAGGTGGTAAAAGGGATTGGGAGCATGCAGGCGGGGAAGGCCCCGGGACCGGACGGATTCCCGGTGGAATTTTATAGGAAGTATATGGACTTACTGGCCCCGCTTTTGACGAGAACCTTTAATGAGGCTAGGGAAAGGGGGCAGCTGCCCCAGACTATGTCGGAGGCAACGATATCGCTCCTTTTGAAGGAAAAAGACACGCTGCAGTGTGGGTCCTACAGGCCCATTTCCCTTTTAAATGTAGATGCTAAGCTCTTGGCCAAGGTGATGGCGACGAGGATAGAGGACTGTGTCCCCGGGGCGGTCCACGAGGATCAAACTGGGTTCGTTAAGGGGAGACAGCTGAACACGAACATACGGAGAACATAGGGACGAGGCAGGGGTGTCCCCTGTCTCCATTACTGTTTGCATTGGCGATTGAGCCCCTGGCCATAGCACTGAGGGGCTCCAGGAAGTGGAGGGGAGTGCTCAGGGGAGGAGAAGAACACCGGGTATCCCTGTATGCAGATGATTTATTGCTGTATGTTGCAGACCCAGTGGAGGGGATGCCTGAGATAATGCAGACACTCAGGGAGTTTGGGGAATTCTCGGGGTACAAATTGAATATGGGTAAGAGTGAGCTGTTTGTGGTGCATCCGGGAGAGCAGAGCAGGGGAATAGATGACTTACCGCTGAGGAAGGTGACAAGAGATTTCCGGTACTTAGGGATTCAGATAGTCAGGAGTTGGGGAACCTTACACCGGCTTAATCTAACAAGATTGGTGGAACAGATGGAGGAGGATTTTAAGAGATGGGACATGGTGCCCCTGTCACTGGTGGGTAGGGTGCAGGCGGTTAAAATGGTAGTCCTCCTGAGATTCCTCTTTGTGTTTCAGTGCCTTCCAGTGATGGTCACGAAGGCTTTTTTCAAGAGAATTGAGAAAAGTGTCATGAGTTTTGTGTGGGTCGGGAAGACCCCGAGAGTGAGGAGGGGGTTCTTGCAGCGTAGCAGGGATAGGGGGGGGCTGGCACTACCGAGCCTAAGTGAATACTACTGGGCCGCCAATATCTCAATGGTGTGTAAGTGGATGGGAGAAGGGAAGGGAGCGGCGTGGAAGAGATTGGAGATGGCGTCCTGCAAGGGAACCAGCCTACAAGCAATGGTGACGGCGCCGTTGCCGTTCTCCCCGAAGAAATACACCACAAGTCCAGTGGTGGTGGCAACATTAAAAATTTGGGGGCAGTGGAGACGACACAGGGGAAGGACGGGAGCCTCGGTGCGGTCCCCGATAAGAAATAACCATAGGTTTGTCCCGGGGAGAATGGATGGGGGATTTGGAGCATGGCAAAGAGCTGGGGTTGTGCAACCGAGAGATCTGTTCGTAGACGGGACGTTTGCGAGTCTGGGAGCGCTGACGGAAAAATATGGGTTGCCTCAAGGCATTTCGGTACATGCAACTGAGGGCTTTTGCGAGGCAACAGGTGAGGGAATTCCCGCAGCTCCCGACGCAGGAGGTCCAGGATAGAGTGATCTCGGGGACATGGGTGGGGGATGGTAGGGTGTCGGACATATACAGGGAAATGAGGGACGAGGGGGAGATCATGGTGGAGGAGTTGAAGGGGAAATGGGAAGAAGAGCTGGGGGAAGAGATTGAGGAGGGGCTGTGGGCTGATGCCCTAAGTAGGGTAAACTCGTCGTCCTCGTGCGCCAGGCTAAGCCTGATACAGTTCAAGGTTTTGCACAGGGCGCATATGACCGGAGCAAGGCTCAGTAAATTTTTCGGGGTAGAGGATAGGTGTGGGAGATGCTCGAGAAGCCCAGCAAACCACAAACACATGTTTTGGTCATGTCCGGCACTACAGGGGTTCTGGGTGGGGGTGGCAAAGGTGCTTTCGAAGGTGGTGGGGGTCCGGGTCGAGCCAAGCTGGGGGTTGGCTATATTTGGGGTTGCAGAAGAGCCGGGAGTGCAGGAGGCGAGAGAGACTGATGTTTTGGCCTTTGCGTCCCTAGTAGCCCGGCGAAGGATATTGCTTATGTGGAAGGAAGCCAAACCCCCGGGCGTGGAGACCTGGATAAATGACATGGCAGGGTTTATAAAACTAGAACGGATAAAGTTTGCACTAAGGGGTTCGGCTCAAGGGTTCACCAGGCGGTGGCAACCATTCATTGACTACCTCGCAGAACGATAAAAGAAATGGGAAGGTGACAGCAGCAACCCAGGGGGGAGGGCCCGGGTGGGTCCACAGGTATGTTTTTGTATAAATATTTGTACTAGGCTATGTATATTGGACTGTTTGATTTTATTTTGGAGAGTTATTATTTTTGATAGGGCAGTTGCCATTTAGTTTATATATTATTTATTTATTAAAAAAGGCCACTGTTATTTATACTGTTTTACTGTTGTAAAAAGGAAAACCTTTGTATTGTTTTGTTTGGCCAAAAAATTTGAATAAAATATATTTATAAAAAAGTAAAGCTAATAGAAAATAAATAATGGCTTTACTGAAAAATAAGAAAAACCACAATGAATTGAAAAAATGAAAAATCTGTGAAGAAAACAAATGTTAGAATAAAGACTTAACGAAAATGTAGCAATTTCTCTTCTTTGCTGCATAGAAATAAGTGATACATAATGCATAGCAGAATAAAAATTACTATTGACTGAAATATAAATCAGGTCAGGTTTGATTCAGCATAAAGCCTGAGAATAACAAAAAGACTGAACAGAACATGGGAAGAAAGAATGATTTGAAACAAGAGAGATTAAAAGTGAGATCATGAAGAAAAATCTCATTACTTGATGCATTTAATTTATAAGCAGTCAAATCAATCAACTAAAAACAAGTTGTATGGACTAACTTTTAGCACACCCTGTGTATTACAGTATGCATACATACTCTTGGACAGTCTGCACCACAGACTTTGTTATATTAAGAACGTTGGGGTACTAACACAGAAATGACAAATGTATAACAAATTAGCTACTTCCATCTACCAAAGACGTTCGAAAATGTTCACCATTAGGTCAATAGATGTAGGCAAACTCTGATGAAATACCAAGCTATACTTGAGCAGCAAAACTCCTGGTGTGTTCTCAATCAGCTAATCTCAGGGCAGGGGCACTAAAACTGGCAGCAGGGTCTGAAAGAAAACAAACGTTGAAAGGACATCCGTTCACGATTTTTATATTTTGACAATTGCCGGAAAGATGAATGTGTAGCTGTTAAGGAAGAATCGATTGGTCTTTGCAATGACGACTCTCAGTTAAACAAATTCTAATCACTCAGTCCAAGCTCAGACATTATGAATGGCTATTTGGTTAAGGCATCTGGTGGTTGGTGTCCATGGAACAGTAATCCAAAACAAATTTATTGCCTTCAGGACAGGGGGAAAAGAAAATTAAGTGAAGAAAAAAAGAATGTCAGACACCAAGCCTATTTTGTTTTTCAGGAGTTATTTCTGAAGCTGCTTAAATTATAAAATATTCAGGAGCAGTACCTAGAGTGAAGAATAAGAGGGGAGGGAAATCGGCTAAATGTAATTAATTCATATCTTTTAAAGAACAACTGTAGATAATTCTATCATGGATTCACTATCCATTGACATCGCAGATCCTTCGGTTGTAGTGGTAACCACTTTGCATGTTTTAATTCATCACAATTGCTTATTTCCCTGTTCTACAGGACAATACACCCTTTACACTGTTCTGCTGCTGAGTTTATATCCACAATTCTTTTCTCATGAAAAAGATAATAGAAACCATAAACAGAAAAATCTAGAAAACAACCCAAAGTGTATTTGGATTTGATGTTTTCATTAAAACGTTCCCGAACAACCAAAAAATGTAGACATGTCAATAGGACATGGGACAACATTGCTTATGGGTACACAATAAACTCAATAAAATACATAACACATGTACTTTATCATGTGTTTCCCCCCAAAAAACTTATGGGAGAGTAAGAATTGGCATGATTTTCACCTCAATCTTGTCACCGTATGATCATGTGGTAACATTGTAAAGACCAATTTTATTTTATTCTGTAATTAAACTATACAAAATATAATTCTAAGTAGAGAGAAGTAAATAAACGTACAAACTTACTGGTGATATTTTGCAGCATAACAAAGGATACTGCATCAGGTTATGAAATGAGGCTATAAGTTAAGTGATGTCTTGTACATTTTCTATTTAATGTTTTAGTTACACTGATACTTCATATAATGTCTCAAGGGCGGCATGTGGCGCAGTGGTTAGCACTGGGACTGCGGCGCTGAGGACCCGGGTCAAATCCCGGCCCCGGGCCACTGTCCGTGTGGAGTTTGCACATTCTCCCCATGTCTGTGTGGGTTTCACCCCCACAACCCAAAGATGTGCAGGTTCGGCAGATTGGCCACACTAAATTGCCCCTTAATTGGAGAAAAAATAATTGGGTTCTCTAAATTTAAAAAAAAAAGTATGTCCTCAAAACCTTCATATATGCTCTCAATTACATCGATTATTTCCATTTCAGCTGCTGGAAATTGTGCATATATGAGCTTGTGTTAACTTCCCAGTGAAAGTATTCCTAATAATGTAAACAAATATATATATTGTATGGTAATGCAACAGTATCTAGTTACAAATAGGCCCTTGTATTTTTGATATGCAGGAATAATATAAAGATAATTTTGGAATTTATTCAAAAAGATGACAACTGCTAGAAAGCAAAATTTAATTGGGTCAAAGTATTTTTCCAAAATATTAAGCAGTTAGAAATGGACATAGTTTTCATGACGTTATTAATAACATTAATTTCGTTAACAAATTCGGCTACATTCACTAAACTAACTCAAACATAAAATGTTTTTTTAAACTAATACGTTAGAATAACAAATTTTATATCAGTCTCTTTAAAAAAAAATAAACATGTAAAATTCTCAGGTATGGTTACTATACTCGTATTTGATAAAACTGTATGACATCCCTACTTGTGCACTTTAATCATTTTCAGTGATCATGAATCAGAATCATAATAGTACAGGAGGTCATTTTGCTCAAGTCCATGCTGCCTCTCTAAGAGTAATCAAATCAGTCCCATTCCTCTGCCCTATCCCCTTAGCACTGCAAGTTTATTTCTCTCAATATCCATCAATTTCCTTTCAAAATCATTCATTGTTTTTGCTTCCACCAACCCTGTATTGTAGTGAATTCAAGGTCATTGTCAGTCACTGCATAAAAAACTCATCCGTACACCCAACCTGCAGTTTTTGCCCAAACCCGAAATTTGTTTTTGTATTTCTATCATATCAGCTTTTCTGATGCGACTTATCTTGAGAGAGATCCATCATACCAGCACAAAGAGTCTTTTGAAACATTTGGAAATACAGCTCAGTTGCCTTTATTTTTAAAGTTTGCAGTTTTATAATAGATGGAGGTAAAGTATTATCTTAAATTTTAAGACTGTGCTCAACAATAGCACAATAGATATTCTTCAACCTCTCCGAAGACCCTTCATTAGATAAACTGTTTATTTTACAAAGAACTGTGATTAACGTTTATTGTTGTTCATCTGTTTTTGAATATTTATTGCAAAATCTGCTTGGAGGAATTTGAATGCGTGGAAGCTAAATAAATGGATGTGTGGTTATTAGCTTGGAGGGCTGAAGCCATCAGGTAATTTTAAAATTATTAACATTTCCTGCACATCATCAAGTTCAGTAACTCCTCCAAGTCAGTCCTCATTAAAGCCATCACCACTCATTACTTTAAGAAAAGTAATTTTGAAAAATGTACAAAAAGGAAAAAGCAATTCTTTTACAATGAAATTTGTAAAAAATAAATAAATAAAAAAGGAACCGTAATGAAATGCCGTGTTTAAACATTGTTCTGGTTACAAATCTCTCCAATGATTTTAGCCCTTCTAAAATCTTTCTTTCTGCATAATACAGCACACTTACTGCTGACATTAGTTCTAAGTAGTACTATATAGTACTAATATATATATATATATATATATATATATAGAGAGAGAGAGAGATATACACATGCATCGATGCAATTGCTTCTGGTTCATGCAAGAGGGAAACAAAAGAGTATAGCAATGTTATTTGTCCAAATTAGCCTGGATTGTTAAACGTATTTCAGTGTTGAAAGATTAGTATGATTGCAGGTCTGGTTAGTAAACTCTTTAGTCGAGAAAATATTTCAAAATAAAGGACGCCGCGAAATCCCTTTTAGTGTGAACAGGGCATCGGAAAAGTTTGCTTTAAACTGTTAAGTGTTTAGTGCTCTGGTAGGAAATAACCTGAATGTAAGCTCTCTCACTGAATCTTACCTTTTGATTTATAGAACTGACATTTTAATGATCTAAAAGGGGAAAATAAAACAATGAACATAATCACTTTGATACACGGTAGATATGTACAGGATAGGAAGGTTGAGTTTGGCATTTTCATAAATATCAAAGATCGTTGATATCAATGCCAGAAACCCAAGGCTAGAAAACAAACCTATGAATATAAATAGTGATGCAGTTTTATTTGTTCCATTTTTGGTCAACATTTCTTTTTTAAAAAAAAAAAGCTTGTTGCATTTTTAGGAAATGCAATCAACTATACCTTGACTTTATTTTTTAAAAAGGCGGGAGACAAATCTTCCATGTTCAATTGAAAATAAAATACAAAACCCAAAAAGCCCTTTCCAGAATGAGAAACTACAGATTAAATAATTAAATTAGAATTCCACAGAAATGACAGTTTCTCTTGCCAATTTTGGCGAACTCTGAAACCAGCTGTATATGGGTAGATTTATATTCACTTCACAATTGGTTTACAAAATTATAAAGTATTGTAGGTATTGTTTAGTCCATCCAGGCATTATAGATAGGAACACCATAATTAAAGAAAGGAAAAAGAGTACAGCAGGTAAGTTGTCACCTCAACTATTTGCAATTAAGCCAACAGTAATATATATTTTTTTATTAATCAAATGCTATAAATCCAAAATGTGGAAAAGTGCATCTAATATTTAGGGAATTCATTTATCACAAAGTCAAACTCAAGATAAAATATTTGTTGTTACCTGAATCAGATGGCAAGTTGTGACAAGGGGCTGGACAGAAGACTTGGGCAGCAAAATCCTCAAAAGTGGTTGGTTCCTGGTGGTGTTGTACAATTGTTTCCAGGTATCGAGCTCTCTCCTCATAGCTGGCATTAGAGTTAAGTATAAATAAATTAATTACATCAACCAATATATTAAAGTTCAAAGTAGACAATTATAAACTTTAATCATAACTATAAACTGTGTTTCCATCCTTGGAAATGTTTGGCGAAGTCCTCGCTTGACACATATAATGGAAACTTTTGAACTGTAATGGAATACGAGAAAAATTAAAATAACGGCAAGCTTCTCTCCATTCTAAACCAGGTTAAAGTCCGACAGGTTTGTTTCAAATCACTAGCTTTCGGAGCACTGCTCCTTCCTCAGATTTGGACTTTAACCTGGTGTTGTAAGACTTTTTACTGTGCTCATCCCAGTCCAACACCAGCATCTCCACATCCATTCTAAACAACAGCATAAAGCAATGTTGGTGAAATACAGGGGAAAGTTCCCTACTCTACCCAAAAGTGAGGCTAAAACCTTTTAGGAAAGATGTGAAGGATGAAAGATTCCAAGAGAGTACAGAAAAGACTCATGAGAATATTTCTAGGGATAAGGAACTTCAGTTACGTAGATATATGGAGGATTTGCTGTTTTCCCTTGAGAGAAAAGTGATGTATCCGATTCCCCTCCTACTCCATAGAATATAAACTCCCCGGTAATTGAGGGGGGCAAAGGCTTCTCCCTGACTTGGAGGAGCATCACAGTCTTTAAACCCTGGCCTGGGTGCAGGTCAGGGAGGGTGTCCCTTCAGGGTGAGCTGCTTTAGTACTACTGGTTACTTGTGTATAGTATAAATAAACCCCGTGCTTATCCAGCCTACCATGTGTTTGGCTATTACACTGGAGACGAGGATAAAGTGGAGCTGCCGCAGCCATCAGGTTTGTCACCACAGACATGCTTCATCTAGGCTTGGAGAGGCCTCTGCCCGAGCAATGGTGCTTATCGGTAAGTTGGAGCCATTCGACACTGTTTGGGCCCATTACGTCGCCCGAGTGCAACTTGTTTTTTGTACCAACGGCATTGCGGGTGATGAACGACAGACTGTCACGTTACTGACCCCCGTTGGCGGTCTCACCTGCGCGTTGATTAAAAGCCTTGCCTACCCGGACACGTTGCTGTTCCCGACATTGGTCGAAGGGCATTTGACCCTGCAGCCCCCAATGATGGTCTGGAGATTCAGATTCCATACAGCCTCGCAGGCCCCGACTGAGTCCAACGGCTAAAGACGCTCATCATTTCTGCGAATTTCGGGCCGCCTGTGCTGTTTTGTCTGCGGGCTACGGGACAGAGAAACACAGCAAACGTTGCTCATGGAAACTCCCCTGACCTTCCAGCGAGCAGTGGATATCGCACTGTCCTGGAAGAGTGCGGCCTCCAGGAAATTCAGGGCCTAGCGGTGCTCACCATCGGACTTCAGAATGACCGCAGCTGGCACTACTGGAAGTGAAGAACCAGAGCCTCCGCGAGGAGGGTCCCGCCACAGGTCCCATGGCTGTTGCCGTGACTCGCCCAGGAGCAACCGCGAAGCCTCCCCCAATCAAACATGCCAAGGTGGCAGCCGCTGGAGTTGAGTGGCAGTCTGTGACCAGGAGAGAGGCTCCTGGAGGTCACGTGGGGAAGCTGTTCCCCAGCAACCGGCCAAACGCTATTCCGCCCCCCGCCCCCACGGAGTCAGAGGTGCTGCGTAGATAACCAAGAAATGGAAGACACTTGGTCTTCCATGATAACCACTGTACCATTTCTACATGCATCCGTTATTTCTTTGCTTATTGCCTGCCCTACCATCCTGTTACTATTTGGTGGCCTATAGACTACTCCTATCAGTGACCTTTTCACCTTACTATTCCTGATTTCCACCCAAATTAATTCAACCTTGTCCTCCATAGCACCAATATCATCCCTTACTATTGCCACTACATTGTGTAACGGGCCCCAGGATCGCACCTAGCTGAGTTACGCTGTAAGTAAATGTCGACCCCACCGAGATGGAACTCGACACCGAGGTGGCACTCTCAGTGAGCAGCCATCAGATGTTCAGATCGGCCTTTGGACGCTGGAACTTGGGACACGGGAGCCAGGTTGGCTATTTACCAGGGAGCCTTTGGCCATAGAGAGCACCACCCATGTGCCTGTGTCTGTACATGTATGTCGGCATGTTGGTGGTGGTCCCGGTGACTGGCCCAGATTGGCTACATCGCTTGCAGTTGGATTGGCAGCGCGTATGCCATCCAGAAGGAATTCTGGACTGGTTCCTGGGAGTCTTCGCCGAGGGTCTCGGTACCATAAAAGGGATGGTTGCCATGATCAGTGTGGACAAGAATGCTCAGCCCCGCTATTTTCGCGTCAGCTCAGTGCCATGCACACTGTGCTCCAAAGTTGACCCCCCGGGCTGGACCGGTTGGAGTGTTTGGTCACCATCTGCCCGTCCACTTCGCAGATTGGGCTGAGTCTGTGGTCCCGGTATCGAAGCCAGACGGTTCCGTACATCTCTGTGGAGACTATAAAATGATTGTGAATCGGGTATCCCGCCTCGACCGTTACCCGGTCCCTCCTATCGAGGTCTTGTATGCGAAGCTCAACGGTGTTGGATGGGTCCTAGCACACTGAATGCAGACAGCTTGAATGGCTGATGGCCTTTGCATCTTGCACGCTCACCAATGCAGAGCGGAATTAGGCGCAAGTTGAGAAGGAAGGCTTGGCCGTCGTGTTTGCAGTATGGAAATTCCACCAGTATGTTTACGAGGGGATATGCTGTTACAATTTATACGGACCACACATCCTTACTGGGATTACTTAAAGGGGATCAGGTGATCCCTTCGATTGCATCTTCCCGGGTCCAACAGTTGGCTTTGCTCCAAGCAGCCTATGAGTATAGCCTGGAACACTGCCCCGGTACGAGGATACCGCACACGACACCTTGAGCCATCTGCCCCTCTCCACGAGACCGCTGGCGCCCACTTTGGCCAGAAAGGTAATTGCAGCTCTCCATTTCACGGACACCTTGCCAGTTAAGGCAGCTTGCATAAAGGAGTGGGCCCAGACAGACCCGCAATTATCGCTGGTCCACCATATGGTTCAACACTGGTCCCAGCATACAACACTGCCAGATGATCTGTGGGACTACACCATGAAGCTCCCGGAGTTGGGCATGGAAGATGGCATCCTATTGTGGGGGACACGGGTGGTCGTCCCAGAGCAGGATCCTGTCTTTGCTAAAGGACCTCCATAATGGGTACCCAAGGTTGGTCGAAATGAAGATGCTGGCTTGCAGCTACGTTTGGTGACTTGGAATGGTCTTGGAAATTGAGGGACTGGCCCAGCACTGTGGCCCTTGCCAACAACACGGTTCCAATGCACCCTGGGGAATGGCCGGGAAAGCCTTGGTCCCGCATCCACGTGGACTTTGCCGGCCCATTCCAGAGGGCGACATTCCTTGTCCTGGTGGATGCCCACTGCAAATGGTCCAAGATGTACTGAGTACAGATCATGATCGACTGTGGACAGACTGCTACATTTTTAGTACCCATGGGATTCCCGAAGTCCTGGTGTCCGATAACGGGGCAGCGTTCACCAATCTAGACTTTCAAATCGTTCATGGCTGCAAATGGAATCCAGCACCTGAGAACTGCCCGCACCACCCTGCCTCCAACGGGTTGGCCGTGCAGGCGGTCCAGACTTTGAAGCAGGCTTTGAAAAAGATGACTGCCGGATCTTGGGAGACACGGCTGGCTCGTTTCCTTTTTAGCTATCGGACGACCCAGCATGCCACCACTGGGGTTGCACTGCCGGAGTTACGCATTACGGTGGCTCAGAACTCACCTCAGCCTCGTTTTTCCCATTGCCGGTGTGCGGATCCGCCAATGGCAGGATCGCTCCAAGACGGACTTGCATCGGAGCATGCAGCTGTGCACCTTTGAGCCTGGCGACACGGTCTATGTTCATAATTTTGGCGGAGGACCTGCACGGATCCCTGGCATGGACCTCCGGGCGATGGTTCCGATCTCTTACTCGGTCCATATCCAAGGGTGTGAAGCCAGCCGCCACCTGGAACACATCCGGTGCCACACGCAGGAACCACTGGAATAGGTCCAGGGTGCCCTGACCTGGTCAGTGTGCGATTACCCTCGCCATCTAGCCACCCCCCCTCCCCCCACCCAAGGCACCACTGGTATCAGCGCACAGCTCGCCGTCGCCACCGCCTGTCTGGCACCAGGAGGCCAAAGTGCCTGATGCATCCACCATATCCGACGATGACTCGGACATGGATACCAGCCCGCCCGCCGACAGCAGCAGGCGCCTTTGGCACCAGCACCTTTAATGGCCGCGGCGTTCCCACTCGGCGCTACACAGAAATGATGGTTGCCGGTATGCTACATAATAATAATAAATCTTTATTGTCACAAGTAGGCTTACATTAACACTGCAATGAAGTTACTGTGAAAAGCCATGCCTCCCAGGCTGGCATTGCTGCTGCCAAACCACTGTCCGCTCCCCAAGTGAATGAGGGAACCTCCACCTGTGGCAATGGACGTTTCCCCAGACTTTGGGGTGGGGGTGGTGGCCTTTTGAGGAAGAGAGTTCCGAGGACACTCAATCCTTCTTTCTCCTCACTTCAGTTGTAGGTAGGCGACATTTTAAAATATTGGTCGCCAGTACTAGATTCTCCTGCAAGGGCAAACATCCTCTCCACATTGACCTTATCAAGACTCCTCAGGATCTTATGTTTCAATCATGTCACCTCTTACTCTTCTAAACTCCAGCAGATACAAGCCTAACCCATTCCAACCTTTCCTTTCAAGTCAACCAGCCCAATCCAGGTATTAGTTTAGTAAACCTTCCATGAACTATTTCCAATGTACTTATATCCTTTTTGAAGTACACCAATACTGTACACAGTGCTAATTTCGATATACAGAGGGTCATTCCCCTTGAACACAGCAGGCAGCCAGTGCTGTTGACTCTTCCTTAGATACAATTGAGTATAATTAACAAATCACCATCCAGCTCCTGTTCATCTTTAACCTTTAAGTACTGGATGCTTAACATTCAATAAAAAGAACATTAGATTTTAACAGGCTCCCTTCTTTTCTTTTAAGGTAACTTTATAAGTAAAATAATCTTCATACATTAAAAAAAAGAAAATACATGTTATCTTATTATACAGTCTTTGACACAATCCAAATCCCCCTTTTTCTTAAATAAGATACAAAAAAATTAAGATTATAGCTTGAAAATGTTTAAGTTGTCACAATCCATTATAATTTATTATTATATTATTATTATTACCAGGCAACCCTCATCGAGAATATTCAACATTTTTTTTTCAGAACAAGCAGTTCTCTGTAAAGCAATCAGATAGCTGGTGATTTGCATCAACCCATTTAACTTTGGAAATTTCCTTTCTTTCTAATACTCTTTGTTAAGCACTCTGTGGACACATAGACGTTCCTTTAAAATACTGTAAATATACAGCCATATCTGTCACCTCTAGTAGTGCAATTGTCTCCACAGCCAAGGTACTTTTAGCTACTCTTTTTACCTTTTTTGATTCTCAAGCTAAATGGGCAACATGTATTGTTTCTTCCCACTAAAAATATAATCAATCCTGCTGTACTTGAATAACCTTTGGGCAGGTTAGCGTGTGAGCCATCATTAAAAATAATACATTTTGTCCCTTCTGGGCCACCTAGATCTGGAAATCTGATCGTACATTTGTCTGAGCTTAATTTATTCAATGTCCTATTTGCTGATAGCACTTCTGCAACAGTAGCACATTCCAGCATGCTGCTGAATTCTAATACATCACAGTCTAGTTTGTGGGCATAACCAGTTTAATTGTCCAATTAAGCTTCTCAGCAGATCTGCTTATTCCTTAGTTGCAGTGGCTTCCACTCGCAAGGACCTAGTCTGATCTATCGGGATCCTATTAACAATCTCTAGGTAAGACTGTTGAGTCAAGGTTATTCCCAATTTACTCTGCCTAATAACCAACTCAATGCACTTAAAAAGCTCCTGAAGCCAGACTTCCAATTTTGAATTCCTTCATAATTTTATTTATTATGAATGCCGTAAGATCCCCCCACCCCGCCGCACAGAAAATCATCTATGTGCAAGAAAATGCATGCTGTAGACATAAATTTCCCCTCTATATTTCCAGCTTCTTTTGGGCGCTTTAAAAATATTTCTTTGAAATTGTTCCACTTGCAAAAATGCTGCGTTAAATCAACTGATTTACAATCCCAAGAGCATTTCACTAGAAGTGATAGGAAAATCCTCAAACTTTTACCTGCTGTTGAGGAGTTTGCTCTAATCTTCTGGCCACCCTGTTGTTCCTCGAATCCCCAAGTCACCAGTCTAGCCTGAGCTTTAGATATCCCATTGGGAAGTACTTTCTCTATACATATCCATCTGTGGGACAATGCTGGTTGCCCTTTGTTTGGCACCGCCGTGTAAACAGCAAACTCTCTTCAACTGTCAAGTTCGTTTTGTTTGACTCCTTTCTTAAATTGCCATCTAACTTATTTGTGGCCGCAGGGTCTGTCGGAGGTCTCCTACTTTTTTTGCCACTCCTCACCTGTTCTGTGGTCATCCCCTACTACATGTTCCTTTTTGGACTGTCGCTACCTGACCTATTCCTTCTGCTGCTAGGCATCCTTTCAGACGTTCTGCATTTCTTGCTTCACCTGTGAAGACCATCAGACCCACTGCCTGAACTTGTACGACATTTCTTGGCTTTCCACATTTTCACTTCCCTCTGCCAATCCATTGATCTGATATTCTGCCCCTTGTCTTGTATATTCAGCCGTATTTTGCATTCCCTCATGGCCTTTCCTGCCCGTACGACTATGCTGGCTTCTGAGTACTCACTAGCCTTTTCCAGCATATATGTCATCCTAGCTCCAATGTTTAGTAGCTGAACTCTGTAACAAATTGGCCCGCCCTGATAGTCATTATCACTGGCTTTATTCTCAGTTGGTCCGTGATCTAACCCAATCTGTGGATTGTATAGATCTGACATATGTGTGTGTGAGGTGCATGTGCTTCTTCAGTGGCCCCATCCTGTTCGGAATCTATAAAAATAAGTATAGTCAGTACCAATTAACCTTGAAGAATGTACTCGACAGTTGGCTTCTTGTGTTGTACAATCACGGTTTTTCCATCATCGATGACTTTGTCAGGGTCCTTCCAGACTTTTTGACGTTCTCTTTTGTAATAAATTGTTTCTCCTTGTCAAAATTGTACTCCCGGTGGCCTTATACGGTGCAGTAAGGTTCGCGAAATTTTCTCTGTAACCTCAGCTTTAAAGAAAGTTTTCCTGTACCCCTCCCACCATCTGCAAAGAATTACAACATAACTAGGAGTAGGCAATTCAGCTCCTCAAGCCTGCTCCACCATTCAATACAATTATGGCAGATCTTATCTCTGCCTCAACTCACTTTCCAACCTGATCTCCATAATCCTTCAAACCATTACGGATTACATATCTGTCAATCTCTTCCTTACAATTGCATCTCTTGCAATTGTGCTAACCACTATGCTACGTGGGACAGCACGAGGGTCCCAGGTTCGATTCCCGGCTTGGGTCCCTGTCTGTGCGGAGTCTACACGTTCTCCCCGTGTGTGCGTGGGTTTCCACCGGGTGCTCCGGTTTCCTCCCACAGTCCAAAGATGTGCAGGTTAGGTGGATTGGCCATGCTAAATTGCCCTTAAGTGTCCAAAATTGCCCTTAGTGTTGGGTGGGGTTACTGGGTTGTGGGGATAGGGGGAGGTGTGGGCTTGGGTAGGGTGCTCTTTCCAGGAGCCGGTGCAGACTCGATGGGCTGAATGGCCTCCTTCTGCACTGTAGATTCTATGATTTACTTAATGTCTCAACATCCACTGTATTTTGGGGTAGTGAATTCCACAGATTCACGATCCTTTGAGAAGTAATTTCTCCTCATCTGTTTTAAATCTGTTCTCCCTTATCCTAAAACTGTTACCTCTTGATCTAGAGTGCCCAACAAAAGGAAACATCCTCTCTACATCTACTTTGTCAATTCCAATCACCTTCTTATATTAGATCTCCTCTCATTCTTCTAAACTCGATAGACCATAAGCCTAAACTAGTCAATCTCTCTTCATAAGACAAACCCCTCATCTCTGGGATCAATCTAGTGAATCTCCTCTGAACTGCCTCAAATGCAACTACATCTCTCCTCAAGTAAGGGAACTAAAACTATACATAGTACTCGAGGTGCGGTCTCACCAATGCCTTGTACAGTTGCAACAAAACTTCCCTACTTTTAGCCTCTATTCCTTAAGCAATAAATGCCAAAATTCCATTTGCCTTCCTTATTACCTGCTGTACCTGCAGACTAGTTTTAAGTGATTCATGCACGAGGACACCCAGATCCCTCTGCACCGAAGCACTAAGTGTCTCTCCATTTAGATAATAAGTTGCCTTTTTATTTTTCCAACCAAAATGGATAACCTCACATTTATCCATGTTAAACTGCCACCCTGGCACTCCCACCCTGGCAGTGTTTTGCAGTGCCACCCAGGCACCTTGGCATTGCCAAAGTTCCCATGTTCTAGGTGGAAGGCCAGGGGGCAACCCTGCTCTGTCCCTGACCATCCAGGGGCCTCCGATGGCCCAGGACACTGCCAAGGTGACATTCCGGCTGGTCCACGCTTATGAGGACCGGTACTGAACAGCATCCGGCCACGGACTCCTTGGGGAGACCGTGAGATATCGGGAGGCCAGTAGAGTACATCTAAGTAAGCGGGATCCTGATTGCGCTGCCTCGCGAGGTCGGGGTAGATCCCGTGATGCGTACTGGCTGTAGGAATCCCGCGAGAGGCTTCTCCCGGCATCTCCGGCCCATTCGGGGATGATGCAGCCGGTAGATTGAGCCCCTTATTTCTTTATTGCAGCTTGCTATTGCGCCTATTTTAGAGTCATCTGAAAATGTGGCTGTGGTACGTTCTTCCCAGCATCCAAGTCATTAATATAAATTGTAATTAGTTGGCGCCTGAGGATCGAAATCTATGGCACCCCACTAGTTACATCTCGCCAACCAGAAAAATATTAATTTATCCAGACTCTCTGCTTTCTGTTAGCCAGTCCTCTATCCAAGCTAATAGATTACGCCTAACTCCATGTGATCTTACCTTTTGTGTGGACACCGTGTCAAATGCTTTCGGAAGTCCAGATATACATCTACAAAGATCCGCATTATCTACTTTGCTTGTTACATCTTCAAGGAACTTTGGCAACGTAGTGAAACACGATTTACCCTGCTTAAAACCATGCTGATTCTGATGGATTGCGTTTTGACTTTCAAAATGTCCTGTTATTTCCGTAATAATGGATTCCAACAATTTCCCAAAGACAAGATTTAAACTAACTGGTTTATTCTTTTCTTACTTTCTGCCTCCCTCCCTTTTTGAACAAGAGCGTTATATTGGCATTTTTCTAATCTATTGGAACCTTTCCCGCATCTAGGGATTTTTGGATTATTATAACATTTTCCCTATTGATGATGATTGTTCTAAGTTCCTCCCTTTCTATTACCTCTGTATTACCGGTTACTATTGGGATGACACTAGTGTCCTCCACTGTGAAAACTGAGGCAAAATACTGATGTGGTATCCCTATTTCTGTGTTCACAACTTTTAACTCCCCTGTCTCAGCATCCAAGGGCCCAACATTCACTTTAGCTACTCTCTTCCCCTTTATATACTTATGTTGCACTAGTGATTTTCCATAATTTACCGTTGCTCTTTTTATTACTTCTTTTAGTAACCCTTTGTTTATCTTTAAGTTTCCCAATCTTCCAGCTTGTCACTGGCCTTTGCAAGATGGTATGCCTTAGTTTTTGTTTTTTATGCTAGCTTTAACTTCCTTGCTTAACCTTGGTCCGAGGAAACAGAAGAACTCCTATGTGACTGCTTGGAGTCAGTGGACAGGTCCATATTTAAGAACTCAGCGGCCAACCTAGACGAGTATGCCACCACTTTTACAGACTTCATCAGTAAGTGTGTCGATGATTGCGTGCCGAAGAAGGTAGCATGTGCGTTCCACAACCAGAAACCATGGTTTAACTGGGAGGTCCACTCCCTACTGAAGCCCAGGTCTGAGGCATTTAAGACAGATGACCCTGACCTTTACAAGAAATCTAGGTACGACCTCCGCAAAGCCATCAAAGGTGCAGAGATGGTGATGGTTGACAGCTTCAAGTTCCTAGGTGTACACATCACCAATCTGTCCTGGTCCACCCAGATTGACGCTATGACCAAGAAAGCACAACAGCACCAATTTTTACAGATGCACCATAGAAAGCATCCTATCAGGCTGCATTACAGCTTGGTATGGTAACTGCTCAGCCTAAGATCGTAAGAAACTACAGAGAGTCGTGAACACAGCCCAGACCATCATGCAAACCCGCCTCCCATATAGTGACTCTTTGTACACCTCCCACTGCCTTGGGAAAGCGGGCAGCATAATCAAAGACCCCTCCCACCTGGGTTATTCTCTCTTCCAACCTCTTCCATCGGGCAGAAGATACAAAAGTCTGAGACCACGCACTAAAAGATTCAAAAACAGCTTCTTCCACGCTGTTACCAGACTCCTAAATGACCCTCTTACAGACTGAACTTATCTCTCTACGCATCTTCTCTACTGTTATAGCACTATACTCCGGACACTTCATCTGATGTCTATGTATTTACATTATGTATTTATCATGTCCTAGGTTTCTTCATGCATGGAATAATCTTCCTGGACTGTACGCAGAACAACTTTTCACTGTACCTCGGTACACATCACTATGATTCTACTTCTGGATCTCCCGTACCTATATCATTTCTCACTACAGCACTGATCTCCTCCTTTACTAACAAAAAAGCTCTGCAATAAGCCCACTGCCTATACTTCCGAAATACTGAGTACCCTTGGATATTAAATTCCCAGACCTGGTCTCCTTGTAACTATGTCTCAGGGCTGGTTTAGCACACTGGGATAAATAGCTGGGTTTTAAAGCAGACCAAGGCAGGCCAGCAGCACGGTTCAATTCCTGTACCAGCCACCCGAACAGGCGTCAGAATGTGGCGACTAGGGGTTTTCACAGTAACTTCATCTGAAGCCTAGTTGTGACAATAAGCGATGTTCATTTTCATTTCATTTTTTCATTCAGTAATCGTCCTCAAATCATGTCCCTTTGTCTATTTGTGCTGTTAACTCCTTGATTTTATTCCGAATTCTTTCTGCATTCAGATACAAAGCCTTTATGTTTGTCCTATTATCAAATTCCCTACTCTTAAGATTCCTTGGTGCTTTATGACGTTCACATGTTCTGTCCTTCCCTTTTGTTTTCTGGTAACAAGCAGCCTCATCACTAACTTGCACTCCTACCTTCTCCTTTAACTTTAATCTTCCAATTTTCCATGCAACTGAACCCTCCCCATCACTGTTAAGTTTAAAGCTCTATCTGCAGCCCTAATTATGTGATTCACCAGGGCTCTGGTCTCAGCATGATTCAGATGGAGCCCGTCCCATTGGAATAGCTTCCTCCTTCCCCAGTACTGTTGTGAGAAGCTCATTTCTCATACTGTTGCCAGTGGTCCCATTAATTTGAATCCATTTCATCCACACCAATCTCTGAGCCATGCATTTACCTCTTTTATCTTATTGACCTTGTACAATTAGCTCATGGCTCAGGTAGTAATCCAGAGACGATTACCTTTTTGGTTCTACTTTTTAAACTTAGCCCCTAGCTGCTCACATTCCCTCTGTTCTACCTATATCGTTGGTATCTATATAGATCATGAAACTAGATCTTTCCCCTCCCACTCCAAGTTCCTCTACAGCCCAGTTGAGATATCCCGAACCCTAGCACCAGGTAGGTAGCACAGCCTTCGGGACTCTCGATCCTGGCCACGGAGAACAGTGTCTATCCCTCTAACTATACTATCCCCAATTACCGCTACATTTCTCTTTACTCTCTCGCTCCACCCCCACCCCCCCACCCCTCCCACCTCCCCCACCCCCCTCCTTTGAACAGCTCCCTGTGCTATGATGGTATGGTCAGTTTGATCATCCTTCCTACAGTCCCTGCTTTTGTCCACACAGGGAGCAAGAATCTTGAACCTGTTGGACAAGTACAAGGGCTCCTTCAACCCTACCTCCTGGGTCCCTCTACCTGCTTCACTCAGTCACACCCACCTGTCCTGCTCACCGGCTGAATTCAAGATAGTTAATCTAAGGGGTGTGACTGTCTACTGAAATACAGAATCCAGGTAACTTTCCCCATCCCTGATGTGTCACAGCATCTGAAGCTCAGACTTCAACTCATCTGAAGCTCAGACTTCAACTCATCAACTCTGAGCCAGAGTTCCTCGGGCAACACTTGCTTCATGAGTGGTCACTGGGAACCACAATAGGGCCCACCAGCTCCCACATTATGCAGGTACAACACATCGCCTGACCCAGAATCTCTTTTAATTTGTCTTAAATTTGTTTTAAAAAAAAAAAAATCTTCCGACTTGTCTTGAGTTTTTTTAATCTGCAAAATATTTCTCCTATTTACCGTTAATCTGAAAGCAACATAGAATAGGAAATTCAAACTGGCAGTCACTTACCAATCAATGAGCTTATGGTTTTCCTGTAATGTCACTCTTTGTTTTTCCCCCCCCACTGTGTTTATGGTGTGCTCTCTGCCCCACAGATCCCTTCCTCCCCCCCGCTGTTTTAACTGGCCGAGTCTGTCTCTACGCGTTGTTTCTCATTCTGAAGCTGCTCTCCTTACTCCTGCTGTTTTAACTCGCTGGGTCCGCCTCTCTCCGATCTGCTTCTTGCTCTGAAGCTTTGCAATTTACAATCTCGTTGCTTGTCCAATATTTTAAATAACATATCGTCTCACATGGACCATTATTGAAATCTGAACCTGAGAGCAGCAGTTCTTCTTGGGAAACACTTCAGAACAAAAAAATCCCCCAAACTGGCGAGAAAGAACTGCTGCTCTACAGAGAACGTACTTCAAAGGTTTTTTTATTTTTGTCTTTTAAAATAAATTTAGAGTACCCAACTCATTTTTTCCATTTAAGGGGCAATTTAGTGTGGCCAATCCACCTACCCTGCACATCTTTGGATTGTGAAGGTGAAACCACGCAAACACGGGGAGAATGTGCAAACTCCAGATGGACAGTGACCCAGGGCCAGGATCGAACCTGGGACCTCGGCGTCGTGAAGCAGCAATGCTATCCACTGTGCTACCGTACTGCCCGGAGTACTTCAGAGTTAATGGGCCCCTATAACTGCTTGGACCTATCAATCAAGAGGCTTTTAAAAGACAATGGTCCATGAAATTGAGTGTAAACAATGCAGTTCAAAACTTAGGCTTCTAGGCATGCACACAGGCTTGAAAATAAATAAAATTGACTGTGAAAAAAAATCACTTCAAAGGATTTCTTTTCAAACGGAAGACTTTTAACGTCATCTCACAGATCTTTCATTTTATCACATTGCAGACAGTTTAAAGCTTTTAAGGTTATAGATGAGAAGATTTTCACTCACTTCTCAGAGGCCTTTCACCCTAATATGTTGAAAGACAGTTTAAAGGGTTGGAAGGGTGCAGATGGGAAGACCAGCCATATAAACCCCATCCCAGGAACGACCCTGACCTGAGCGCCTCGGCCTGCCCAAGCCCCTCCCCTCGGTTTTCCTGTTGGTGGGAACACTTAGTTTTCAAACGGGAGAATTGCGGCCCTTATGTCACACAATAAACATGGCCAACAGATTTAAGTCTGTATCAGCTGCATGAATATAGAAAGGGATTTATTATGACATCTTGTTCAGTCCAGCCAATACAGTCGGCAGCATGTCTTAGCAACTATATTTACAAAAATGGTTGGGAAAATGCCAGTTTTAAAATAAAACATCTTTCTAGTTGAAATAAAACAAGCAGGAACAAGTTAAGTTTCATAATACAGATGGCAATGTGCTCTTACAAAAGACTTAAGCTGTTAATTATTTTCATTTGTAGATTAAGTGGCCTGGAGACAGAAAATATTTTTGCTACTTCAGATCAACAGCTATGCAGCATGTAGAGTGTACATTTGGAACACCAGGTAATAAACTACTTAATCAGAGAGACAAGAAAATACATGCTGATGTCATGACTTGCAGTCCCCGTTTCAAAAACTGGTTCAATAATATACCACAATATTTTTTACATTTGTGCTTGAATATCAATTAACTTTTAAAACTACACTTTCAAACCATATTAATTTCAGCAGAATCCTCACATTCCTCATGGTCCCAACATTAGAAATTAATTGACTGGGGAGTGCCTCACAGGTTGTGCTAGTATTCATGCATACTGCTCCTTTTCGGAGTTCAGGGCAAGGTGTAGCCAGCAGTGAAATTAGGTCTTCTGGCGGTGCATTCTGTTGTTCAAATAATGGCAGCCATAGGTTAATTACTTCGGGAGGGTAGCCATAAGAATCAAAGTGGCAGATTGAGAAAGTAGTTAAAAAGGCAAATGGGATTCTAGTTCGGTTTAGTCATTCCGATTTAGCTGTTGGCTGGACAGCTGGTTTGTGATACAGAGCACGGCCAACAGCGTGGGTTCAATTCCCGTACGGCGAAGATGGTGAAATTTGAATTTAATGGAAAGAAATCTGGAATTACACGCTAATAACGACCCTGAAACCATGGTCGATTGTTGCATAGAAACCCATCTGGTTCACTAATATCCTTGAGGGAAGGAAATCTGCCGTCTTTACCTGGTCTGACCTACATGTGACTCTAGACCCACAGCAATATGGTTGACTCTTAATTGCCCATCAGGGGATGAGGAATAAATGCTGGCCCTACCAAGACGCCCATACAAACAGAAAAAAAAAACAGACGCAGAACAGTATCTCACTCTATTCTCAAGACCTGTGTCAACGCCAGGATCCGTTTCAAAGACTGCCAAACAGAACACTGTTCCATTTGGGGAGACACCAATTCTCTGGTGTGTTCTTAATTGCCAAGCATAAATCACAGGTTCATCCAATTCCATTGCAATTAGTTTCTATTTATCCTTTGCTTCTTAGTTGTTCATCTCCTTAGCAACGTCAGGCCACATGGACACTTCTTGGAGCTTAATGATGCCGTAATCAGGAAATCAAAAACTCCTGTTTCACATTCCTCAGTCCAATTTTGTCTTAAATGGGTATCACACAAAAGATAATATTGGCTTTTCTCAATACATGGATTATCACAGCCAATATGAGGGAAACTGTTCTTTTTTTATAAACACAATGGTTAGGATTTGGAATGTACTGCCTGAGAGTTTGGGGGAGGCAGATAGAATCGGGGCCAAAAAGAAAATTTGATAAGCAGATGAAGATAAAGAAAATCCAGGGCTACGGAGAAGGGGGCAGGGGAATGGACAGCTGAGTTGCTTTCATAGAGAGCCGGTATGGCTGTAACCTGCTTAATGGTCTCTTTCTGTGCTTTAACTATTCTATGACTCTTTTAAAATAGCTTGCTGGTATATGCCACAACACATTTTTGAACAGGTCAGACGGAAAGCAGGAAAATAAATAGATTTTCTTCAGTTTTGGTTTGCCATGAGTTTTAAGAGTGTTCATCAGGGACCTTATTTTGCTAGTTTCAGGCCTGTTCAGCTTTACCCTCCAATATATATTGTAAAATACCGAGACCTTTCTGCAACTAGCTGATGTGTGGGTGACTGAGTAATTGCCATTATAACACAAAATAGAGATTAACATATGAATAGCTTGGACCTTTTCAGTTAATCTTTTAATCCCTTATCTGCTTTTAACATTTTTATAACCTTCTTTATTTACAATGTCACTTAATTTTCTCACTTATCCTGTGTACTATTCTTTTTATTAATGTTATTTGTTTCCAACATAAAACATTCTGTATGCTATGACTTAATATCTAAAATAAGATAATTGATTGGACAATACTAACTTCACAATAAATATTTGACTTGAATTCTAGAAATGCACAAGTTGCTACTGTAACAAGATATTTCAAGTGATACTATACAGCAATGCAATAAAAGCCAAATGAAGTGATTGTGTGGCTCTGCATTTTTACAGCTTTACTCAAAAAAGTATTTTCTCTCTGCAGCTTCACAGCTGTAGAATTGCTAGAGCTAATAGTGCCCTGTTCACAGCAGTGTTTCTCGCAGCGAAAATGTGGGGCTCCTGCATTACCAGAAAGTAATTTTCTGTTAAAAATAGGATTATTGGAGCTCCCACCTACTGTGCTTTTCATTCAGAGAGATGTACTCGACTGAGAGCCATCTCTCGAAAAATTAGGCTTGAAGTAAGGATACAGAAATGAGCTTGTTAGCACATTAGAAGTGCAGTATCGTAGGGCTACAGAAAATTCCCAGTGGAGTGATAATTTATCTTTTCATACATGCTGGTACACATAGCTTCCCAATTGATCATTCTTTTCACTCAGGATGTACCACTAGGAAGAACAGATACGAAGATCCATAGCAAAGCTACCTATCATCATTACAAGAATTCCTAAAGTCCACTGGAACAGGAGGTGGACAGTTTCATGAAAAAGACATAAGATTTATCCTTGTCCCTATATGGAACAATCCACATTTCTAAGTGAGAATAGGTATCAATGAAATAGGTTTTGGAGTTGCAATGTGATTAATCGCACACATTAACAGATTCTTTCTACGAGTTGTCATCTGGAAATAACATCAATGAAATTTAAAAAAAATTAGAGACAGCTGCTGCAATCAAATACGAAATGCAATTAGAGAACAATTTACTTCAATCCAGGAAAAATTATAATGGCAGTAAACTGTCATGCTTACGAAGAAGAAAATATTGGGATTAATAAGTGACGCATTCATTCAAGACAAGGAAAGTTGGGAACAGATGCTTTTGACCTTTAATAGGAACTCATTTTTCAATTGGAGTAGAATCAGAAAAAAAAATATTCTCTTTGACTTTGCCCTTTTTGAAACTGTCCATTAAAAAAAATTAAAGTTTATCTAACTTATGCAAATAGTTTTGGACTACACTATTGCAAAACTATTTTTGTTGAAAACATTTTCTGGCGAAGGAATTATATTTCTCTGTCAAAAGGATACCATCACAAATAATTCATCAGTCTTACAATTTATTATTTTGCAAATTTGTAGCACCAATGGTCTGGTGATATGTCAACTGTACCCAAATGACAGTACTATATTGTAATAAATGGGACATGGGAGTTTTAAATATAACTAGCAATATTAAATTGTGATTCTGTTTGAACTCCATTGGCATACACACTTGACAAATTAACCTGCCAAGTCATGAAATATTGACAATACTTACTACTGTTGGTTCTTTCCCCTGAATCATTTGGAATATGCAAAATCAAGCTGGGTTACACTGTACCAAGTCCCATATTTTTAAATTACTAGCAAATATCTCAAGACTAGACATATCTCAAGACTAGACAATGCACTATTTCAAAGATTCTAAAGGCATCTGATATTAACTCTTTATCATAACTTAACACAGTGCCTGAAGTATTATGTCAACAGTGTGACACCACACATTTTAATTGCTGAATTCTGGGATTTACCATATCAGACAGAATGAATGATGGATTTTGCAAAGGGAAGCTGTGCTAATCCGTGCAGTTATACTACAGCATGCATATTGTTCATAACATTGCTCAATTAAGAACTAGCTGAACACCTGTTAGTACTTCAGTTCAGTTCACAGGCTGCCAGATGACCAGAAATTCATGACAGATGCTTAAGCACTGCAAGGCTGTTAATAGTAAAGGCGCATGTTAGCTGTAAGCCTTGCCTAACTTCTTCTAAATCTGCCAATTATTTAACTCATAATTTGTTTTAGTAAAGTGTATCATGTTCTAACCAGAAAAAACATTCCATTAAGCACTGTAGTTTACAATTTACAACTAATGCCAAATTAAGAAGAAAGTTTTGTATTCTCCACTCATGTTTTGATTCATTCTTCTAACCTCTTGTAAACACATTTTTACCACAACAGATTTCCTTCCATCTGGAATATAACTATTTAACTCGTCTGCTCATCTGACTAATTTCCAACAGGTTGCAAAGTACAAAGACAAATAATAAATTAACACTGAGCAACTCAAAAATGCACAGCAAAATTGCTTTGAGATACTCAGAATAAAGTCCCTAGCATAAGCAGTTAATTTCTCAAAAGACATGACAAACATAGAAGTGCAAACCCCAAGCCAAGCTGTTCCAATACAGCTACTACATAGGCATCTACCCAACATGAAAAATTGCCCAGGTAGGTTCAGGCCACAAAAAGCAGGACAAATCTAATTTGGCCAACTACTGCTGCAGTTTAATCTCAATCATCAGCAAAGGAAGGTGTTGATGAAAATGTCAAGTGACATTTACTCGTCAATAACCTGCTCAAGGATGATCAGTTTAGGTTCCGCCATGACCACTTTATTCTTGACCTCATTAGAGCCTATGTCCAAACATGGACAAAAGAGTGGAATTTAAAAGGGGAGGTGAGAGTGACTGCCCTTGTCATCAAAGCAGCATCTAACGGAGTGTGGCATCAAGGAATATTAGAACATTTGAAGTCAATGGGAGTCAGGTGGAAAACTCTCCACCAGTTGGATTCCTACCTAGCACAGAAGAAGATGGTGGTGATAGTTGGAGGTCCATCATGTCAGGACATCATTGAAAGATTTTCTCAGGCTCGTCTTCTAGGACGGGTCATCCTCAACTGCTTCATTAATAATTTTCTCCACCATCATTAGTTCAGAAGTGGGGACATTCACTGATGATTGCAGTGTCTTCAGTAGGGTCTGGTTTTAGCACAGTGGGCTAAACAGCTGGCTTATAAAGCAGAACAAGGTCTCAGCAGTGCGGGTTCAATTCCCGTACTGGCCCCCCTGAACAGGCGTCGGATTGTGGCGACTAGGGGCTTTTCACAGTAACTTCATTGAAGCCTACTTGTGACAATAAGCGATTATTATTATCATTCGCGACTTCTCAGATATTGAAGCAGTCAGTGTCCATATGCAGCAAGAACTGGGTAACATTCAGGCACGACTAAGTGGCAAGTAACATATATGTCAGGCAATGGCCATTTCCAACAAGAGGGAATCTAACCATCTTCGTTGACATTACCATTGCTGCATTCCTTACTAACAAAATCTTGTGGTATTATCATTGAACAGAAACTGTACTGGACCAACCATATAAATACTGTGACTATAAAATCTCGTCAAGAGGCTGGGAATTGTGTGACGTGTAACTCAATTCCTGACTTCCCAAAGCCTGTGTTCACCATCTACAAGACACAAGTCAGGAGTGTGATAGAATACCCTCCATTGCCTGGATCAGTGCAGCTCCAACAATACTCAAGAAACTTGACACCATCCAGGATAAAGCAGCCTGCTTGATTGGCACCCCATACGCAAACATTCACTCCCTCCACCACTGATACAGTGGCAGCAGTATGTACCATATGGAAGATGCACTGCAGACTCACCATACCTCCACTGTGTGTACCTGCATCAGATGGACTTCAGCAGTTTAAGCAGGTGGCTTACTTCTCAAGAACAGTGAAGGATGCATTTCTGGCCAGAGGCTTTGCCTCAACATTGACAAATCTTTGCTCTCCTTCACTATTTCATAGCTCTTTTCATGTCCTGCCAAAGGAGTCTCACAACATAGAAACAGAGTAGGTCATTCAGCTCCTTGAGCCTGCTCTGCCATTCAATGAGACCATGGTTGATCATGGTGGCATAACTCCATATACCTGCGATTAGCCCATATCTCTTAATACCTTTGCTTAACAAATATTATCGGTCTCAGTTTTAAAATTATTAACTGATCTAGCATCAATTGCCGTTTATAGAAGAGAGTTCCAAACCTCTACCACCCTTTGCGTGTGTAGGTGTTTCCCATCATTTCTCCTGAATGGTCTGGCCCCAAATTTTAGGCTCTGCCTCCTGGTTCTAGAATCTCCAACCAGTGGAAACAATTTCTTCATCTACCGTCTTTTCCTGTTAATATCTTGAAGACTTCGATCAGATTACCCCATAACCGTCTAAATTCTAGAGAAAGTAGGCGTAATTTGTATATTCTCTCTGCACAACCTAACCCCTGAAGTGCAGGTATCATTCTTGTAAACCTATGTTGCATTCCCTCCAATGCCAAAATATCCTTCCTAAGGTGTGGTGCCCAGATCTGCTCACAGTACTCCAAGTGAGGTCTAACCAGCGTTTTGTAAAGCTGCAGCACTACCTCTGTGTCCTTATACTACAACCCTCTAGATATAAAGGCCAGCATTGGCTAGATTACTTTCTGCATTTATTCGTGACATTTTAAAGGTCTATGCACCTGAACCACCAGGTCTCTTTGGCCACCTACTGAATTTAGTTTCACACCATCGAGAATGTACTCGGATCTATCCTTTTTTGGTCCAAAATGGATAACCTCACACTTGCTTACATTGAAACCCATCGACCTCAGTTTTGCCCATTCACCTAGTCTATCAATATCCCTGTGTAGATTTGTGCTGTCATCTACATTGTCTCCAATGGCACTCAACTTTGTGTCATCAGCAAATTTGGATGCAGACTTTTTATGCCATTATCCAAGTTGTTAAAGAATGTGAACAATTGGGGCCCTAACACAGATCCCTGTGGGACACCACTAGTCATATGCTGCCAATTTGAGGACCAACCCATTATCCATACATTCTGTCGCCTGCCACTCAACAAATTTCCCAGCCGTGTCAGTAATTTGCTCTCAATTCCATGAGTTTCTTCCTTAGTTAAAGGTCACATGTGTGGGACTTTATCAAATGCCTTCTTGAAGTCCATATAAACAATATCCATTGACATTCCCCTGTCCACTATCTTAGTCACCTCTACAAAAAATTCAATGAGGTTTGTCAGACATGACCTGCTGGTCATGACTCAATACTGGCTCTCCCTGATTAGCTGAAAGTGGAACAAAAAGTGCAATTTTTGCAATTACAGCAAGAACACATGCCAGTGAACTACTCAATGTCCTGGGTAATGTAGTGACCTTCATGTCAGGCCACTTCTGTATGGTGCTCCCCACAGGCCTCAGAGAAGGTGACGGGAGCCTGAAGTTCACCTTCGTTTGTGCCTGAAATGCTATGGTGGATGTCCTCGGAGTGGAAGTATCCATGGGCACCTTTAGAGGCTGCTGCGCTTGCATCACCATGGGAAAGCCATGGTTACTTTACCCTGTGGCACTGTTGCTCCCATTATCAGAGGAACCAAGGAGGCTGAGGATAATGAAGATACCACGTGATGGGTGGCAACCTCATCCTCCCCATTTTATCCTCAGCCATTGGTCGGCTCTCTGGGGCAGCATGGTAGCGCAGTGGTTGGCTCTGCTGCCTCACAGTGCAGATGCCCCAGGTTCGATCCCACCTCTGGGTCACTATGTGTGTGGAGTTTGCACATTCTCCCCGTGTTTGCGTGGGTTTTGCCCCACAACGCAAAGATGTGCAGGGTAGGTGGATTGGTCACGCTAAATTCCCCTTAATTGGAAAAAATGATTTGGGTACCCTAAATTAAAAAAAAAAAAATTGGTTGGCCCTCTGGGTGGCAGGGAGCACCAGGCGGGATACAACTGGTATCCCCTCCACCCAACTCCATACCGCTAGTGCTGCTGATCGGTGCATGCTACACCATCAGGCATGCATCATAAAGAGCAACGTGTGCTGTTGCTATATGCACTCCAAAAGCGCCATCTGAGATTGACTGATGTCTCCATGGTGGAGCTCATGCACTCATAGCCCTGAGACATGATTATACATGCAAGCTGGATGGACTCTTTTGTTCTCTGCCTGTGATCCTCCATGGTCTCAAAAAATGCTGACATGTGGGGTCACATCCGCTGATGCTGGTCTAGATGTGATGGTGCTTCTTTGGTTCAGAGGTGGTTATCTTGGGCTGCTGGTGTAGAGGGAGAAGTTCTCATGGGTTGGACATCTGCACCTGTGGAAGACATGAGGGGATTCTGAGCCTTAGGGGCAGAAGGCTCTGCCATGCTGAGGTTTCCCAATGCAACTCAACATTCAGTACGCTGTTGGCAGGGTGCAGTGTAGTGTACCCTTGTAGGAGTGCATTTTGCTACGTAATCATAATTTCCAACATGAGTATCCATTTCATCATATATAGATACACAGAAGATAGGAGCAGGAGGCCGCCTTTTGGCCCTTCGAGCCTGCTCCACCATTCATCACGATCATGGCTGATCATCCAACTCAATAACCTAATCCTGCTTTCTCCCCATAGCCTTTGATCCCATTATCCCCAAGTGCTATATCTAGCCACCTCTTGAATATACTCAATGATTTAGCATCAACTACTTCCTGTGGTAATGAATTCCACAGGCTCACCACTCTTTGTGTGAAGAAATGGCTCCTCATCTCTGTCCGAAATGGTTTACCCTGAGTCCTCAGACTGTGACCCCTGGTTCTGGACACACCCATCATTGATAACATCTTTTCTGCATCTACTCAGTCTAGTCCTATTAGAATTTTATAAGTCTCTAGGTGATCTTCCCCCCCCCCCCACATTCTTCTGAACTCCAGCGAGAACAATCCCAACTTAGTCAATCTCTCCTCGTACGACAGTCCCGCCATCCCTGGAATCAGTCTGGTAAACCTTCGCTGCACTCCCTCGAGAGCAAGAACATCCTCCCTCAGAGAAGGAGACCAAAACTGCAGACAGTACTCCAGGTGTGGCCTCACCAAGGCCCTGTATAATTGCAGCAATACATCCCTGCTTCTGTACTCGAAACCTCTCGCAATGAAGGTTACCATTAGCCTTCTTTACCGCCTGTTGCACCTGCATACTTACCTTCATTACAGGTGCACAAGGACCCAGGTCCCGCTCTCCCCACTCCCCTCTCCCAATTTACAACCGTTCAGGTAGTAATCTGCCTTCCTGTTTTTGCTTCCAAAGTGAATAACCTCACACTTTCCAAATTATACTACATCTGCCATTGATTTGCCCACTTGATCATGCTGTAGGATCCCTGCATCTCATCACAGTTCACCCTCCCACCTAACTTGGTATCATTTGCAAACTTTGATATGTTACATTTTGTTCCCTCATCCAAATCATGAAAATATATTGCGAATAGGTCCCAGCACTGATCCCTGTGGCATCCCACTAGTTACTGCCTGCCAATTTGAAAAGGTCCCATTAATTCCTACTCTTTGTTTCCTCTCTGCCAACCAGTTTTCTATCCACCTCAATACATTTCCCCCAATCCCATGCGCTTTAATTTTGCACAATAATCTCTTATGTAGGACTTTGTCAAATGCCTTCTGAAAGTCCAAATATACACATGGACTGGCTCCCCCTCATCAACTGTACTGGTTACATCTTCAAAGAATTCCAACAGATTTGTCAAACATGACTTTCCCTTCATAAATCCATGCTGACTCTGTCTGATCCTGCCACTGATTTGTCCTTGATTATGGATTCAAGAATTTCCCCACTCCTGATGTTAGGTTTACTGGTCAAAAATTCCCTGCTTTCTCTCAACCTCCCTTTTTGAATATTGGAGTGACGTGAACTACCCTCCAATCTTCAGGGACTGTTTCAGAGTCTATAGAATCCCGGAAGATGACCACCAATACATCTACTATTACAATGCCACCTCCTTCAGCACTCTGGGATACAGATTCACCTGGGGATTTATCTGCCTTCAATCCCATTAATTTTCCCAGCACCATTTCACTACTAATGTTGACCCCCCTCAGTTCTTCCCTCTCACTAAACCTTTCATTCTCCAACATTTCTGGTATCTGATTTGTGTTTGTGAAGACAGAACTAAAGTATGTATTCAATTGCTCAGCCATTTCTTTGTCCCTTATTATGCATTCCCCTGTTTTTGTCTGCAGGGGGCCTACGTTTCTCTTTACCAATCGCTTTCTCTTCACATATCTATAGAAACTCTTAATGTCAGTCTTTATGTTCCCTGCAAGCTTCCTTTCGTACTGTACTTTCCCCTTCTTAATCAATCCCTTTGTCCTTCTTTGCTGAATTCTAAACTGCTCCCAATGGCCTTGAAAAATCTTGTTGAGTGTCCTCCTTTCAACTAAGAAGGAAGTTTGAATTTCTTTTTAACCTGCAACTGGTCTGTGTCAGATAGTAACAAATATTTTCCCTTTGTGAAATTTGAACGAGAATGCCCATGTGCATTATATACTCAGCATTATGTGCCATAGCAAGCAATATTAGACTGGTAAACTACAAGATGCCAACTACAAGGGACGGCACGGTAGCATAGTGGTTAGCACTGTCGCTTCACAGCTCTAGGGTTTGATTCCTGGTTTGGGTTACTGTCTGTGTGGAGTCTGCACTTTCTCCCAGTGTCTGCGTGGGTTTCCTCCGGGTGCTCGGGTTTCCTCCCACAGTCCAAAGATGTGCAGGTTAGGTGGATTGGCCATGTTAAATTGCCCTTAGTGTCCAAAAGGGTTGGTTGGGATTGCTGGGTTGCGGGTTTGGGGTGGAGGTGTGCACTTAAGTGGGGTGCTCTTTCCAAGTGCCGGTGCAGACCCGTTTGACCGAATGATCTCTTTCTGCCATGTAAATTCTATGATTCTACAAGGGAAATGCAGAGCACAGCACTAACTCTTGTATATTTTCTTCTTTGACCTCATAAAGGCTTTTGACACCGTCAACCGCGAGGGATTATGGAGCGTCCTCCTCTGTTTCGGCTGCCACAAAATGTTTGTCACCATCCTCTGTCTGCTCTACGATGATATGTGAGCTGTGATCCTGACCAACTGATCCAACACAGACCCAATTCACGTTTGGACTGGGGTCAAGCAAGGCTGTGTCATTTCACCAATACCCTTCCTTGATGCAATGTTCCATCTCACCTTCAACAAGCACCCCAGTGGAGTGGAGCTAAACTACAGAATAAACGGAAATCTATTCAACCATTGCCGTCTGCAGTCCAAGGTTGTCCCATCCTGTCATTGAAGTACAGTATGCAGACGATGATCGTGTCTGTGCACATTCGGAGGCTGAGCTCCAAGTCATCGTCAAAACCTTCACCAGACATACAAGACTATGGGCCTTACACTGTAAGCCAACTGTAAGGCTAGTGGATGCTTGGAACTCGCTGCAATTTGAGGTGGTGGAAGCAGGGACGATAGTGACGTTTAAGGGGCATCTTGACAAGTACATGAATAGGATGGGAATAGAGGGATACGGACCCTGGAATGTAGAAGATTTTAGTTTAGATGGGCAGCATGGTCGGCGCAGGTTTGGAGGGCCGAAGGGCCTGTTGCTGTGCTGTACTTTTCTTTGTTCTTTATCAACCTGCCCCGCCACACTGCACTGCCCTCGGTTCTCAGAATCCACGACGAGACTTGAATAATGTGATCACTTTTCATACCCTGGGAGCCTATTGTAAAGGGCAGATATTGATGAGGTTCAACACTACCTTCAGTGTGCCAACGCAGCTTACAGTCTCCTGAGGAACAGTCTTTAAAGACCAGGACTTCAGACCTGGCACTAACCTAATGGTCTACAGAGCAGTAGTGATACCCGCTTAGAGACGTGGTCCACGTATTGAAGATACCTCAAAATCCTTGAGATTTACCACCATTGCTGCCTCCGCAAGGTTCTGCAAGTCCATTGGCAGGTTAGGTACACCAACGACAGTTCTCTCGCTCAGAGTAACATCCCCAGCATCGAAGCATGTACCATACTCTATCAACTCCAGTGGGCAAGTCACATCGTCTGCATGCCTGACACGAGATTCCTGAAACAAGCGCTCTAATTGGAGCTTCGACATGGCAAGTGAGCCCCAGGAGGGCAGAGGAAAGGCATCAGGGACATCCTCAAAGCATCTGTGAAAAAGTGCAACATCCCCATCGACCTCTGGGAATCTCTGGCCCAAAACCACTCAAAGTGGAGGAAAAGCATCTGGGAAGGAGCTGAAAACTTAAAGTCTTATCAATGAGAGCAAGCAGCAAACGGAGCCCGTGGCAACCCACCAACTTGCTCCTCCACTGCCCCACCTGCGACAGAGATGAAAGTTGTGCTTGGATTCCTCAAGTCACCGAAGAACTAATTTTTAGTGTAAAAATCTGTCATCCTCTACTTTGGGGGACTGCCTAAGAAGAAACTAATTGTATCATCTTATATATCACATCTACAGAATCAATGTGCCCATGGAATATAATATTCATTTCTTGCAGCTACTCATTATGTAAAGATCGTGTTTAGCAGACAAAAATCCAATCCACAGTGCCACTCCTAGTAACTGGCTGTCACTGCGAGGATCTTTAATTATAGCTTTCTGTTTGACCGTAATGTATACTACTGGATTTAAAAAAAAAAATTGGTGGTGCAAACGTTGCTCATAACAAATGTGCCTCCTCTTCAGTTGATGGGACAATGTACAAATCAAGTAAAATTTGTAATTTTTGATAAAAACAAAGGGAGATTTTAAAACAAGTAGTTTATGAGTCTGTACTATAGCCTATTATTTGCATTTGTACTTTGAGGGAAAATAAAATTGTGCCCCTACTTCCAAATACTAGGAAAGTTCCAGCCCAATTCCCACAGTAGCAGCTGCTTGCTGACATGCAAACCACTCATTTATGTAGAATAACTTTTTTCAGGCTCGAAGACAAAAAGAAAGTCTGCAGCAAATTTCTGGTAACTTTAAAAAAATGACTATTTTGACAGATAAGGAAATAAGTGTAGCGATTTTGTTAATGTAGAAATTTCCATAAATTGTAGTGGAACCATTGTGCAAAATTTAAATATGGTTACACAGTAGCTATAAAATGGATTTAAAGAACACAGTGCAAGTATTAACAAAAGTTAAATTATTCAATGTAATCTTAGTATTCAAAGCAAGAAAAGTAACCTACTGGAAATGCATTAAATCTGAATCTTTGGAAAAGTAACTTAAAAATATAGAATGGTTAGACTAAAATAACTCAATATGGTACTGTACATATTAATCAAAACAAAATTGAAAGACAATGTACCAATTACTGAACTTCTATTTTAAAAAGACTTTAGTTTAAAAAAAATCAAAATACAAAAATCACCATAGTTCCAATTAGCTTTTTCTTTCGTCATTCAAAGTGCTTTGACTTAACACACTCATAAATTAGTTCAATCTCAGATGGTCAATGAGAATCTATAATCAAATTAGTCATAAGGTCTCCTCTAACTGCTGTATAGTTTGTGAAGCTATAATGTTATGATTGTGAATACTCACACAACTCAATTCTCACAAAGTAGACCATCGGTATCACTTTATTTGAGTTCATCGAAACAATACTAAGCAGTTACATTTCATTATCTGAACGGAGATGAGTTAAAGCTAACGAAGGCACTGACCCAAGCTCCCTATCACACTGAACCATATGCCAAGCCTTCCATCATTGACACTTTATCACACAAAGTCAGGAGCCATGGCTTCCCTGTGAAAATCCCACTTCACATATCCTCAGTGCATTGTGTCACTTGTCTGGGGATGCGTGTTTGACATTGCCGTTTCACAATCAGTATGAACAGATGGAAGGTAACAAATGTGGCTTGGCATCTAAAAGTTATTAAAATTTAATAGCCTGCACTTGGAAAACAAAGGGAGATGCAGAATGAAAAGAGACCTAGTCACTTTTTCTTTACAAGGATGGTAAGTGATTGTGAAAAATGTTAATGCTGATAAAAAGGGTGGCATGACTGAATCTTTCACTAAACTACAGTAATACTATATTGACAAAGTCTATGAATACTATTTCATTTCTTCACTGACAGATTATTTATCAAGATATTTCATTTCACAATCTTTGAAGATGTTCACCTCTTCCTCATATGTATGCTGGATCACACAAAAATAGTTTTGTATCAGTGGTAGAGCTACAGCAAATAAAAATGCACCTCTCCTCAAGTAAACTTGAAGTTAAAGTCAAAAGTCTATGTTTCATGAGCCAGTGATTTGCATAATTATCAGTTTTAAAATAAAATCTATAAAATGGAAAGCTTGATGGTTGATTATGAACTATTCCACTTGGAAATTGGCAGGAGTGAATCAGGTGCAGTTTTGCACAGAACATCGTTTTCCTTTACATGAACCATTTCATAATTAGAGGTTAAACTTAATCCTAATAATCTAGGGATGGGAAAATGCAGTGCCTGCTTACACATTTTTCAAGAGCAGAAGCAGGCCAACTCTTTGAACAAGCATGAATTAATCAAGTGCAGTCAGCACAGATTTATTTTCAAGGACAAACTGTGTTTGACTAACTTAATTTTTTTTGATGAGGTAACAAAGAAGATGGATGAGGGTAGCGCAGTTGCGTATGTTGACTTTCAAAAAGCATTTGATTAGGCTCAATAGCAATATTAAAACCCATGGACAAAGAGACAAGGTTACAAAATTGGCTGAAGATAAAGCTGTGATAAATGGCTGCTTTTTGGACTTCAGGGTGTATATCATAGAATCAGAGAATTTACAGTGCAGAAAGAGGCCATTAAGCCCTTCAAGTCTGCACCGGCCCCTGGATTTAGCAACCCACTTAAGCCCACACCCGTAACCCAGTAACCCCACCTAACCTTTTTTGACACGGAGGGCAATTTATCATGGCCAATCCACCTAACCAGCACATCTTTGGACTGTGGGAGGAAACCGGAGCACCCGGAGGAAAGCCACGCAGACACGGGGAGAATGTGCAGACTCCGCACAGACAGTGACCCAAGCCGGAATCGAACCTGGGATACTGGAGCTGTGAAGCAACTGTGCTAACCACTGTGCTACCGTGCTGCCCCTGTATATCGTGGAGATCTCCATTATTCAATACCAGCACCACTGCTGATTCTGACATTCATTAACAATTTGAACATAACCGGTGATGGTGGGGTACAAGACATAACTTGGAAGTGCATAAACAGTGAAGAAGATGGTAGACATTGGACATGATTTAACGGAGATGTTTCTAAGTGTCATTTCAGGAGGGTTTGGCTGGAAGCTTCTCCCAGTCTGTCGATGAGGTCCCCACCGCTATTGAAACACACTGTCACTTTTTCAGGCACTGGAGAGTTTCTCTCTGGGCTAGCCCATACTTAGAATTTTTTTCAACACTGGAAAGCTGAACTCACTGGCCAGACTGGCTCCTCAGAAATTGGGTCACCATTTTGAAAGGGTGCCCCGATCTCCAAGTGAGCCCGATGGTCCCCCACCCACAGGCAATGTCATGCCCCACACCGATGGGCATTACTCCAAACCCCCCCAAGTGAGGACACTCCATTATCGGGTCGTTGAGCACACCCCCCTTTCAGGCTTTCCCATTCCCCCTTCAGCCCCCATCCCTTCATGACCCACATCCTCATGATCTGGTAGATCGTGTTCGATAGTAGACTTCAAGGAAGACACAGACAAGGTAGTGGAATGGGAAAACACACTGCAGATGAAATTCAATGCAAAAAAAATGAAGTGATTTTTGGCAAGAAGAATGAAGAGGGATATCACAAGCTAAATGGTGCAATGTTAAAGGAGTGTAAACAGGGAGACCCCAGGATGTTTGTATATAAATCTTTGAAGGTTAGTTAAATATTTGCAATCCTGGGTTTTATACATCAGGGGCATAGAGTACAAAATTAAGCAAATTATCCTAAACCTATGTAAATCAATAATTTGACCCCAGCTGGAGTACTGTGTCCAATTCTATGCACCACACTTTAGGAAGAACTTGGAAGGTTTTGGAGAGCGATATACTAGAATGGTTCCAAGGATGAGTGATTACAGTTAGGTGCATGGACTTGAGAAGCTGGGCCTGTTCTTCTTAGAGCAGAGGTTAAGAGGAGATTTGATAGTGGTGTTTCAAATAATGAAAGGGAAAGGTAAACAAAGATAAACTGTTTCCAACAGTTAGTGGGTTAATACCCAGGGGGCACAGATTTAAGGGGCTGGATTCTCCGTTTTGGAGACTAAGCCCCCATGCCGACGTGAAAATGGTGGTCTTTTACGGCAGGAAAACTGGCGTAAAATGGCCACCGATTCCACTTTTGCTGGGGGCTAGCAGAGACGCACCGTAGAGCTCGCAGCTCTAGTTGCCGATACGGCCCTCAGCACTTCCGATTCTGAAGCCGCGCATGCGCATGGCAGCGGCCTGCAGTGGCCGCGCCATGCTTCATGGTGGACTCAGCCAGTGGACCTGGACCGCTAGAGTAGTGCCCCTCTTCGGCCGCTCGCGTGCCCCGGACTGCCTGCCCAGAGTGCCCCCAGTCCCAAATGAAGCCCCCCCCCGACTGTGGCTGCCCCGGACTGAGTTCGCACCCGCCACACTGAGTTCACGAACAGTGCGAGCACATGTAACCCACGTCGTCGGGAACTCGGCCGATCGGGGACGGAGCATTGCCTGAGGCCGTGGATAATCGGCGCGGCGTATTCCTAGAGAACGACACTTTTCGGTGTCGGGGGGTAGAGAATCCAGCCCAAGAGCTACCTTGAGAAAAACTTCTAGGCAATAAATCTTTAGGATTGGGAACACAATACCTTATCGGCTTTCCATCACCTACGATAAGGAATTGAATAACTTTACTTGGGAGTAAAAAGGAGGGGGATGGAGTGATTCAGGAAGTGGGATGAACTGGATGCTCTTTGAAAGAGTTAAAGGCTTCACGGGCTGAATGGCCACCCTCAGTATTGTGCTGTTCTATGACAACAAATATTCTAAATGGTTCTTTACTTAGGACATTCATCTAACCTTCTCGGTTGGTTGACATATTATACAATTCCAGCATTTTCTGTTTTTTATTTCACATTTCCAGTGTGTGTGAGATTTCTATTTGTTTCATAAATATTCTAACATGGGATCTGAAATATGCTTCTGGCTGGTGTGTAATTCATAGTATTCTTTAGTGACTCTCACCACTGGGCTTCAATTAATAGTTCAAATAAGTACAAAACAATCTAATCTGCATATGCAACAAATAAGGAACAATGAATATTTACTCAAGTTCTCATTCCCAATGCTATAACCTTTTATTTCTCATGCCTCTTCTTTTGATCTTAGTGATGTATTAGAACTATAATTGCATGATCACTCCAATAAATTGTTCACAAGGGAGAACAAGTTTCACTAAAGTGCGTTCTTCACGGCAAGGCAATCAAAACATTTAAATGATTGTTGAATTATCACTGACCTGAAAAGAGCAAGAACCATCAGAGATAGACAGACATCAATAGCAACAGATGACTATTATTCTGGCTGTCAGGAAGACCAACCCATGCAACACATGTCAATCAATAAATGCCTTATTAATTGAACAAATGAGACATTCGGGATGAAAATGGCCCAAGGTTGAGTTTTCAACAGCCGACTCTGGCTTTTGGCATAAACGAGAACAGTATATTACAGGAAGGTTTGGACAAAGTAATACTTATTTATACACAGTCTAAAAAAAACTATACAAAATAACTAGGATAAAAGTAAACCGTAAGACTTGAAATTGCCACAGAGATAGAGATGAAATGATTTTTTGGGGGTTAAAATCAAGTTAGAAATGTGGTTTGTAAAAATAAAATTATTAACTGATACCCTTAGAATTCATTCACATCAGCAAATACTTGTTAAGCTGTTCACCATTCTTTTCAATAAAAATATGCAAACTATGCTTCTGTCTGGCAAAATAAAAGGTATTTGTAGTACTTCATTTTTAGAAATTGATGTAAAATTCAAGGTTATAATTATCCTTGGGGCTCACCTTTATAAGGTGCAGATAACATAATTCTACCAAATTAAAATTAAAATGTCAAGGTTGATATGAAATTTGGCATTTCAATCTTGAAGCACTTCTAATTTAGCTCTATATTTGTTAGGGAGTTCTATCATATTGTAGCAAAACCACACCTTCGATTTCAAATGACTTTCACTGTTTTGATCCACGATGGCCTTGATCTCAGGTTTCTTGTGGCCAGAAAAAGTTGCAGCCAAAACTACAGAGCAGGTGTTTACATAAACAACTGAACTGGCTCATTTCCTGCTGCTGCCCTGAACTTGAAATTTTTTATCAGCTCTGCTCTCAAATTCAACCTTTTCCTCATTTTCACATGGTCCATCTCTAACTCTTTCCTTTCTCGACTTCTGGGGATAGGCTGTCAACTATTATTTAATATATGCCCACCTTGACTACTCTTCGCCTCCGATAGGTATTCTACTCCATTCTTCATCGGATTTGTTGACAGTCAACCTCCTTGCCAGTGCTTCAGTTGTCTTCCTTTTTCCTCACCGGAGGGTTCCCATTCACTGCAGTTAAAAGGACCCTCTATGATTTCTATTCCATTTCCTTCATGTCTGTTATCACCCCTTCTACTCTCCCCCAGAGCCATGATTGTCCTTGGCCTCACCATCCACCCACCAGCTCATACATTCAATGGATTATCCTCTAATGGATTATCTTCTAATGGATTATCCGCCGCCATTTCTGCCATCTCCAAATTGCCTCGCCTGTTAGGATTCTGAAGGCACTGTTCCCTCTGCAAAACTCTGGCCCATTCCTCGATCACCCCTTAACGCCATAAGGCTCAACTGAAGCTCAAGGAATAGCAGCTCACCTTTCATATCAGACCATAATCTCTGTCCCCATTTTTTTCCCATGCAAGCTCAGGAGATGTAAAACCTGTCATCTTACATTCTCCCTTCCCATCACCCAGGGCCCAAAATGCTTGTTCAAGATGAAACAACTATGTAATGGTATTTTCAGTTTAGTTTACTGGATCTGCTGCCGACATTTCCGTCCCCTCTACATTGGGGAAACCAAATCTAGATTGGGTGAGCATTTTGTTGAACACTTCTACTCATCTCAACATGGCTTCTAGTTTTCGGCTAATTGTCATTTTAATCTCCATACCACTCTGACAGCTTTTTACACTGTTCCAACAAGGCTCAACTGAAGCTCGAGGAGTAGCAGCTCACCTTTCATTTGGCACATCACAGCCTTCCAGACGTGGTTCAACCATTTCAGACATAATCTTTGTCCCCATTTATTTGGGCTGTCAATCTGATGATTTTGAGATTCCCATTCACAATTCCTTTAGACCCATCTCTAGCTTCTTTTCTTGCCCCAATAACAACTGCTTTTGACCATCAGTATCAGCTCTGATTAAGCCACTCATGTCTTCTACCCTATCAAGACCATCCATTTTTTGTCCTCCCCCTCCCTACCTGTATTTGATTAAAACCTGCTAACATCTCTAAATTCTTCCACTTCTGACAAAATGTTAAATGTTGACCAGTAACTGAACTTGGAGGAACAATAAACTGTTACAATGTTGAGAAGTTACTGGAAATAATAAGACACGCCTCAAATCTTCCTGTTCTCTGACAGAGAGGTCGTATAGCTCAGGCTACAAACGGAATTGGGTTTAGCAAGAGATACAATTGGTAGGGTTGAAAATCAAATATAGCAAAAAGAAAAATTACAGAGCTGCACTTCACCCACAAAACCGGTTACAAAATATTTTTTGATTCCAGAGGTTGCACTAAGTTTATACAATATCTATGATGTGAAGTTTATTCACAAAAATCAGAAAATCATGTTTCCAGCTGAACAACTACTGAAGCATAAATTTGCTAAAGGAACCTTGTAATTTGTGAGCCTAATTTTAAAATTAGCACAAAGCTGATGTATTAATAGAATACCAAAATATATACAGCCTTTTCTGACATGAAACAAAGCAGCTTTTCTATCTGTTACACTTCACTATAGGCAAAATTAGTTTGATAGTGGGGCAATTATCAAAACAATTTTCCCAAGGGCAATTAGTAGCCATAGTGGAAAAGGTTATGTAGAACCTTCGATGCTCGCTTAATAATATTGCAAGGTCATTGTTGGAGGAGGATGAATTCACCTGAATATGAAAAGTGGTTGCTTCAAACAATTTGAAGGTCCTCCTGCATAGGGAAAGCTGGGATTAGACATCCTAGGTGTTAGTGTCTTTAAATTAAATTAGTTAGTCTTTTGAGTTAAGCTTTAACCAGGTCTCAGAAGGCAAAAAACGCTTTAAAATTAGGAGGCAGATATACGAGTTGGGGATGTATATCATTGCAAATGACTGATGAACTTGTCAAAGTTTCAAGCCAGGTGCTGTCATTAATCAGCAATAATGGGTCCAAGGTCAAATTGTTTGGTCAAGACTTATCAGATTTCAGTAAAAAAAAGTAGTTAACTGAGTTATGGACTCCATTTAGATGCTTTCCCTTAAAAACAAAAACAATGAGATCTGCTGCTAACTAAAGTCATTGACCTAAATTGTTAACACTATTTCTTGCTCGACAATTGTGATCTGATCTGCTGAGTCCAGCTTTTTTTTTAAATTTCAGGTTTCCAGCATCATCAGGTTATTTGCTTCTGAAAATCGTATTGAGGCTTTCACAATTTTCACAGCTTGGCTCTGAATACTTTGTAAGAAATTTCAATTTTACCTTTGTCCCCCACAAAAATAAAGACTCGAACATATGAATTATTCTCTCAGATGCCAGTTTAGACATGAAAAATTGAAGAAACATAAATCATCTTACTTAAGAGGCCTAAGATGAGAAAGGAGCATCTTGATGAAAGGAAAAATATTTTTAAAAAGGATACAAATTTTGATACAGTGGAATTAGTGACTTTAGTGCTCGACTTGCATTGATTGCTGTAGCTCGGACCAGACCTGGTAGAACTTTCCCATCCACGATTGCACCATCGAAGAGTGGACCAAAAAACGGTACCTGTTTGAAAGATTATTTGGTTCAGTTTTACAAATTGTTTTACCCTATATTACTGCAACAAGTTATACAAGATCTGATAGCCACATCTATTTAAAAACTAGATTTATTTTGCTTCAATAGAAAGAAATTAAAATAACTGATAAAAGGTAAAATGTATCACATTCAAGTCTGTTGGCTACGTGAATGGAATGTAGTTCACTCTTCCTCCATCTTGATAGCCTCCTCCAGTTCTACAAACCTTTGGGATCACTGAACTCTTCTAATTCTGGCTGTTCAAACATCCCCGATTCTTCTGCCTTTTGGCCAAGATCAAGTGTTGGATCAAACCCAAGATCAGGTGTAATGCCAATTCTTGGCAGCTTGGATCTTGTATGTCTCTTGTGGGGACCATGAATTGGATTCAATTTGAATTGGTTTCTGAAGCAAGGAGATGGATTACCCTGTCCACTCTGAGCGCTGGCTATGTAACTTTCAGAAAAGAATACATTTAAAAAAAAAAAATTCCAATTCTATTTGCTCCTTCACTGTTGGCAGTGCTTTCAGTTGTCTTGGCCCGAAACTCTAGAATTGCTTCTATAATCCTCTCTCCACTTTTAATGTGCTCCTTAAAACCTACTCCGATCTGGCTCTTGGTTATCTGCCCTGATATCTCTTTCGATGGCTCATTGTTATTGCCCGTTTAATACCTCACTTTATCACATTAAAATGTGCTATATAGAGGTAAGCTGTTGTTAACTCTGGATTGTGTTCCTTCCTCAAAAATTAGAGCATTAAAACCCAGGTAACATGAGCATTTAACTCCAAGTCCCAGTAGATTTGAGAGCAGATGGATGCTTTTTCAGAGAATGCAAAGTATAACTCATGTTTTCCCTATTTCTTCAACCTCCACATACTTTGGGAACTATGCCAAGGAAATAGAAAATGGTGGTAGGATTAAGAAATGTACTCTCTAAGCAACACAACAGTGTTAAACAACTTAGTAAAAGCACGAGTTCTGCTTCAGGTCACTGACCCGCAGATGGCCTCTATAGAAGTCATATTTTTCCAAGAAGCAGCTATCAGTGCACAGTGGCACAGTGGTTAGCACTGCTGCATCAGAGAGCCCGGGGACCCGGGTTCGATTCAGATCTTAGGTGACTGTCGACGTGGAATTTACATGTTCTCCCATATCTGCGTGGGTTTCGTCCAGGTGTTCCGGTTTTCTCCCACAGTCCAAAGATGTGCAGGTTAAGTGAGATTACAGGGATAGGGTGGGGTCTAGGTAGGATCATCTTTTGGAGGGTTGGTGCAGACCTGATGGGCTGAATGGCCTTCTTCTGCACTTTAGAGATTCTATGGAATTTTCTCTCGGATCCGGTGCTGCCAAGAAACATCACAGAGGGATGTGAGAAGTTACTTACTTTGCTAAACTCCTTTTGGCAGTAGGCTAATGTATAAAATCATGTCACCAAATGAAACTAATTGCACAAATACACCACTGGCATGGTAATGCCCACAGAAAATAGAACACAAACACAATTTTTACTTTTCTCGGAATCAAAGCTCTTTCATTTCCATCCATGAATGATAGTGGACAATAAAACTGTAAGGAAAGGAGGCACCGCCACAATCATTTCCATCCTCAACAATAGCAGAACCCAGCACTGAAATGCAAAAGACGAGGCTGAACATAAGTCTAGTTCCTCTCATAATAAAATATACCATTCCATTAGCCTCCTTGGTTACGTACTGTACCTCCAGACTAGCATTTTGTGACTTGTGCACTAGAATACCTAGATTCCTCTGCACCTTGGATTCTGCAGTCATTCTCCGTTTAAATAATACTCTGCTTTTTTATTCTTCCTGCCAAAGCGAATTTCACATTTTCTGACATTATACTCTTTCTGCTGATTTTTTGCCCACTTACTCAACCGATCTAATCCATCTGCAAACTCCTTGGGTGGGATTCTCCAAGCCCGTGCCGGCTCGGAGAATAGACGTTTACGCCGGAACGGCCCGCAACGTCGTTCTGACGCTGGGACGCGAACCACCGAACTGGTTAAAACCGTGCCAGCGCGACGGGCAGTGCGCGGCCCGGAGAATTCAGAGAGGTGGCCCGACGTGCGATACTCTGGGCCCCCAACGATACTGTGGCCCGGATGGGCCGAAGTCCCGTGGTTCTAACATGGTTTAAAAAAAGTCAACCAGTCGTGCTGACTGACGCTGTGGCCTGAGGGAGGGGTCGACGTGGGGGGGCCTCAGGATGACGAGACGGCATGGCCGTGGCTGCTGGGGGGTGGCCCCCCCAAGGTCGAAGGGGGGGCGGGGTAGACCGCCGCGGTGACCAGGAAGGGCCCGCCATGACAGGGAGGAGCCAACGCCACGGACGCGATGACGGCGGCCACGCAGATGGGCACCCACCCTGGGCACTGGCTCAGCCCAGGCCTCCCGATCGTTCAGATGGGTGCCGCCTCCCCCCTCCACCCAGTCGGTGGGTAGATCGAACGTGCTGGGGATGACCGATTGTGCCAATATAAACGTGTCATGTACACTCCCTGGGTACCGGGCGCAGAGGGAGGGAGGCAGGCCCCCCCCCGGCTGGTTGCTGGGCGGCAGGGCTCACCCGTTGCACCTATACTGATGACACCTATACAGAGGCCACAGACCGACGCGGAGCACCGCTACAATGATGCCCATTGTGTGACCAGGGGTGTAGTCAAGAGGTACTCTGGACTGCTGAAGATGCACTTCAGGTGCCTGGACTGCTCTGATAGGGCCCTCCAGCACCTATCGGAGAGGGTCAGCCGCATCGTTGCGGTATGCTGTGTCCTCCATAATATAGCCCAGCAGAGGGGCAATGTGCTGGAGGAGGAGGAGGGGGAGGATCACGACAGAAGGCCCGCCTCTCCAGATGAAGAGGATGCGGAGGCAATGTACGGGGCATGAAGGCTGCCCAAGGCCACCGGATGGGCCAGCAGGCACGAGAGGAGTTGATAGTCGCACGTTTCACCGACTAGAGGGGATTATTGCTGAGCATGGGCAGGACACCACAGTACGGCACCACCGACCATCCTCACCTCCCCGACCATCGACCACCCTCACCTCTCCCACCAACACATCACCCGCATGCACAACATTCCTCCATTACACATCCACCTGTGGCACAACGACTGGGCTCATACGGTTGCTGGTGGAAGCGGGTCTGGTCCACGGCATGGAGGATGATGACATCCTGCTCTGCGATGAGACAATGTCTGACTCATGGCCACAGTAACACCCTCCACCTGGGTGATCCCTGCATGCGGGCTTGACACTGCATCGCTTGGCTCTATCATCTCGCTGGGGGCGGGGTGGCGTGGGCGACCTGGTGGGGGGGCACGTCACACTCACCGTAGCTCAACGTTCCATCACCCCCAATGGTATTCAGTTCCCGCCCCATCCCCACACGCATCGGACAGAGCAGACAGCTTTCATATGTGTAACAATATGTTTAAGAAAAGAAATTCTGTACATGTGCCCTTCGCCCCTATAACTAATGTGCCCTGCACCAGTGCCAACTTACTAAGTATCTACCTTTCTGGCCTTACGGGCCCTATGACTACATCTCGGTGTTTCGCCAGACGGTACAGCAGAAGTGGAGGTGGACTGCTGTGACTCCTGCCCTGTGATTAGGGTCCCCTTTGGCGTTCATTTCCTGTGATGGCCTGGCCTGGATGGGCCAGACTGTGCCTTGGGCGACCGGGATGGCATGCTGTCACCCTGTTCTGCCCTCTGCCCACCAGATGCAGGGGTCGGGGTTGGGGGGGACGGGGGAGAGGAGAAAGAGGAAGGGGGAGTCTGAGGTGCCACGGTGTTTCGGGACCTCCCCTTCCAGGGGTACCCGGAACGGGACCCAGCATTCCCTCCTCCCTCGGGGTGCCCTATGGCCCCCGGTCTTCTCCATGGGACGGGGTTGCGAGCGGATCCAACACCCGAGGAACGCCTGGCACCTGGCGCTGCCAGCCCTGGAGGCCGGCTCTTGTATCAACCAGGTCTGCAAGTTTGCAGCCATGGAGCTCAGGGAGTTGGCCATCCCTGTCTGGGTCTGTGCGACGCTGGCCAGCAGCTGGGCACTGGCGCCGATGCTCTCAGCGATGGCCTGCTGAGAATGGGTCACGGTGCTGAGTGCCGCTGCGATCTACAGCTGGCTCTGGCTCATGGTTGCCTGTGAGAGGGCAGCCCTGTCCTGGACCATGGAAGGCGTGTGCACAGAATGCCCCAGGCCTTGCATACTCCGGCCCATGTCCGACACCGTCGCCCCCATTGCCTCCACCACCACCCGTGTGGTTTTGGCCTGGGTGTCAAGCATGACCGGCGCCATTCCCTGCTACTGCATGCGGATGCACTCCTCCACCTGCAGAGGAGGTGCTGGAAACCGGCCCTCATCCCCTTCTCTGGGTCACTGACTGCATCGAGTCACTGCGTTGGTGTGGGTATTCCAGGTACCCGGGACCCGTCTGGGCGGCAGCTGGTTGCTGGGGTCGGTCTGCCCTCCGACCGTTCGGCTCATCGGCTGCTCCTAACTCCATCTGCTGTACCAGAGCGGCTGTGTGGTGCTCACCAGTGAGTGTCCCAGAAGCCTCATCGCTAAAGAGCCCAACCGAGGTTGTAGGAGATAGCAGTGGCGTAAAGTCGATGTCCTCATCGAAGTCAGAGGTCCCCTGGGTTGTGGTGTCCTGTCTATCTGTCCTGTGTCTGTGTCCCCTGGGCTGTGGTGTCCTGTCTGTCTGTCCCCTGTGTGCTGGTCCCTTGGGTTGTGGTGTCATGTCTGTCTGTCCCCTCCTGTCTGTCTGTCCCGTGTGCTGGTCCCCTGTGTTGTGGTGTCATGTCTGTCTGTCCCCCGTGTTTCCGTCCCCTGGGGAGGTTGTGGGTTCCTGGCTCGACCCGGCCAGAGGGCTGTTGTTGCGGCTGCCCTCCCCGTCGCTGGCACTGGCTGGGGACGGGGTGCACCTGATGGGCCGGGTCCATCGTCAGGTGGTCCTGCAAGGCACAATACAGCATGTATGGTTAGACAGGAGGACGGGGGTGGATTGCGGGGTGGGGTGAGGGGGTGGAGTGAGGGACGGGTGAAGGGTTGGTTGCGGCAGGTGGGGCGAGGGGCTGGGGCCAGGCAGTGAGGTCTCACTTAGTGACATGCCCCCGATCTCGACATGGACAACCTCCCGGTCCTCGGATCCGCCAGTGACGTCCAACGCCCTCTGTTCATGCACAGTGAAGGAGTGCAATATATGTGCACCCCCTCCGGTTTTCTACCGCTCTCTACGGTTATGGGTGCTCTTGTCCCGGGGGGTGGGGCACACAAACATCAGCAGTGTTAGGCGGTCCGACGCATGCAGCCCAGCAGTTGGTTCTGTGATGGCATAGGTGCATAGGGCACCCAGCAAACGCGGCTGCCATGGGGGGGGGGGGGGGGGGGGGGGTGCAACCAAGTGGGTCACAGCTGGGGTTGTATCGTCCCCTGGGGGATGGGGGACAGTGTCACATGTATGGGGGCATAGGGGGATTGGTGCCATGGGCACCGTGCTGGTTACTCACCCTGGCTGCCCTGAGTAGGTCATTCAGCTTCTTGTGACACTGCTCGCCTGTCCTGGGTGTCACCCAGACAGCCTCACCCACCTCCCTCCACATACACCGGACGATGTTGCATGCGGTCCTGCGGCCGGGCCCAGGATACAGAAACCCCCTCCTTTGCTCAACGGCGTCCAGGAGGGTGTCGAGGTCGCCATCTTGTAACTGTGGTGCTGCGCGGCGAGCAGCTATCTTGCAAGCATCGGCTGTGTGTTGGGGGATCGCGTCTATTTCAGCGTGCGTCTCTGACGCCGGTCTGGGGCCACTCCCCCGTGCTTCCCGTTGCGCCTGTGCTGGCCCCTTGTGGGCCGCAGAATCGCTGGGCTATGGAGCCCGTTTACGCTGGCATGCGGTTTTTACGCCAGCGTCAACACTTGGCCGGCGTTTCGGAGAATCCCGCCCCTTGTGTCTTCTTCATAACATACTTTCCTTACCTATCTTTGTGTCATCCGTGAATTTAGCTACCATGCTTTTGCTCCCCTCATTTAAGTCACTGATGCAAATTATAAAAGGTGGAGGCCCAGGACAGACCTCTGAGGGACACTGCTCGTCATATCGTGCCAATCAGACAAAGACTAATTTATGCATCCTCTCTGTTTTTCAGCAGCCGGCCAATTTAATATGCTTCTTGGCTTTTGGCTAAGATGAACGTGAGGTAATGTAATGCCTGGATCTGGTAAGTCTCTCTTGTGGGGACCATGAATTGGATTCAATGTGAATTGGTTTTTGAGGCAGGCAAGGAGCTGGATTAGGGGTTTGCCCCTGTCCACACTCTGAGCTCTGGCTTTGTAACTCTGATAAAAGTAATTAAAAAAAAAAAAAATGTGAATATGTGACACCTCATCATGAGCTTTTATTTTCTGCAATAACCTATGATGTGGCACCTTATCAAATGTATTCTGGAAATCCCAGTACAATATGTCTATAGGCTCCTCTTTATCCACAGCACATGTTACTCCTACAAAGAACACTAATAATTTGGTTAAACATGATTATCCTTTCACAAAACCATGCCGACTGTCCCTGATTACCACGAGTTTTTCAAGTATCCATCTATAACCTCTTTAATGATCAATTCGAACATCTTCCCCACGGCAGGCATCAAGCTAACTGACCTATAGGGTCCAGTTTTCTGCCTCCCTCCTTCCTTGAATAAAGAGGTTTTATTTGCTTCTTTCCAGTCTGTTAACCCATTCCAGAATCTAGGGAATTTTGGACAATTAACACCAACGCATCAACTACCACATTACCCACCTCTTTTAAGGCCCTGAATGAAGTCCATCTAGATCCGCAGCTCCATCAGTTTTCTCAGTACCGTTTCCATAGTGATTTTAATTGCCAATTTCCTCTCTACCTTCCATCTCCCGATTTACAGCTATTACTGGAATGTAGTTAGTCATTCATGAGTATTGCTGTCCCTTTATCACAAGCAGCCAATATTTCTTCTTGCATAATAAAAACAAAAATACTGGAAAAATTCAGCAGGTCTGGCAGCATCTGTAGAGCGTTAATGTTTTGGAATCCATATGACTCTTCAGAGCTCAAGAGAGAGAGAAACGCAGTGGATTACATACAGTATAAGAGGGGGTGGAGCAGTTGGAATAGGTCAGTGATAAGAGGGAGTTAGGAGAGGTTGCAACAATGCCCAAGGCACAGGACAGAGAAAGTGTTAATGGCAGTCTGATGGTCAATAGAAGGTGGAGATAGCAATATGAAGCAATATCGCAGAATGTGTTAATAGGAGGGCTCAGTGACAGCACAACAAATGAGAAATGGCCCAGTTGTTTGGGAGAGGAAGGATAATTTGCATTGGGGCAAATGTTTTGCCTTTTTATTTTTAAAAAAGGGCTCAAGATGGGGGAAGAAAGGCCTCAGTCGAAAATTTTGAACTCAATGTTGAGTCCAGAGGGCTGTAATGTGCCTCATCAGAAGATGAGGTGCTCCTCTTCCAGTTTGTGTTAGGCTTCACTGGAATACCGCAGCGGGCCAAGGACCGACATATGGCCATGAGAGCAAGATACTGAGTTGAAATGGCAAGCAACAGATATGTTGGGATCATTCTTGCAGACTGAGCGAAGGTGTTCTGTAAAGCGGCCATCCAGCCTGTGCTTTGTCTCCCCATTGTTGGGGAAGCTGCATTGGAAGCAGCGAATACAGTAGACCAAATTGAAGGAGATGCAAGTGAAACTTTGCTTCACCTGAAAGGAGTGTTCAGAGCCTTCAGAACTGGACGGAGGTGGTAAAGGGGAAGGTGTTACATCATTTACCATTGCAAGGGAAGGTGCCATGCAAAGAAAAGTGGAAGGTGGCGGAGGAGGCGACCTGGTTGTCACAGGAGGAGTGGTCCCATGGGGAGGGTTGAGAGCGGGGGTTGGGAAAGAGTGATTCGTGGTGGCATCATACTGGAGTTGGCCGAAATGGCAGAGGATGATCCCTTGAATGTGGGGTCTGATAGGACAAGGGGGATCCTATCATGGTTCTAGGAGGGAGGGGAAAGAACAAGGACAGAGGTTCGGGAAATGGGTTGGACTCAGTTGAGTGTCCTGTCAGCTACTGAGGAGGGGGGGGGGGGGGGGGGGGGGGAACCTAGGTTAAGGAAAAAGGCAGACAAGTTAGGAGGGTGTTTTGAAGGTGGCATCTTCGGGCCAGATTCCACAGAGGCTACAAAACTGGGAGAATGGGATGGAGTCCTCACAGGAGGTGGGGGTGAGGGGCTGAAGTCACGGTAGCTGTGGGAGTCGGTGGGCTTGTAATTAGTTTATTACTGGAAATGGAGACAAAGAGGTCAAGGAAAGTGTCAGAGCTGGACTAGGTGAAATTGAGAGAGGGGTGGAAATTGGAAGTGAAACCAATACGTTTTTCCAGGTTCAGTCGCGAGAATGAAGTGGCATCGATACAGCAATGGATGTGGTGGGAGGGGGCCTGAGTTGGATTGGAAGAAGAAATGTTCCACATGCTCGACAAAAAAACAGGCATAACTGGAGCCCATACAGGTACCCATAGCCACATCTTTTATTTGCTGGAATTGAGATGTTAAAGGAGAAATTGTTGAGTGAGGGAACAAGTTCAGCAGGGCGGAGGAGAGTAATGGTGGATGGGAATTGTTCAGTTGTCTGCCTAAGGAAGCAGCGGAGAATCCTCAGACCCTCCTGTGGGGGATCGAAGTGCAGAGGGATTGGATGTCCATAGTGAGGTGGTGGTGGTTAAGGCCAGGAAACTGGGAATTGCCGATATGACATAGGGAATCAGAGATATGTAGGTGGGAAGAAACTTGATAAGAGGAGGGTGTATGGAGTCAAGAAGAAATGGGTTTCGTTGGGCAGGAACAGGCTGATACGATGTGTCTACCAGGACAATCCAGTTTGTGGGTGTAGCGCAACAATTACTCACTCAAGCCGAGAAGTGATGAAGTCAATCGAGGCTTTATTAAGCAAGACTTGATCCCCAGCAGCTCAGTTACAGAATGCGGCTGCTGGGAGAACCTGGGCTCTTATGCTCCGCCTTTCTGGGCGGAGCCAGCAGGCGGCAGATCCAACCAGGACCCGGGACCTGTCAGCCAATAGCCTCTCGGCTTCACAGGTACCGTACTACCCCTAATACATACCACCACAGTGGATTTTGGGAAGGAGGTAGAAACAGGCTAAGCAGAGTTCGGAGACTATGAGGTTGGAATCTGTGGAGGTGATGAGGTCAGTAAGAGACCTTGATGATCGGTGGTGGGGTCATGGTACAGGGGTAGGTAGGAGGAAGTGTCAGAGAATTGGCACTCAGCTTCTGTGAGGTGGAGATCAGTGCGCCAGACAATAACGGCACCACACTTGTTGGTATGTTTGATAACAACGTTAGGGTTGGACCTGGGAGAACGGAGTGCCGCAAGTTCAGAAGGAGACAGGTTAGCATGGGTGAACTCGAACATGATGCTACCTCAAAACATATCTTCCCCTCTGGTCACAAATACAACCTTTGACTAAAACCCTCTGCCTCCTGCCACTAAATTAATTTTGGATCCAAATTGCCTTGGATCCCATGGACCCGTACCTTCTTGATCAGTCTCCCATGCGGGACCTTATCAAAAGCCTTACTGAAGTCCATGTAGATTAAATCAAGTGCACTGCCCTCATCTACACACCTCACCATAGTCCACAAGCACGACCCTGAGTTTCCTGTCGCAAGTCATTTCATTTCTCCACCTTGCTCCCATTCTTGACCTCTCTGTTCATGGCTTGCGACAGTGTTCCATCGAAGCTCAATGCAAGCTTGAGGAAGGGCATCTCATCTTCCGACCATTCAACAGCCTTCTGGATACAATATCTAGTTCAAAACATTTTGATCATAACTGGTGTTTCCATTTTGTTTCATCTGTTTATTTTGCTGTTTCATTTGTTTCTAGTTCATTTCTTTACTCTTTCACTTTGCATTCAGGCAGCTGTAATACAGAATTCACACTTTTCCGGACATACCTTTTGTTTGTTTACTTGTCCCATTATCACTCTTTGACTTTTGTACCATGAAACCTTTTTTGATTAAATCTCTCCTGCGCACCACCCCCACACCTCCTATGAGCCTTTGCTTTTGTTCTTTGCCACCCACCTCCCTTTCACTTACATTTTTATCTTTCGTCAGTTCTTATGAAGGGTCACTGATCGGAAATGTTAACTTTGCTTCTCTCCACAGATGCTGTTTGACCCGGTGAGAATTTCCAGTATATTTGGTTTTGATTTGAGATTTCCAGCATCTGTAGCATTTAGCTTGTGTTGCAGCAATTAAAAACTTGCGTTACATTTTCACAAACATAAAATAGTGTGCAAAATAGCTTGGTATTGTTATAATTCAGTTCTATATAGATATAGACACACTGGACGATTTCCTTACCTCAGGCTTCTTCATTATGTGGATACTGAACATATAATTTTTCATTGGATAGATAACAATGAGGACGTCACCAAACTCGGTGGGAATAATTCCTCTTCTGTAATCTCTTGTATGCTCTGACCAGACTATGTGTACTTCATCATTCCCTAGGTGCCTTAACTGCCCAAAATAAGAGGGAGAAGGGTAGAACAGAAAAACAAATTTCAAATGTTTAATAATCTGAGCAACTACAAAAAAATACTTTAACCGTAGCAAATGAGCTCTACGATTGGCCAATGCATTTTTTCTTGTTTGCACCAATAGATTCTCAGAACACACATACAAATGACAGAGATGCATGAAAAAGGATTACATTAAAAAATAAATAAATTTGGAGTACACAATTATTTTTTTTCCAATTAAGGGGCAATTTAGTGAGGCTAATCCACCTAACCTGCACATCTTTGGGTTGTAGGGGTGAAACCCACGCATACATGGGGAGGATGTGCAAATTCTACACAGACAGTGACCCGGGGGTGGCATAGAACCCGGGTCCTCAGCGCTGTACGCAGCAGTTCTCACCACTGCGCCATCGTGCTGCCCGCTAAAAATGATTACTTAGATGTTCTTTCTAATGATTCTAGGAGGACTAACGAATTGTTGATAAGATTTTTTTGGTCTGAAACAGCAGCTCAGAAAAACATTATGTGGGATATTAGTGCAGATGTCTCAGTAATTCAGTTCCATGCAGCTACAGAGGCAATGAAGGTAGATACTGTAGGCATCTATTCCTGGAATGAGTCTCCAGCACCTGCAGAACTGACCAGCAGCTGGAATGGTTTGCAAACATTTTCAGTTTAAGCAGTGACCAACAATGCCATAAAAACGTCTCTACTAATGCGCAGGAGATGAAGAAGGGGAAGAAGTGGGTGGTGGAAAAAAGAACAATGTGATGCACGGAGGTGGGGTGGGGGTGGGAAAAAGAGGGAGAGACAAGAGGTAGAGAGCTGAGGCAGACTGGGGTTATAAGTGAGGTAGGAGATAATGAGGCAAGAGTGAATGGTATGGAAGATGTGCTTGGTGAGGTTGCGTCCAGATTCCATCTTGATTTGGAAAGTCTAATCAATTCTACTTACAAACATCCAAGTTTTGTCATTTAATAATAATAATAATCTTTATTGTTACAAGTAGGCTTACATTAACACTGCAAAGAAATTACCGTGAGAAGCCCCTAGTCGCCACATTCCGGCGCCTGTTTGGTACACTGAGGGAGAATTCAGAATATCCAAATTACCTAACAGCACGTCTTTCGGGACTTGTTGGAGGAAACCGGAGCACCCGGAGGAAACACACGCAGACACGGGGAGAACGTGCAGACTCCGCCCAGACAGTGACCCAAGCCGGGAATCGAACCTGGAACTCTGGCGCTGTCAAGCACCACTGTGCTATCGTGTCGCCCATTTAACTTCAAAGTCTGATGTAAAATTAAATATATTTAAATCAGAATGACATGTTTGATTTTAAAACGCTGACAGGATTATATTTAGGCAATGGTCCATGATCCTCCAACCCAGCTTCACACAAAGACCGTGTCAGGACTTCACTCACCTTGTGTATGCTATGAAAGAAAAACACATTACTGTATTAGTGAAATTATCAAATCACAAATACAGCGCATACCACTTTCCTACTTCTGCTTCTAAATTCAGCCTCCTCCGCCAACTTTTTTCTGACAAAGCCAATGTTGTGTTGAATTCTTATTTCTTTCAACATTATCATGTCTTTCTCTTTTTATATGCATTTGAGACCTGCTATATATAAACTGAGGGGTAATAGATATAGGACAGAGGTCAGAGGTAGGTTCTTTACGCAAAGAGTAGTGAGGCCGTGGAATGCCCTACCTGCTACAGTAGTGAACTCGCCAACACTGAGGGCATTTAAAAGTTTATTGGATAAACATATGGATGATAATGGTATAGTGTAGGTTAGATGGCTTTTGTTTCGGTGCAACATCGTGGGCCGAAGGGCCTGTACTGCGCTGTATTGTTCTATGTTCTATTTACTTGGTCTTGAATGCGTTGAAGTATATTTTTTTACTGTGCTTTATAAAGTACTTGATTTGGTTTTTAGCATGATTTTTCTGCATAACCAAAAAAATCATCGCACTATTAACTGGATTCTTTTGCTATTGTCAAAGAATTTGGGTTCTTGACTGCCGTCTATCTAACCCAATTAGATGTGTAAGTTTTGCTGCAATATTATATTTAATCTACTGCTTGTTGATATATATGGTGAGTAGATCATCACCTCCAAAGATGTATGTTTGAGTGAAGAGGGAACAACCAAATTATGCCCCTTTGCTCATTCATAGGAGACCAACAAAGTTTTACGTTTCAAAGTAGAATAAAGCTTCATCTCATTAGCAAAGAATTCATAAAATTCTGAATAATACCAATACAGATGTTAATTTACCATGGATACAATGGATGGATGAAAAAATATTTCCACAGCACATCTAAAATCTGTACTTGCTTTCCCACTACATTAATTGACTGTAAATGCACATTGAAACTGCTCACAAGATTAGACAATCCATCTAATTACTAATCGATTCCCATATTATATTATATTAAGTATAGGCAAAGAAGATGGTTCTAAGAAAGATCCAGCAACTCAATTTTTCAAATAATGCCAGAAGGGCAACATTGACAATCAGATGTTTTAATGCCTTAATCAGACAGTGTTTGTCAATGAATGTGGTTCAATACTATTCAACTAAAGTTCACAACTAACAGCCACACAAACAGGAAACTGACACCAATATTATTTAATGATAACTCACCAGTGCATTGCATCAGCATTAATATATTAAATGACAAAAAATATCAGCCCGTGCAATACTTTCATTTAATTCTTTTTAACCATATGACATATTTGCAAGGAAAGACAATGGTAAAGAAAATTCACGCATGTTTCAGGGAAAGAATAGCTGTGGAACACTGCTTCTTTGTTTGCTGCAGGCAGTTAAAGATCTAGTTTTAAGTGCAGTGTTATCAAATGTCTGGTGAGTAGGTTACTTGCCACATGCATGTGTTGCGAGAACAAAATATGTATGAATTTAAGCATAATTTAACAATTAAAGGAACAGTTGAAATTTCCTTAAGAGCACAAAACCTGACGTCTGATGGAAAATGCAATGTTTTAAGGGAGCCCAATATTTATGTTCTGAAGCAATGTTTAAAAAAGTGCGTCATATTTGCTAAAGAAAAAAATGAGCTAATTTTCTCAAGAGTACAAGTAACGTCTTATAAATACAGTATTGCATTATAACAAATCCATTAATTAAATCTTATTGTTAGAAAATGAGTATTTCTAGATTAATGCTCTCATGTTTCATTACATTTTAGGTGTAGTAAAACAATTTGTAATAAGTTTCCACCTTTAACGTACTAGTCCCAAGGCACTTCACAGATGGAGTAAATGTTGTTGGATATTTGTGGGGGAGGTGACCGAAAGCTTATCTAGAGAAATGGGGTTTAAGAAGGCTCTTCTAGGTGCAGAGAGGAATAGAAAGGTAGAGGTTTTCTTAAAAGTGCATTCCAAAGGGCTGAGGAGAGGGACAGAATAATCAAACACTTTGCCAAATATGAACCGATTAGAGGGCCAGCATGGATATGTGAAGGGAAAGTTATGTAACAGATAAGAGTGTGTTAATGGATGTTATTTATATAGACTTCAAAAGGCATCTGATAAGGTTCCACACAAGAGACCACTAGCAAATATAGAAGCACATGGAATTGGGAGGAAGCTTTTGACATGGAGATGGCTTTGGCTAGGAAAGAGGCAGATAGTAAGGATAATAGGTAGGCTCTCTAATTGGTAAGATGTAACTAATGGTACCCTCTCAAAGATCTGGACTGGGGCCTCAGCTATTCACTGCATTTATAAATGACTGTGGTGCAGTGCTCTTCCTTCATTTAAATCGTTGACAACACAAAGTTTGTTGGCACAGTAAGTAATGTAGATGGGAGCAGATAGCTGCAAGAGGAAATCAATTGATTAGCGCTGAAAAGTTAGACATGTTGCCAAAGCTTTTTGTCTTGCACAGGACAGAAGCAAGAATGCCAAATTTCAAATGATCACAACAATTTATTCTACAGGACTACTGCAGGTAATTCAAAAAAGGCATAAGACTTGAACATATTGTTATTTGCAGAGAATGGGTTCCTACAAACCCAAAGTGCATTACCTTGCACCTTTTCTGAATTACCCGGAAGCTTGGGAAGCTACAATTCCTCATTGCTTTCCCCATGGCAAGTATTGAACCAGAGTCGACTTGCCAATCAAGTAGCACCTTTTTCTCCTGTAGGACCAATAGTTGTGATTGTTTGAAATTTGGTACTCTTGCATCTGTTCCTGTGAGTGCAAGGCAAAATATTTCAGCAACATGTTTTGTTTTTCTGCAATATTAAAGCCTGCCCTACCAAGTGACTGACTGATAGATTAAGGTGAGTGGGTGGGTGTGGAGTGAGTATGAAAACTGAAGCAGACAGAGTTTAACATGGAGACGTGCACGGTCATTTCAGTGTTTTGTCATTTCCAAACAATACAAGCACAAACACACAAGTCTGTTTTCGAACTAAACTGCCTGCTAAACCAAGTAGGCCCCTTTTACTTTCTTCTGCATAAAAAATAAATATATCCGGGACTCCGCCTTTAGCGCAGCCTATTGGCAGGTTTTCATATAGCAATTCTTTTTAACTAAAACCTCCTTTTACACAAGTATAAACTTTAGACAAAAACATCACAATCATCTAATTTGGAGCCAAGGAAAATAGATCAGAGCATTTACTGAATGGTCTCAAGCTGTGAGGGGGAGCGGTTAATGTACAGTAATCACTGAAAACCAATGGACAGATACAAAATGTAATTGAAAGGGCTAATGAAATTTTAGCCGTCATCTCAAAAAGGCAACAGGCTGAAAGGCTGGAAAACATAGAATCCCATAAATAATCTTTGAGGCCTGCCAATGCACTTAAGACCTCAGCACAAATGTGACGAGATTTTTATTTTTTTGTGGACTTTCCTCTTAATCACCACATTTCAAAATTGCAGTAAGCTGTAACACGCATCAATTGATAGCTGTTTTGAGTACCACCAGTGGGTCTGATTGCTAAACATGATGGCACTAAGAGATTGTTTATTAACTTGCAGATTGATTCTGACAATTTCTTAGCTGGATTGGGACACATGATCTTCTGCTACCTATACCAATTTATAAATTGGACAATAGGTATGAGCAGAGTCCAGGATAAAGATGATCACATTTTCTTTTTGCCATTGGAAAAAAACTCTCCCCATTCAAATAATTCACTAAACACTAGCCCTGTTGAGATTTACAATTGACGTGTGAAATGGTGATTGTGGAGTCGGGCTGCTTATGGCACAGTGTGCTGATTATAGTAATTGGTTAGCACTGTTGTTTCATAGCGCCAGGGATCCATGTTCGATTCACAGCTTGGGTCACTGTCTGTGTGGAGTCTGCGTTTTCTCCCCGTGTCTGCATGGGTTTCATCCGGGTGCTCCGGTTTCCTCCCACAAGTCCCAAAAGACATTTTGTTAGGTGATTTGGACATTGAATTCTCCCTAGAATAGGCGCCTGACTGTGGTGACGAGAGGATTTTCACAGTAGTTTCATTGCAGTGTTAATGTCAGCCTACTTGTGACACTAATAAAGATTATAATAATAATTATTATTATAATTCCCTTTGCCGTTGTAAACTTACATGGTTAAAATTTTCCACTGTAATCTAAATAGAACTTAATTGGTGCCACCTCAGAACCACTACTCTAAACCAAGGTCATGTACAGCTAGAAGGAAATGGGATTTGATGGTATATGAACAATGTTTATTCGGAGATATTCTTTGAATATTTTCCTCCTGAAACCTGGGTGATATCCAATTCTTTCCCATCCTCTATTCCTAATGGGAACAGACATGTCCTTTCAGGTTGAGAGATGGGGTAAGGGAGGCAGAATTAATGAACTCACTAATACCATGCTCACTTTGCAGACACAGGTATCATTCCACACTGATATTGCCTGATACAGCTTACTTAAGTGGATAAAATATGAGAACACTAGGAACAGCCAAAATATTGAATTTTAAAATAAATTCACCAGAATGTTTAACAGATGATTTCATTCTAGTAGCAACAATGAATGATCAATTGATGCTGCATCCAATTTCAAAGAATAGAAACATTAAAAATTGGTACTTAATTTGAGAATTCAAAAACTATATCAATTTACTAATTTAGAAAAAGTGTTGAGAATATATATTGCCACATATTTATTACACGCCATACCTTTTTTGTTAAAGAATCATCTGAATCGGAAGGCATTCTTGTAGATACATGGAATATTACTTCCACTGTAGAGGTAGCAAAATATGGAGTTGAGAGTCCAGTGCTTTTATTTCTTTGCAGTCCACCCATGAAACCACAATGATTAGTAAGGTTAACCTTAAAACAGTAAGAAATGAGAACACAAATAAGAAAATGCAAGTCTATAATATCATGGATATGCATTATTTATCCATTTATCAAGACCAGAATGTGTTAACTGGCTGTAGAATATATTAAAATTAACACTACATATTTATGCTTTACCTTTAAAATGTAAAATAAACTAATATTTCATGGGATGTAGGCTTCACTGGAAAGGGCAGCATTTGTTACCCATCCCCAATTGCCTTTGAACTGACTTGCGAGACTATTTCAGAGGGTAATTAAGAGTCAATCACATTGCTGTGGATCTGGAGCCACGTAGGTCAGACCAGGTAAGGATAGCAGATTTTCTTCCCTAAAGGAGATTAGTGAACCAAATGGAATTCTACGACAACTGATGATAGCTCAACATTACTTAAACTAACCTTCAATTCCAGATTTTATTTAATTGAAGTTAAATTCCACCAGCTGCCATGGCGGGATTTGAACCTGTGTCCAGAAGATTAGTATGGATTAACGGTGTAGTTTTAGACATTACATTTGAGCTAGTTTAAAACTCGTTAATTTTGATCACATAACTAAAGAAAGAATAGGTTCTAATTGAGACCAAAAAGGCTATCCGAGTGTCAAGGTTATGAATAAATATTTAGCATTTTCCTTCACAAAAGAAGATAGGGGCACGAAGATGACATGATAGCTAAAAAGTGAAATATTGGATGGGATAAACATGGTGAGGGGGAAAATAAACCCTAAAGGGGTTTAGAATCTTGTAAAGTAGATAAATCATTAAGCCTGGATGAAATGTTTTTGTTTCTACTAAGAGAAGCAAGGGAGGCAATAGCAAAGATTCTGACCATCATTTCCCAATCCTCTGGCTACAGGCCCGGTACTGGATGACTGCTGACATTGTATAGATATTTACAAAGGGAGAAACCATGATTGAGTAATTACATGCCAGCCATCTTAACTTCAGTGGTGGGAAAATTGAAAGAATTCTGAGGGACATTATAAATAGTTATTTAGAACTACACCGATAAATCAAGGGCAGTCAGCCTGCATTTATGAAATTATCATGTCTGACTAACTCAGCCAATTTTTTGAGGAAGACACAACAAGGGTTGATGAGGATATAGTGTGTTTTATACAGTCTATGTGGATTTTAGTAAGGCTTTTGACGAGGCCTATGAGGCAGACTGGTGAGAACAAACAAGAGCCCATGATATCCAAGGGCAAGTTGTAATTTGGATCCAAAATTGGTTTAAGGCAGGAAGTAAAGTAATAGTTGACAGGTGTTTTTGAGACTGGAAGGCTGTTTGCAGTGGAGTTTCGCAAAGACTCAGTACATCAATGATCTATACTTAAGTGTAGGGCATGACTAAAGAAATTTTACAAAAATTGGACGTGTGGTCGATGATGAGGAAGCGAACTGTAGACTCGGGTAAGGTATCAATGTATTGGTCAGCTGGGCAGAGAAGTGAGAAATGGAATTCAATCTGGAGAAGTATGAGGTATTGCGTCTGGGGAGGGCAAACAAGGCAAGGGAATATGCAATAAATAGAAGGATACGGAGTAGTGTAAAAACATAGATGTATGGAGTGCATACCCACAGACCCCAGAAGCTACCAGGGCAGGTAGATATTACAATTAAGAAAGGGTACAAGAGGGCAGCACGGTGGCGCAGTGGGTTAGCCCTGTTGCCTCACGGCGCCGAGGTCCCAGGTTCGATCCCGGCTCTGGGTCACTATCCATGTGGAGTTTGCACATTCTCCCCATGTCTGCGTGGGTTTCACCCCCACAACCCAAAGATGTGCAGTGTAGGAGCATTGGCCACGCTAAATTGCCCCTTAATTGGAAAAAATGAATTGGGTACTCTAAATTTATTTAAAAAAAAGAAAGGGTACAAGATATATTTCCTTTATTAGCCAAGGCATAGAGAAATGTGGAGGTTATGCTATAACTGTATTGCACCCTAGTTTGGATACAAGGAAATTAGGTTAATTTCTTTTGACAGAGGGAGTGGATAGGAAGAATCTATTTCCACTAGCACAAAGAATAATAATGATAATAATTGCTTATTGTAACAAGTAGGCTTCAATGAAGTTACTGTGAAAAGCCCCTACTCGCCACATTCTGGCGCCTGATTGGGGAGGCCGGTACGGGAATTGAACCCGTGCTGCTGTCTTGTTCTGCATTACAAGCCAGCTATTTAGCCCACTGTGCTAAACCAGCACCTGCTGGTCATCTGTTGAAGTAATTGGGGCAAGAATTACATGGTAGTTGAGCAATTGTTTCACTCTGAGGGTGCTGGGATCTGGAATTCACTTCCTGAAATAGTGATAGATGCCGAAACCCTCATATTATTAAAAAAGTATTTGGATATGCACCTGAAGTGCTGTAACCTACAAAGCTATCAACCAAGTATTGGAATGTGGGATTATACTGGATAGCTGTTTCTGGCAAGGACAGACACAATGGGACAAATGTTTTTTCTGTGCTTGAAGTTTGTACATTACTTTTATTACTTTAAGGCGGAGGGCGGAAGAAAATAAGGCAAAGAGCAAGGGTTGGTATAATTATAAAGCAGCTTGCACAGCTCTTAGGACATGCTAAAGTGCTTCACAGATAACCAATTACTTTTTAACTGCTGTTATGTGGACAAACACAGCCAATGTTTTCACAACACGGCCCTGTAACTGGACATGAGATTAATAGCCATTAAACTGTTTTCAGTGGTCTTGAGCAATGCACGAATGTTTGCCTGGACATTGTTGTTCAAACGGTACCAATTTTACATCCATAGAATTCCTACAGTGCAGAAGTAGGTCATCAGGCTCATCGAGTCCGCACCCTCAAAGAGTACTCTACCTCAGCTCACCCTCACGCCCCAAGCCCGCAAATTGATCATGGCCAATCCACCTAACCTGCACATCTTTGGACTGTGGGAGGAAACCGGAGCACCCGGAGGAAACCCAGGTAGACACGGGAAGAACATGCAAACTCCACACAGTCACCCAAGGCCGGAATTGAACCTGGGTCCCTGGTGGCGTGAGGCAGCCGTGCTAACCAATGTGTCACCGTACGTGCACCTGAATAGGCAGATACAACTGTTGTTTAACATCTCATTTCAAAGTGTTCAGCCCCAGCACTATCCTGAAGCATGGGGCTATGTGGTCTCACCTTCTAGTTCTGGAGAACAGCTCAAACCATTGTTCTTCTGATTCAGTGGCAAGAGTGCAGTGCAACTAACTGAAAATTGTAAACTAGATCATAACTTCATGCTAAAAATTTACCAATCAACTTACGCCAAGAAATTAATTGAACAGAGAGTGGGCAAAATGTGAATTATGTCCCATAATGCATGAACATTTCCCTCTGATATAGCCAAACTTTACTGGCCACAGCAGAAAGTAGATAAAAAGAGCAGGTCATTGTCCTGAGATTTACATTGATGCATATGGGTGGCAGTTCTAGTCTCAGGAACAATCTTGATGTACTGATAAAAATAAGTTTCTAGGATACATGGGGGTAACTAAATGATATATGTTTTTAAAAACTGCAGTACAAAATATGCCTTGGATTTCAAAAGTAAAATCTGCACAACAGAGGACTAACATTGCTTTGTTTACAAAATATAATGATTTTTATGTATGAAGGGTAAATTGGAGAATGCATCATTTGATTGAAGGTCCACCTCTGAAATCTATACCAAGATTAAAAGGAAGTTCAACATTCAAGAGGAATCAGGAAAATATTAGTTCATATCGCAGATGGACTGGAGATTTTAGCTATTTCCTTCCTCCCTTCTCTTCTGAACGTGATGCTTTTGATAGGATAGTTCCACAGATGCTAGGATCCTTCTGGTACCTTCAGTTGTCCCTCTTCATGTATGCACATGGAAAGTAAATGTCAACAGTGTCAATGGTCTTCTTGATTGGTTGGAGAAGACAATTATGTTGTGGAAGAATCCCAAGCTTCAGTCCACATAACAAGAGATAATATAGTTTATGGCTTGATTATTTTGGATGGATCTAACCATTCTGGTGTATCAAGCAAAAGAACTTTCTCTTTCAAGGAAAAAGTCGAACAAGCCGATGATGACTTTTTGAAGTTAGTACTCAGAATTTTCAAAACTATTTCAACACAGAAATCAATATTGCTGCAAAACACCTTTGGATGAACTGAGGTGAAGGTGGTGTCAAGTTATTATTGAATAAAAAAATGTTTATTCAAATATTTCCATTTTATACATAATGTAAAATAATATAAAACAAAACAGAATAAAACACCAGATCGCACATACAACCCAAAAACATAACCTAACACCCCCTCCCCCCCCACACTTAACAACTAACAATGAGCAGCTCCTTGAAATACACAATTAATGGCTGTCATCTCCGGTAAAACCTCTCAATTGCTCCCCTCATCGTGTACTTGACATTCTCGAGGTATAGGACTTCATCAGATATCCCAGCCACACTGAGGCACTGGGCGGAAAAACATACCTCCACCCAGCAGGACTCGCCTCCGGGCAATCAGCAAGGCAAAGGCCAGGACATCAGCCCCGGCGCCTGTCTGCAGCTCCGGCGAGTCTGACACCCCAAATGTGGCCACTAAAGGAAAGGGGTCCAGTTTTTCAGAATTGCCGACATGGTGCTAACGAAGGAGACCCAAAAACCTACAAGCTTGGGACATGGCCAGAACATGTGCACATGGTTGGCCGGACCCCCTAAACAGCGCTCGCACTTATCTTCCACCCCATGCAAAGAAACGACTCTAGACATAGTCAGGTGCGTCCTATAGGACTAAACCAAGCCTCATGCAGGAGGACGTAGAGTTCACTCTCTGTCGGGGCTCGCTCCATACCTCGTCATCTAAAATGGTGCTAATTCCTCCTTCCACCTGGCCTTGACCCCCTCCACCAACACGGACTCCTCCGATATAATCAGTCCATAAATACCGGAGGTGCTCTCTGCCTTTGACCCTGTGAGCAAAAGAACCCTCTTCATTAGAGAGGTTGGTGGCGCCACAGGGAATGTCGGGAAAATCTGTTTTGCAAAGTTGCGAACTTGTAAACATCTAAATAAGTCAGGTTACGAGAGCCCAAACATCTTTGACAGTTCCTCTAAACCGACAAACCACCCCTCCTGGAATAGATCACCCATTCTCTCCAACCCCATCCCCTCCCTCAAAGTGGCATCCAATCTCGCAGGCTTGAACAGATGATTTGCACAAATCAGAGCCAGCTTCGTACTGACCCCAATTTAAAATATTGTCGTAATTTTTTGCATATCTTCAAAGTGGAGATTACCACTGGATTTGACAAATATTTGACCGGTGAGAAGGGAAGCCAGGCCATTGCTAATGCCCTTAGGCCAGACCCTCTACACGACTGTGATTCCATTTGCACCCAAGTAGCACCAGGGTCACTATACCAACCCAACACCTTCTCCGCATTCGCTGTCCAGTAATAAAATATCAGGTTCGGAAACGCAAACCCCCTTGACAGTCTATCCCTTTGAAGGGCTGTCCTCCGTAATCAACTTTTCGAATTCCCAACAAAGGATTTAGGGAGGAAGACCAGCAAACATTGCAACAAAAACAAAAATCTTGGCAAAATCTTCATCTTGACTTACTGAACCCTGCCCGCCAAGGACAGGGGAAGATCATCCCACTGCAGATCGGTCCTAACCCTGACTACCAAACTTGTGTAGATCAGTTTATGAAGATGGAACCAATCACAGGCTTCTTAAACCCCCAGATACCTAAAGCTGGAACCAGCCATATGAAAAGGTAGCACCCCTAGTTTAAGTCCTCTCCCCGGGGGACTAATTGGAAAGCACACTTATTTCCAAGTTCAGCTTGTATCCTGAAAAAGCGCCAAAGCGCCGTAGCAGCTCCATTACATCGCCCATGGTGGGGATCGGGTCTGTCATATAAGATAAGAGATCATCAGAGTACAGGGACATCCGATGCTCCACCTCTCCCCCTGCTATCCCCCTCCACTTAACTGAAGCCCTCAAGGCGATGGCCAAAGGCTCTATTGCCAAAGTAAACAAGAGGGGCCACATAGGGCACCTTTGCCTCCTTCCCCTATTTAATTGGAAATATCCCGAGCTCATGTTATTGGTGCAGACAGTAGCTGTTGGGGCCTTGTACAACATTTGTATTCAAGACACAAACTTGGGCCCCAACCCAAACTTCTCCAAGACCATAAAAAGATATCCCCACTTCATTCTATCCAATCGAATGCCTTCTCGGCATCTCGTATGACCATTACCTTTTGATCCGCCCCCTCAGACGGGGAAAGCATCAGATTTAGCAATCGTCTCATGTTAGGCGACAACTGCCGACCTTTAACAAAACCACTCTGATCGTCCCCAATAACTTGAAGGAAACATGGTTCCAGCCTCAGTGCTCAGGGATTAGGGGTAACTTATTAGTTTGGATAGAAGACTGACTGACGGACAGGACAGAGTCGGGATAAATGGGTCTTTTTCTGGATGGCAAGATGTAACTAGTGGGGTGCTACAGGGTTCAGTCCTTGGGGCCCCAGCTATTTACAATCTATATTGACGACTGGGATACAGGGATAGAAGATTCCATAGCCAAATTTGCAGATGACACAAAAATAGGTGGGACAGTAAGTTGCAAAGAGGAAATAAGAACAGTACAAATGGATATAGATAGGTTAGGAGAGTGGGCCAAAATGTGGCAGATGGAGTTTAACATCGATAAGTGTGAGGTCATACATTTTGGTCAAAAAAATGGAAAGGCAACTTATTATGTAAATGGCGACAGACTTCTGGGTGCTTCGATGCAGAGGGATCTGGGTATCCTTGTGCATGAGTCACAGAAAATGAGCATGCAGGTGCAGCAGTTAATAAGGAAGGCAAATGGAATATTGGCATTTATAGCAAAAGGAATTAAAGATAAAGGTAAGGAAGTGTTGTTGCAACTATACAAGGCATTGGTAAGACCGCACCTGGAGTACTGTGCTGTTTTGGACCCTTATTTGAGGAAAGATGTAGTGACATTCAAGGTGGTTCAGAGGAGGTTCGCTAGATTTATTCCAGAGGTGAGGGGTTTGTCGTATGAGGAGAGATTGAACAGTTTAGGCCTATACTCTCTAGAGTTTAGAAGAATGAGGGGGGATCAAATTGAGGCATACAAGATGCTAAAAGGTATGGCTAAAGTAGACGTGGAGCTGATGGTTCCTCTTGTGGCGCATTCTAAAAAGAGAGGTCATAATTTTAGAATAAGAGGTAGCAAATTTAAAACAGATTTGAGGAGAAACTACCTCTCCCAAAGGTTTGGAATCTGTGGAATTCACTACCCCAGAGTGCGATGGATGCAGGCTCAGTGAGTAAATTTAAGGAGGAGTTAGACAGATTTTTTAAGTTAGTAATGGGTTGAAGGGTTATGGAGAACAGGCAGGACATTGGGGTTGAGGCCTAAATTGTCTCCTCCCGTTCCTAGGCCATGTGTTCTAGGGAGGAGATGCTCTGGCTGATTTTGCAATCCAGCTCTTAGTCTTAGCATTGTAGATAGAAGAAAAGGAACATATCAGCCATGATAGAATGGTGGAGCAAACCCGATGGGCCGAATGGCCTAATTCTGCTCCTATATCTTATGAACTTATGAACCTTGGCCAACATTTTGGTGTCTACATTAAGTAAAGAAATAGGGCAGAAAAGAACCATCGATCAGAAACCGTAAGTTTGACTCCAGCGATCGCTACCCGATAGAGACTCCTAGCCATTGACCCGTATCAGCCTTTTGAATCCCGCAGGCCAGACCCAATTCGATAAGCCATTTGTTTCCCTGACCTGGTGGGCCATCCCCAAAAGTTAAGTATTGGTCAGTAGTGGTAGGTAGTGATATAGAAAGTAGGATTATTGTGTAAGTATTTATTGCTGTACATAATAAATGACCGTTGATTTCAATCTTACTAAGCGGTGTGCTGACTTATTAATCATAACTCGAGCTTGAACCACGTGGCGGTATCAGAAAGATACCTGGCGACTCGTGAGCAAAGGTGACATAATCAGAGCTAATAAAACGAAGGCTAATAAGAGCAACAGTTCTCACTGGAACGACGGAGGTTGAGGGGCAACCTGATAGAGGTCTACAAAATTATGAGGGGCACAGACAGAGTGGATAATCAGAGACTTTTTCCCAGGGTAGACGGGTCAATTACTGGGGGGCATAGGTTTAAGGTGCGAGGTTTAGAGGAGATGTACAAGGCAAGTCTTTTTGCACAGAGGGTAGTGGGCGCCTGGAACTCGCTGCCGGAGGTGGTGGAAGCAGGGACAATAGTGAAGTTTAAGGGGCATCTTTACAAATACATGAATAGGATGGGGATAGAGGGATACGGACCCCGGAAGCGTAGAAGATTTTAATTTAGACAGGCAGCATGGTCGGCGCAGGCTTGAAGGGCCGAAGGGCAGGTTCCTGTGCTGTACTTTTCTTTGTTCTTTGTTCGTCTGGCCCCAGGGCCCCATCTGTCTGCATGCACCCTATTGCTGCCGAGACCTCCTCTGTGCTCAACGGCCTCACCAACCCTTCACACTCTTCTTCCTCCACCTCGGGAAACTCCGACATATAGGACATGCGCCCCCCCCCCCCCCCCCCCCCCCAACCCAACCACATGCCCCTACCCACATGCACCAGTGCTCCGACCTATAAAGGTTCTTACAGAATGTTTCAAAAGCCCCACTAACTTTGTCCGGCGCTGACCTCAGCCTGTCACGCAAGTATCTGACCTGAACTTTTGGAGTTTTCCCCTTGCTTCTCTATTCATATGTGCTTTGTGCGAAATTATCCCCCCCATCAACTTTGCAAACATGTGGGCAAAGTACTCGATTGGCCTCGGGCCCTCCACCTCCTCTGGCAACTCCATGATCCTGAGGTTCTGCCTCCTCAACCTGTTCTCCAGGTCCTCGACTTTCACCCTCAGGCTCCGATTCCTCTTTTCCACTACCTGCACCTTAGGTTCCAGCGAGGCTATTTGGTCGCTGTGTTGTGACAAAGTCTCCTCCATTCCCTTCAGCACCTCTCCATGCTTCCGCACCACCTCCAAAGTCTTTCCCAATCTTTCTCTAATTGTGCTCAAGCGTGTCCTCTACAGTCATTGTGAGGGTCTCCAGCATTTCTCTTCCTTGCCTCTCAAAGTGCTTGCCGAATCGTCTCTCAAACTCGAATGCCATTACCTCCGGCAGTGTATCTGCTGTGATAAAGACGGTCCCACCCGAGGAGGTCACCTCTGCCATCTTTGCTCCCGACGAACTTCGCACCTTCTCCGTGTCCAATAAAGGGCTGCCACTCGCATTCTTCTTTCTAACATTCTTTTTCATGGCTTTCAACATCTTTTCAAAGTACTGTTAGGTGGGTTGCGTTTGTCAACTAATTTCCCCCAAGAACTGGGCAGAAAGGGCCAAAAAACAAGGAGGCTGGCAGGAGCTGCCTTATGTGGGATCTTCTCCTAAATGCCACTACCGGAAGTCATCGAGGTAGTATTGATAAAAGATTGGCAAGTTTTCTTTATGGGAGTTCATCAAGAATGACACGGTTACTGATTACATAATAAGTAATAAACTGATACTGGCAACAGGTGCCAGGCATTTTCCTTTATTGGGCAAAGTATTCAATACAAAAGCAGAGACTTAATGATGGAACTGTATAAAATGCCAGATGGGCCACAACTGGAATTGGGCACACATTTTTGGTCACCACATTACAGGAAGGACATAATTATCCTGGAGAGAGTCAGAGGAGATTAACAAGAATGTTGCCAAGGCTTAAAAATTGCAGCTATGTGGAGAGATTGGATAGGCTAGGGTTGTTTTCCTTGGAACAGAAGAGTCTAAGGGCTGGCCTAATTGTGGTGTATGAAATTATGAGTGACCTAGATAGGGTAGACAGGAAAGACTGGTTTCCCATTGCTGCGGGGTTGATTACCAGTTGGCATGGATTGAAGGTGATTGGTAGATGGGTCATGAGGATGGTGGGTGTCTGGAATTCACTGCCCGAATTGGTGGTTGAGGCTGAAATGCTCAACTCATTTAAAAGGTACCTGGATTTGCACCTAAAGTGCTGTAACCTGCAAAGCTATGGACAAGATGCTGGAAGGTGGTATTAAAATGAGTCGCTAGTTTCATTTTTGGCTGGGGCAGACATGATGGGATGGATGGGCTATTTCTGCACTATAACTTTTCTATGGTTCTATGTACTGAACATCTGAGAAAGTGGCATGATTTTTCCAAGTGTAAAATTCTTGAAAGCATCACGTGATTTGAATCCTAATTTGATAATAGATTCGTTCAAGATATGTACGGAATAGACGAATAAGGGAGGAGAGAATCATTTTAGTCCCATGTTTCAAACCATTGTGAAACCTTATCTTCAGAGTGCATGCCAACTTCAAGGGACAGCCATTTTTGTGGAATTCTATGTACAAAACATTTTCCAACACTGAAAATAATTTACTCAATTTTATTCAGTGACTTGAAAAATAAATAAATTGAGAAAGCACAAAGTACTTTACCTCCCAACCAAGCCCGGCTATAAAATCCTCATAGGATTGGCTTCCTCCAGTATTCGTTAGAATGGAGTGCTTATCTTCCTGTCCTTCAGCAACATAAAACACCGCTATCTTGTGTGTTTCTCGACTGTATGAAACAAAACAGTAGTTAATTGAACACAAGGCAAAAATTAGTGTAGAATGTTTATTGTAGTTTAATTTCAAACAATGAAATATTGAATTACCCAGGTTCTGCCAATATAGTTAAAACACCAATCACCAAAACAAGTGAAACAATTGGGGACATTTTGCCCTTCACAAATTTGAAGTCACCACTCATTTTCCAGCACACATGGCTTTGTCTGTTATTGCACTTCTATTCTTAATGTAGAGACCTACTAAACTCATGATCTCCACCACCTAGAAGGGCAAGTGCAGCAGGACACATGGGAACACAACCACCTGCAAGTTACCCTCCAGATCACATACCATTCTGACGCAGAACTAAGCGACGTGAGGGCACAGCAAGTGTCAAAATGGGGAACTTTCCCTGACAACACTGTTCCTACATCTCATGGACTACAGTAGTTTAAGGAGGTAACTCACCACTGCCTTCTCAAGGGAAATTAGGAATGAGCAACAAACGTTGGCCATGCCATTGTTGCTTACATCCAATGAAATACAGAAACGTTGCAACAGTTATGGAGGTACACATAGGTAGGCATGCACACTGGTCAGAGGGAATTGAAAGGGAAATTGAGAGGACTTTTATCTGGAAGGTAAATGAGCATCATCCAAAAATTAGACAAACGAGTAATTTTCTATGCTCACAGAAATAAACTATGTCCAAATAGTATGATAATTGGTAAAAATGAACTTAACACTGAAATCAACTGGAAGCAAAAAGTTGGTGGGGGTCTGTACAATAGTTACCCAGAGGTTAGGATTGGTTTTAATTCTTCTAACTTTTCCTGGTAACGACTGATGCAACAAGTCAGGGCTATCCAAACTGTGACTTAAATCATACTTTTGGATGGTTCCCAGTGCAAGGCAATTGCCCACTGGAATTTTGCACTTTCTGGGAAACTGTCGTGCAATCCTTACATGAGAACCTCCGTGAGACGAGGCAGGGTACCCCAGTTATACTGCCCTGGAGGTTATAGTCATTTATTCATATGGTGTCTTCAACATGGTAAAATGTTTCCTTAGGAGCATTATCAAACATCAGCAAACACCGGTTTCATGGAGAGGCCCATGTGTGTGAATGGAATTCGGAAATAGCCAGGCCTGGGATCGGGATAACCTTTGGAGTAGTCAAACCACTTGATTCTTCTTTGTCACATACACACACCTGTTTCACAGCGATGTTGGGAAAAAACTTTAGCACTGAAGTCAGCTTGAAGCAATAAATAACTTGCCACTACTCATCTACCTGACCCTGCAAGCACCACAAGTTCTATATGTGACAGTGTCTGCAGTTTGCGCATTGGACATGTAAGCCATTTCAGAACCCATCAAACCAATGTGAGAGCAAGCTATTCTCAATTCCAGGGTGTCCCAAAGAAGAATCAAGTGGTTTGGCTACTCCAAAGATTCTGGCGACCCCAAACCCAGGCCTGGCTATTTCTGCATTCCGCTGTTTCCAGAAGCTCAAGGCCCATCTGGACGGCAATTGGTTGCTGGGGTCGGGCCACTCTCCGATTACCTGCCCCCTGGGGGGGTTCCCACCTCCACCTGACATACCGCAGCATGTGTGGGGTGCGCACCAGATAGTACATGAGGAAACTCTTCACTAACATGGCCAACCGAGGCGAGGTTCTCTGAGATGGTGGAGGGCGTTGGTGACAGCAGTGCCGTGGAGTCCGTGTTGTCCCTGAATGTGTGCTCTGGGCTGTCACGGGGCTGCAGCTGTGGGCTCACAACACCAGCAAGTCCTGACTCATTGTTGGAAACTCGGTTGGGTTTGGGTCGTATGTTTGACATGTAATCTTGTAAATATTAACGGTAAATATTGTAATGTACAGAATTAGTAGAAACCGATTTGCTTTGCACCTTATGTAATATCAACTTAGAAATGTCATGTAAGGAGCAGCATGGTGGCACAGTGATTAGTACTGATGCCACACAGCGCCCAGGTTCGATTGCAGCTCGAGTCACTGTCCCTGTGGAGTTTGTATGGGTTCGCCCCCACAACCCAAAGATGTGCAGGGTAGGTGGATTGGCCATGCTAAATTGCCCCTTAATTGGAAAAAATGAATTGGGTACTCTAAATTTTTTTTTTTTTTTTTTTTAAATGTCATGTAATATGCTTTACTCATAAATTTAATAAAAGTACATTTTTGAACAATAAATAGATGGTTCAGCTGGGTGATGGTAGATCCTGTTGGGTGGTTCCCAGGTAAAACCATGGTAATTTGGTCAGAACTTTCAAACAAGCATCAAGGGGTAGCTTGGCTGGTAGGGTGAAAGGTCCATACGGTCAGATCTTTCCTGTATGCCTGGAGTCTAACCCATTCTCCATGTTACCCTCGATGTGACTGGTGGGGAAGAAACTCCTTCTGCAATGTGCTCGTTAGGAGAATTGGACATTCTGAATTCTCCCTCAGTGTACCCGAACAGTCGCCTTAGTGTGGCGACTAGGGGATTTTCACAGTAATGTCATTGCAGTGTTAATGTAAGCCTCCTTGTGACACTAATAAAGATGACTATTTTGTAAAGCAGGTACAGAAAGAAATGCAGTGTTTTTTGTTAATTTCATCCCACGCAGCTTTGTGACACAGGACTCGGTGCTCTACAGGCTCTTCTCTGTGATGCACACCAAGATAAACATCAACTATAGCTGGAGGACTGTCAACTCAGTGAAAGAGAACTTTTGGCCTGCCTGAAACTTGCTGGTCTTCCAAAGCAAAGAATTGTCCATGACCGTGAATTGCAGACTGGCAGATTCTGAGGTTCAGAAGTGTGCTGAGGGATGCACCAAAGCTAGGCACAGTCGCAGCAAATTAGCAATGATGGTAGGCCACCATCTAACACTTTCAACTACGGCACACAGAGGGGCAGGAAACTGGGCAAAACCCCACAGGCTGTATGTTTGATAAGCAATTAATTTTGCAAATAACTGTAAATGTACTGAGTAACTTACTGAATTGGAAGCAATCAATTTGGTCTGCACCTTCTATAATGCATTTAAAAAAAATTATGAATTAAGTGTATGTTTGGAAATAAAAGATGGTTCAGCTGGTTGGTACGTGAGCAGCAGAGTTATACAGGTCAACAGCATCAGATTCAACTGCAGGTCTGTGCTAAAGAAGCCGATTCAATCCTGGGTGATGGCAGGTAATGTAATTAGTCGAGACATCTAGGCTGAAGTACAGGCCTGTGGATAAGATTGGATTTGGTTTTGATTGTTCCAGTGATTAAATCATCTGCCAAATTTAGGTGTAATCAAGAACAGTCATCGGGGAAGACATTGAGGGGTAGATTGGGGTGACCGGTTTCTCTTGAAGCAGGCCTCAACATGGTGTCGGCCTAAAAAATACTTTACCGATTAAAACTGAAGCTGATTTTGTTGATTATCAAAGCCTCTGTAATATAGCAGTTTGCAAAACAAGTAAAGACCTCCGGGGATTAGTTCACTTTTTCCTCCAGTTTTAGGTTTTGGAAACTTGTACTGTAGCTGGATGCTTTTTGGTATATAGTAATGAGTCTAAGCAAACATTGTATCTTTTGTATTTTTAATTCCAATGAGAAAAAACCTGCGTCGGCTTTCTTCAGGTTAAGGAATCTCCAAAAGCTTTGTGATAAATTAGTGAAATATTTGAGTCTAAAACTGAAGGATAGCAATTAATGAGGAAACATTTACCATTGCCTTGAGTCGAGGTTTTTCAGTTCTCGTAAAAGCTTTTCATTTTTCTTCAGAAGATGGAAACTTGTCCTACAGAAAAATAAAGTTGAAAATTAGAATGGACATTATTGATTTTATTTGCATATAGTAAAAGCCATAAATCAATCATGGGGTTTTGATGCATTACATTGGAGACATTAGCAACACCAGAGATTAAATTTATAGCAATTAACAGAATTACACATGTCTGTTACATAGCTCCAGCCTACACATGTTTTTGTAAAACAAGCACCAGCCTCTGACAATTTCAAGTTTTCCCTGCTTGACAAAAAACAGGATTAACCTAAAGTGGTCATCTAACTTCTCCTAAATCATCAATACTGGAATCACACAGCTCCTGACTTTATCATAGACCGCATGAGTTAAATCACAGGAGAAGGGGTGCTGCAAGTATCTGATTCCATAACTCAAGTTTTAGGATAAAACATTTTAGTTACATAACATTTAGTATGGAGGTTTAAGTGTACATTGAGAACCTGATAAATAACTCTATGTAATTGCAATTCAAATAGGCCTGGAGTATTTACAGTTAGTGTTTGTTTAATGAAGTCAGACTCAGAGGGAGAGGGCCTGAACAATGGATAATCTATCTCTGAGCTTTTGGTCGAGGCAGAAAGTCTACCCATGTCGCACTATTTGTTTTCCGTTCATGGGGCGTGGGTGTTGCAGGCTGTGCCAGCATTTATTGCCCTAATTATTATCCTTAATTGCCCTTGAGGGTGCAGTTAAGAGCCAACCACATTGTTGTGGGTCTGTAGTCACATGTAGGCCACACCAGGTAAGGACGGCAGATTTCCTTCCCTCAAGGACATTAGTGAACCAGATGGGTTTTTACGACAATCAACAATGGTTTCATGTTCTTCATTAACTTTTATTGAATTCAAACGTCATCATCTGCAGTGGCGGGATTTGAACCTGGGTCCCCATGGCATTACTCTGGGTTTTTAGTTTGCCAGTCTAGTGACACTATCACTATGCCACCACCTCCCCATTACAACAAAACTTGTTTTGTGCTTTTCAACTGAAAAGAAACTAAAGGAGATCCTTGATAGAGATGGCAATACTGGAAAAAGGCTCATAAAATTCCATTCATATGGGTTACAGAGTCAAAGAATTGGGTTGAAGGTAAAATCAGTCAATTTGCATTTCTGTTTGAACAATCCCAAAGCATGCCACATGTCATGGACTTGGGCTGAGGGGATTAAAATGTTCCTTTGTTTAATTTATCTGTGTTTCTCACAGAAAGTAGTTGCGGTTTTGGTCTTGAGCACACATTTCCCGCTGTGGCCTAACCAGCATTTTATACAAAGAACAAAACAGCACAGGAACAGGCCCTTCGGCCCTCCAAGCCTGTACCGGTCATGATAGTAACCTTGGCCAAAACCCTTACCACTTCCTAGTGCCGTATCCCTCTATACCCATCCTATCCAAGTATTCGTTGAGATGCCTTTTGAACACCATTAATGTATCTGCTTCCACAACCTCCCCTAGCAGCGCATTCCAGGCACACACCACCCTCTTGTGTAAAAAAACCTGCCTTGTACATCTCCTCTAAACTTTGCCCCACGGACCTAAAACCTATGTCTCCTCCACCCTGGGAAAGAGTGCCTGCCCATCCACTCTATCCATGCCCCTCATAATATTGTAGACCTCAATCAGGTCCCCCCATAACCTCCGTCATTCTAATGAAAAAAGTCCGAGTCTATTCAACCTCTCCACTTAGCTAACACCCATCAGACCTGGCAACATTCTGGTAAACCTCCTCTGCACCCTCTCCGCCATTCACGGCTGGATGTGGCAGGACAGCAGAGCCTGGACCGGATGCATTGGTTGTGGAATCGCTTAGCTCTGTCTATTATTTGCTGCTCACGCCGTTTGGCACACAAGTAGTCATGTGTTGTAGCTTCACCATTTTGACACCTCAGTGCCTGATGTTATTCTTGACATGCTCTCCTGCACTCATCATTGAACCAGGGTTGATCCATGGCTCGGTGGTAATGGTAGAGTGGGAGATATGCCGGGCCTTGAGGTTGCAGGTTGTGGTTGAATAAAATTCTGCTGCTGATGGGCCACAGCACCTCATGGGTGCTCAGACTTGAATGGCTAGATCTGTTCGAAGTTTATGCCCCTTAGCACGGTAGTAGTGCCACAAAACATCAATGTGAAGCCAGGTCTTTGTCTCCACAGGGACTGTGTGGTGGTCCCTTCTACTGATGATACGCTCATGGACAGATGCATCAGCAGCAGGCAGATTAGTGAGGATGGGGCCAAGTATGTTTTTCCCTCTTGTTGGTTCCCTCACCACCTGCTGCAGTCCCAGTCTAGCAGCTATGTCCTTTAGGACTTGGCCAGCTCAAGGACATGGATCCACAAATAGAACCTGACGAGTCTGGTGAAAAGTCAAAAAGGACCTGCAAGAGATGGGGCACACTCCCACTCGCAGGTTCTGCCCCGCTACCCATTCCTGTTCAGATATCTCCCGATCAACATCCCCAAGGCCGTTTTCAACACATTCGACAGTCTGTATTCTGAGTAGTAGTAGTGGTGGGTGCTGGTAGCTGTGTGGAGTATGTCCATCCAAACGAAAGTCCTACAAAGGAAAAGAAACCTGGGAGGCCTGGCTCTCCCGAACCTACAGTTCTACCACTGGGCGGCCACCGCAGAAAGAGTATGGGGATGGGTTAAGGAACCAGGAGCAGAGTGGGTGAAGATGGAAGAGAGTTCCTGTATAGGGACGTCCTCCTGAGCCCTAGCCTCGCTCACCCATCCCCCCCAAGTCAAATACTCAAGGGGCCCAGTGGTAGTAACCACACTCCAGACGTGGTACCAAATGAGGCAATACATTGGCGTAACCAAAATATCCACCATGGCCCCCATCTGCAACAGCCACAGGGTCACTCCCGCAATAATGGACGTCACCTTCAAAAAGGTGGAAGCAGGACGAGGGGACGCTGGGGAGGTTCCAGTTACCAAGAGGAAACGACCAGAGATACATTCAGGTCCAAAACTTCCTCTGCAAGAAAACAGCGTATGCTCAGATACCAGGACACTTGTTAGTAAAAGAACTGCTGGACACGGGCGACCCAGGGAAGGGAAACTCTGTGGACTATTGGAGGAGATATACTCCTCCCTGAACAAGACAAGGAAAAAGAATAGGAGGAGAAACTAGGCACAGAGCTATGGCGGGAAGAGGACAGGCTCTTGATCGAAGCACTGCACAGGGCGAACGTCACCTTCCTGTGTGAAGGGCTGAGCGTAACACAGCTAAAGGTGGTGTACCTAACCAAAACTCGAACGAGTGGGTTCTTTCCGGAGGTGGAGGACACATGAACGGTGCCAGGGAGGCCCGGCCAACCACACCCACATGTTCTGGGCGTGCCCCAGACTTGTGGGTTACTGGTCGACCTTCTTTGAGGCCATGTCCAGAGTTATGGGAGTGGCGGTCTTCAGGCTTTCAGATCAGCCAAAACTCTTCATGGGTAGGGGGGGCCGACGCACTAGCCTTTGCCTTCCTGATCACCCACTGGAGAATCCTGCTGGGCTGGCAATCGACAGCACCATCCAAGGCTGCAGACTGGCTGTCTGACCTGGTGGAATTCCAACGGCTGGAACAAATAAAATTTGTCATACGTGGGTCCGAAGAAGGCTTCCACAGGACTTGGAAGCCGTTTTCCAAATTGTTGCAAGACTTGTTCGTGGCCATCAACGGTAACGTTAGTGTGTTAGGGGGGAAGGAGAGACAGCGACGAGCCACGGAATTGAGAGGAAAAGGGAGTGGGAAGGGGGGACGAAAACACACAATACGAACGCAAGGGACAAAGGCACAGGGGATTGGTCTGAGGGCAAACTAAAGCCCAAAACAAACAAAATAGACACTGTTAAATACATGCTTTGGCTACATTAAATTGCAAATTATGTATGTCGACTAAAGGGGGTGGGGGGGGGGGGGGGTCATGCCACAGTTGTAGTGAAGACACTTGCTTGTAAATATTTGTGTTGGCTTCTTCGGCGCGATTTCATAATTTGTATTTTATGAATTGTTGAAAATATGGAAATTCAATGAAAAGAATGGCAAGCTTCCAGCTCATTACAATAGTTCTTTGAATGATGAAGACCTCTGTCGTAAGCAGTCCTTATTCTTATGAAAGTTAAGAGAAATAATGACGGTCAAACTAGTGGAAATAGCATTACAGATGCTGGAAAAGGTGCAACATTTTGCATTTCTATATCACCTTTAATGTAGAAAGATTAATCCAAGATGCTTCATAGGAGTGCAATCAGACACAATTTGACACCAAGGCATACAGAAAGACTAATGTGAGAGTACCTTTAAGAAATGGGTGTGTATATAAATATCTGTAGTGAGAGAACCTTGGGTGTTTATTACTGCAGTGATGTCAGAAAGTGGGTGGAGCTGGGCTGTGTCAGCTTTTTACTTTCGTTTTAGGCTGTTTGCTGCATGGTGTGTTTTAATTTCGTTTAGAGAGCTGGATAGCTGCAGTCACAGCCAGAAGGGGTATTAGTCTCTCTCTGTAATCTAAAAACTGTAAATTGATCCTGGTGATTTAAAACTAATAACAGTAGTGACTTTAACCTGATGTGCTTCTGGTAAAAGGTGTTTTAACATCTTATGGATGTTGAAAGGAAAGCTCAAAGGATTACTTAGTGTTGTATTCTTTGGGGGTTGTATTTGAATTAATGGTTGCCAAGATGTTCACTGTATTTTTTAAAAAGGTTAACTTGAGTTCATAGAATAAACATTGTTTTGCTTTAACAAATACTTTTCCATTTCTGCTGTACCACACCTGTAGAATGAGCCGTGTGCTCCCCATACGACAATCTATTAAAAGTTGTGGGTCAGGTGAACTCCATGATACACTTTGGGGTTCTCTAAACCTTGGCCCATGACAAGACATTCGAGTAATTAAAAGTTGGTTAAAAAAAAGACAGGCTTTAAGGAGCATCTTAAAAGGAGATGTGAAGAAATGGAGAAATTTAGGGAGGGAATTCCAGAGCTTGGGGGGCCAAGGCAATTCAAAACATTGTTGCCAATTGTTGAACGATTAAAACTGGGATGTGCAAGAAGCCAAAATTGGAGGTGTAGAGATTTAAAAAGACATATAGAGCTGGAGGTGGTTGGAAAGAAAGGAAGTCATTAAAAAGTCATGAAAACAAAGATCAGAATTTTAAGTTGAGATTTTATGGGACAAAATGTCTACTTATGCAGCTCGCAGAAGATGATAGGTGAACTAGCCTTGGTGTGAGTTAGGATACGGGCAGGATGGTTTTGGATGATCTCAAGTCGATGCAAGCTAGAAGATGGGAAGCTGGTCAGGAGAGCATTGGAATAGTAAAGGCCCAATGGCATGGATTAGGATTTTAGCAGAAGAGCTGAGTTAGGGATGGATTTGGAGATAATAGGAGATAGAAATAGGTGGTCTTGAAAATGGAATGAATGCGTGATGTTGTGACAATAAATCATAGCCACGAATAAATTATGGCCATATTGAATTTTTATGACATGTGTTTTTAAAAAAGGACATACCAGCCAAAGATGGCTGAGAATGTAAATTCTGAAAATGTAATTCAGTGACTAAAATTGCATTTGACTAAGTAGTCCAGAGAGAACGTAATGTCATACCTTTTTTCAGACAGAGACACTTCAAAGGAAGAGATGCAATGCAAAAACTGAACTGTAATCCCCTCTGGAGATAATGGAGGCTGATTACCATTTCAGCAGAAACCATCACCCGTGGGCTATATTCTAGACCGTGGACACGATGCAAGTTGAAAGAAAGCAGTCTGGGCAAAAGATATGTTTGTGTTTTCCCCCTTCCAGGAATACACAAGAAAAGGGGTTAAAAACCAACTGCAGCCCTGGTATCTGGGGGCTGGTCTGGTGCTCAGCTGTGATAGTGTTTGCTGCAAACGTCATAACTGCAGAACATCCACTAGGCATCCCTTTGCTTGCAGATGAAAACATGTCTCTCTGATTGCTGGAAGCATGTCAGCAAAGCCACAGATGAAAAAGGCAGCATAGTGGTTAGCACTGTTGCTTCACAGCACCAGAGTCCCAGGGTCGATTCCCAGCTTTGGTCATTGTTTGTCCGGAGACTGCACGGGTTTCCTCCGGGTGCTCCGGTTTCCTCTCTCAAGTCCCGAAAGACGTGCTTGTTCAGTGAATTGGACATTCTGAATTCTCGTTCTGTGTACCCGAACAGGCGCCAGAGTGCGGCGACTAGGGGATTTTCACAGTACCTTCAACGCAGTGTTAAAGTAAGCCTACTTGTGACAATAATAAAGATTATTACAAGGAAACAGGGCAAATTATTTCAGCGAACGTGCAGAACCAAGAATCTCCACATCAATGCATTACTGGAATCACCAAACTTAACGGCTGCAGCGTTTCTTCATTTAATCTTCACGAACAAGCCAAAGACTGATTTATGAATTTTTTAAAAAGCTTTTTTTTTGGACTCACTTTCCTTCCTAATCTGTGCGCGTGGATGTTGCATTTTATTATTTTTTTTCTTGCATTTTACTAACTAATATACTCACTTTTTAACTCAAGGAAGCCTGGCTAATTTGCTCCTTTTAAAACATAAATACATTTGGACTGGAATAAGGTATCTACAAGAGAAGGGATTCTTTTTAAATGAACCTTGTTGCTACCAAGCGAGGGGGCCAAATAAGTAAGGGGAGCCAGTTCATCCTTCCTCACCTGAGAGCATAACAATTTGAAGGCATCGTGTCCGAATCATAACAAATTAGGGGACGTCACACAGGAAGTGATCATAACTGTGGTTAGAAGCTGTGGACCAGGGTGGCATGGCGGCTCAGTGGTTAGCGCTGCTGCCTCATGGTGCCGAGGACCCGTATTCGATCCCGGCCTCGGGTCACCGTCTGATTGATTGATTGATATATATTGCCACATGTACCGAAGTACAGTGAAAAGTATTTTTATGAGGCCAAGGGAACGTACACAGTACGTACATAGTAGACAAAAGAATAATCAACAGAGTACATTGACAAATGGTACATCAACAAATAATGATTGGTTACAGTGCGGAACAAGGGCCAAACAAGAGCAGCATAGGGCATTGTGCTGGACGTGTGGGTCTTCAGACTTCTGTATCTTCTGCCTGATGTAAGGGTCTGGAAGAGGGCAACGCCTGGGGGTGAGGGGTCTCTGACAATGCTGTCTGCCTTCCTGAAATTCAGCACGGGAGGTATAGACAGAATCAATGGGAGGATGGCAAGCTTGTGTGATGCATTGGGCTGAGTTAACCACACTGTGCAGTTTTTTGCGATCTTCGGCCGAGCAGTTGCCATACTAAGCTGTAATGCAGCCGGATAGGATGCTCTCTATGGCACATCTGTAGAAGTTTATGAGAGTCGACACAAACGTGCTGAATTTCTTTAGCTTCCATAGGAAGTAGAGACATTGTTGCGCTTTCTTGACTGTTGCGCATAAACGCAAGTGGACCAGGACAGGCTGTTGGTGATGGTTACCCCCAGGAACTTAAAGCTATCGATCATCTCCAATTCGGAGCCATTGATGTCGACGGGGGGGGGGGGGGGCTTGTCGGGATGATGGTCTTGAAGGCAGAGCTGTAGCCTATGAACAGCAATCTGATGTTGGTGTTGTTAAGTAATGGGTTAAGAGTTAAGTAATGCATTAAGAGACATTGCAATTAGTTGTCTCATTTAGTTTAAGTATCCAATGATTCACACTGATATGTAAAGGGGCTTCAGGGGCCCTTGTGTCAGGTGGTGTGTTGTTAAGAGTTTTGTGCAGAGGCTGTGGAAGTGAAATAAATGGTGTTTGGTGAAAAGGAACAGGACTATTGACTCTTCATACAACGGTAACTAAAACGTATAACAATGGTAGCAGAGAATGGTTGCTGTGCAAATGTGAAGGCTTGAAAGATACAACTTTTCCTGATCAAACCAAGAAGTGAGTGAGAAGGGAAAAAAAAACAAGAAGTGAGTGAGAAGGGAAAAAAAACAAAGACTGTGTACAGTTCTGGTCGCCTCATTTTAGGAAGGATGTGGAAGCTCTGGAAAAGGTGCAAAGAAGATTTACCAGGATGTTGCCTGGAATGGAGAGTAGGTCTTACGAGGAAAGGTTGAGGGTGCTAGGCCTTTTCTCATTAGAGCGGAGAAGGATGAGGGGCGACTTGATAGAGGTTTATAAGATGATCAGGGGAATAGATAGAGTAGACAGTCAGAGACTTTTTCCCCAGGTGGAACACACCATTACAAGGGGACATAAATTTAAGGTGAAAGGTGGAAGATATAGGAGGGATATCAGAGGTAGGTTCTTTACCCAGAGAGTAGTGGGGGCATGGAATGCACTGCCTGTGGAAGTAGTTGAGTCGGAAACATTAGGGACCTTCAAGCAGCTGTTGGATAGGTACATGGATTACGGGAAAATGATATAGTGTAGATTTATTTGTTCTTAAGGGCAGCACGGTAGCATTGTGGATAGCACAATTGCTTCACAGATCCATGGTCCCAGGTTCGATTCCAGCTTGGGTCATTGTCTGTGCGGAGTCTGCACGTCCTCCCCGTGTCTGCGTGGGTTTCCTCCGGGTGCTCCGGTTTCCTCCCACAGTCCAAAGATGTGCGGGTTAGGTGAATTGGCCAATGATAAATTGCCCTTAATGTCCAAATTGCCCTTGGTGGTGGGTGGAGGTGTTGAGTTTGGGTAGGGTGCTCTTTCCAAGAGCTGGTGCAGACTCAAGGGGCCGAATGGCCTTCTTCTGCACTGTAAATTCAATGATAATCTATGATTAATCTAGGACAAAGGTTCGGCACAACATCGTGGGCCGAAGGGCCTGTTCTGTGCTGTATTTTCTATGTTCTATGTTCTATGTATACATGGCTGAACTCAGGATAAAGATGACTGAATATGACTATCCCCCCTTGTTTTCTGAAAGGGAATCGTACGACCAATGGAGAAGTGCAGTAGTTATGTGGAATAAGGTAACTGCCTTGGGAAAGAGAAAACAAGGTATGGCATTGGCTCTTTCTCTACCTTATGACAGTAAAATCCGAAACAAAGTGCTTTCTGAGCTGGAATTGGAAGAGTTAGACTCAGAAGAAGGTCTGGAGACTTTATTACATTATATGGATAAGATTTATAAGAAAGATGACTTGTTAAGTGCGTATGAAGCATGGTCGGAATTTGATAAGTTCCGGAAAATAGAGGAATTCTCCATGGAAGACTATATAATGGAATTTGGCAGACTATATAAAAGACTGCAGAAATACAACCTGGAATTTCCACAGTCTGTGTTGGCCTTTAAATTACATGACTGTGCTGGAGTGAGCAACATGGCGCCTGGTTTTGACAGGAGTTCAGTTTACGGATGAGAATACCTTATTCGATCAGATGACAAAAGCTTTAACGAAGTTTCTGGGGAAACATTCGATTCCGATGGCTCTGATGACTCAAATAGGTCAGTCTGCTATAAAGCAGAATATGGAAGATACACTACTAACAGGATGGCGAAATTGTACGGCTACGAAGAGGACCCAAGACTATAGAAGGAGATCGAGACAAGGAAATTATGAAGACAGAAACCCAGTTGGAACCTACAATAGGAAGATGAACCCCAGAAATGCACGGGGCATGATAAATCGATGTTTTCGATGTGACTCTCAATACCATTATGTCTTCAACTGTCCAAAACGTTGAGTGTGTTTGAAGTAACACGTGACACGGAAGAGTCAGAAGAGGAAAAAGATAGTGTTCAGAGAGAAGACATTGTCCTATTAACAAGCAGTTTTATGCCAGTAATGAGGGTGTTGGTTGCAGAATCCTTCAATTGTGCTGTATTGGATAGTGGCTGCACATCTACTGTGTGTGGAATTGACTGGTTAAAATGTTACCTGGACTCCTTGAATGCTGAAAGTAATAACAAGGTTAAGGAATTTGAAAGTTCCACAAGTTTCAAGTTTGGGGATGATAATACTCTGAAGTCACTGAAAAGAGTAGTGATCCCTTGCAATATTGCCGGAGTGAATCATTTCATTAGCACGGATGTTGCATCAAGTGAGATACCTTTGCTTCTGAGCAGACCGTCAATGAAGAAAGCACACATGAAACTGGATATGGAACAGGATAAGGCAACAGTTTTTGGAAAGACGGTGGACTTACAATTTACACAGTCGGGACACTATTGTATTCTATTACTGAAAAATATTTCAAGTAGAGTGGTTAAGGATGTGTTAATGGCAGTTAAAAATGGGACTTTCGCTGATAAAAAGCTTGTTGCATTAAAACTGCATAGGCAATTTGCACATCCACCTCCTCGGAGGCTGAAAAATATATTAAAGGATGCAGGGGTAAGGGATGAAGACTATACTAAACTGATAGAACAGGTTAGTGATTGCTGTGAAGTTTGTAGGAAGTACAGAAGGACACCAGCATGACCGATAGTAACCCTACCTTTGGCCAGGGATTTTAACAACATTGCGGCTGTGGACCTTAAGATCTTGGATTAGGCCATTTTTCGAAAAGGACAACTACCAAACGTTGGTACAAAGGTGACATACTTGCCTGAAGGGTCTAGTCAATGGAAGGATGCAATTGTTATTAGAGCAGGGAAGGCCACTGGAAAGTATAAACATTGGTTGAATGTACAGCATTCAGGGGAGGGAGTTAAGACAATGGATTGGGAACACGAAGTTCAAAAATGGAGGTCACAGGAACGCAGTGCCAGTTCAGATAGTACATCGCTTAGTGAACAGGTCCGCAGGAAAAGGTCGAGAATTTTGAAAGGACATCCCACAGCAGATCGGAAAGATCAAGCAGTAGCAGTATAGAACAAGTTACCAGGCGGGAGAGGGGACGTAGTTTATCAAGGTCTCGGAACATGAGTAAGACTACGAATACTAATAGGAGTAGAAGCCCACATGCACGTGAGATTTTGGTGGCTTCCAATAAATTATATGAAAAGTTATCAAAGATTCTAAACAGCAAGAACTGCATAGTTGGAGTGAATTTGGGGTATACACGGAAGTACCGGATAGGGGACAAAGAGCTCTGTCCCACAGATGGATTTGAACGGAAAAGGTTCTTCCAGATGGAACCGAGAAGGCAAAGGCCAGGCTTGTGGCAAGGGGATTTGAAGAAAGCTTAGATGATCAGGATTTAAGGGTAGATTCACCTACAGCAGGAAAGGTTAATTTTAAAGATCTTCTTTTAGCCCCAAAGGCATGGGAATGCAAATCTATAGATATGAAAGCTGCCTTCTTGCAGGGGCATCAGCTCCAGAGAGACATTTTTCTCCGTCCTCCTAAAGAAGCAGCTAACACAGAAGGGGTATTCTGGAAGTTGAACAAATATGTATGTGGTTTAAATGTTGCACCTGGAGTCTGGTATTTTTCGGTAAGGTCAGTTTTGTTAAAGTTAGGCTGTTACCAGTTGAAAGTAGATCCGGTAATCTTTTACTGGCACTATAAAGGGAACCTTTCTGGCATCTTTATGATGCATGTCAAATAATTTTTGTGGGGTGGGACTAGTGATTTTGAAACTTTTGTAATCTCTGGTTTGAGGAAATAATTCAGGGTTGGAAGTCAGGCTTCCGGTGCATTTAAATATGTTGGACTGGAAATCAGACAGACTAAGTTAGGGGCAACTTTATGTCAGCAATCTTATTTGGAAAGCATCAGCCCAATAGCAATTAGTCGTGGCCGGGTTTTCACAAAAAGATGCAAGGTTTCAAAGATGGAAAAAGAGCAACTGCAAAGTTTAATTGGGCAACTGAATTGGTTAGGTAGACAGACTAGACCAGACGTGAGTTTTGATGTCTTAGAGTTGAGTACAAAAATGAATGATCCCAAAGTGGAAGACATAATAAGAGCAAATTAAGCGATTGGCCAAACTAAAAATGCAGGAGTGTGTTTTGAGGTTCCCGGTTTTAGGTGACCTTAGGCACTTGAAATTCATAGTTTATAGTGATGCATCCTATACATATCAAACACAGGAGGTTTTATAATTTTCCTCTTGGGGAACAATGGTAAATGTTGTCCTCTTGTGTCGGGAAACAAAGAAAATAAGGAAAGTGGTCGAAAGCACTTTGCCTGCTGAGACATTAAGCTTTGTAGAGGCGGTGGATATGGCCTTTTATATATCTCAGATATTGACAGAAATTTAACTTTTGGATATTGTTAATGAAGGGCGCCTGTTTCTGTGATTTCCCCCCCCCCCAAAAAAAAATTTTGAAAAATAAAAAGGGGGGGGGGGGGGGGGGGGAAATTGCATGTGTTTTTGAGTTTCTTTAAATTTTGTTTTCACCTAACTATTTTTTTCTCCAAGGGGGGACTGTAAGTAATGGGTTAAGAGTTAAGTAATGCATTAAGAGACATTGCAATTAGTTGTCTCATTTAGTTTAAGTATCCAATGATTGGCACTGATATGTAAAGGGGCTTCAGATGGCCCTTGTGTCAGGTGGTGTGTTGTTAAGAGTTTTGTGCAGAGGCTGTGGAAGTGAAATAAATGGTGTTTGGTGAAAAGGAACAGGACTTTTGACTCTTCATACAACGGAAACTGAAACGTATAACAGGTGTCCTTGTTGTCGAGATGTTCATGTGTTGATTATAGGGCCAGAGAGATAGCATCTGCTGTGGTTTGGTTGCCGCGGTAGGTGAACTGCAATGGTCGAGACCATCTGGGAGGCTGGCATTGATCCGTCTCATGACTAGCCGCTCGAAGCATTTCATGATAACAGACGTGAGGGCCACTGGCCGGTAGTTGTTGAGGCATCATACCTTGTCTTCTTTGGTGCTGGTATTATGGTGGTCTTCCTGAAGCAGGTGAGGACCTCGGAGCGGAAAAGTGAGGTGTTGAAGATATCTGTGAATACACTCGCCAGCGAAGGCTCTGAGTGTTCGCCCAAGGACTTTGTCGGGACTCTTCGCTTTCCGCGGGTTTACATTCAAGAAGGCAGCTCTTACCTCAGAGATTGTAATAGTGGGTATGGGTTGTTGGGGCGGGTAGCACTGATTTATTGGCTGACTGTTCAAAGCAGGCATAGAACTTTTTCAGCTCATCGGGGAGGGATGCTCCAGCCCCAGAGATTCCGCCTGGCCTTGCTTTGTAAGCCCTGCCATAGACGTTGTGGGTTTGTGTCGTTGGCTTGGGACTCTAGTTTGATCCGGTACTGTGTTTTGGCTTTCCGTACTTCATACCTGGATTGCTTATATAGGTCAGGGTCGTCAGACTTGAACGCCTCCGTCCGGAACTTTAGCAGGGAGTGGACCCTTTGGTGGAGCCAGGGTTTCCAATTGGGGAACACCCGTATTGTCGTCTTTGGTACACAGGCCTCGACACCCTTACGATGAAGTCTATGACGGTGGTTGCGTACTCATCCAGGTTAGCTGCCGCGGCCTTGAATATGGAACAGTCCACAGACTCCAAGCAATCAAGGAGAGTGTCCTCTGATGCCTCGGACCAGCACTGCATGGTTTTCTTGACTGGTTCAGCACGCTTGAGTTGCTGTTGTAAGCCGGAAGTAGGAGTACTGACTTGTGGTTGGATTTGTCAAAGTGTGGTCTGGGAATGGAGCGGTATGCACCTTTGATGCTTGTGTAGCAGGGCTTCCGGGTGCGGCGATGACCAGCTGAGTCGCACGTTTCGGCAGCTCCCGGTGGAACGGACTTTTGGGCTCTTAATAAGAGCCCCAACGGCAATTTTAACGGCTAAAAGTACTGTGCGGTGAACCAGAAGGGAATCCCCCCTGGATACGGATGAAAAAAGGAGGGGAAGGTGGCCGGATTGCGGTGGATCCTTTAGAGCAGCGGCAAGGAAGGCAAGCAAAAACCAAGATGGCGTCGGAAGGTGGCAGTTTAATATGGGGCCCTGAACAACACGAGTTTTTGAAACGCTGAGTGGAAGAACTCAAAAAGGAAATGAAGAAGGAGCTGTTGGCCCCGATATTACAGGCGATCGAAGGGCTAAAGGAGGAGCAAAAGACCCAGGAGCGAGAGCTTCGGGTCGTGAAGGCAAAGGCTGCCGAGAATGAGGACGACATACAGGGCCTGGTGGTGAAGACGGAGATGCACGAGGCACACCATAAACGATGTGTGGAAAGGCTGGAGGCGCTGGAGAACAACGCGAGGAGGAACAACCTAAGGATTCTTGGTCTTCCTGAAGGTGCGGAGGGAGCGGACGTCGGGGCATATGTGAGCACGATGCTGCACTCGTTAATGGGAGCGGAGGCCCCGACGGGTCCGCTGGAGGTGGAGGGAGCATACCGAGTGATGGCGCGAGGACCGAGAGCAGGAGAAATTTCCAGAGCCATAGTGGTGAGATTCCTCCGTTTTAAGGACAAAGAGGTGGTCCTTAGATGGGCAAAGAAAACTCGGAGCAGTAAGTGGGAGAACGCGGTGATCCGCGTATACCAAGACTGGAGTGCGGAGGTGGCGAGAAGGAGGGCGAGCTTTAATCGGGCCAAGGCGGTGCTTCACAAAAAGAAGATAAAATTCGGAATGCTGCAACCGGCAAGACTGTGGGTCACATATCAAGGGAGGCACCACTACTTTGAGGCGGCGGATGAGGCGTGGACTTTTATCGTGGAAGAAAAATTGGAATGAGCGGGTTATTTAAAAAAAAGAACGTTTGAAACAAAGTGGTGGGGCGAGTATGGGGGGGCGAAGAGGGGGGTAAAAAGGGGGGAAAAGAGGAGTTTTATGTTATTAATCCTGCGATGTGGTAACTTTTCTCTCTTCCACAGGAGGTGGTGGGGGGAGGAAAGGAGGTGGAGGAGATGGGGCGTTGACCATTGGGGGCGGGGCCAAGGGGGAAGCGCGGGCTTTGTTCCCGCGCTATGATAATCATGGCGGGAATAGGGAAGCAGGAAGGAGGGGGCGTCGCACGGTGCGAGCCGAGGTCACGGGGGGAAGCCGAGGTCGGCCAGAGTTTGCTGACTTCTGGGAGCAACATGGGGGGTGTAACTACGCTAGTGGGGGATCGAGCGGGGGGGGGGGGGTGGGAGGGGGGGAACTATTGGGCTGCTGCTGCTGGGGAGAGGGGGTAGCTGGTATGGGGTGGGATGGGCGGGGGGGACACAGCTGCGTGGGAACCGGGTGAGGAGCTGGAAAAAGGGGATGGCTAATCGACAAGGGGGGGGTAAAAAGCCCCCCAACCCGGCTGATCACGTGGAACGAGAGAGGGCTGAACGGGCCGATAAAGAGGGCACGGGTACTCACACACCTAAAGAAACTTAAGGCAGACGTGGTTATGTTACAGGAAACGCACTTGAAACTGATAGACCAGGTGAGACTACGCAAAGGTTGGGTGGGGCAGGTGTTCCATTCGGGGCTAGATGTGAAAAACAGGGGGGTGGCGATATTAGTGGGGAAGCGGGTAATGTTTGAGGCAAAGACTATAGTGGCGGATAGTGGGGGCAGATACGTGATGGTGAGTGGCAAACTACAGGGGGAGACGGTGGTTTTGGTAAACGTATATGCCCCGAACTGGGATGATGCCAATTTTATGAGGCATATGCTAGGACGCATCCCGGACCTAGAGGTGGGAAAGTTGGTAATGGGGGGAGATTTCAATACGGTGTTGGAACCAGGGCTGGACAGGTCGAGGTCCAGGACTGGAAGGAGGCTGGCAGCAGCCAAGGTGCTTAAAGATTTTATGGAGCAGATGGGAGGAGTAGACCCGTGGAGATTTAGCAGACCTAGGAGTAAGGAGTTTTCGTTTTTCTCCTATGTCCACAAAGTCTATTCGCGAATAGACTTTTTTGTTTTGGGAAGGGCGTTGATCCCGAAGGTGAGGGGAACGGAGTATACGGCTATAGCCATTTCGGATCACGCTCCACATTGGGTGGACTTGGAGATAGGGGAGGAAACAGAAGGGCGCCCACCCTGGAGAATGGACATGGGACTAATGGCAGATGAGGGGGTGTGTCTAAGGGTGAGGGGGTGCATTGAAAAGTACTTGGAACTCAATGATAATGGGGAGGTCCAGGTGGGAGTGGTCTGGGAGGCGCTGAAGGCAGTGGTTAGAGGGGAGCTGATATCAATAAGGGCACATAAAGGAAAGCAGGAGAGTAGGGAACGGGAGCGGTTGCTGCAAGAACTTCTGAGGGTGGACAGGCAATATGCGGAGGCACCGGAGGAGGGACTGTACAGGGAAAGGCAAAGGCTACACGTAGAATTTGACCTGCTGACAACAGGTACTGCAGAGGCACAGTGGAGGAAGGCACAGGGTGTACAGTACGAATATGGGGAGAAGGCGAGCAGGTTGCTGGCCCACCAATTGAGGAAAAGGGGAGCAGCGAGGGAAATAGGGGGAGTGAGGGATGAGGAAGGAGAGATGGAGCGGGGAGCGGAGAGAGTGAATGGAGTGTTCAAGGCATTTTATAAAAAATTATACGAAGCTCAACCCCTGGATGGGAGGGAGAGAATGATGGGCTTTCTGGGCCGGCTGGAATTTCCCAAGGTGGAGGAGCAGGAAAGGGTGGGACTGGGAGCACAGATTGAAATAGAGGAAGTAGTGAAAGGAATTAGGAGCATGCAGGCGGGGAAGGCTCCGGGACCGGATGGATTCCCAGTTGAATTTTACAGGAAATATGTGGACTTGCTCGCCCCGCTACTGATGAGGACCTTTAATGAGGCAAAGGAAAGGGGACAGCTGCCCCCACTATGTCTGAGACAACGATATCGCTTCTCCTAAAGAAGGAAAAGGACCCGCTGCAATGCGGGTCCTATAGACCTATTTCCCTCCTAAATGTAGACACTAAGATTCTGGCCAAGGTAATGGCAATGAGGATAGAGGATTGTGTCCCGAGGGTGGTCCATGAGGACCAAACTTGGTTTGTGAAGGGGAGACAGCTGAATACGAATATACGGAGGCTGCTAGGGGTAATGATGATGCCCCCACCAGAGGGGGAAGCGGAGATAGTGGTGGCGATGGATGCCGAGAAAGCATTTGATAGAGTGGAGTGGGATTATCTGTGGGAGGTGCTGAGGAGATTTGGTTTTGGAGATGAATATGTTGGATGGGTGCAGCTGTTGTATAGGGCCCCAGTGGCGAGTGTGGTCACGAATGGACGGGGATCTACATACTTTCGGCTCCATAGAGGGACAAGGCAGGGATGCCCTCTGTCCCCATTATTGTTTGCACTGGCGATTGAGCCCCTGGCAATAGCATTGAGGGGTTCCAAGAAGTGGAGGGGAGTACTTAGAGGAGAAGAACACCGGGTATCTCTGTATGCGGATGATTTGTTGTTATATGTAGCGGACCCGGCGGAGGGGATGCCAGAGATAATGCAGACACTTCGGGAGTTTGGAGAATTCTCAGGATATAAACTGAACATGGGGAAAAGTGAGTTGTTTGTGGTGCATCCAGGGGAGCAGAGCAGAGAAATAGAGGACTTTCCGCTGAGGAAGGTAACAAGGGACTTTCGTTACTTGGGGATCCAGATAGCCAAGAATTGGGGTACATTGCATAGGTTAAATTTAACGCGATTGGTGGAACAAATGGAGGAGGACTTCAAGAGATGGGACATGGTATCCCTGTCACTGGCAGGGAGGGTGCAGGCGGTTAAAATGGTAGTCCTCCCGAGATTTCTCTTTGTGTTTCAGTGCCTCCCGGTGGTGATCACGAAGGCTTTTTTCAAAAGGATCGAAAAGAGTATCATGAGTTTTGATAAGAAGACCGCGTGAGTGAGGAAGGGATTCTTACAGCGTAGTAGGGATAGGGGGGGGGCTGGCACTACCGAGCCTAAGTGAGTACTACTGGGCCGCCAATATCTCAATGGTGAGTAAGTGGATGGGAGAAGAGGAGGGAGCGTCGTGGAAGAGATTGGAGAGGGTGTCCTGTAGGGGGACTAGCCTACAAGCTATGGTGACGGCCCCATTGCCGTTCTCACCGAAGAAATACACCACAAGCCCAGTGGTGGTGGCGACTTTGAAAATTTGGGGACAGTGGAGACGGCATAGGGGAAAGACGGGAGCCTTGGTGGGGTCCCCGATAAGAAATAACCATAGGTTTGCCCCGGGGAGAATGGATGGGGGATTTGGAATATGGCAAAGAGCAGGAGTAATGCAACTGAAAGATCTGTTTGTGGATGGGAAGTTCGCAAATCTGGGAGCGCTGACCGAGAAATATGGGTTGCCCCAAGGGAATGCATTCCGGTATATGCAACTGAGGGCTTTTGCGAGGCAACAGGTGAGGGAATTCCCGCAGCTCCCGACGAATGAGGTGCAGGACAGAGTGATCTCAAAGACATGGGTGGGGGACGGTAAGGTGTCAGATATATATAGGGAAATGAGGGACGAGGGGGAGATTATGGTAGATGAGCTGAAAGGGAAATGGGAAGAAGAGCTGGGGGAGGAGATTGAGGAGGGGCTGTGGGCGGATGCCCTAAGTAGGGTAAACTCATCGTCCTCGTGTGCCAGGCTAAGCCTGATTCAACTTAAGGTGTTACACAGGGCGCATATGACTGGAGCACGGCTCAGTAAATTTTTTGGGGTAGAGGATAGGTGTGCGAGATGCTCGAGAAGCCCAGCGAATCACACCCACATGTTCTGGTCATGTCCGGCACTACAGGGGTTCTGGGTGGGGGTGACAAAGGTGCTTTCGAAAGTAGTGGGGGTCCAGGATGCTTGTGTAGCAGTGGTCCAGGGTGTTTGCACCTCTGGTGGGGCAGGAGGTATGTTGATGGAGTTTGGGTGGGACCTTCCTGAGGTTGGCCTGGTTTAAGTCTCTAGCCTGTCTGAAATCTGTGTGGAGTTTGCACATAACCCAATGTCTGCCCCCACAGGCCAAAGATGTGCAGGGTAATTGGATTGACCACACTAAATAGCCCCTTAATTGGGAGAAAAAGAAGAATTGGGCTCTTTAAATTTATAAATTTTATTTTAAAAAAGCCGTGGAACTCAAGACTGCTTTACTTGTGCAATGCAACAAAAATATAGCTCCAGATTTCCTTGAAGAAATCTCACAGTAGATACCTCATTATATTTATGCTACTTAGGCAGTCATACATTCACAGGCTTTAAAGCAGCACTTCTCAAATAGAAATTGCTGTCAAATAAATACATAGACAATGCTTAAAATTGAATGAAAAGGCTTGATGAAATCGATTGATCTGCTCCAACCTTACAGATGAACCAATGGATTCAGGAAATAAGTACTTGCACGGAGAGCAAGCAGGGTGCTTTAGGACAAAATTACAATGTAGGATTACTTAGGGTGCGATTCAGCAGACTTAAATCTAAGTCCGCTTTTGGGCGTGTTTGGCAGGACGGTTCTCGGTGGCTTCAATGGCACTTGGCTGTTTTTTTGGCCACGGGGAGTTTCTCCACGCCGAGGCTGCACTGAAGAGATTTCCTAATGGCTGCTCCCAGAATGGAGCGGCGTTTTGTTCCGCAGCCCCGGCAACACCCCCGCATCATGTGCGCTTTCAGCCCTCCCCCCCGCCCCCTCACTTTCTGCCCCACCCCCCTAACCTTGTCGATACTCCTGGGAATCCCCCCTCACCCATTGGCAAATCCCCCATTCAGGGCCTGACCCCTGGCAGTGCCAACCTGGCACCCGAGCAGTGACACCCAGATACCCTGGCAGTGGTAGCGCTGCCAATGCCAAGGTATCCAGGGACCACCCTGCCTCACCCACCCGGTCTGCAATGGCCTATGAGATCCAGACCCCTGCCCCCGGAGGTGCCATTATGCCTGGTTCACGTTTGTGTGGACCAGTACTAAACGGCATCCTGGCTCGGCTGTTGACTCATGGGCGCCAGGTGAATCCAGCCTCTGGGGATTTAAATATCCAGATCGCGCTGGGCTCAGTCAGTCGGATGGTCCACGATCGGTCTGGTGTTCAGCGTGGAGCCTGATTTGGGGCTCCTGAGCAATTCACCTGTTGCACCCGGATCCATGCAGGAGCAACAGGGTCTCTTAATCGCACCCATTATTAACATATTAAATAATCTCCCACAAAAGGGGTACTCTTGTACTAAGCTGGGTTGGTACCTGTCAAGGAGGAAGAAATTATCTTTAAAGGTTCTTGCTTTGCATTGCCATTCTGATAAATTGCAAACTCTGCTGCTGCTACTTAAATGCTGGTAGCCACTCCTGAACAAGTTTACAAAAACAAATGTTTATGATAGGGCGGCTGCAATAGCTGCAGTTAGAACTCCAATGAAAATAATAACACTGCCATGCCATTCTGCAGCTCCAAAAACTCCGCGAATAGATAATTATCATGTTGAAAGGTTTTGCCTTTGGTGAAAGAAATTGAGGATGACTGCTAACTCTTAGGCTGGAGAGTTATACAGATTTTCTTCTAATTCTGAGTGAGTTCAATCCACTTTAGGAACAAATCAAGGCAGCTTAAGTATGTTAGAAAACACCCTTGTGCCAAGAGTCCAAAATTGAAGAAGACGTTGGAAAAATTCAGCAGTTGTCGGTGGACAGAGAAACAGAGTTAACATTTCGAGACCAACATGACCCTTTCTCAGAGTCATATTGGACTCAAACTATGAACTGTTCATATCTTCTGCTGAAATAGCATTCAAAAGCATTCAAATAATAGCATTTTGCTATTATGACTGCAGTCCCAGATTGATGCAGAGGGAATTGGGTTAAGTTGCTTATTACTGTGTTGATAAGATCTGGAGGAATTGTTATAATCTGGGATCTAAAGTATTTAACTAAAATTTGTGCCACAGTCCCATTTGTTTGTGCTGGCTTTACTAGCTTGTTGGTTTTCTAAAAATGACTGCAGATTATTGCCATAACCAGCTAAACATGCAGACAGCCAATTAGAGCATAATTTTCTTGGTTTTATTTATATGCATGCCCTGAAAGGATAGCATTGTTTTACTCATTATAAAGCTTCATTGGTTACTGCTGTAAAGATTGTATAGCCTGGGTGGTTGGAAAAGAATAAACTTTACAAAACCAAAAGAGGCCACATTATAGGAAGGATGTGATTGCACTGGAGAGGGTGCAGAGTGGACTCACCAGGATGTTGCCAGGGATGGAACATTTAAATTACAGTGAGTTTGGATAGGCTTGGGTTGTTTTCTTTGGAGCAGAGAAGATTGAGGGGCCAACCTGATGGAGGTGTACAAAATTGAGGCGCATGGCAGGATGGATAGGGAGCAGCTGTTCCCCTCAGTTGAAGGGTCAGTCATGAGGTGACACAGGTTCAAGGTGAGAGGCAGGAGGTTTAGGGGGGATTTGAGGAAAACTATTTTACCCAGAGGGTAGTGCCGGTCTGGAATGCACGGCCTGGGAGGTGGTCGAGGCGGGTTGCCTGCCACCCTTTAAAAAGTACCTGGATGAGCACCTGGCACATCATAATATTCAAGGCTATGTGGCAAGTGCTGTTAAATGGAATTAGGTAAGTAGGTCAGGTGTTATTCGCGTGTCAGTGCTGACTCGATTTGAAGGGCTGAAGGGCCTTTTCTGCACTGAGATTCCGTTACCTTCTCACTTAATCTAGTTTGTGGATAGTGAAAGTCTGTTCCAATACCCCAACAAAACAACCTGACAAAGAAACAGGATTGGTCTAGCAGTGCACCTTCTGGTGTTTTGTACAATGTTAATTGACCCTACATTAGTTCACCTACGCTATCTAAATCATAACATGCTGATCTCTCATATCACTTTTCTGAAAAATCAGTTAATCATCTCTGTAGTGTATGGAAGGTGATTAAAATGAAAAGAAAAATGCAAGTTTACATTTGTTGCAAATGTGGTATCTTGAAAGGATGCTATTCAATTTTAATATAAAAGTTAAGAGTAATATTGAAAATCCACATTTAATTTTAATTGCATCTGAAGCTACTAACAATTGTGAAGGATCTGATCACATCATTTATAAGCGTGGAGATTAGAACAAAATGGACAGATTTTTAATTAAATGTGCAATTATTTCAAACATAAATCATATTTTATCTCTCACATCTTACCTGTTATCCCACGAATTCATGCCAAGAATATTCAGCAGCATCCTGCAATAGTAAAACACAGACTGAGGCTCCTGTGGGCATGGTTGCTCCTGCTCCATTGCTTTCATATTTAGGTCATTGCCATGCTTCTCCACAAACTCTTTCTCTTCCGTGTGCTGCTTCAGAATCGCATTCATTACATCATTTTCCTGTTTCTCTGAAATACAAACAGGAGGGGGAGTAGGGATATTAAGTTGCACACCAGCTCTCTGGAGACACTCTGGACTGGTGGAACCCAAGTACTGCAGCATCTCATCCAAGGCATCTTCATCATCACGAATTACATCCCAAGATGGCACTATTTCCCTGCATCTTCTTTTTGTTTGAGGTACCAAATAGTCCCTTAAATTATCATCAGTTTCTGTCTCATTGAAGGCAGGTTCCACCATCTGTTCTTCTTTTCGAAGATTTGTGAACGTGTGAGCAATTTGCCTTTGTTGGCAGCAGTGAGGTGGTCCATATAGAATTGCAGAATCCCAGGAGTATTTACCAGATATATCACGCACCACAACTCTAACATTTGAGGTAGCTGTTGAGAGTCCAGCTGACATCCCTCCTCCTGGGATATTGTCCTCAACAGGGATTTCCAGGTACGAGATAAGGGTAGAACTGTTCAGCACAAAAAATTGGAGATTGGGGTTCTCAAAAAGTTCAGGGGAAAGCTCAGTACAGTCAGTGAAGGGGTTATCATGGTTTTCACTTATCAAGCTGGTCAGCATGGCGGGGCCACCACTCAATGGATAATGGCCAACGTGGTTCACCAAATGAATTATCACAGTCCGGGCAGCAACTGAAATCAAACCTTGCTGAATACGGCTTCTCACTGTAAAATATATGAATGAGATATGTTGTAAAAACATTTTTTGGATTGATTACTTATTTTAGTAAATTTAACTAGTAAATCATTACATTTTGCTCAATTTGAACACCTTCCAAGAAACCTTGTAAAGAACCACCTGGTCAGTCTGAGGACTATTTTCACTGGATTGCTTTAGATTAATAAACTGCATTGATAAAATGCAGATCACAATAGCTGCAACACGAATTACAGTATATATTCATATTCAAACAGTCAACCTAAATTCACACACACAAACACCATTCATTTTAACTACAAGGTAGATTAGGTTTCAATCCAGTGAAGATGGAAGATCTTTTCTTTTAAATACATTTGATCTGTTTCAATGTAGCACACAAGAAACTACACTACAAAACCAACAACTGGTAAGAAAAATAGAAATCTTAGAGTACAAATGAAATCCTTCAAAACTAATTAAACTAGACTTTGAGATAATGCTAAGATTGGTGAAATTTTTTTAATTCACTTAGTGTTGAAAGAGTAATTTCAGTTGCTCCTAGCCATTGACGAATCCATTTAAGGTTTAACAAGCCACATTAAACAGTAAACACAAACAGAATACTAAAAATTCCTGTTTTTGAAACTTTAGCTGTTTTTACTACTCCCAAAATCAAACTGCTTAGTCGGTCTGAATTTCCTAGTGGTTGTTTTATTATTTATTTCTCTATCCAATTGCCTGCTAATATAGTAGATTTCCCTCAGATGGTGAAAGTTTGCTGAAATTACATGGAGTGCTATAATTGATTTTCTAAAGCAGGATTGTTGACTCTCATTCAAAAGTCAAATCAGTGATCTTATGGCGGATTTAACCTGTTAAAACAGCATTGCAGGCTCCTCTGTAGGGCACACAAATCAACACATCATTGTTTTTAATGAGGACATCTGATAAATAACACTTTTAAGTTTACAACCTTCCCATAATTCCATACCCTTCTCCTGTGGTCTCTTGTGTGAATACCTAATCCACTAAATGTTGTGGCATACCAATTGTATACCGCATCAAGATCTGAAAGAGGCCACGGAATCATGTTGGATTCTTTATTTTTTCCAATATACGGGGAGCCTGAACACAGGAAAATGCAACCAAAACATATGCTTTCAACATACTGGCCACTGTAGTTACTTCAGCAATATTGCATGATTTCCTCCAAAAGGCTTTATGAATGTCCAGAATAGACCAACAATACCAATAGCACCAGATGATACAAGGGAGCATTGTACTTTGGATTTGTCAAAGCCTAAATTGATATCCAAACACCATGGTTAGTACCACTGTAGCCATGTAAAATGGCTGACTCCTGATTAGAATGGCCAAACCCCGATTTAAAATGGCGAACGGAAGAGGATGATGGGAAAATCAGCCAACAGGACTCAAACAGACAGCTGCAGGTAAAACAGTGTATTCGCCTCTGGAGCAGCCAGACCAAACCGATACCTGCAGCCACCAACATAACAACACCCCATCCATCTGCATATTAATCAGCAATCCCCAGGAACAATTGATACAAAATAGACACATAGACCTTTCGGCGCCAGCAGGAGCTGACACAAAGAGAGGTAAACGACCACCCCTCGATCAAGGAATTGCTCCAGCATTGGAGAATATCGAACCAAGTGATTGGGACCAAGTCTAATCACTTGGAACCAGGTACAAGGTCCGCCCCGAGAGGCGGGAAGCCCCTGGGGATTATAATAGGGACCAAGTTCAAATCGACCCTTCTTCTCCTCTCCACACCCTTCGAGACCCTTCTGAAAGAGAACGTAAGTTTTACTCCAACGATCGCTACCAGATAGACACTCCTGACTATCGACCTGTACCAGCTTTTGAATCCCGCAGGCTCAGAACCCATTCGAAAGGCCATTCGTTTCCCTGACCTGGTGGGCCAGTTCCAAAGTTAAGTATTGGCCTGTTAGTGGTAGGTAGTAGTTTAGAAGTAGAATTCATGTATAAGTATTAATTGCTGTATATAATAAATGAGCGTTGATTTAACTCTTACTAAGCGGTGTGTTGGATTATTAATCATTACTCGGACTTGAACCACGTGGCGGTATCAGAAAGATAACTGGCGAAGATACCTGGCGACTCAAGAGCAAAGGTGAGAGAATTAGAGCAAATAAACTAAGGCTAAAACGAGCAACACCACTCAAAGTGGCTCCTCTTCATTTTAGGGCAAAGAGCTGATAATCTCTTTTGAGGAAGTAACATATATTCAATGGAGAAAATTTAGTGGCTGCAGTATACAACTGGTATGCCACAACATTTCGTGCATGAGGTATTCACACAAGAGGCCACAAGAGAGGGGTATGGAATTATGGGAAGGTTGTAAACTGAATTAAAATCTGTTTAGAAGGGAGGAAATGGAAAGCAATCTCTTAAGAGTGGTTAGAAATGGGCTGTGGCTCCTCAAGAGGTTTTAAGCTTGGACTCTTGTGTGTTCATTGTGTAAATGAATGATTTGGATAGAGGGCTAGAGCAGTGCTGTCCAATATGGTCATCACATGTGGCAAATTAGCTACAGATATATGGCAAATTGATACTGTTCATTTCAGAGGTACACAATATTGCGTTCGATTAAAATTGCAGTGGTGGGTATGATTATGAGCTTCACTTGCTGGGCCACTGTGTTCATCTGTCCTTAATTGAGCAAGGAGGAATCAACCACACTGCTGTCAATTTGGAGTCATATATCAGTCAGACTCAGACTATGCTCGTCACAATATAGGTAGTTGTCAGGTTTCCAATTACCTGGAAGCTGAATGACCACTTACTCCATGAAGCAGACAAATTCCATTCATTAACTGCTCTGTTCCTATTATCTCTGGGTGTCCCGAAATGATTATATATTTAGATGTGCGGAATAAAACTGTGAAGCAATGAAGGCCTTCTAAAGCACAGCTGCCAGGTTATTCTCAAAGCTTTCTTGGTGAATATAATGACACAGGGGAAAAACTGAAGAACTTTGTTTTGTATAGCTCGTATAATTTGCAAAACAGTTGAGATGTGTGTGACAGAGTGCTATATGGCTGCCAATGAGGGTTAAAATATGCAATTTTGGTGAACTGGGGTGGTGCAACAACATACAAATGTATTCGACCTTCACCTTAATAGATCAGTTGAAACGAGCAACTGAAAAGGGCGCCAAAAGCGTAAAAAGGGATGAGCATAAAAAGGGATATTACAGGAGGTTGGTCATGGGCAGAAGTCTATTAAATGCTTGTACACCGCATCCAGAAATGGCAGGTGACAGCATAAGAAAGGAAAGAGTTAGGAGTGTAGAAGCCAATACTTGAGATTTGTTGATTCTTTTTGCTCCAAGATTCCTAATGGGTCGAGCGGTTTACTCTTAAAGAAATGTGTTTATCTGAAATAATTCGGAGCATAGTCAGAAGCAGAATACTTCTGTTAACAGATTGACACACAGTGTAACAGCAGACTTACTTTGTGGAACAGTTTTGGAACTGCCAAGCCTTTGTTCAATTCAAACCAGGCAGACCGACTGTAATTGGTCAAGGCATTACCATGGGAATGATCGTCCCCCCAAGCTTTTATTTAGTTGAAAATGACTCAATGCATGGACATGCTCCTCTATCTGCAAAGGACAGGGCCCCTTGTGTGAATATATGTGGCTTCTTGCACACGTAAGTGAGCTGGACCGATAACTGTAAGGAACCTCCTAAATCCTTGACCGATCCTCGTGTCCTTTTTAATCCCTGTGCTGCTGGCTGCTTCAACACTGCAGATTGTTTTTAAAAGTAGTCTTTTGATTTGAAACTGCCGCCCCCCCCACAAGCTACTATTTGAACTGGCCTAGGCACACGCCTTGATGCAGTATGCTCTGTGACATAGCTCGTGGTGTCATTTTGATGGACTTGGCAAGCGGCCAATCCACTCTTCTGAAACTCTGAGACATTTTCTGTTTTCGATTGGGATTGGCAGAGCCTTTCCGAAGATTCTGGAGCAGATGTCCAATGCCTTTTTTATGTATAGAGCTATCTGTCTGTGCTGTACATAGAACAATACTTCTCACTGTACCTCGGTACACATGACAATAAATCAAATCAAATCGGAAGGCAGGTTCCATTTTTGCTTTCAGTTTCATTTTGAGAAGGAGCTGGACAGAAGCCTGTTAAATATCTCTCCCAGAAAGACTGGAACTTCTCTCTCTGATATCTAGGCTGGAATGATCAGGTCTGGACACTCAGTCCTGTGAAGGTTTACCTCCTGATTTAAATGCTGCAAGCATTCTCTATCCAGCCAGGCCTATGCAAGTTTAAACCCCTGTGAAAAAGGCTGGGAAAAGCCTTGATATCTCTCCTAAGAATCCAAAAAGGGTGCTGAAGTCCAGGCCCTTTTCACTCTCTGTACCACAGTTGGAAACCCTGTACAAAGACCAGATAGGCAGCTGAAAGGCAGAGTGGAAGGTGAACCTGCTGTAAATTCTCTGGTAGCTAATTCTAATACTATCACAGTGAGACTGAGAGTCAATTTGGTAGAGGCCTGTACAAGTGAAGGTGACTCTCCAGAGGGATTCCGGCAGCCTCTCCAGAGGGATTCCGGCAGCCTATGAGATCTAATTGAAGGCAGATTCTGCAAGATCCAAACCAACAGATGGTTTTCAACCCCTCGCCTTCTGAGAGGTTCACTGCCTACAAAGACTATTTCTCAGCAGCGAAGAGTCTCATCTTTCGTCCAGTTTAATCCCTGTTATTTTGAACCTTTCCTACCCCCTCCACCATGTGTCTGTTTCGTGTATGTCTGGGTGGAGGATGGGATGTAGAAGTCAGATTTGTTGACCATTATTCTATTATTTCCATATATAACTTTATTATAAATAAAGTTTTAAAAAATGCTTTACTTACAAATCTGGTGCCTGTAAGTCATTGGAGTACTCAATGGTCAAAAATCTCAGGAATTCATACAAATTATTGGTTAATTCACTTATGTTGGGACTCCGGGGTCTGTGAGGCAGGAATTGACCGCACACTAGCCCAGGGTGTCGTAACATAATCTTAAATTGGTTGCCAGTTGAGCTCAATCAACATCGTTTAGTAAGTGAACCTAAAGCTTGGCAGTTAACTGCTCCCAGGTGCATTCTCATGCCTCTACCAAGCAGATTCCACTTGCCAAGCGACACTCTCTTATCATGCAGTATATATTGTTGTTTCCGAACTGTCCTGATGAGCGCAAGATGAAAAGCTTTGACAATTGTTTTTTTTTTAACCAAAACTCAAGTTCTTAGATTGTTAGGATGAAAACTCCTCGTTAAGATGGACATCTGGGTGAGTAAAACAATTCAGTTGTTCATTCATATCATCAACAGCACAAGGCTTGTAATGATTTTTCACTTGAAGATGGGAAGCAAATATATAGGTAGGAACATAGGAATTAGGAACAGAAGTAGCCAATTCAGCCTTTCGAGCCTGCTCTGCCATTCAATCAGATTATGGCTGATCTCTTCCTGGTCTCAAAGCCTTCTCTCTACCTATTTCCCATATCCCTTTAACCTGTTTAAAAAAAAAAAAAATCAGAACTATATCTGTCTTCCTCTTGAAACCATTTAATGATTCGGACTCCACCGCACAATGGGACAGCAAGTTCCACAAATTTACCACCCTCCGCGAGAAGTAGTGCCTCCTCATCTCAGTTTTGAATCTATTGCCTCTCAACCTATTACCTGTGACCTCTTGTTCTCGATTGTCCCACTAGGGGGTACATTTGATGTACATTTACTTTATCAATCCCTTTTAGTATTTAATATACCTCGATCAGATCCCCTCTCGTACGTCTAAACTCCAGCGTGTACAAGCCCAAACTGTTTAATCTCTCCTCATATGTCAACCCTCTCATCTTCGGAATCAATCTGGTGAACCGCCTCTGAACACAAAACTGGACACACTACTCCAGATGTGGTCTCATCAACACCCTATACAATTGCAACAATACTTCTCTACTTTTATACTCCAGTCCTTTTGCAATAAACGTTAAAATTCTATTTGCCTTTCTTCTCACATTTTGTACCTGCATGGACTTTCTGCGATTCATGAACAAAGACACCCCAGTTCCCTCTACCTAGACGCATTTTCCGGACTATTTTTTTGGCCAAAATGGATAACCTCACACTTATTCCACATTAAACTCCATCTGTCCAATCTCCTAGCCTATCCATATCAATCTTAAAATCTGTATCTCCCCTTCACTGCCTGCTTTCCCACTTATTTAAGTATCATCCACAAATTGTGCTATGTTACACTCTGTCCCTGCTTGCAGATCATTTATCTGGATTGTAAACAATGGAGGTCTGAGGACTGAACCTGTGGCACCCCACGAGTTACAGTTCGTCAGCCAGAGAAGGGCCCATTTAACCCGACCCTCTGCTTTCTGTCAGTCAGCCAACCCTCAATCCAATCTAGTATTCTATCCCCAACCCCCTGCAATCTCACCTCTGGATCAATCTTTTATGCGGCTCCTTGTCAAACACCTTCTGGAAGTCGAGATATATCACATCCCAGGTTCCCCATTATCCACCCTGCTGGTTACGTCCTCAAAGAACTCAATTTTATCAAGCATGACTTACCCTTCATAAAACCATGCCGACAATGGTGGATTGAGCTTTGACTTTCCAAATGTTAGTCATCCCCTCCTTAATGATTGATTCAAGCAACTTCCCCATGACAGAGGTCAAGCTAACCGGTCTATAGTTTCCTACTTTTTGCCTCTCCCTTTTTGAATAGGGGAGTTACATTATAATAATAATCTTTATTAGTGTCACAGTAGGCTTACATTAATAATGCAATGTAGTTACTGTGAAAATCCCCTAGTCACCACACTCCGGCGCCTGTTTGGGTACACAGAGGGAGAATTCAGAATGTCCAATTCACCTAACAAGCACGTCTTTCGGGACTTGTGGGAGGAAACCGGAGCACCCAGAGGAAACCCTTGCAGACAAGGGGAGAACATGCAGGCTCAGCACAGACAGTGGTTCAAGCCGGGAATCGAACCCGGGTCCCTAGCGCTGTGAAGCAACGGTGCTAACCACTGTGAAGCAACGGCGCTAACCACTGTGAAGCAACGGCGCTAACCACTGTGAGTGTTTCCAATCCACTGGGACCTTTCCAGAATCCAGGGAATTTTGAAATATCGTAACCAATGCATCCAGTATCTCTGCTGCCACTTCCTTTAATATCCTAGGGTGCAGGCCATCAGGTCCCGAAGACATAACTGCCTTTAGTGACGTTAGTTTATTCAATACCATCTCTTAGTGATGCTTATTGCACTATGTTCCTCTGCATTAACTACAGTTCTTGGAAAATTATTATCCTTTACCGTGAAGACAGAGGCAAAATATTGGTTCAGTGCCTCTGCCATCTGTGTTCCCCATTATTACCTCACCAGTATCTTCTTCTAAAGGGCCAACTTTTAGTTTAGCTATTCTCTTCCTCTTTATACACTTATAGAAGGTCTTGGTATCAGTGTTTATGTTTTCTGCTAGTTTCCTTTCGTAGTTCATCTCAGCTTTTTGGATTCTATTTTTAGAAGCTTTTTGCTGACCCCCAAAGTTCGCCCAATCCTCCAGCTTGCCACGAGCTTTTGCAGTATGGTATACCTTCATGTCGTCCTCGACGTCCTTGTTTAGTCATGGAACATTTTCCTCCCTTTTCCAATTCCTCTTCCTCTCAGGAATATACTTTAATTGAGAGGTGCTTAATATCTCCCTGAACATCGGCCATTGTTCCTCAGCTGTCCACCCTCAATTATTTGTGCCCCGATTGTTTGGGCCAACTCTTTCTTCAGGCCTGGGGAATTACCTCTGGCAAACGCTAAAACTCTAGTATGGTACTCTGTCCTCTCTTGTTCAATCTGAATTTGAAATTCTAGCATGCTGTGATTACGTCTTCCAAGAGGATCCTTAACGACGAGACTATTTATCAACCCTTCTTGGTTCCACAATACTAAATCTAAAATAGCCTGCTCCCTGGTTGGCTCGCTACCATATTGCTCGAAGAAACAATCCCTCATTCACTCTTATGAAATTTCCCTTGAGGCTACCCTTGCCAATTTGATTAATCCAGTCAATATGCACGTTAAAATCACCCATGATTACCACTGTGCCCTTCTCACAAGCCCTCATTATTTCTTGGTTTATACTATGCCCCACTTTGGAAGTATTGCTCGGGGGTCTGTAAATTACTCCTACCAAGGAGTTCTTTCCCTTGTTTTTTATTTCCACCCATAGCGATTCAACATCTTGGCCCTTTGTGCCAATATCATTTCTTAAATCAGCCTTGATCTGATCTTTAACCAATAAAACAGCTCCACCATCTGTTCCATCCTGTCTATCCTTTCGGAAATGAAATCAGAAAGGTGTTATAGATCATTTATCCGGAGAAAAATGTTAAGGAGCATTTTACAGAAAACCATGGATGTTCATCTCAAAACTACATAACAGCAGATCCATTTTTTACAATTCTTCAGAGGGTACACGAGGAGGACAATCTAATAGAAATAATCTATGTGAATTTTCAGACAGAAGTTTCGCATAGGAGGCATTTTAAGATGAAGATGTGTGCAATTAATGGCAAATTAGTTAATTCAATTACAACTAAAAGCTTCTGGTGGGAAGGGTAGTGATCAGTTAAGCTCCATTGGGTCCCTTACTATTCAAGCTATTCATGAAAGACATTATGAGCATATTTAAAAAATTGCCAGCAATAGCAAGCTATGTGGTGGGGTAGCACTCTGAAGGTACCTAAACAAATTATAGTGTTGAGTTATAGTGGAAGCAATTGGATTTTTGTTAAAGCAGATTAAATAATTAACCAAGACATGTAAATAATGAAGGAGCAAATGTGAATAAAGATGGAAAAGGAACATTATTCACCATAAGTATGCAGTTAATCCAAAGCTTTCAACAAAGCAATAATTTATTGAGATGCATTCCAGAAGAATCGGCTATTAAAACAAATTATTCTTACAGTGTACAGATAAAAGAGGCCAATTTTGGGCATCTTATCTGAGATGATGAAGAGCAACAAGTTTGATCCAAGACTTGGAACTTTAAATGATTAAGATGTATGACCAGAACTGAATTTGAGGATAAAACAATTGAATCAAACGTGAGCTTGGTTGAGAAAATAATGGTCCAAACTTTCCAAGGAGCAGTAATTACCATCATTGGCAGCACCGCTCCTACTTTTCTGTGCCACAACGGAACTCTGCATTTATAGCTGGATCTTCCGATCTCGATTTCTTTAGAAATGTGGAGTGGCCTTCCATTGAACTGGGGCCGGGGGGGGGGGGGGGGGGGGGGGGGGGGGGGGGGGGGGGGGGGGGGGGGGGGGGGGGGGGGGAAGGGGGGGGGGGGGGGGGGGAGGAGAGAGAGAGAGGTGATACAAGCCACACCCTTTTTGACATCAGCTACCATATTCTGCTAAGTGTTCACTAACACATTGGAGTTTTGAGATATTTAAACAGCTTTTTCAGTGTTAGTGAGTGACTGTGAATGTGGTAGCAGGCAAGCAAATAGCCAGGCAGGTGAACAGATGAATGTGTAAATGGTGAGGGTGGCAGCTGGGAGAGGTGGTAAGGGGCAAGTTAGTGAGATGGGTTGGGGCAAGGTGAGTGGGGTTAGGTGAGGAGGAATTCCAGGTCAGGTCAGATTGGGGAGAGTTGGGGGCCAGTCAGGTCAGATAAGGGGGAAGTCAGGAAAGTGTTATTGGGAAGTGTCACACAGGTGCAAGGCTACAATTTATCTGTCGAACTTTGCCTGGGTGACTATCCAGCCAAGTATGTTGGAACTGTCCGAAGTCTCCAAATCTAACCCCGAGTCAGAGAGTTTTCAGAGGGTCCTGGGGAATTGCCCATTGGAGATTTAAACTTCCTGGTAAATTCCCATGGAGTCACTATGCTGGGACTTCAGAGGAGCCGCAATGAGCATCTCCGTATCCGTAATCTGGATGCGGGAAGATCTGGACAAATAAAGTGTAAAAATTACAAGCATCAGGGCAGCACGGTGGCACAGTGGGTTAGCGCTGCAGCCTCACGGCGCCGGGGTCCCAGGTTCGATCCCGGCTCTGGGTCACTGTCTGTGTGGAGTTTGCACATTCTCCCAGTGTTTGCGTGGGTTTCGCCCTCACAACCTAAAGATGTGCAGGGTAGGTGGGTTGGCCACGCTAAATTGCCCAATTGGAAAAAACGAATTGGGTACTCTAAATTTATTTTAAAATATAATAAGTATCAGACAATATATAAAGATTTCAATTATATTCCCTTCTCCAACCTTTTTTATTAAAATTAAAAAAAACATTGATTCAAAATCTGGTTAGGAATAAGAGTTACAAATATGAGAAGTGATGTGGAACACTATGGGTTTTTGAGCTTCTGATATTACAAATAAAGGATAAGCGAAAATGAAAATGTAGGATGTGAAGTGAAATTCATATTTTAGTTTTTGGAGGAAGGGTAGCAAAATATTACAAATGATTCTGCAGGATATTAAATTTGGGAGGAGCCCATGAGATATCACATTAGAAGGAATGGGACTGACAGACTGAATGGCACTTTATGGTTGTAGCTGCTGTAACTCAACTTAGTTTAAAATTATGCTTCACAAATTTCTGGAAGAACAAACCATTTGATGTGGTAGAGAAAGGCTACTAAATTATTTAAAGACAGCGGGTTTTAATGTAATTTTGGCACATAAGATTGAATGAATCCGATGGCAAAGTCGAAAGGCAATTTAAAAATGCAACTGAAATATATTTAGAATATTAAAAGATTCTATCTCATACACGTTTTTTTCAGCATTTATTGAATTCTCAATAGATCATTTCAAAGGTAGGAGTACAGATGTCTTTTCAAACCCTCTTTTGATTGTAAGCCTGTAGATGATTATCTTTATTTTACTATCAGGACATTGCTTTTGACAAATGGCCAACTGCCTTGCTTCATGCTGTTGCATTTAGTAATTACCTCTTATCCTACTGACAACTATCAATCATGCTTGTTGAATCCAATGCTGAGCTTATTAGAGACAGCTATGTTTAGAGGACTTTGGCACTTCACCAATGGTTCAAAACTGCTTGAAAAGAACTAAACATGCTTTGGACAATGCAGTGATGATTAGTAATTTTTGTTCCAATGAAAAGCATCGCGTAGATGCTATAAGCAAGAAAAATCACCTGCTGTTAGCACATTGCAAAAGGGCTCAGCATTTATCTAATCTCTAATACCATTTTGGTGCCCTGAAGGAAACTCAACATGAATAGTGAATAGCACTACATTAATCCGGTCATACAGATATTGAACTCATCTGTTTCAATTTTTTGTTTGCTTCCAGACATCAGGATTTTCTCTCCATATATATATATATATATATATATATATATATAAAAAAAGAAGAGAGAGAAAAAGATCATGCTACATGTGTATTTAAAATACCTAAATGTGAGATAGATTCACAATTACAACACTTAAGTGCCAATCACAATTCTAATACCGTAAAAGCCAAAATTGAAAGTTAAATTGAACATTAAAAATAAATTAAGGTGCAATTATATGATTATTCAACAGTTTCCATTTTTGATTATTGAGATTACTATCTTGTAATCACATTTTAGGCATCAGATTCCCAAAATAATTGTTTCATAAAAGTACAGTATCTGAAAATATGAAAATGCACGAATCGTTGAAGTCTGCAGGGCTATGTTCCATAAGAATTTATACATTCTGCACAAAACTAAGTAACCAAGAGAGTGAAAAATTTAATTCCAAAATGTTGGGCACGAGCAACTTCTTAACAGCAGAAATTTTGGACAGCTTATTTATCATGAGCACTGCATGAAGATATGAAAAAAATTGAACATGTTTTAAAAGTACAAAGATAGCATTTTACTTTGTTCCAAAAATTAATATGAAATTTGCACTAAAATAATAATATATCTAAACAGGAAAATAAATCTCTGAAAATAAAATTTCTACGAGGGAACTAACCAACTGAAAATTGCTTGCATTTCAAACAAATGATGTGTAAAATGCCCTCTACTGACGTATAGCTGTTTTATCACTTAACAAAGCTCAACAAGGGAGGGAAGGCTAGATGATGATGAGACATAACATGCCATTCAGCTCCCCACCCCCCCCAATCCAGTTATTCTGTAATCATGGTTTGTACCATAAGTCTATCCATCTCCCTTGGCTTCATTAGTCTGACAAAAAATTATTGATCTCAGATTTAAAATTAAACTGGCAGATACTGCTTTTTGTCGGAGTCTTTCGTACTTCAGTTACTTGGTATATCCCTTACCGCTTTTTTGAACTGTGAAATCTCAAGGGACAACCAAAAGGGGTATATTAGTTTAGGAAAGAATTTACTCATTCACACAAATCTGTTTTCTGGGCTACCAATTACTACTTGTTTTACAGACTATTGGACTTTAATAAGTTTCACACATCCTACACTGAACTGCTACCTGCTCCAAAATTGCAAATGGGAAAAAATTCACAGCATAAAATATGAAATTTGAAAAAGTTATTAGAATGTATAATTTTACTAGCTGAGGAATAAAGCTTAGAGAAAGAAAAATTGAGAAAAAAAAGGCAAGATTGGGGGGAAAAAAGAAAAGATAAACTCAGGGCAAGCAACACCACCACAGTTATTCCACCCCGAGTCTAAGTCTGATTACTCGATCACAGGCTTTTCCGACTGTCAACTATTGATCCTCTTTACTTGAAAGGTCACGGACTAAACATCCCATGTTTGACAAACAGTGCTATTAGTGTGCTTAGAAGCCGCAACCCTCTGTCCCACAGTTATCAGTCCACCTATATTTTACAAAATATCAAATGATCCCAAATTAACTACTGTTTCCAGGGGTTAGTGCCACGTGGGTGTGGTCGTGGCTTCTAGTAGTGACTTCTAATCTCTTTCTTGGCTTGTAAATTTTGTACTCGTGTCATTTGGCCCTATGCTCACTGAAATTCACATTTACTAATTTCAACATTGATGCCTGCCGTTTGTCATTTAAAATGGCATTTCTCTCTCAAATAGAATGAGCTAACAGCTTAAGCATTATTGATGTTATCCATAGCCTAGAGGTCAGCCTGGTGACTCTAGAGTTCTTTCGAACAAATTTAATTTCTTATTGAGAAATGGGATGACAAAAGCTGAATGACAAATTGAACAAGTTGCTCCATCATTGATGCGTTCAGAAGTAGTCTTGCATTTACTTGTAATCCCAGGACCATTAACACTTGATCTGGCATACTGATTTACTGGTTTACAACGACCAGATGTTTTCAGGGTATATTCCCACTGCCCCAACCAGTGCCATGCTGGGCACTAAACAACTTTCATTACCAATGATCACAAAATACTTGGTTTTAATTTTCCCAAGTTCGACCCCATTAATTTAGCTACTTCTAAATTGGTGAAAAAAGTCAGTTTAGCTACCTTCTCCCTCTCTCAAAGGGGATGCAACTGATGTATATTTATAGAGTTTTGTTTTGCCTATTTCAAGATAGGCTACGTCAATGTGAAATTTATTTACATTTTTGAAAATAAATCAATTTTTTTACTCTATACTACCTAATCAGAAAGCGTCACGTCAACTAATTTAATATGTTTATATATCAATATTTCCAAACTCATTTATAAATGTCTATTCATTCTTGGGATATGGGTGTTGCTGGGTAGGCTAGCATTTATTGCTCATCCCTATTTGCCTTAGAGAAGGTGGTGGCGGCGAGCTTCAGTCTACATGATGTAGGTACACCCGCAGTGCTGTTAGAGAGGGAGTTCCAGCTTTTTGACCCAGCAACAGTGAAGGAATGGCAATGTATTTCCAAATCGGGATGGCAGTGGCTTGGAGGGGAATGTCCAGGTGGTGGTGTTCCTATTGTGACCAGGAATCTTCAAACAAACACCAAAGCAACACTGCTAATTAACAGCACAAACAACAAAGCCACTTCTCAAAGTCACTTTATTATTTTAATATCACTATTTCAAAAGCTATTAGTTTGGCAAACAAACCACTTTATTGGACCTGCTGGCAGTCCATGGGTTAAAGTGCTCTACATAAAAATGTCTGCATCCACATTTTTCAGTAGCTAAGTTTTAATATACATTTTAGTACCTCAGTCTTAAGAGAGAGGGACAGAATTAAGGCATGAATTGGAAGAAGTTGTGAAGAGTGAGTATTTATTGAAAAAGATGATTATGATGAAAAATGTTCTTGGTACTTTCAGGGAACCCCCTGCATCATGATAAGGTACCGGTGAGCTGCAGGTCCAGAAATCCACACGGAAATGTGATTGTAGTGATAACAAAGACCCCCAGTTCAAAAAAAAGGGGCAGCACTGGCATTAAATGTTCCTGGATACAAGGTGTTCAGGAAAGATAGCGAATGAATGAAGGAGATGGAATGGTAGTGTTTACTGAGAACATTACAGTGCTGGAGCGAGAGAATGTCCTAGAGGGGTCAGGAACAGAATCTATTTGCCAAGAATTAAGGAACAAAAAAGATGTATTACACTGCTCGAGTAATCTACAGACCACCAACTAATGGATGTAGAGTAACAAATCAGCAAGGAAATTAGAGGGGTGCAACAATTATAGCGTACTTAAAATGGGGGCTTAGATTACCCAAATATAGATTGGTATTTCAGCATAAAGGACAGAGTGGGACAAGAATTCCTAGAGCGTATTCAGGAGAATATTCTACATCAATATTTTTTGCATCTAAAAGAAAAGATATTGCTGGACCAATTTCTTGGAATGAAGTGGGCCAAAGTAGATCAAGTGTTTGTAGGAGACCATGTGGGAAACTGTGATCGTGTATCATGAGGTTGGCTATGGAAGAGGACAAGGAGCAAACCAGAGCAAGATTAATTATTGGGGGAGGGATGAGAATAGATCTAGCCCAGATAAACTGGAATCAAAGTTTACCAGGCAAAGACTGTAACTGAACAATGGGCTGGCTTTAAAAAGATAATTTGGGTCGAGTCAAGGTACATTCGCACAAGGTAGAAAAGGTAGGCAAACCAGAGTGCTCTGTTTGGTGAAACAGATAGAGTGATGAAGTGGAATAATAATAACCTTTTATTGTCACAAGTATGAAGTTACTGTGAAGTTACGCCACATTCCGGCACCTATTTGGGTAAGCTGGTACGGGAATTGAACCCACGCTGCTGGCCTTGTTCTGCATCACAAACCAAAGGGTGCAAATGACAGATGTCAGGTGGATAATACAATTAAGAATTGGGCTCAAGGTAGGTCTGGATGGAAACTGGAAAAACAAATAAGGAAAGCAAAAAGAAAGCTGGCAGCTAACATAAAAGGGAATCCCAAAGTCTTTTTCAGGCATACGTATAGTATTGTATGAGGAGGACCGATTATGGACTGAAAAAGAGGATTTAAGCCTCTATTGCTGGCGGCATGGGTGATGTACGAAACGACTACCATTCACCTGCCTTTACCAAGGAAGGAGATGCTGAAAGAGGTGGCTGAGACATTTGGTGAGTTTAAAATTGATAAGGACGTATTAGGTAGCCTGATTCTAACTTAAGAGTTGACAAGTCACCAGTACCTGATGAAATGCATCCAAGGATATTGAAGGAAGTAGAAGTGGAATTGCAGAGATACTAGCCATAACTTTCCCATTCTCCTTTCACAGAGAGATGATACAAGAGGATTGGGGAATTGAAAATGTTACACCCTTATTCAAAAAGGTTTTGTCAGTTTAAGATGGGGAAGTTGTTAGAAACGATAGTGCGATACAAAATTAAGTTGTTTGGGCAAAGGCGGGTTAATTAAGAAAAGCAGGCATGAATTTTTTATGTTGTAAATTTAGAGTACCCACTTTTTTCCAATTAAGGGGCAAAATAGTGTGGCCAATCAACCTATCCTGTACATCTTTGGGTTAGTGGGTGAGATCCACACAGACATGGGGAAAATGTGCAAACTCCACATGGACAGTGACCAGGGCCGGGATTGAACCTGGGTCCTCGACGCCATTGGGCAGCATTGCTAACCACTGTGCCACTGTACCGCATGGCCAGCATGGATTTAAGGGAAAATTGTGTTTAACCACCTTGCTTGAGTTTTTTTTCTCTTCTTTTTAAATAAATTTGGAGTAACCAACTCATTTTTTCCAATTAAGGGGCAATTTAGCATGGCCAATCCATCTACCCTGCACATCTTTGGGTTGTGGGGGCGAAACCCAAGCAAACACGGGGAGAATGTGCAAACTCCACATGGACAGTGACCCAGAGCTGGGATCGAACCTGGGACTTTGGCACCGTGAGGCAGCATTGCTAACCACTTTGCTGGAGTTTTTTAATGAGCTAAGAGAGAACTATATGAGAGTAAACGTTTGATGTGGTCTACCCAAGACTTCCAAAAGGTATCTAATAAAATGTTGCACAACATACTTGTGAGAAAAGTTGCAGCTCATGAAAGGGACAGAAGCAGCATGATCGGCTGAATGGCAGGAAACAGAGTCTTGGCTCACAGTTGTTTTTTGAACTTGGGAGTGGTTTAAAGCAGAGTTCCCATGGGGTCAGTATTAGGAGATGCTGACCTGGACTTGGGTATACACGGCATAATTCCAAAATTTGCGGATTACACATAACATGGCAGTACTGTGAATAGTGAGGAGGGTAGTGTTAAACTTTAAACAGACATAAGCGGTTGGCAGCTAACTGGCAGCTAAAATTTATTGCAGAGAAGTTTGAAATGATTAATAATTTTGGTAGAAAGGAAAGGGAACATAAAATGAAGGGCACAATTCTAAAGGCAGTGCAATTTTAAAGGTTCTGCAGGCGCAAAAGGGTCCCGAGGGTATATGTGCATACATAATTTAAGAGGGCAGGTTGAGAGATTAGTTAAGGTGAATAATATAATTTATAGTGCAGAAGAAGGCCACTCGGCCAATCGAGTCTGCACTGGCCCTTGGAGAGAGCACGCTATCCAAGCCCATACCCTCCACCCTATCCCCACACCTCCACCCTGACCCTGTAACCCCACCTAATCTTTCTTGGATACCAAGGGCAATTTAGCATAGCCAATCCACCTAACCTGCACATCTTTGGACTGTGGGAGGAAACCGGAGCACCCGGAGGAAACCCACGCAGACACGGGAGAACGTGCAGACTCCGCACAAACAGTGACCCAAGCCGGGAATCGAACCTGGGACCCTGGAACTGTGAAGCAACTGAGCTAATCATTGTGCCACTGTGCAGCCCAATGCTTACAGGATCTTGAGCTTTATATTATTGGATATCCCTCACTAGTGAGGGTAATCTTCCATGGTTGATGAGGCTGATTTAGGGTCTACTGACTTCATTAAAAAAAAAAATTTTAGAGCACCCAATTGTTCCCCCCTCTAAGCACATCCTCTAAGGACTGTCTTCTTCTGGTGCATCTGCTAACACTGAATTGGGAGAACATGATCTGCTTTGAGAGCTTGGTATCTGACACCAGAACTATACAAACAGCCCAACGAGCTGATGGCAGATGATCATAGCCTCGATGCTTGTGGTGCCTGCATATAAGAGGGCACTGATGTTGGTGTGATTGTTCTCCCACTTAATATGCAATATCTTCCATAGGTAGTGTTGATGGTAGGACTCTAGTGCTTTGAGGTGCCTCCTGTACATTGTCCTTGTTTCAGCCCTATACACTGAGGAAGGGATCACGGACACATGGTAGATCATGGGCTGAAGGACTCTGGTCTTCCAATGTGGTGTACACGTTCCACCACCTCAGTAAATACGTTGATGATTCTCTAGAGATTATTTTCCAATACAGCACTTGCTACAGCATTATCAGCATTTTGGAGCTCAATGACTGAGGTTGGGATGGTCTTGGTTTTTGATTCGAGTAGTCTGAAATTACTCGATGAACTTGATAAATAAGCTGCACTCCAACAATAGATTTGTCTCAAGTCAGACCGAGCATGGCAGTAAGAAAGATCGAAAAAAAGTTGGAGTGTGACGTACCTTGTTCTATTCCTGTCTTTACCTAAAAAGGCTCTGTAAAGTATCTGATGTTGAGCATCACAGCTGGCATTTCATGAAGCAGGTGAAGGATGGTAACAAACTTTGGGTGGCATCCTTACTTCAGCAGTATCTTCCAGAGTGCCTTACAATTTACAGAGGTGAAAGCCTCCGTCAAGTCAAAAAAACTCTTTTTAGAAAGGTTGATGCTGTTCACAACATTTTTCTTGTAGTTGGCGAGCTGTAAAAATCATGTTGGCTGTGTCTCTTGATGGCCTAAACCCACATTGAGATTCGGGCACAACTCGTCAGCAAATGTAATAAGCTGATCCAGATGTTTCCTATAATGGAAAGCAGGGAGATGCCTCTGATTTCCACAGCTGGATTTGTCCCTTTCTTGAAGACTATCACAATCATAGCATCAAGATCATTTGGGACTTCCTCTTCATTTCAGATCTGTAGGCCCGAACTTTCCGGCCATTTACGCTGGTGGGATTTCCTGTCCAGCTGACGGCACACCCCCATGGTGGGTTTCATGGTGGCAAGAGATAAATTCAATTGGAAACCCCGTTGACAACGGCAAGACCAGAAAATCCCACAGCCGGCCAAAGGCAGCTTGCATGAAAAATCCTGCCTGTTGGACAAGGGCATGGAGTTGTAAGGATTGGCAGAGTGACAGAGTTCCGAGCTGGTCTCTAACTGGGTGTTGTGGGATTGAGTTGAAACACTCGTCGACAATTGATTCTCAATTGAAAAGGTCTTCAAAATGATCCCTTCGACGAACATTGACAGCTTCCTTTTCCTTCGTCAGATTGCCCCCAACCGTAGGCCTCAGAAGAGCTGATCCTCAAGTATTTGGGCCATAAATAGTCTTTATGGCAGTGACAAAACCATGGATATTATTAATGAAGTTTAATTTCCTTTGCCATGTTTGTCCAGCACCTTCTTCATGTAGCAAGTATACTGTTGCACCTCAGCCTTCACTTGTTGGTAAGGCAGGTTTTTTTTGTTTTGAACTTGGGTCATTCCGCCAAAAGCATAAAGTCTTGCATTTATGATCAATCAGTTCATTGATAGCCTGATCATTTTCAACAGGTCAATCCTGATGTTTCCCAACAGGAAAACCGGAGTGTTTCTTTGCAGGCACTGATGATATTGGACTTGTGGACATTCTTCTTCTATTCTTGATTAATGCTTGAAAATTCTTTCCTGAAGTATTGTTTGAATTGGTCTCTTTTTGATTGGATCCCTCAGAACTTCGATATTGATCTTTCGTGGACATCTCTATTGTTAAGTCCACTGTTTGGGAGCCAGGTTGTTAGACATAATTGAATGACTATGGTGATGATTGGTCTAGTCGTCATCAGCCCTGTCATTGCTCTGGGGGTGGTTTAGCTTAGTTTCCTGGACAGCTGCTTCATGTTGCGAAGCGAGACCAGCTGGTTCGTGATGCAAGGCAAGGCCAACAGCACGGGTTCAATCCCCGTTAAGCTGAGGTTATTCATGAAAGCCTGCCTTCTCAACCTTGCCCCTCGCCTAAGGTGTGGTGATCCTCAGGTTAAATTACCACCAGTCAGCTCTCCCCCTCAAAAGGGAAATCAGCCTGTGGTTATCTGGGACAATGGAAACTTTACTTTTACATTGCTCTGGTGGTGGGGACAGATTTCTGATTCCGGGCATGGACAACGACTTAATCAACTAATGGGGTTCTAAAGTCAATCCCTTCGCCCTTGCCATGGAAACTGAGCAATGAGTTCCAAAGGATTAATTAAAACAGGGTGAAGTACTCTGGGGCTCCTCATGTCCTGGGGCTCTGACAAACACATCCTCATGGAAAAACAGTGGAAGAATATCTGCCATCGGGAACATCTCAATGGTTGTTCTGGCAGATGACTGCAACAGAACAAAATCTCCAATCATCTTGGTTGTCTTGCCATTAAATCAAGGTTTCTTCTGTCAAGATACACTTGGAAGCAGGCAAGCAATAATTTCTCCATACGAAAAGAAGTCACGCACAGATGCCTTTCTTTCAGAGCACATCTCCAGAGCCCTTTGGTGACCAGAAAATGGTGACAGGAGCAGGATTGTTGTCCGGAAGCCTTGAGTCACGATTAAGGCAGAGGTGGGAGTTACAAGACAATCATCTAATACACGGACGAGGGAGGGGTGCCTTTCTGCAGCTGTAATCACAATTGAGTAGCCTTCTTTATACTCCACTCTATTCACCCCTTATTGAGGAAGCCGGTTATGAAAGGTGCCCTGACCATAGTTTGTCTCACCTTTCACAAATGGATAGCCACATCCAGAGTGATCACCTTCTACGGTAGAAACACACAAAAGACACAAGTAATAAAGTCTTGGACTTGGAACATCAGGATTGTCTTGGATACACCAGCGAGTAAACGCTCCGTGCATCACACTGCATTTATCACACAAGAACTCTGACAATATGACGTCGACATCATCGCTCTGAGTGCGAGCTGGAGAGGGACAGCTCAAGGAACTCGGAGGTGGCTATACTTTTTTCTGGAAAGGGAAATCAGAAGAATGATGCAGAGTTTTCAGAGTTGGATTTGCCATCAAGGACTGGTGAATCTGCTTCCAATGAGTGCCGCATGACTCTTTTTCTCAGACTGGCAAGGAGTCAATTCACCACCATGATCAGTGCATATGCCCCAATTCGGCATGCTGAAAATGAAACCAAGGAAGAATTCTATGCTAAGCTTGACTAAGCTCTCTGTGGTATTCCAAAAGAGGACGGGCTAGTCCTTATCTGAGCCTTCAAAGCCCGAGCTGGCAGAGATTCCAATCCCTGGAATGGAACTATTGGCAAGGAAGGAATTACAAATGTCAACTCCAAAGGCTTCTTCTCCTTACCAAAATAACATGAGCTCATCACCAATACCCTGTTCTGCCAAAAGAACAAGCTCTAAGCACCACAGCAACACTGTGGCACCACCCTTGGCAAGCACGCGCTGCCAATTCCAACCCCACGTGCCCCAGAGTCACACCATTGAATTAACCAATAATTCATATAAACATTCCTGAAATCTTTGGTCCTTGGCTCCCCAATAATTAATCACCAGGTCTGTAAGTTAAAACTCAATTATTGTTTATTTATAACAAGGATAATGATGAAATATGCAGTAAATGCAACTGAATAGCATCAAGCTAACCTACTACCCTTATAACTGTCCCACTCTTTACCCCCCACACAAACAAACACGGGGGTGAAAATAATAAGAGTGTAGGTCGTAAGATGAGTCTTTGCTTCAAATGGTAGTTCCCACCATGCTTTCTTCACAGTATGTTTCTGAATTAAAGTCTCTGGTTTGCAGCCTGCAATGGTCTATCTTGCAGTTCAGCAATATTACTCACAGCTTCTCCTGGCGAGGCCCCTTACTTCACATCAAACTTTGCATCCAGGCCTCTGCCTGTTCTGGAGAAAGAATTGGTTGGTTCACACCAGCCTTTTCTGCAGAGAGAGTTGGTTCTCATACTGGCTGTTTGGTGAGAATTAGCTGGATATTTCTGGAGTTATCAGGTTCTGAACCTTTCCTACACATCCTGTAATGGTTCTCCTGTAAACCAATTCATGCACGCTTTCTACCAGGTCAGAAACAGTCTTTTAATAATAATCTTTATTGTCTCAAGTCGGCTTACATTAACACTGCATTGAAGTTACTGTGAAAATCACCTAGTCGCTATATTCCGGCGCCTGTTCGGGTACACAGAGGGAGAATTCAGATTGTCCAATTCACCTAACAAGCACTTCTTTTGGGACTTGTGGGAGGAAACCGGAGCGTCCGGAGGAAACCCACGTGGACACAGGGAGAACGTGCAGTGACCCAAGCCGGGAATCAAACCTGGGACCCTGGAGCTGTGCAGCAACAGTGCTAACTACTGTGCTACCGTGCCGTCTTTCTGGAGAAAAACAGAGTGGAAAGAGAGTGGGTCTTCCCTCCAAGCTGCCAAAACGAAACTGAAAGCTCCTCATGTCTCGGAATTCTTTCAGTGGGATTAGATTCAATCACTACCGGTTACCAGGCAGAACCCAGCCTTTTGGGCCAATTCATTGGCCACCACCACAATCAAACTGAGTCATCACGGAGGTCAACCAATCTCCAATAACCAGTCTAAAACAGCAGAGCCTTCTGCATTCTGTTACTTTAAAGGCACAGGCCATCACTTTATTCTTTTGAATTAAATGATATATATATATATATATATAAATGATTTGGAGGAAAATGTAACTGGTCTGATTAGTAAGTTTGCAGACTACACAAAGGTTGGTGGAATTGCGGATAGCGATGAGGACTGTCTGAGGATACAGCAGGATTTAGATTGTCTGGAGACTTGGGCGGAGAGATGGCAGATGGAGTTTAATCCGGACAAATGTGAGGTAATGCATTTTGGAAGGGCTAATGCAGGTAGGGAATATACAGTGAATGGTAGAACCCTCAAGAGTATTGAAAGTCAAAGAGATCTAGGAGTACAGGTCCACAGGTCATTGAAAGGGGCAACACAGGTGGAGAAGGTAGTCAAGAAGGCATACGGCATGCTTGCCTTCATTGGCCGGGGCATTGAGTATAAGAATTGGCAAGTCATGTTGCAGCTGTATAGAACCTTAGTTAGGCCACACTTGGAGTATAGTGTTCAATTCTGGTCGCCACACTACCAGAAGGATGTGGAGGCTTTAGAGAGGGTGCAGAAGAGATTTACCAGAATGTTGCCTGGTATGGAGGGCATAAGCTATGAGGAGCGATTGAATAAACTCGGTTTGTTCTCACTGGAACGAAGGAGGTTGAGGGGCGACCTGATAGAGGTATACAAAATTATGAGGGGCATAGACAGAGTGGATAGTCAGAGGCTTTTCCCCAGGGTAGAGGGGTCAATTACTAGGGGGCATAGGTTTAAGGTGAGAGGGGCAAGGTTTAGAGTAGATGTACGAGGCAAGTTTTTTTACGCAGAGGGTAGTGGGTGCCTGGAACTCACTACCGGAGGAGGTAGTGGAAGCAGGGACAATAGGGACATTTAAGGGGCATCTTGACAAATATATGAATAGGATGGGAATAGAAGGATACGGACACAGGAAGTGTAGAAGATTGTAGTTTAGTCGGGAAGTATGGTCGGCACGGGCTTGGAGGGCCGAAGGGCCTGTTCCTGTGCTGTACATTTCTTTGTTCTTTGTAAAATAGCAGGCTGTCTTAAAGACATCTGTCTATAAGTCATCCATGGATAGAAAATGTAACAGCAAGAAAGAAGAAAGGGGAAAACAAGGGAATAGACCAGGAATAAACAAGAAGGAACAGGAAGGACCATTACAAGATTCAGTCCATGCACTGGCACCTGATCCACTGACGTTATCGTGTATCCAGAATTGCAAAGATGTCTGCACCATCTAACTTTTAATTTAAGGTGGGCAAAATTTGAAATCGCAGTCAGCCATCATCAGCAAAGTGATGGAAGGAGTCATCAAGTGCTATCAGGTGTCACTTTCTCAGCAAAAACCTGCTCACGGATGCTCAGTTTGGGTTCCCCCCCACAAGGTCACTCAGCTCCCGACCTCATTATAGTCTTGGTTCAAATGTGGACAAAAGAGCTGAATGCCAGAGGTGAGATGAGAGCAACTGCCCTTGACATCTAGGCAACATTTGACTGAGTATGGCTTGAAGGAACCCCAGCTAAACTGGAGTCAATGGGAATCAGGGGGAAAGCTCTCCGCTGGTTGGAGTCACAAAGTGGTTGGAGGCCAATCATCTCAGCTCCAGGACATCACTGGAGCAGTTCCTCAGGGTAGTGTCCTATGCCCAACCATCTTCAGTTGCTTCACTGACCTCCCTTCCATCATAAGATCAGAAGTGGGGATGTTTGTGGACAACTGCATAATGTTCAGCACCATTCGAGTCTCCTCAGATAATGAAGCAGTCCATGTCCAAATGCTGCAGGACCTAGACAATATCCAGGCTTGGGTGTACAAGTGGCAAGTTACATTTGCGGCACACAAGTGCCCATCTCCTACAAGAGTGGATCTAACCACCGCCCCTTGACATTCAGTGACATTACCATCGCTGAATCTCCCACAATCAATATCCTGGGGGTTACTGTTGATCAGAAACTGAGCTGGACTAACCACATTAATACTGTGGCTACCAGGGCAGGTCAAAGGCTAGGAATCCTATGGCGAGTAACTGACCTCTTGACCCCCACGAAGCCTGTCCACCATCTACAAGGCACAAGTCAGGAGTGTAATGGAATACTTTCCACTTGTCCGGATGAGTGCAGTTCCAACAACACCCAAGAAGCTTGACACCATCCAGGACAATGCAGCCCACTTGATTGCCGCCCTTCCACAAACATTCAAATCCTCCACTACCAACAAACAGTGGCAGCCGTGTGTACCATCGACAAGAAGCACTGCAGTAACTCACCAAGGTTCCTTAGACTCACGACCAAACTCACGACCACTACCATCTAGAAGGACAAGAGCAGTAGATACCGGCGAACACCACCACCCGGAGGTTCCCCTCCAAGTCGCTCACCACCCTGACTTGGAAATATATTGCATTTTCTTCACTGTCGCCAGGGCAACATCCTGGAACTCCCTCTCTAACAGCACAGCGGGTGCACCTACACCTGAAGGACTGCAGTGGTTCAAGGCAGCAGCTCACTACAGTGCAGGAGGCCATTCGAATCTGCACCGAGCTCCTGAACGAGCATCCTACCTAGGTTGCCACCCTATCCCCATAATTCCAGCTAACGTTTTGTACGCTAAGGGGCAATTTAGCATGGCCAAACTGCACAACCTGACCTAACCTGCACATCTTTGGACTGTGGAAGGAAACTAGAGATCCCAGAGGAAACCCACACAGACACAGGGAGAATGTACAAACTCCACTGAGCCACCCAAGGTCGGAATCGAACCCGGGGTCCTGGCACTGTGAGGCAGCAGTGCATAACTAACCACTGTGCCAATGTGTATATCTATCTTGCAAGCTCAACATTCAGAATGAACATAAGGTAAATATGAAATAATAAACTAACTGTGATTGAACACAGCACACTGCACATGAAATGGCAGTGTGAACAAGACAGATTCCAGGGATTTCTCAGCAACCCACCCCATCCAGTGACCAATGTGAGTCACTATGCGAGTAAAACTGTCTCCCTCAGGAAGGATTTTAACTTTTGACTTTCGAAGACACAGCTTCTTGAATTCTCTCAAAGCTGTTCAGACATGGACTGTTTCAATGACTGTTCACCTCATGATGATTCAATATCTTCCTCAGAGACAGAGCTCCACGGAATTCACAAAGCTGCATTCCCACCTCTAATTTCCAGTACAATTCAAGCTCTTTCACAGACTGCTACCTTCACTAAATTGGCACTGCTCGAGGGTTTCTCCGAACTCCAGTCTTCCGGCTGCACTGAGCTGCAAACAGCACCCGAGTATTAACCTCCAGCACGGAACAAACCACCTTTGTTCCGCCTCCTCAGCTCTCCAGGACTTCTGTGACCCCCAACTGCACCAAATGGCCCCCAGGGCTTATCTGTGAGCTGTAAACTACACAAAGTCCAAACTGCAACTAACCTTTTCCAGCAAACGCACAGATAAATTGAAATCTAGAACCTTCTTAAGCTCCACCCACCTTCATGATGATGTAGCTTCTCATGGTTCATTAAATGGTTTAAAACTAATTCAGCTTCAACTCCCAAAATAAAACACATCTTTGGACTGCACTTCTCTGCAAGCAGTGTAGGCATCACATGTCCAGCGAAGTAACTCATCTGCTATTTTAAGATCTTACCTTTCTAGCTATTAACTGGTTAAGTCAACATGCCCAACAGCTTTAGTTTCAAACATTCCATTTTCTACCATTAAACTTTAATCTTTCCCGAATGAAACATTATCAATCATGAACTACATATTCATCAAATGATATAGAGCACAAAAGCAAGGAAATGATTAAACTTATGTAGAACACTAGTCAGCCTCAACTGGGGTACTGAGTCTAGTTCTGAGCATCACACTTCAGGAAGCAGGTGAGTGCATTTAAGGGGGTGCAAAAAAGATTATTAATAATAATAATAATAAACTTATTGAGCATGGTTTCAGGGATGGGGAACTTCAGACATGTGGAAGGATTGGAGAAGCTGGGACTGTTCTCACTGGAGAATAGAAGATTGAGTAAAGATTTGATAGAAGTATTCAAAATTATGTGACATCGAGTCAGAGTAGAGGGGGAGGAATTGTCCTCACTAGTAAAAGGATCGAGAACCAGAGCATACGGATTTAAGGTGATTAGCAATGAAAGAAGCAATGGCAACATGATGAAAATCTCTTTTACACAGTGAATCATAAGGATCTGGAATGCCCCACCCGAGTGCACTGGAGGCAAGTTCAATTATGGCTTTCAAAAGATAATTGGACAATTATGTAAACAGGAAAATTCTGCAGGGCTATGGGGAAAAGGCGGTGGAGTGGCTCTTGTGAAGTCACAATGGTTCAGATGGCCTCCTCCTGTGCTGCAACCATTCTATGATTCGATCACGATTGGGAAATGCATCTCTTGAAAATAATGCTTCAAATGCTTAAATCTGTGTTTAGGTATCAGCAGAGTGTTAAATAAGGTGGTACCATGGTGGAGAATTTGGAGGATGACGAGTGATTGTCGCTTGCCATTCCGAGAATCAGCGCCTAAGATTTGTGAAGGGCAAGTCTTGCCTCACAAATTTGACTGAATTCTTTGAGGAGGTAACTAAGTGTGTAGATGAAGGTAGAGCAGTTAATGCCGTATACATGGATTTTAGTAAGGCGTTTGATAAGGTTCCTCATGGTCGGCTTATGAAGAAAGTAAGGAGGTGTGGGATAGAGGGAAATTTGGCCAATTGGATAAGAAACTGGCTATCACATAGAAGACAGGAGGGTGGTGGTGGATGGAAAATTTTCAGACTGGAGACCAGTTACCAGCGGTGTACCACAGGGATCAGTGCTGGGACCTCTGCTATTTGTGATTTTTATCAGTGACTTGGAGGAGGCAGCAGAAGAGTGGGTCAGTAAAGGGTGCAAAGGAGATTTACCAGGATGCTGCCTGGTTTGCAGGATAGGTCTTATGAGGAAAGGTTGAGGGAGCTAGGGCTTTTCTCTTTGGAGCGGAGTATTATAAGAGGCGACTTAATAGAGGTTTATAAGATGATGAGGTGGATAGATAGAGTGGACGTTCAGAGACTATTTCCTCGGGTGGATGTAGCTGTTACAAGGGGGCATAACTATAAGGTTCAGGGTGGGAGATATAGGAGGGATTTCTGAGGTAGGTTCTTTACTCAGAGAGTGGTTATGGTGTGGAATGGACTGCCTGTTGTGATAGTGGAGTCCGACACTTTAGGAACTTTCAAGCGGTTATTGAATAGCCAAATGGAGCACACCAGAATGACAGAGGGTGGGATATCTTGATCTTGGTTTCGGACAATGCTCGGCACAACATCGAGGGCCGAAGGGCCTGTTCTGTGCTGTATTGTTCTATCTAACGTGCAACTGGCAGCTCCTAAACACCCACTTCAATTTAATGCTCACTGGAGTGTTAATTGGCATAGGCGGGCCTTCTGTCCACCCTTGGAAAGATGTCACGCCTATGAGAGCTGTGAGCCAATCAGATTGGCCGACAGCTGTTCACCCAGCCAGGCACAAACTGCAGTGGCCAGAAGAGGTATTGCAACGTTTTGTATGGGGCTACGTCCCAAGGGCAGGAGGGTAGTCAATGCCTGGGGATGGGGTCCCAGAGTTCCAACATCCTGGGGAGGGGGGGTCAACTCTGCAGAGGGAGGCGTCTCCCTCTTCCTCCTAAGATGGGGAAAAAGTGTATATGTCACTTTCCCACCCTACCCATTGGCCTAAATGGGTGGGATAAGGCCCTTGAGGGCTGTTATAGGTGAATGGACGGGTTTCTTGCTCGGCGACATGCTCACCCATCCCTGAAAGTGTCTGAGTTTTGGCGGGCAGGATCCCAGGGGGAATCCCATCCATTCCATTTTACCCCCCCAAGTACCCGCCTGGGGTTTTCCAGAATCAAAACAAAAATGTACATAGAGATACACACCAAGCTACGGGCGAGATTTAAAAAGAAAATGTTCTTGAATTGTGAGGAACAGGCAAGGCAGCATTTATTGCCCATCCTAAGTTACATTAAGAATCAACCAGGGGCAGACTGGGGAGCAATGGTACTTCAACTTTCCATAAAATCCATAAAATCATGAGCTAGTTATTTGTTAATTTTAAAAGTAATTTGTTAGCCTGTAGATGCTCAGATTTAAGAATTAAATTTCATGAAATTGCCGTGGGAGATTGAACAGTTGATCTCTAGATTGGTTGCCAAGTATGATCACCACACAACATGGCCATTCTGCAAGATGCATCTTTGTTATTTGAAAGGATCCTAATGCAAGATTTTGGTTCATCTTGGTACATACCCTCTGTGACAGTCTGGAGTTTCGATGAGCGCTCAGAATCAGGGGAGTGCAAAGGTTCTGGTTCTTTCAAGCTTTCCAAATGTAAGAATGGATCATATTCAACAGAGGCTAAATCTGATAAGTTCAGAGGGAAGTATCTAGGATTACTTAAGTATTGAGCTCCATACACACAGCCATGCAGCACCTGTTGACAAAAGACAGCAAAGATGCTTTACAATTAAAGATCAACACCTACCACTAAGATTGCTACAAAACAGTGAACTGTCTCACCACAAATGATACTATGGGTTAATTTATGGAATTACAGCAAACCGCCTCGTCCTTCAGTTGCCATGCCCAAGAGGGCATTAGCAACCATGGACTTCCACTGGACTGGTCCATGATTATGCTTGCCAAAGTACTGCAGTGGTATGCCATTGCATTTTGTAGTATAGCTGACCAGGAACCTCTCCAGCTCTTACCACCTGCCATCAGGTATATTGGAAGGCTGATAATCACCTGTTTAGCCATATTCTGAATTCACCTTCCGTGGCCATCGAGTCCTGAAGAGGATTTGAACCCTGAGCTTCTGGCCCAGAAGTAGGGATCCTATCACTAATTTACAGCAAACCAATTTACCAAAAGCGAAGAAAAAAGGAGGGAAGAATCATCTATGTGGAAGGAAAAGCCATGATCACGTGAACTGCTTCTTAACATAAAATGTAATTTTGAAAGCCGGAGGTAATTAATTTTGAAGATGAAAATTGTAACATTGCATTTTCTACCGAGTTAAAGTAAAAGGAGGGAAAGTAAAGAATAACAAAATAATTGATCTGCTATGAAATCTTCAGTCAACTTTAGAGAGGGGAAATAAGATTAATTTTGGTGCAAGTGAACAATAAACAGAACTTACAAATAAAGGAAATTCAATTAATATACTAGTGTTTACTTTGTGGATAGAGGTCGATTGAAGTTACAGTTTCCCTGAAACTAATTTAATGGAACAAAAATAAGTTGACTCAGAGTTTACAAAGTGAGCTGAGACAGGATAATTTCCACTGCATTCTCACACATTGTCAGTAGCTGTGTCACAGGTCTTAAAAAAATGAACTACTGAGCATGAGGCCCAAGACGCTGATAACATTTCTCAAATTTATTTTAAAACTTCAAGAATTTCCTTTTGTACAAAATGAAATGCAGATCCAAATCAATGACAACGTTTGCAAGATGAGGAGCGAGCCAAATTCAATAGAACTTATTAACTTATAGTGATTGGGTAGGAGGGCAACACAACCTCAGTTTAAAAGTAATTATGCCACAATGCAAACATCTCAGTATAACCATTAAAATATAAATTTAAATATTTAAAAAAATATCACAAAAGTATACCTTGTAAATACAACTGAGAATGGATTTGTCAGAATTGTCTTTATCTTGTCCTGCAGCTTGGACAACTTGCAGCAGTGTTTTTAAAGGCAGCACCATGCACCAGTCCAAAAGGCAAAGCAACAGCGATACTACTAGCTGTGAAGGGTAAGTCACAAAACAAAGTTAACAATAAATAAAACTTGTAAACATCCCCCGTACTGCTCATGTCCAATTGTCCCTGTGCATACCCTTTTATCTTGCTCATGCGGAGACACCTCTGTACCAGGTAGCAGATACGTAATTGTTGCCATCAATATCTGTATGAATAAAACACAAGTAATGTTCACGTGAAAATAAAATTAATCTTGGCCAGCCAAAGCGAGCAATCATTTTTACAGATATAAGAAAACAGTTATATTTCACAAGATTTTTAAGCAACTCCTCTTTTGGAAAGGGGTGAGAGAAAATAAGTTTGCTCTGCAAGTGTTCATGGTAGTCAGTGGCCTGCAATGGATGGTTCTGATGCTTATTGTGATTCATGTTTTGTTATAACAAAGCAAATTTACTGAAACAATATAACTGACCAGATTCATTAGTCGTATTTAGATTTACTTAACTGATCTCCTCTGGCATTCCATAGGGATGGTAGCCATCTGGGATGACCATTTCCCGATTACAAAATGGACACTTTGCAAAGATTGCAGGGAAAATGGACAATGCTGAGAAAACAAGCAGGTTCAGAGCTTGTCTGTATATTGGAGCCACAGCTCCCAGACAAGACCAAAACTGTAGGCCCATTAGCATACTAATAGCCCATCTCTGGGAACAAAAGAGTAACATTTGAGTAACCGATACGTAGGCAGATACCCTGGCGCCAGAGGAGACCGAAACAAAGCAGGCCAATGGCCACCTAGGACACACCCAGCCATCAGGGCACCCACCCCTTTACTGGATGAAATCAATAGGAATGATCAAGAAACGGCCCAATTGATTGGGGCCAAGTTCAAGGCCCGCCCAAAAGAGTGCGAAGTCCCTTTGGGTATAAGGAGCCCCAAAGAGAGAATCGTTCTCTTGGGCCCAGCTCTCACTGAGGAGAGACCTGTCCACCAGCTGCACCAGAAGCAATTAAGTCCAAGGTCAACGCGCGCGACCAGACAGACGACCTTAGCTGTTCCCCTGTACCAGTTCGACCCCAGCAGCCTCAGAACCGAACAACGGCCATTGTTCCTCTGACTGAGTGGGCACCCGAAGCTAAGCATAGGCTTTAGCAGTAGCGATAGTTTAGTCTGTAGAGTTTCGTGCACGAGTATATTTAACGGTGTGTGTAAATAAATAAGCAATGACTTTGAACTAACTGGTGTATCGAGTCTTTGATCAGTATTCGGTTTTGAACCTTGTGGCGGTATCTAAAGATACCTGGCGACTCTAGAGCAAACATAATTAGGATTAAGGAAGGCGACCATATTGACCGCCATTTTCAGAGCCAACCGAAGAGAGCAACATTTACTGGCGACTCTGCCGGGACTCGACCTAGAAGTGGCCTAGTCACTCCGAGAGAACTTTGAATTGGAATCCAATTGGAAACAGAAAAACCACAAGTGTGAGAACGATACTGATCAAACCTCCAAGATTCGGAAGTGTGTTAATGCACGAGTACTAACAGGGATACAAGGTAAACCTGAGAGATTTTGTTGTGTAAAACTGTCGAGAGTTTTGTAGGCCGGAAAATAGCGTAAGCCGTACCCGTGTTTACATCACCACTTTATCACCCCCTTTTCCAAATTCAGTAGAGCACCCAGAGATAGAGAGAAAATGGCAATGAAGGCAATGGAACACCTTATGAACCCCCAAGAATTTGAGGTTGCAGCGACCAGTAGAGTAGGACAGTGTCCCGTATGGGAAGAGGAGATCAGAAAATATCTCAAAGGGAAAGGATGGCCCCTTTGGAGTGAATTCTGCGCCAATGAGGAAACAGGTCCCGGGAGTATAGGACATACTTGGTGGGAGAACCTGTCAGAGATTCATAAGAACAACTTGGGGAAAACCCGCAAGCCGATGGCAATTGTGTCCTGCTTGGCATAATTGCGAGGCACGGAGGAGGTCGTTAGGACGCTCCGTAGAGAGATTGAGGAGAGAGACAGAAATAGTGAAGGAGATGTGAGCGAATTTGAGAAGGAAAATAAGGAGTTAAGAGAACAGGTAGCAGCGAGGGACAGAGAGGTGGATGATGCCAAGTGGGCACACCAGTCTTGTCTCGCCCATTTGAGTAGTTTTCAGACCCAGTACGATAAGGCCTACTGGGACACGCAACGCGCGGTCTTGGTAAGACAAGAAACCGAGCAACAGGTAGAACAATTGCAGAAACAGTGCAATGATTTAAAAGCAGCCCTATAAGCGCTCCACACTTCCACGACGGAACAAAGGCAGAGCTCCGTAGATCACGCAAAGTGCCGGAAGCAAATTGCAGAGTTGCAATCTCTGCTTTCTGTCCAGAATGGGTTTCAAAGTACGTTTAAACCCCAGTTAGACCAGGAAAACGGCCCGAATTGGCAGGAGTTAAATGAAACTGCCCACAGATACAGACATGGGACATGTACGCAAGAAAAACCCCAGAAAAGGAAAGCACCCCAACGTCCGACTGAACAGGCAGAACACCACCGCCATGAACCCTGTAACCACAGACCGCAGGGCCGCAGCAGAAGGAAACGCAGATTTCCTATATACAACCCCGTTAACCGTGACCCAATTACGGGACGCGTGTGGAAAAATTATACCATTCCTTTCCACATCAGACCCCCACCAGTTTTTCGCTAGAGTTAAACAGCAGGCTACCATGTACGGCCTGGACAAAAAGGAGCAAGTGAAGCTCACAGTTTTAAGCTTCGACCCTTCAGTCGTGGCAGCCGTTCCCGACCCACAGAATGTAGGAGGAGGCACACTCCAAGAAATGCACACAGCGATCCTGGATGCGATCGGCTATAACAGAGGAGACCCCGTAGAAGGCCTAAACAAGTGTCGGCAAAAGACAGAGCACCCCACCCGTTTGCTGGACGCTTGTGGATACATTTCACCGAGTATTTGGAGAGTTAGCCCGCGCCCATTTGTCCGCAGATAATATGGGCAAATGGACTTGAATCCTAGTCTCTCATGCGACAGAGGCAGGACAGAGAGCTTGCGCAAATTACGACCCCTCAGACGAGGCCCACAACGAGAAATGGGTTTTGAAAAGATTGTCCCGCACTTGGGAATAATCCGGCCAAGGCAAAACCGCATTTGCAAAACCAAAGGAAGAGCAGGCAGACATGCATCTAGTTAGGACGCACCAGAACCCCGCATAGATAAATGAGGGCAGGAACAGCCCACCGCAACCCAAATCCCAGGAATGCTACAACTGTGGACAATTAGGACACTATGCACGAGAGTGTAACGCGCCCCAAAAGCGTTAGAAGCGTAGAAAACCCAACGGACAGGCACCCTAAATAAGAATAGCGCAAAGCCAATCCATAGTGTTAGTGATTGATCACATTTGTGACAAAGCATCGGCTATCACATTTTCCCGTCCTGCCACATGTACTATTTTTAAATGAAATAGGTTATCCAATTCAGAGAACGCAGACATGAATGGCACCAACTGACAGTGTTCGGGCTCCCCAACTTGGGTCGGCAACACCTTTTGGGACAAGTCCGGTAGACCGGTAGTAGCAGGAAAAGTCCGGGGTCACCCAGTAGAATTTCTTTGGGACACAGGAGGGTCCTGCACTACGCTCAATTCCTCCACGATGTTTCAACGAGACACGTGGCCCACAACAGACACTCAGCGGCTTTACAGGTCATTTACAACAAGGACACATCACAGCTCCTGTAGCGATACAAATATGGAACATTGCGACTAAACATCCCGTAGGTTTGGTCGATCTACTCCAGACAGCTGAACACATCCCAGGAATCGACTTTATGAGCTCCTACAACCTCTCATTTGATCCGGTAAATAAATGTGTATGGAGAATGGCAAAGGCAGCACGAGCCCCCGCCACGGTCCCCCGAGCCATTAGTCAGGACAAACAGGTTACGGAAGTCCTACAGCAACACAAAGCAGCATTTGCACAGCACAAGCACGACTGTGGCAAGATAGCTGGCTTGGTGAACATTACAGGTCCCGACCCCAGACCCCAAAAGCAGCACTGTTTTCCCCAAGAAGCAGAGGGAGAAATCTCCAAAGTAATAGAGAGTCTGCTTGATCAAGGCGTACTCCGATCAGCAGCCCCACGAATAACGCACCAATTTGGCCCGTCAGGAAACCCGATGAATCATGGCGACTGACCATTGATTACCGGGAACTGAACACAGTAACCCCAGTACCAGCCCCCACCGTAGCCACGAGTCCTGAGCCCATGCTCAAACCGGGACTCCAGTCAAAATATTTTTGGGTTTTGGACATTAGCAACAGCTTTTGGTCCATTCCATTGGATAAAGCGTGCCAATACAAATTTGCCTTTACATTCCAGGGACAACAATACACGTGGACGAGCCTTCCATAACTCCCCCTCCATTTTCCACCGACAGCTGGCAAATGGACTAGCAAACTTCTCCTGACCTGATTGTCTGGTCCAGTATGTAGATGACTTGCTACTACAGACAGCCACAAAGGGAGAGCACATTTCGCTTCTCGCCGAACTCCTAAAACAGATTGGATGTAAAGTCAACCCCAAGAAGGCTCAGATTTTGCAGGAAAAAAGTGATTTACTTGGGTACAGTAATCACTCATGGTAAACGCGAGATCGAGCAAAAGAGAATTGACTCGATCGTCAAATTGCCCCTTCCCCATAACGTAACAGCCCTCCGGTCATTATTAGGACTGGTTGGCTACTGCAGAAACCATATCGCCACAAAAGCAACGCCCCTATCCGATCTTCTCAAGAAACAGACACCGTGGGAATGGCTTCCACAGGACACGGATGCCGTGGATGTTTTAAAGAGAGCCCTCAGCACAGCCCCCGCATTACAGGTCCCAGATCCACTTTCCCCGTTCGCAATCGAAGTAGCAAGCACCGACCGAACCCTTTCGGCCTTGCTCCTCCAGTAACGCCATGACCGATTAGGCCCCGGAAGACCGTTCTTCCCCCCCATGTAACGTTAGAGCAGACGCCCTAGCTAAGGCAGGTTCCAGACATGGTTACTTTTGGACCCGACCGCCGCCCCCCCTCCCCCCGAGAGCACCCCAGTACACGCGGTTCAGGTTTCACAGACCAACATTCAGGATCGAGCAAAGGCCCAAAAGGAAAATGAAAAGCTCAGGGAAGTTTTAAAAGGAACCTTCCCAGCCCTGTACGAGAAGTTTAAGAATGCAATAACCACGCATGACGGTGTGATTTTGAAAGATGGCATTTATGTAGTTCCCAGCAGGACAGAAACCAGATTATTTGTCAGTTCCATGACAATCATGGACACCAAGGCATTGAACCCACCCTAATCCACCTCAGACCTCTCTGCTGGTGGCCTGATTTAAAAGCCGATGTTACCCATTACATTGAAAATTGATTGATCTGTGCCCAGAACAATCCGGACAGATATGGAAGAATGGCTCAGCTTAGTTACACACGACCGTTAATGGCCCCTGGAAGAATCTGCAGATAGATTACATAGGACCCCTACCCCCCTGCAGAAATGGTTTTAAGTATGTGTTGGTGGTCATTGACACCGTCACAAAATGGGTGGAAGCTTTTCCATCCAGAACGAATACGGCCAAAACAGCTAAAACCCTAACACAGCACACCTTCACAAGATGGGGTCTCCCACGCAGTATAGAGTCCGATCAAAGCTCCCATTCTACAGGACGAGTAATGAAAAACGTCCTCACAATTTTCAGAATCAGGCAGAAGTTTCACATCGCATACCACCCCCAGTCAAGCGGCATTGTAGAGAGGATGAACAGAACTCTAAAAGCCACTCTCAGGAAAATGGTGCAACAGAACAACCGCATCTGGGATTCAGTTCTCCCATTTGCTTTAATGTTCTTACGAAACACAGTATCCACGTCCACAGGATACACTCCCCACACCCTCATGACTGGACGCCCCATGAAAGGGACAGAGTACTTACTCGGACTGGATTTGGCCAGCCCCACAGTCACTGCCCTCACGCATGCAAATGCTGTACAGCAGCTTATTGAGAATATAAAGGAGCCCAGCTCGCAGCAGCTGCGAGACGTGGGACCAGGAGGAAACAAAGCAAGGCTTGTTTCGATAAAACAGTACACCCCACTGAGTTTGTAGTAGGGCAGCAAGTGATGCTTTCCCTATACAACCCCAGTTCATTCCTTTCCCTCAAATTTTCTGGACGGTACTCCATTTCCGACAAAGTCAGCCCCTCGGTATACAAGATCACATATCCCAACGGCAAGTCTGCGTTGTTTCACATAAACCAGCTTAAGGCTGATGGCTCACAGAACAACCATTCACACCACATCTCGCTCGCAGCAGCAGACGAGCACGCCACGCCCACAGATGATGCATCCCTACCCTCCCCCAGCCAGTCCAGCCCGTCCTCAGACACATCTTCAACTCGACCCCCAGAGGCACGACTCCACCTCTCCCTTCCTTCAACCAGCAGTGACAGCGACAGTGATAGCGATAGCAATGACGACAGCCACAGCACACCACGTTATTACACCCCTGCACCAGGCCCCACTCCCAGCGAATCCGAACGTGAAACCACTGTTTAAAAAAGGAGGTAGGCAGAAAGCGGGTAATTATAGGCCAGTGAGCTTAACTTTGGTTGTAGTGAAGATGCTAGAATCTATCATCAAGGAAGAAATAGCGAGGCACCTGGATGGAAATTGTCCCATTGGGCAGACGCATGGGTTCATAAAGGGCAGGACGTGCCTAACTAATTTAGGGAATTTTTTGAGGACATTAACAGTGCGGTAGATAACGGGGAGCCAATGGATGTGGTATATCTGGATTTCCAGAAAGCCTTTGACAAGGTGCCACACAAAAGGTTGTTGCATAAGATAAAGATGCATGGCATTAAGGGGAAAGTAGTAGCATGGATAGAGGATTGGTTAATTAATAAAAAGCAAAGAGTGGGGATTAATGGGTGTTTCTCTGGTTGGCAATCAGTAGCTAGTGGTGTCCCTCAGGGATCAGTGTTGGGCCCACAACTGTTCACAATTTACATAGATGATTTGGAGTTGGGGACCAAGGGCAATGTGTCCAAGTTTGCAGACGACACTAAGATAAGTGGTAAAGCAAAAAGTGCAGAGGTTACTGGAAGTCTGCAGAGGGATTTGGATAGGCTACGTGAATGGGCTAGGGTCTGGCAGATGGAATACAATGTTGACAAATGTGAGGTTATCCATTTTGGTAGGAATAACAGCAAAAGGGATTATTATTTAAATGATAAAATATTAAAACAAGCTGCTGTGCAGAGAGACCTGGGTGTGCTAGTGCATGAGTCGCAAAAAGTTGGTTTACAGGTGCAACAGGTGATTAAGAAGGCAAATGGAATGTTATCCTTCATTGCTAGAGGGATGGAGTTTAAGACTAGGGAGGTTATGCTGCAATTGTATAAGGTGTTAGTGAGGCCACACCTGGAGAATTGTGTTCAGTTTTGGTCTCCTTACTTGAGAAAGGACGTACTGGTAGTAGAGGGTGTGCAGAGGAGATTCACTAGGTTAATCCCAGAGCTGAAGGGGTTGGATTACGAGGAGAGATTGAGTAGACTGGGACTGTACTCGTTGGAATTTAGAAGGATGAGGGGGGGGGATCTTATAGAAACATAGATGCGGGCAGGTTGTTTCCACTGGCGGGTGAAAGCAGAACTAGGGGGCCTAGCCTCAAAATAAGGGGAAGAAGATTTAGGACTGAGTTTAGGAGGAACTTCTTCACCCAAAGGGTTGTGAATCTATGGAATTCCTTGCCCAGTGAAGCAGTAGAGGCTCCTTCATTAAATATTTTTAAGATAAAGATAGATAGTTTTTTGAAGAATAAAGGGATTAAGGGTTATGGTGTTCGGGCTGGAAAGAGGAGCTGAGTCCACAAAAGATCAGCCATGATCTCATGGAATGGTGGAGCAGGCTCGAGGGGCCAGATGGCCTACTCCTGCTCCTAGTTCTTATGTTCTTATGATTCCAGTGACCCCTTCGAAATCACGTACATCAAAGCCCCTGACCCAGACCCACCGCCCGACAATTACGGAATAAGAAATTGTAGCTCCAACCTCGACACATGATTCTGGCACCGAGACAATTCGTTCAGGCTCATCCGGAATGATGAGATGGACCCCAATTCGCCCCAAGCAGCTTTAGCCAAACTACTCCAGTCAAGGGTATGGCAGCCGGGAGAAGATGATGACATAGAGTCTGACTCCCACCAAACTTATCCCTTAGCGACCCTGTTCGCTACTGAGCAATGAGGTGTCCACATGATGGTAAAAAGGAACCGATGGTGAGATACGGTGTCCTTTATGATGGAATCTGCACCATGTTTGGCATATGTTTGTTCGTTTAATGTACATGTTAAATGTTGTTTGTGAATTAAAAAGTTTTCATGGCCCCAAGCCACCACTCTTTTGACGCCCACTGGCAGTTAATGGAACAAGTTTGTCGACAGACAACCGTTCAGAGGAACTAGTTTGTCGGCAGACACCAATCATAACTGCTCTCCTGATTTGAAGGTAATCACGCGAGGCAGCCCCCACGATGACCACATTCTTACCTGTTTTTGCCAGTGGCTCAGGCAGTGGAGAAACGGCACTGGTCCCCACCCCGCCCGAGGACCACCCTCTGGTCAGCTACGCTCGGGTAGAGCACATACGGCACTGGTCACCGTCCTACCCGGGGATTCCACCCATTCTTTACCCGTCGTGGCCCATACGCACCCCATTTTGGCACTTTCAGTTCAAAATTCTTTTGTTTGTTTCTGGCGACCCTTGGGTTGCTTCCGTATGCTATTTATAGTAAAAAGCAGGAGCAGTTCATATGAGAAGATCAAAGGGAGCACAAGGGGAGACCACAAGGGGAGACCACAAGGGGAGACCACAAGGGAAGAGCGAGGGGGGAATAAAGGGTGAAAAGGAGAAGTTGGGAGAGTTTGTCTCAAAAGGGGTTGTGAGAATGAAGCCTCAATTTAGGAAAGGGGAGCATTCCGATTGCTGGCTTCTGAAGTAAAGAAAGTCTGCTTTTAATTTGATCCTCATACTGGGGAAGTGTTTGGCCTAAACTGTATGCTCAATACAAGCATTGTTCCTTTACTAACACTTCATTTCAATTTTACATCAACCTTCATATTTGGGCACTGAGCCTTCTGTCACACTTCTTTTGTATTGTCACTTGGTATTATTTGGTTGCACCACTTTGTTTTACACTCGATGATGTGGTGTTGCAGGATTTCATTTTTTGTCACGTGCTACTTTTTTTTGCAGATACATTACTTCTTTTTTTCAATGCCAGTGCATCGTCTTCTTGAGAACTATAATTCATTAAATCACCTTCATGGTTCTGTTTCCATGTCTAAAATTTGGCATATATTTAAATATTTCCAGGTTTGTTCATTTTAATCAGGGTGCTAACTGGCTGGCAAGTGGACTCTGATTGGTCGAGGTGTTGCCAAGCAATCAGCACCCTATGCAGTATAAAAATTGCTGTTCGCTTTGAAATTTGATATTCATGTGTCTGACGAGTGCAAGATGGAAACTTTGACAGCATGACTCTTTTTTCCAACAATACTCAAGTTCTGTACTATCAAGCAGCTATCTTTTAAAAAACAATGACTGGTTTCCCAAACATTTTAAAGTAATTATAAATTTCCTTGCTGCCATTGCTTCCAGGTTAAAGACTATCACACAAATAAAGCAAAGTGTAAAAAATTTGAAAAATGCAGAACTGCTGAAATTATTTTCTATATGTCAGACACAAAGTATTGTAAAAGGCAAATTTCAAAAGGAGTCTTTGGAGGAGCTGGGTGACAAAAAATACATAAATAACCAAAAGCGAGGTAACACCAGAACTGGTGGGTCAGGGGGTCGCAGAAGAAAACGATGATGGAAGTCACTTGACATGTATAAATATCACCCAAGGAGCAGGATGTTGCATGTATGAGTGAATTAAAAAATGACTCCCAGACATATGTATAGAGTAAGAGAGAGATTATTAAAAGAACCCTGAGCTGATTAAAGAACTGAGAAAAAGTTAATACAAGATACCTTAAAGAGCAGACCTCCAGTGTAAATTAGAATCATAGAATTCTTACAGTGTAGAAATAGGCCATTTGGCCCATTGAGTGTGCACAGATCTTATGAAAGAGCAGCCCACCCAGGCCCAATCTCCCATCCGATCCTTGGTGCAATTTAGTATGGCCAATCTTTGGACCGTGTGCGGAGCACTGCTTACCACTGTGCCGCCCTGCTGCCCTTTATTTCTTATTATTTATTTAGAAAATGCAAAGCCCTGAAGAGAAGTGATAACCTCCTCATTTGCTGAGTATATGGTGATCAGTTCACCAATTAGTCTGGAGGGGTCACTTCTCAGTAATATACACCATAGTTTGCTTCTTTCTACAAGTGCACAAGAAGTTTGAACTGAAAAGCATTTTGAAAGATGGAGTAAGTTTATTGTTTCAGTACTTTAGGGCGCGATTCAACGGCCTTGTCGCACCCGACTTGGTGTCGGGAGACGACTGTTGATTCTTGCAAGAGGCCTCTCGTGAGATTGACAACGCTCAAAATGTCTCACGAGGTTCAACGGAGTCTTGTGAGATATCGTGATCTGGATCTCATTCTCGCTGCGTGAGATCACACCCCCAGGTGATCGGACATTGGACAGGGTGGTACCCTGGCATTCCCACTGGTACGCTAACACCTTGGTACTGCTACCTGGGACCCTGGTGGTGCTCTGGTGACACTACAGAGTGCCCCAGCGCCACTGCCAAGATGCCTGGGCTCAATCCGCGAGTAGCCTTCCTGATGTAAGTGCGGCTCATCAAATCGTTCTATGTGAGGACAAAAAAAACCAGCAAAGTACCGTTGGATAGCGGGGTCTTTCTTGGCACTGCAGGCGCCGAGAAACACCCCGCTAAATGCACCCAAAACTGGACATAGAAATGTTTAAGTTGAACCACGCCCTTATTTGTTCATCTTATTTTTAATACTAATGTCCTTACAATGTGCAACAGGCATAGAATCATAGAATTTACAATGCAGGAGGCCATTAGGCCCATCAAGTCTGCACTGGCCCTTGGAAAGAGCATCCTATTTAACCCCAGGCATATAGCAGGTAAAATATTTTTGCATTCAATTCATCATCTCCTTCAAGTCAGCGCTTACACTTTAAAAGCGTACAAAAAAAGAATCATTGCTGAAAGTAACACCACATTCTAATGTCCATTAAACCTCCTTTGTTCATCATTTTAGCAACTTTCACTGTGTTGACCTTTTTGTTTCCATATAACAATGATGATGTAAACAAAATAAAATTTAAAAAAGGATGGATTGAATAAACAAAACAAATTCAAAGAGATTAAAACCCCTGGTCCGCATGGATTACATCCATGTATTTTAAAAGACTCCAGGGAAGAAATAGCAGGGACATTACTATTCATATATAATCATTCATTAGGAAAAGGTGTGTTAGACTGGTACATAGTGAGTGCAATTTCTATATTTAAGAAGGGGGACAGAACATGGCTAGGGAAATGTAGGCAAGTCAGCTTAACACATGTGATAGGAGAAATAATGGAATCCTTACTGAAGAGAATAGAAGAACATCCAGAAATTAGAAATATATTGATGAATAGAGTAGAATATAGAACAGACGAGAGCTTCATCGTCCATGCAAAAGCGGGAAACTGTCTTCACCTCCAATATAGTCATTAGTTAAAAACAGTAAATTTTTCATGTATACCAAATTCATACAATTGTGCATATATAACATACATCCATACCTTACAAAACATAACACAGTGCACACTGACATTAAAGCAAAACAGCGGACTTCCGGGTACGGCGATGACCAGCTAAGTCGCACGTTTCGGCAGCTCCCGGTGGAACGGACTTTTGGACTCTTAATAGGAGCCCCAACGGCAATTTTAACGGCTAAAAACACTGTGCGGTAAACCAGAGGAAAGTGGCCGGATTGCAGTGGATCCTCTAGAGCAGTGGCCAGGAAGGCAAGCACAAAGCAAGATGGCGTCGGAAGGAGGCAGTTTAATATGGGGCCCTGACCAACAAGAGTTCCTGCGGCGCTGCGTGGAGAACTTAAAAAGGAGATGAAGAAGGAGTTGTTGGCCCCGATATTACAGGCGATTGAAGGGCTAAAGGAGGAGCAAAAGACCCAGGAGCAGGAGCTTCGGGTCGTGAAGGCAAAGGCTGCTGAGAATGAGGACGAAATACAGGGCCTGGTGGTGAAGACAGAGATGCACGAGGCACAACACAAAAGGTGTGTGGAAAGGCTGGAGGTGCTGGAGAATAATGCGAGGAGGAAGAATTTAAGGATTCTTGGTCTTCCCGAAGGTGCAGAAGGGGCGGACGTCGGGGCATATGTGAGCACGATGCTTCACTCGTTAATGGGATCGGAGGCTCCGACGGGCCCGTTGGAGGTGGAGGGAGCTTATCGAGTTATGGCGCAAAGACCGAGGGCTGGAGAAATTCCTCGAGCCATAGTGGTGAGATTTCTCCGATATAAGGACAGAGAGATGGTCCTCAGATGGGCAAAGAAAACCCGGAGCAGTAGGTGGGAGAACGCGGTGATCCGCGTATATCAAGATTGGAGTGCGGAGGTGGCGAGAAGGAGGGCAAGCTTTAATCGGGCCAAGGCAGTGCTGCACAAAAGGAAGGTTAAATTTGGAATGCTGCAGCCAGCAAGACTGTGGGTCACACATCAAGGGAAACACCACTACTTTGAAACGGCAGAAGAGGCGTGGACATATATTGTCGAGGAGAATCTGGAATAAGCGGGCTAGAAAAAGAACGTTTGGGACAAAGTGGTGGGGTGACTACGTGGGGTGAAGGGGGGGGGGGAAATGGGGGAAGAGATGATTTCCCAAGTTGTTAATCCTGCGATCCTGTAACTTTTCTCTCTTCCCCATGTCGTGGGGGAGGGAGGATGAGGAGCTGGGGGCGCCGGCCATTGAGGGCGGGGCCAAATGGGAAGCGCGGGCTTTGTTCCCGCGCTATGGTAATCATGGCGGGAACAGGGAAGCAGGAAGGAGGGGGCCTCGCACAGTGGGGGGCGAGGTCACGGGGGGAAGCAGAGGTCGGCCAGAGTTTGCTGACTTCTGGGAGCAACATGGGGGGTGCAATTACGCTAGAAAGGGATCTAGCGGGGGGGGGGGGATAACTGGGTTGCTGCTGCTGGGGAGAAGGGGGAGCTGGTATGGGGTGGGGTGGTCGGGGCGGGAGGGCGCCGTTGGGGGGAGATACGGCTACGTGGGAACCGGGTGAGGAGCTGGATTGAAAAAGGAGATGGCTAGTGGACAAGGGGGGTGGCGGGGGGGGGGGGGGGGGGGGGCGGGTAAAGAGCCCCCCAACCCGGCTGATCATGTGGAATGTGAGAGGGCTGAACGGACCGATTAAGAGGGCACGGGTACTCGCACACCTAAAAAAAACTTAAGGCAGATGTGGCTATGCTGCAGGAGACGCAACTGAAATTGAAAGACCAGGTCAGACTTCGCAAAAGGATGGGTGGGGCAGGTGTTTCATTCGGGGCTAGACGCAAAAAACAGGGGGGTGGCTATATTAGTGGGGAAGCGGGTAATGTTTGAGGCAAAGACCATAGTGGCGGATAGTGGGGGCAGATACGTGATGGTGAGTGGCAGATTGCAAGGGGAGGCGGTGGTTTTAGTGAACGTATATGCCCCAAACTGGGATGATGCCAATTTTATGAGGCGTATGTTGGGACGCATTCCGGACCTAGAGGCGGGAAAGTTGGTAATGGGTGGAGATTTTAATACGGTGCTGGACCCAGGGCTGGACAGATCGAGGTCCAGGACCGGAAGGAGGCCGACTGCAGCTCGGGTGCTCAAGGACTTTATGGAGCAGGTGGGAGGAGTAGACCCCTGGAGATTTAGTAGACCAAGGAGTAAGGAGTTTTCGTTTTTCTCCTTTGTCCACAAAGTCTATTCACGGATAGACTTTTTTGTTTTGGGAAGGGCACTGATCCCGAAGGTGACGGGGACGGAGTACACGGCTATAGCTATTTCGGACCACGCTCCACATTGGGTGGACCTGGAGATAGGGGAGGAAAAAGAACAGCACCCACCCTGGAGAATGGACATGGGATTATTGGCAGATGAGGGGGTGTGTTTAAGGGTGAGGGGGCGTATTGAAAGGTACTTGGAACTCAATGACAATGGGGATGTTCAGGTGGGAGTGGTCTGGGAGGCGTTGAAGGCTGTGGTTAGAGGGGAGCTGATATCTATCAGGGCACATAAAGGAAAGCAGGAGGGTAGGGAAAGGGAGCGGTTGTTGAAAGAACTTTTGAGGGTGGACAGACAATATGCGGAGGCACCGGAGGAGGGACTGTACGGGGAAAGGCAAAGGCTACATGTAGAATTTGACTTGTTGACTACGGGTAATGCAGAGGCACAATGGGGGAAGGCACAGGGTGTACAGTACGAATATAGGGAGAAGGCGAGCAGGTTGCTGGCCCACCAACTGAGGAAAAGGGGAGCAGCGAGGGAGATAGGGGGGGTGAGAGATGAGGAGGGCGAGATGGAGCGGGGAGCGGAGAGAGTGAATGGAGTGTTCAAGGCATTTTATGAAAGATTATATGAAGCTCAGCCCCTGGAAGGGAAGGAGAGAATGATGTGCTTTCTGGATCAGCTGGAATTTCCTAAGGTGGAGGAGCAGGAGAGGGCGGGACTGGGAGCACAGATTGAGACGGAGGAAGTAGTGAAAGGGATTGGAAGTATGCAGGCGGGGAAGGCCCCGGGACCAGACGGATTCCCAGTGGAATTTTATAGGAAATATATGGACTTGCAGGCCCCGCTACTGATGAGAACCTTTAATGAGGCCAGGGAAAGGGGGCAGCTGTCCCCGACTATGTCAGAGGCATCGATATCGCTCCTCCTAAAGAAGGAAAAAGACCCGCTGCAATGCGGGTCCTATAGGCCCATTTCCCTCCTGAATGTGGATGCTAAGATTCTGGCCAAAGTAATGGCAACGAGGATAGAGGATTGTGTCCTGGGGGTGGTTCATGAGGACCAAACTGGGTTTGTGAAGGGGAGACAGCTGAACACAAATATACGGAGGCTGCTAGGGGTAATGATGATGCCCCCACCAGAGGGGGAAGCGGAGATAGTGGTGGCGATGGATGCCGAGAAAGCATTTGATAGAGTGGAGTGGGATTATTTGTGGGAGCTGCTGAGGAGATTTGGCTTTGGAGATGGGTATATCAGATGGGTACAGTTGCTGTATAGGGCCCCGATGGCGAGCGTGGTCACGAATGGACGGGGGTCTGATTATTTTCGGCTCCATAGAGGGACGAGGCAGGGATGTCCTCTGTCCCCGATATTGTTTGCACTGGCGATTGAGCCCCTGGCCATAGCATTGAGGGGTTCCAGGAAGTGGAGGGGAGTACTCAGGGGAGGAGAAGAACACCGGGTATCTCTGTAGGCGGATGATTTGTTGTTGTATGTGGCGGACCCGGCGGAGGGGATCCCAGAGATAATGCGAATACTTGGGGAGTTTGGGGATTTTTCAGGGTATAAATTGAACATGGGGAAAAGTGAGTTGTTCGTGGTGCATCCAGGGGAGCAGAGCAGGGAAATAGAGGATTTACCGTTGAGGAAGGTAACAAGGGACTTCCGGTACTTGGGGATCCAGATAGCCAAGAATTGGGGTACATTACACAGGCTTAATTTAATGCAGTTGGTGGAACAAATGGAGGAGGACTTCAAGAGATGGGACATGGTATCCCTGTCACTGGCAGGGAGGGTGCAGGCGGTTAAAATGGTGGTCCTCCCGAGATTCCTTTTTGTGTTTCAGTGCCTCCTGGTGGTGGTCACAAAGGCTTTTTTCAAGAGAATCGAGAAGAGTATTATGAGTTTTGTGTGGGCCGGGAAGACCCAGAGAGTGAGGAGGGGATTTTTGCAGCGTAGCAGGGACAGGAGGGGGGGTTGGCACTACCGAGCCTAAACGACTATTACTGGGCCGCCAATGTTTCAATGGTGTGTAAGTGGATGGGAGAAGGGGAGGGAGCGGCGTGGAAGAGATTGGAGAGGGCATCCTGCAGGGGGACTAGCCTACAAGCAATGGTGACGGCACCGTTGCCGTTCTCACCGAAGAAATACACCACAAGCCCGGTGGTGGTGGCTAAATTGAAAATTTGGGGGCAGTGGAGATGGCATAGGGGAAAGACGGGAGCCTCGGCACGGTCCTCGATAAGAAATAACCATAGGTTTGTTCCGGGGAGAATGGATGGGGGATTTGGAGCATGGCAAAGAGCTGGGGTAGTACAATTGAGAGATCTGTTCGTGGATGGGACGTTTGAGAGTCTGGGTGCGCTGGCGGAAAAATATGGGTTGCCCCAAGGGAATGCATTTCGGTATATGCAACCGAGGGCTTTCGCGAGGCAACAGGTGAGGGAATTTCCGCAGCTCCCGACGCAGGAGGTGCAGGATAGAGTGATCTCAGAGACATGGGTGGGGGATGGTAAGGTGTCGGACATATATAGGGAAATGAGGGACGAGGGGGAGATCATGGTAGATGAGCTGAAAGGGAAATGGGAAGAGGAGCTGGGGGAGGAGATTGAGGAGGGGCTGTGGGCAGACGCCCTACGTAGGGTAAACTCATCGTCCCCGTGTGCCAGGCTAAGCCTAATACAATTCAAGGTTCTACACAGGGCGCATTTGACTGGAGCACGGCTCAGTAGATTTTTTTGGGGTAGAGGATAGGTGTGGGAGATGCTCGAGAAGCCCAGCGAATCACACCCACATGTTCTGGTCATGCCCAGCACTACAGGGGTTCTGGGTGGGGGTGGCAAAGGTGCTTTCGAAGGTGGTGGGGGTCCGGGTCGAACCAAGCTGGGGGTTGGCTATATTTGGGGTTGCAGAAGAGCCGGGAGTGCAGGAGGCGAGAGAGGCTGATGTTTTGGCCTTTGCGTCCCTAGTAGCCCGGCGCAGGATATTGTTAATGTGGAAGGAAGCCAAACCCCCGGGTGTGGAAACCTGGATAAACGACATGGCAGGGTTTATAAAGTTAGAACGGATCAAGTTCGTATTAAGAGGTTCGGCTCAGTGGCTCACCAGGCGGTGGCAACCGTTCGTCGACTACCTCACAGAAAGACAGAGGGAACGGAAAAGTAGAAGACAACAGCAGCAACCCAGGGGGGAGGGGGGGAGGAACCGGACGGACTCTCAGGGATGTCATTGTATATGTGTAGACACTTGTTATAGGTAATGTATATTGGATTGTATCTTTGGAGAGTAACTATTTTTGATAAGGCAGTTGCCACTTGGTTTTGTTTTTGTTTTTTGTTTATATATTATTTATTTATTTGTTTAAAATTGGCCACGGTTATTTATATTGCTTTGTTGTTGTTCAAAAGAAAAACTATGTACTGTTATGTTTGGCCACGAAATTTTGAAAATTTTGAATAAAATATATTTAAAAAAATAAATAAATAAAAACAGCAAGTTACAATTTATAGTCAGCATGGATTTCAAAAGGGAGAAATCAAAAAATCCCAGTGCAGAATGAGGCCATTTGATCCATTGAGTCGATAACAACTCTTCAAAATAACACCCCACCCAGGCCCAGTCCTGCACCTTATCCCTGTAGCCCCACCCAATTTTTGGACACTAAGGGGAAATTAACATAGCCAATCCTGCCAACCTGCACATCTTTGGACTGTGGGAAGAAACCAGAGCGTCCGGAGGAAAATCATGCAGACACAGGGAGAATGTGCAAGCTCCACACAGACAGTAACCTGAGGTTGGAATCGAGCCTGGGTCCCTGGTGGAGGCAGCAGTGCTAACCAGTGTGCCACAATGCTGCCCTCTTGCATGTTCAATCATGGGAAGGTTACTTATTGCTTGGAAAAAGCAAGTCGAGATGAGGTGGAGGAAAAAGGGATTCCAAAAGACAAATAGATCAATCACAAAAAAGTGCACCACAGGTTAGCAAAACCATAACAAAAAACAAACTGAGCACTAAACCTATTTCCAGAGGGAAAGAACTGAAAAGTAGTGAGGTTATGCTAAACCTGCATCAAACCTTGGTTAGATTACACTAGAATACGGTGTGAAGTACTAGTCATCATATTATCAAATGGATACAAAGATACTGGAGAGGCAGCAGGGAACATTCACAATGATGATACAAGAACATGCTGGTTCTCTTTTCTCTTGAACAAAAAGCTGAGAGATCTGCCAAATTATGATATGTTTTGACAGAGTGGACACAGATTAATGTTTCCTCCTGTGGGAAAGAGCTCAACTAGAAATCATCAATATAAGATAGCAACAAAGAAATCCAATACTGAATTCTGAACAAATGATTTCATCCCGAGTGGTGAGACTGTTGAACATGCTACCACAGGGAGTGGTTGAAGCAAATGGTTTGGAAGCATTTAAGGAGAAGTTAAACTAGCAGTTGAGGGAGCAATCAATAAATGGTTCGGATAGTAGATTTAAATGAGGAAAATGATTCATATGGGATGCGGCTCAAGTTTTTATTTAGCCTATATATTCCAATCTTCTTTTTCTTGTAACCAACTATTTTATACTTTATATTGTCAAGTTTCCACAGTTTAGATTTACAATTATTTGTTGCATTCCTCTCTTGTAGTTCTCAATCTATTCTTCCAATTTCAACTTCAAAGCTCATTTTAATACCTAGGGGCAGCCAAGGACACTAAATTCTGGCTAACAATAGCAGGATAGCACCTACTTGACAAGTTCGTAAAATAAAACATATCCCATCAGAACACTGCTGATATTTAGGGGCTGGTGTAGCACAGTGGGCTAAACAGCTGGCTTGTAATGCAGAACAAGGCCAGCAGCGCGGTTTCAATTCCCGTACCGCGCCTCCCCGAACAGGCGCCGGAATGTGGGACTAGGGGCTTCTCACAGTAACTTCATTGAAGCCTACTTGTGACAATAAGCGATTATTATTAGACATCATAGATCCATTTTAAAATTAATATGGTGCACTGTCATTTGTCAAAAAAGAATCTTTCTGCCGCCAACACTTAATCATCAACATTCAAGAATTCTAGTCTTTTATGTATGCTTCACTCCCTTTATCCAGCAATGGCAGCTGTGCCTTCAGGACTGTAGGCCATAAACTCTGGAATTACCTCCATAAATCGCTGCCTCATCACCTTTCCCTCTTTCTCAAAAACGCTTATAAAACCTGCCTCTGGCCTAGTGTTAACTTTCCTTTCTAATAGCTCCTTTTTTAGCTTTGTGCCTGCTTATTCTCTTGTGAAGCGCCTTGTGATACTTTACTATGTTCTATAGAAATCTGAATTACTATTCACTGGTAAGCTAACCAGCATCTAGTCACTCAATGCAAGTCTACATTCACAAATAAACTTTAACTGGTTACATTACACCATACTGACTCCAGTCTTCATTGGATAAATGATTACAGGTAGGAGTATTTTCAATGAGCAGAATAAATAAATGCATCTTACCTCAATGATTTTTTTGGGAGAATCTGGAGGATAATTCTGAAGTTTGTCCACATAATTGATCAATAAATGCAAGATATCACAAGCCACTTGAGCAACTGCTTTGTTTGGGAACTGTAAATACATTAACAATTTTCTTTTAAAAATTGTTATATGCATTTTAAAAAGCAGGACTGAAATGTAAAAAATCACCATGGAAATATTTTTTACCTTTAAGGTTACACAGATTACATTTAGAGCATCTTTAATTTGAGGATGGTGAGTACCATGTACCAATTCTTCACAGAGCCAAATGCCGAGGCTGCAAAGGGCAACACACCTGTAAAAGAGAAATAGTAATGCACATCATGTAAATATCAGATTTCCAGATAGGGTGAATGATATAAAAGCATACATACATGAATATATATACTGAATATTTAAAAAAAATTTAGAGCACCCAATTCATTTTTTCCAATTTAGCGTGGCTAATCCACCTACCCTGAACATCTTTTGGTTATGGGGGTGAAACCCACGCACACACGGGGAGGAAGTGCAAACTTCACACGGACAGTAACCCAGAGCCGGGATCGAACTTGGGACCTCGGCGCCGTGAGGCAGCAATGCTAACCACCTCCACTGTGTTGCCCTTGTGTATGTATATATATACACTGAATATAAATTTATATTCTATATTTCAGAAACAGTAAAGTTTCAGTTACTGGGCACTGTAACAACTGGAATTTTGTTTTGAATGCAGATGACTGTCATTGCTCATCCCTGGCTGAGTGGTTATGTTCACTTGTTGCTGAGTGGTTATGTTCACCACTCCCTGTCAGTCCCACTGTTGCAAATGATAATTAGTGTGAAACCCATGGATAGTTCTTAGCTGGTACCAGTGGCCTACTCTCTGTCCATTTCAGCCTCCACAGTTTCATAGAGTTTACAGTACAGGAGGCCATTCGGCCCATCGAGTCTACACCGGCTCTTAGAAAGAGCACCTCACCCAAGGTCCACACCTCCACCCTATCCCCATAACCCCATCCAACACGAAGGACAATTTTGGACACTATGGGCAATTTAGCATGGCCAATCCACCTAACCCGCACATCTTTGGACTGTGGGAGGAAACCGGAGCGGAGGAAACCCACGCACACACGGGGAGAATGTACAGACTCCGCACAGACAGTCACCCAAGCCGGGAATCGAACCTGGGATCCTGGAGCTGTGAAGCAATTGTGCTATCCACAATGCTACCGTGCAGCCCTGTTCTGCAGCACACGGCAACACTCACTTGATTTGTGTGCTCCCGCATCTCTCACGGGACGCAAACAGCTGAATCACTGCGAGATCACCCAAGTGTTTTATGACTAGATGAAAATGTTCAACTTGTCTTGCCTCTTAATTAACCAGCATTTTTGATGATCCAGCACCTCCTATTCATAGAGCATGTCAGACAACAGAAATTCAATTCTATTCGTTGTTAACTTTCACGAAAGTTACTTTAACCGTAATCTCCTGTTCAGATCATTCCAAAATCAAAAACGGAATAATCTAACCACCCTGCTGTAGATGTCAGAACCATGGTCTGGATATTGTAGTTAATGGCAAACAAATGACCTCAGGCAGTGGCAAAGATTGGGTGACCAAAATTGGGAACTAAATATCAAAGGATATTTGGCATTTAGGAGAGATAAGCAAAAAGAAAAAGGTGGTAGCAGCCTTAATAAGGAAAAAGTACATTGGTAAGAGAGGATCAAGATGTGGAATCAGTTTGGGTGGAGCTACGAAATAGCAAGGGGCAGCAAACATTGTGCGAGTTGTTTATAGGCCACCAAACTGTAATGGAAATATTGGGTACCCCATAAACCAGGAAATTAAAAATGCATGTAACATGGGTGAATTCACTAGACTGGATTACCAAATCAGCATTAATACTATGGAGGAGGAATTCCTGGAGTTCATCCAAGATGGATTTCTGGAGCAGTATGTTGAGGAGTCAACTAGGGATCGGGTTATTTTGGATTTGGTGTCATGCAATGAGAAAGGGCTAATTAATAATCTTGCTGTAAAGGCATTTTGGGGAAATAGTGACCCTAATATGATAAAATTTTGCATCAAGTTTGAATGCATTTAGTTTATTCTGAAACTAGGGTTTTAAATCTGAAGAAAGGAAATTATGAACATGTGGGGAGTAAGCTGACGATGGTGGATTGGAAAAATACATTAAAAGATTTGACAATAGACAAGCAATGGAGAGTATTTAAAGAAATACTACACAGTCTACAACAGATATACATTCCTTTAAGGCACAAACACCCAAAGGGAAAGGTAAATCAGTTGTGGCTAATGAAATAAGTTAAAGGTTGCATTACATTAAAGGAAATGGCTTATATGGATGCCAGAAAAAAGGGGTAAGCCTGTGCAATTTAGAACCTATCAAAGGGAAAATAGAATATGAATGCAAACTAGCAGGGATCATAAATGTAAACTGTAAAAGCTTCATTAGATATGTTAAAAATAAAAAGATTAGCTAAGACAAATCTGGGTCAATTACAGGTGGGCACAGGAACATTTATAGTGGAGAACAGGAAAATGGTAGAAAAACTAAACTGTTCCTTTGTATTTGTCTTCACGGAGGAAGCTACAGAAAATCTACTAGGAATGCTAGATACCCAAGGGACTCGTGAAACTGAGGAACTAAAATAAATTAGTATTAGTAAAGAGGTTTTACTTGAAAAGTCAACTGGGTTGAAAGTTGATAAATTTCCCCAGACCAGATGAACTTCATTCCAGAGTGTTGAAGGAGGTGGCATTAGAGATAGTGGATGTATCGGTAGTTATCTTTCAAAATTCTTCAGATTTTGGTAAGGTTCTTGCATGCTGGAAAGTAGAGAATGTAATTCCACTATTTAAAAAGGAAGAGGGAGAATGGAAAGCTATATGCCTGTTAGTTTGATGGCAATAGTAGGGAAAATGTTAGAATCTATTATAAAGGATTTGAAAACTAGACGTTTGAAAGAATGGTAAAACTGGACAGTCAACTTGGATTTATGAAAGGAAAATCATGTTTGCCAAATGAACAGAGTTTTTTGAGGATGTTACTTGAGCAGAGATAAAGGAAACCAGTGGATGTGGTATATTTGTATCTTCAGATGATTTTTGATAAGGTCCCATGCCAGACGTTAGTAAATAAAATTAGTGCAGATGGGATTGGGGGAAACATGGAATGAGAATTGGTTATCATTCAGAAAGCAGAGAAGAGGAATAGACAGATCATTCTCAGGATGGCAAACTGTTACTAATGGGATAATGCAAGGATCAGTGCTAGGTTCACAGCTGTTCACAATCCATATATATGATTTGGATGGGGGGACCAATTGTAATATTTCTAAATTTGCTGATGATGCTAAACTGTGTGGAAATGCAAATTATGAGGAGGATGCAATGAGGCTTCAAGAGAACCTGGACAGGCTAGATGAATGAGCAGCGATTTTCAAAGTGGGGGTCGTGACCCCCGGATGGGTCACCGGATGGTGTAGAATGGGTCACCAAAATGATCCCCAAATATCGGCTGACCATGTTTACCGTTTTCTCTTCAGACAAATTCTCACTGCAGTAGTGCATGACCGCACGACGCTGATGCAGAAGTTGGTGCCGTGGACTTACTTGCCTCCCCGGGCCAGAGTATAGTTGGGCAGTTTGCAGTCAGAGACCTGTAAAATTCTTTTTGGGTGGCATATCCTGCTACTGTGTTCAGCGTCAGGATCTGTATTATTTCTCGAGTTCAGTGTGGTATTATTTCTCGAGTTCAGTGTATCACTAACAAACCCCATGTGTCTTTTATCATTCTCTCAGTTAAGTTAAACATACAGCCTCCTCCAGCCCGACATGCCCCCATGTCCATTCCTTCCACTTCCGAATGGCCTCTCCACACCGGGGCCTTGTCCTTCAAGGATGCTTCTTTTTTTCGTCACATCCCCCGCCGCTATCCACCCCCTCTTCCCAGGTACTCTTCCCCAAGCATCCGTCTCAGCTGTGTGGCTACATGGACTCCATCATCTGAATCAGTTCCTCTACAGCAAGTACTTTTGCATCTACCTTTATCAGGGCTTGAATTGTTCGCCAAAGATGGCATTAGCTGGCAACTAAACTGCATTCATGTAAACAGGAACCAGTAAAATGTTGCAAATATATGGAATGGAATGTGACTGCACGTTTTGCATGTTGGTCAGCTGAGCTGTGCCCAGCATAGTTTTTTTTTAAGCATGCTTTCAAACTGTTACATAATTACCTGGGAAACAGTACTGACAGGCATCCACTGACATTCTGTCTGACCTTGATTTTCTTTCAACAGTTCGGGATCTTGTTTCTGAAGTTGAAGTTTTGAGTTTAATTTCCTATCCGAGGTCGTGTTAGGTTTTAAACTATTATGGGTCAGGGTTTAGAGAACACCAAAGTATATCATGGAGTTTACCTGACCCACAACTTTTAATAGATTTTGGTTATGTGGAGCACAAGGGCCCACTTTACAGGTGTGATGCAACAGAGATCTAAAGTATTTTAAAACCAAAACAATGTTTATTTTATGAATCCAGTTAACGTTTTATAAACACACAGTAAACATCCTATCAACTACCAAAACTGATACCCCCGCAAAAGATACAGTACTCTATAAGTAACCCTTAGTGACTTTCCCAACAACATCCATAAGTCAAAAGACCCTTTTTAACAAAGTCAGGAGGTTTGCATTCCTTACAGTAACAGGTATTACTTTGAAATCATCAAGTGATCTGGAGACATTTTTTGGCATGCAGAGAGACCAACATACACCTCCTTGGTTTGATTGCAGCTCTCCATAAGACCATAAGACATAGGAGCGGAAGTAAGGCCATTCGGCCCATCGAGTCCACTCCACCATTCAACCATGGCTGATTTCAACTCCATTTACCCGCTCTCTCTCTCTCTCTCTCCATAGCCCTCAATTCCTCGAGAAATCAAGAATTTATCAACTTTTGACTTAAAGACACTCAACGTCCTGGCCTCCACCGCCCTCTGTGGCAATGAATTCCACAGACCCACCACTCTCTGGCTGAAGAAATTTTTCCTCATCTCTGTTCTAAAATGACTCCCTTTTATTCTAAGGCTGTGCCCCCGGGTCCTAGTCTCCCCTGCTAAAGGAAACAACTTCCCTACGTCCACCCTATCTAAGCCATTCATTATCTTGTAAGTTTCTATTAGATCTCCCCTCAACCTCCTAAACTCCAATGAATATAACCCCAGGATCCTCAGATGTTCATCGTATGTTAGGCCTACCATTCCTGGGATCATCCGTGTGAATCTCTGCTGGACCCGCTCCAGTGCCAGTATGTCCTTCCTGAGGTGTGGGGCCCAGAATTGCTCACAGTATTCTAAATGGGGCTTAACTAGTGCTTTATAAAGGTTCAGAAGTACATCCCTGCTTTTATATTCCAAGCCTCTTGAGATAAATGACAACATTGCATTTGCTTTCTTGATTACGGACTCAACCTGCAAGTTTACCTTTAGAGAATCCTGGACTAGGACTCCCAAGTCCCTTTGCACTTCAGCATTATGAATTTTGTCACCGTTTAGAAAATATTCCATGCCTCTATTCTTTTTTCCAAAGTGCAAGACCTCGCACTTGCCCACGTTGAATTTCATCAGCCATTTCTTGGACCACTCTCCTAAACTGTCTAAATCTTTCTGCAGCCTCCCCACCTCCTCAATACTACCTGCCCCCCCCCCCCACCTATACTGAAAACTAAACTGAAACTCGGAGCCAAAAACAGCTTCCAGCTCAAAACTAAAGTAAAAAGCAAAGCCAGAGCCCAGCTCCACCCACACACTGACATCACTGCAGCCACTTGAGAAGACAAACATTTCTGAAAGTAACATTCCCATGACAGTACGCGTGAACATGAAGTTGTTAAAACTGCAATATTGATCCTGTTAATCTTTCCAGCGCTTGCATGCAATTTCCCAAATGCTAACAATGGGTGTGAAGAAATAAAATAATCAAATAATCCTGAGTTACACCCTTTAGCAATGTGTCAGGGTCGAGTTGTCGTTTAAGGTGAAACAGCAGCTCAATTTTCAAATTTACATTCAATAATACAGAAGTGCCAACAATGAGTGTGACTTTCTAAAAGTAATTATGGAGAATCGTCTATGACTGTGGCGTCGGCCGTTCTGTAAATGTGGGTCACTCGAAAAAAAGTTTGAAAAACACTGAGCTATAACATGGCAGAATATGTGAACAAGTGTGAATCTATAGAATCCTTGTAGTGCAAAAGGAGGCCATTCAGCCCAACAAGTATGCACCGACCCTCTGAAAGAGCACCCTATTAAGGCCCTCCCCACTCTATCCCTGTTAACCCACCTAACCAAGTGAAGTTATCCATTTGGTAGAAAAAACAGAAAGGCAGAATATTTCTTAAATGGTGAGAGGTTGGGAAGTCGTGATGACCAAAGGACTTGTGCGTCCTCGCTCATGACTTACTAAAAGCTAGCATGCAGATGCAGCAAACAATTAAGAAGACAAATGGCATGTTGCCCTTCATCGCAAGGGGATTTTGAGTACCAGAATAAGGATGTTTTGCTGCAGTTATATACAGCCTTGTTGAGACCTCGCCTAGAATTTGGTGCACACTTTGGTCCCTTATCTAAGAAAGTATATACTTGACATAGAAGGAGTGCAAAGGAGGTTCATCAGATTAATCCCTGGAATGGTGGAATTGTATCATGAGGAAATTGAAGAGACTGGGTCTGTATTCCCTAGAGCTTTGAAGAATAAGGGGTGATGTCATTGAAACTTACAAAATTCTTAAAGGCATGAGTGGTCTGATGTAGATTAAATGTTTCCCCTGATGAGTCTAAACCCAGGGATATAATCTCAAGATGTGGGGCAGGCCATTTGAGACTGAGATAGGTAGGATTTTTTCACTCAGTGGTGAATCTTTGGAATTATCCACCCCAGCAGCGATGGAAGTTCAATCATTGAGCATGTTCAAGACAGAAATTGATAGATTTCCGGGACCATAGACGTCAAGGGATGTGGAGAGTGGCACTGAGATAGCTGATCAGCCATGACGAAAGCCATCTTCTCCACGGAGTAATATTACACTCCTGTATGCTTCACCCGATGCCCGTGTCTATGTCTTTACATTGTGCTTTTATGTTTGCCCTATGTATTTTTCATATACGGAATGATCTGTCTCAGTTGCACGCAGAACAATACTTTTCACTGTACCTTGGTACATGTGACAATAAACAAATCCAAATCAAATGGCGGAGCAGGTTCGATGGGCCAAATGGTCTACTCCTGTTCCTACATTCTAAAGAAATTATTTCAAGAAAGCCTCGTTAAGAGAGCAATCTTGACGAGAAGTTTTCCTCTTACATAGATTACATAGAACATACAGTGCAGAAGGAGGCCATTCGGCCCATCGAGTCTGCACCGACCCACATTAATCCCTCACTTCCACCTTTTCCCCGCAACCCAATAACCCCTCCCAACCCTTATGGACACTACGGGTAATTTAGCATGGCCAATCCACCTAACCTGCACGTCTTTGGACTGTGGGAGGAAACCGGAGCACCCGGAGAAAACCCACGCACACACGGGGAGAACGTGCAAACTCCGCACAGACAGTGACCCAGCGGGGAATCGAACCTGGGGCCCTGGCGCTGTGAAGCCACAGTGCTAATCACTTGTGCTACCGTGCTGCCTTTTGTGAAGTGATTGTAGTGTTTTTAAAAATTATTTTAAAAAGTTTTCTTAAAATAAATTTAGAGTACCCAATTATTTCTTTCCAATTAAGGAGCAATTTTATCATGGCCAATCCATCTAACCTGAACATTTTTGGGTTGTTAAACCCGCGCAGACATGGGGAGAATGTGCAAACTCTGGGATCGAACCGGGGTCCTCAGCGCCGTAGGCAGCAGTGCTAACCACTGCATCACCATGCCACCCTGATTGTAGTGTTGTTTAATGGGGATTCCAGCATTGACTGCATGATGTCATTAAGCTGTTGTCATGCAGCCAATCAGATGAAAGTATTTTGAGACAGCCAACCAGGAAATGACTTAAAAAATGTATGCAGAGCAAAATAAAAACTGGGAAATGCAATGGAGTGAAGGTCAAAATAGAAATATCATGAAACAAAAGCTTAAATTTAAATTTTTTTTGAACAATCGAATTTAAAATCATGAGACATTTAGCAACCTTCTACCTTGTTTTCCAGGGTCAGGTCAGTTGTTCAGTCATTACTCAGATTGCTGTTAAAAACTCATCAGTTACGCCTCTTGAGGCTTAAAGTTCTTAAAATTACACCAAAGCTTTTATGCGGTTTCCAGCAGCGACGAGTGCGGAAAAGAAGTTCTCGTTAAGTCAACTGATTTCAGCAATTGCTGGCACCGTTATTTAGACAGCATTCACTAAATAAATGTTTATATCAACAACTAGAGAATGAGACACATATTACTGCTGCAAATGGGAAGAAAGCAAAATTGGATGACATGGCATTTGGTTATGGTCCTTTTACTTCTGAGATTTTGGTTCAACCGTCAGCCAGGCTAACCTGCCCTCCCTATAGGTCTAAAGGATCTTATACTTAAAAATAAAGCCAAACTTTATCTAGTTCTCAATGTCTATGGCTCAGTACAAATCTGTCAAATGAACGAAGATGACACAGAAAATATATTAAGAACATATATATATGATAGGGTGGCACAGTGGTTAGCACCGGTGCTTCACAGCTCCAGGGTCCCAGATTCGTTTCCTGGCTTGGGTCACTGTCTGTGCGGAGTCTGCACGCTCTCCGTTGGTTTCCTCCCACAGTCCAAAGATGTACAAGTTAGGTGCTAAATTGCCCTTAGTGCCCAAAAAAAGGTTGGGTGGGGTTACTGAAAATGAAATGAATGAAAATTGTCACAAGTAGGTTTCAAATGAAGTTACTGTGAAAAGTCCCTAGTCGCCACATTCCGGCACCTGTTCGGGGAGGCTGGTACGGGAATTGAACCGTGCTGCTAGCCTGCCTTGGTCTGCTTTCAAAGTCAGTGATTTAGCCCTGTGCTAAACCAGCCCCAACTTGGTTGCGGGGATGGGGTAGAGGCGTGGGATTGGATGGGGTGCTCTTTCCGAGGCCTGGTGTAGACTCAATGGGCCGGGTGACCTCCTTCTGCATTGTAAATTCTATGATTCTATGAACACAAGGAATAGGAACAGGTGCAGACCAGATGCCCCATCAAGCCTGTTCCACCATTCACTATGATCATGGCTGATTTTGTGCTTCAATTCAATTTTCCCCACTAGCAAACCATACCCTTTAATTCCTTGCAAGAACAAAAATCTGTCATTCCCAGCTTTAAAGGGAGCATTGGAGCATCCACAACCGTCAGTGGCAGAATATTCCGAAGATTCAGAACCCTTTGAGTGAAGTAATTTCTCATCACAGTAGTAAATGATTGGTCTCTTGGACTTCCGGTAGCGACCATGGAGTGAGTGATCGCACATTTGGCAGCTCCCGCTCATGTTAGTCTTTTTGTGGCCTTTACGCCGGTTTGTCACAGGAATTTTGTAGGAAAAAGGTGTAGACGTTAAGAGCAGAAGAAAGTGACCCCTAGTTTATGGAGCTGTGGCCCAGAAGTACTCAGAGTAACGAACCAGGTGGCGGCGGTGAATGAGGAACGGACAACGCTCGTGGAGATGGTGGATGAACAGGGTGTGATCCCGTCGGCTCAGTGGTCGGTGGACCAGTTGGTGAGCTTCCTTAATGAGAAGTTCACCCAACGGCGGAAGACAAGTGCGGAGGACCTGGCCCGGGCAAGGGACTCGATCAAGGCGGTGGTTGACCGCGTGAAGATGAGACTGGAGGCCCAGGGACAGACGATCCAGAGGTTCGAGGAACAGACCACCTCGATGGCAGCAGAGATTGGGCTGCTGCGTGACCAGCAGAAGAGACTGCTGGAGAAGTGGACGACTTGGAGAACCGTTCTCGGAGGCAGAACATTCGGATCGTGGGTATGAATTATTGAGGGAGATTTCATCACGGTCCTGGATGCAAGGCTGGATTGGTCGAGTTCGAGGTCTGGGAAAGTATCAGCTATGGCAAAGGAGCTTCGGGGATTCATGGAGCGCATGGGGATCCGTGGAGATTTGGGAGGCTGAAGAGTAAGGAGTTTTCATTCTACTCCCATGTAGACAAGGTGCATTCCCGGATAGGCTTTTATGTGTTGGACAAAATGCCGCTGGCTGATGTGGTAGATGCTGAATATTCAGCAATTGTGATGTCAGACCATGCCCCGCACTGGGTGGCCTGCAAGTTAGCAAAGGAAAGGCCCAGCGCCCACAATGGAGGTTAGATGTGGTGCTGTTAGGGGAGGAGGGGGCGTGTGAGCGGGTGAGGGAAGTCATTTGGGGTTATATAAAGATCAATGACACGTGAGGTTTCGGCTGGGCTGGTTTGAGAGGCATTGAAAGCGGTTATTAAGGGGGGGAAACTTATCTCAATTCGGGCCCATAAGGAGGAGGCTGAGTGGGCGGAGATGGACAGACTGGTAGGCGAAAACCTACAGGTGGACAGGAGGTACGCGGAGTCTCCGGATGTCGGGCTTTTGAAGGAGCGTCAGAGACTGCAGCTGGAATTTGGGTTCCTGTCCACAGGTAATGTTGAGGGACAGCTGAGGAGGGTAAAGGGTGCGGTGTATGAATATGGGAAAAAAGCAAGCAGGATGCTGCCGCATCAGCTGAGGAAACAGGAGGCGGCAAGAGAGATGGGGAAAGTAAGAGATACAAGAGGGGGGGGCGGCGGGGGGGGGGGGGGGGGGGGGCGGCGGCGAGGTCATTCTGGATCCGGCGGGGGTGAATGATGTGTTTCGGGAATTTCACAGTGGATTGTATAAATCAGAGCCCCCAAGCGGGGAAGAGGGTATGAAGCGATTTCTGGAAGAGCTGGAGTTCCCAAGGATCGATGAGGAGTTGGTGGAGGAGTTGGGAGCCCCAATTGGGCTTGGGGAGGTTATGGACAGGCTAGGGGCGATGCAATCGGGTAAGGCCACAGGGCCTGACGGATACCCGGTTGAGTTTTATAAAAAGTTTTCGGGGCTGTGGTGCTAGTGGTACAAGATTTCAACGAGTCGAAGGAGCTCCCCCCCCGACGTTATCGCAGGTATCGATTTCCCTTGCATTCAAGGCAGAAAAAGCCTTTGATCGAGTGGAGTGGCAGTACTTGTGGGATGTCCTGGGAAAGTTTGGGTTCGGACAAGGATTTGTAGATTGGATCCAGTTGCTATGTTGCTATATCAGGCACCGGTTGCAAATGTAAGGACCAACCGGGTTTGATCAGAGTATTTTAGTCTGTGCAGGGGATGAGGCCCACTCTCCCCACTACTGTTTGCCCTGGCCATAGAGCCTTTGGCAATGGTGCTGAGAGCATCGAGCATTTGGCGGGGGAAAGTGAGGGGGGGGGGGGGAGAAACATAGGGTTTTGCTCTACGCAGATGATCTGCTCCTTTACATGACAGACCCGTTGGGGGGGATTTGCAAGAATTATGGGGATACTGGAGGAATTGGTCGGTTCTCAGATTACAAGCTGAATATGGGCAAGAGTGAGGTCTTTGCAATTCAGGCAAGGGGGCAGGAGAGGACTGAGGGAGATGCCGTTCAAAGTGGTGGGAAGGAGTTTTAGGTACCTGGGGATTCAGGTGGCAAGGGACTGGGGTCAGCTTCATAAACTAAATTTGGCAGGATGATTGAACAAACGAAAGGGGACTTCCGTAGGCGGGACATGCTACCGCTGTCATTGCGGGGAGAATACAGACTGTGAAAATGTCAGTGCTCCCAAGACTGCTGTTCGTGTTTCAGTGTCTTCCAATCTTCATCCCCAAGTCATTTTTTGGGAAGATTTCGGGTTTTATATAGGCCTGGAAAGCCCAGAGTGTGAAGAAGGTCCTTCTTGAGCGTGGCGCGGGGAGGGGAGCTTGGCCCTTCCGAACCTTATTAATTACTACTGGGCGTCCAATATCTTGATGGTTAGGAAATGGGTAGTGGGGGGAGGGGTCGGTGTGGGAGCGAGTGGAGGCAGCATCTTGCAAGGCACGAGTCTGAAGGCTTCGTTAATGGCACCTCTGCCATTCTTGCCGGCTCGGTACTCCACAAGCCCAGTGGCAGTGGCAGCCCCGAGTGTGTGGGGGCAGTGGAGGCAGCATATGAGACTGGAGGGGGAGTCGGTGTGGTCACCAATTTGTGATAATCACAGGTTCGCTCCGGGGGGATGGACGGGGGCTTTAGGAGGTGGCAGCTGGCTGGGATTGAGAGATTTGGGATCTCTTCATTGAGGAGGGTTTCCTGAGCTTGGAGGAGCTAGAGGAGGAGTTTGAGTTGCTGGGTGGGAACGGATTTTGGTACCTGCAGGTACGGGTTTTTGTCCCGAGGCAGGTTTCAAGCTTCCCTCGCCTTCCTCTAAGGGGACTACAGGAAAAGGTGATGTCTAAAACAGGGGTTGGGGAGGGGACGGTCTCGGAAATCTATAAGGAACTGATGGAGTGGGAAGGAGTCCCAATCGGAGAGGTAAAGAGGAAGTGGGAGGAAGAGTTGGAAGCTGGAAGCTGAGTTATGGGAGAAGGCCCTGAGGAGAGTGAATACATCCTCGCCTGATCCAGTTTAAGGTGGTCCACAGGATTCATATGACTGTGGCCCGGATGAGCAGGTTTTTTGAGGAGGTTGAGGACAGATGTGGGAGGTGTGGGTGAAGTCCTGTGAACCATGTACATATGTTTTGGGCGTGTCCGTGGCTGAGGGGATTCTGGCAGGGATTTTCAGATGTCACGTCAGAGGTTCTGGAAGGGAGGGTGACTCCGAGTCCAGAGATGGCAATAGTTAGAGTGTCGGAAGATGGGCCGACGTTTTGGCCTTTGCCTCCCTGGTGGCCCGGAGACAGACTTTGCTGGGATGGAGGGACTCGGAGCCTCCAAAGTTGGGAGTGTGAGTCAGTGACATGGCAGGATTTCTTAGGCTAGAGAAGATTAAGTTTGCCTTAAGGGGTTCACGATAGGAGTTTGCTCGGAGGTGGCAGCCGTTCATCGACAAGGAAAATTGACCATCAGCAGGAGAGGGGGGATGGGGGGGGCAGCATGGAAGTGAAAAATAAGGGCAGGAAATCTAATATATGGGTAGCTAGGAGTTAGGGCGGGGGGGGGGGGGGGGAAGTTGGATATGTTATTGTGGGGTTTTTGCGCGTGTTGGATTGCTCTGTTGTTTAGAATGTTAAAATTATAAAATGTTTTCTAAAAAAAAAGATTGATCTCTTATCCTGAGACTGTGCCTGATGGTATTATACGCCGTTGCATTAGTGGTTTATTCCGTAGCTGACTGTGCTGTACTTGATCAGGGAATGCTGAATGCAATCTCGAATGTCTGAAATAGAAAGTGTTCTATTCCTCTCATCCCTTGCATTGGCCAGCACTAAAATGAAATAAAAATTCATATCACCAGTTACCATTATTAGAAATACTAACCTAGCTGGTCCAGAAGGTTCTTCCCTTGCCGATTTTAAAATGCTCTTAATTACAAGTTCCTATGAAAACAAATAGGGAGTCATCAAATATGCATAAAATAAGCCAGCAAGTAAAAAAAAATCTCAAGCCATTCTTTTGTTATATATTATATATACTTTAAAATATACATTGTGGAATATTTTTGGATTGCAACAGTTCAACAGCTCTCAGAGCACTATTTCCAGAAAAAAAGGAATGAAACCTTTTAAAACACAAGCAACTTGAAAAAGAATATATGCAGACTTCAAACAAGCAGAGCTTCAGTGTTAAAAAGATAAACTAGAAAACCATCAAATCAACTGCATTGAGATTACTTGGGTTCATTAAAAAAATTGTCACATCAGAAAATAAATATTATCTTTCCTAAGATGGCATACTAATTAAAATTCATCAGGTTCACACCATGTCGCATTCTAAAAAAATTCATCCATGCAGCAGCAACAGAGATTTTATTCAGAGTATTAAGTTTGGTATTTAAAAAATAATTATTAGACCATATTTGAGGTTTGGATGGATTGCACCAGCATTTCATAATATTGTGCCATAAGGCAGTAAGAATGTCACATCTGCCTTTCTCTCGACGTCACGATTTGAGTATCCACTGTATTGCCACATAGAGTCTTCAAATTATGTTAGGAAAAGAAAAGGAATTTAAAAAAAATAAGGATTGTAAACATTTGCACACTCCCAAGTGAACCCATTGAAGAGTAATTGCTTCGAAGTGCAAATTAAAATAAATTTAGATCCAAGAACCCATTTATCACCATTTCTTATGGAATTCTAACAAGACTAAATCAACAAAGAAAAGTTGGATTCATATATTGCCTTTAACACAACAAAATGTCATTAGGTATTCACACAAAAACAGACCAACTTGGATTTATCGATGCATATCAAGATGATTGGGCAGCCTAAAGTACTTTACAGTCAATGAATTACTTTTCAAGGCATCACTGTAATGCTGAAAACATTACAGCTAACCTGTGCATAGGAACTTTCACAAACAATTTGGGAATGGCCCAATAATCTGTTTATGTGATGTTGATTGAGGCATAAATATTGGCTCCAACACTGGGGATATCTCCTCTGCTCTTCTTTGAAACAGTGCCATGGAATCATTTATGTTCACCCGATGGAGCAGATAAAGCCTTTAATGTTTTAGATGACAACATAACACTCCCTTTAGTACTGTATTGGAATGTCAGCCTTGATCTTTGTGCTCAAATGTCCCCTGCAAGAATTCCTCACTGTAGTGTCCTCAGACTAACCGTCTTCAGCTACTTCACCAATGACCTTCCCTCCATCGTAAGGTCAGATCTGGGAATGTTTACTGATTGCACACTCTTCAGTACCTTTCGCGCATCTTCATATTCTGAAGCAGTTCATACTCGCATACAGCAAGGACAGGGCATGCAAGCTTCAGCTGATCAGTGGCAAGTAACATTCACGCCACGAGTGCCAAAGACCATGATCAATGAGAGAACTTAAACAGCTCCCCTTGACATTCAACACGGTTAACAGCAGAGTCAGTTCTTTGGATGTAACTACATCACATGGACAGTTGTTCAAGGATATGTCTCGCCATCACCTTCTCAATGGCAATTAAAGATGGGGCAGCAAAAGCTTGCCTTGCCAGTAACACACACTTCCTGTGAAAGAGTTTAAAAAAATGAGCACAGGGTGATAGATGAAGAGAACTTGCTACAAGTTGGGACACAAGCAGTAGAGCTTTGGATGACCAAAAGTTTGAGTGGTAGAACATGGGAGGCTGGCAAGGAATGTGTTAGAGTGGCAAACTGAATGTTTAAAAGTTTCAAAAGGTAATAATTTATTAGGACGAGCTGAGGCAAAGCAATATTAGAGAGGTGGAAATAGGTGGTTTTAGTGATGGCCCAGATTCATCTCAGAGTCAAAAATGACACCAAGGTTCGAAACAGTCCGGTTCAGCCTCAGACATTTGCCACGTCAATGGATGGGGTTGGTGGCTAACTCTGCAGACTCTGTGGCAAGACCCAGAATGGCTTTCGTTTTCCCAATATTTAATAATTTAGTAAGTGTGCTTTTCAGAGGATCTGATTTTTTAAAAAAATAACATTTTTTTCTATAAGTATATTAAATGTCACATTGACATTACCCCAAGCAAGAGTTGGACAATGTCAGTCATCAGATAAAATGATGCGGAGCATTCGATCTTTGCTGAGATTTATTTGCAACATCAGGTGGCAAAACAAAATCCCCAACACGAAGGTTCTTGCACAGTGCTGCATACCTGCCATCGAGAGCATACTCAGAGCTTCGCTGAGTTCGTCTTGCAGTTTACAGGGAGGATTCCCCAAAACAAAAGCAGTACTCTACAGCCAGCTGAGCACAAGAACCCGCGCCACAGAACATCCCAAACTTAGATATAGAGGCAATCTGAAAGCCAACCTCAGGGTTTGCAAGCTGGATCCTAATACATGGGGGAAAAAAAATCCTGGACAGACCCAAATGGAGAAGTTTTTGTAATCAAGCAATTTTGACATTTGAGAACAGAGTGAAATGCCTTCAGGACAAGCGAGTGCAGCACATAGCCAATATCTCCATCCATCTCTCCAACACTAACTTCATATGCAGCAAACAGAGACTTTGGACAAAATTCTTAGTTTGAGAGAAAAGGTGTTGATTCTGGGAATGAATTGCATGGGGTTCACTTTCCCATTGGGGCCGCCAGTTCTGGAGCAATTCGGGACTTGCTAATGGGCCAGCACTCTGCCCACGTGAATCTAGATCAATTCTCATTCATTCCGGCGTCGGATTCCCTGGGACCAGAATTGGCACTGGGGAGCTTGACAAGCTGGAACTGCTTATATGCACTCCACTCCCCACACACACTCATTCCAGCCAAAAAGATGGTCCAACAGAGAGCAGAACCGAGGTTCATGGAGGGTGAGCTGGCTAGAATGCTGGATACAGTGCAAGAGAGGCAGGGTAGGCAGGAGGTTACCGCCCGTGGACGTAAAGTGGGCCTAGGCGGAGGTGGCAGAGGCGGGAGTGCTGTGGGCCTCACCTGGTGGACTGGCTTTCATGGTCACAAAAAGGTGAATGATCTCCTTAGGTTAGTTTGGGTGAGTCACCATCACTCCCATTCCTCACCCTCCCCTTAGAGGTCAATCAAAACCCATCAGCCTTCATCTCCCTCACATCCCACCCTGCACCAGACCCCAACACCTGTATTGTCCTCTTTGGGCAGGTGCCCTACACATACATGCCACCAGCCATAGACGCCCCCATGCAACTCGCCTCTATGCATCTTACCATGTGTCCGCTTGGAAAAGATGGCCCATAATCGACAGGAGCAGGAGAAGACCGGAGGGGGCGAGCCGGACCTTAGGGCTGTGACACATGCCGAGCAGAGGGGCAATGGAGCTAGCCATGGAGGTGGAAGAGAGGGCCATCTCCTAGGCAGAGGTTGGAATGGGACAACCAAGAGAGCCCCTAGTGCAAAATGATATCCCTATAGCAAGTGAGCCACTCTTGTCCCCCAGACTATTTCCCGAGATCTCATCATACAAAAAATGTCTTTTGTCTTGCAGGATCACCAACAAAAGAAGCGGGCCCGTTTGGGCTCCATCGCTCCCGGCCACAACCCAGCAGACCCTGAAGGACCAGTCCAGGGGCGACATCGACTTCTTGGCACTGCACTCACCACCAACCCAATGCTATCACCTCGCTGGGTCATTTTAGTGAAGAGGCTCCTGGGTCACCTTCTTGTGTGCACGTCACACATGCTGCAGCACTTGAGGTGGAGATAGGGACTCCTGAGGGAACGGACATTCAGAGGACTGCTCAAGGAGCCAGCTGCAGTCCGGACTGGTGTATCACTTCTGGAAAGGTTGGTCCCATCACTGGTAGAAATAGAATATCGAACATAGAACTGTACAGCACAGTACAGGCCATTCGGTCCACGGTGTTGTGCTGAACTAGTCTGAAACTAAGATAAAATCAACCTACTCCCAATCATTCTAGTGCTCTCCATATGCCTATCCAATAACCGCTTGAAAGTTCCTAAAGTGTCCGACTCCACTACCATAGTTGGGAGTGCGTTCCACGGCCCAACCACTCTGAGTAAAGAACCTACCTCTGACATCCCTCCTATATCTTCAACCATGAAGCTTATAGTTATGCCCCCTTGTAACAGCTACATCTACCCGAGGAAAAAGTCGCTGAACGTCCACTCTATCTATCCCCCTCATCATCTTGTACACCTCAATTAAGTCACCTCTCATCCTCCTTCGCTCCAATGAGAAAAGCCCTAGCTCCCTCAACCTTTCCTCATAAGACCTACCCTCCAGATCCTGGTAAATCTCCTTTGCACCCTTTCCAATGCTTCCACATCCTTCCTATAATAATGAGGTGACCAGAACTGCACACAATACTCCAAATGTGGTCTAACCAAGGTCTTGTACAGTTGCAGCATAACCTCACGGCTCTTAAACTCAATCCCCGTTAATAAATGCTAACACACTATAAGCTTTCTTCACGGCTCTATCCACTTGGGTGGCAACTTTCAGAGATCTATGGACATGAACTCCAAGATCTCTCTGCTCCTCCACATTCTTCAGAACCCGGCCGTTAACCCTGTAATCCGCATTCAGATATGTCCTACCGAAATGAATCACCTCACACTTATCAGGGTTAAACTCCATCTGCCACTTTTCAGCCCAGCTCTGCACCCTATCAATGTCTCTTTGCAGCCTACAACAGCCCTCCACATTATCCACTACTCCACCAATCTTGGTGTCATCAGCAAATGTACTAACCCAACCTTCAACTCCATCATCCAAGTCATTGATAAAAATCACAAATAGCCAGTTACTGATCCAATGGGCCAAATTTCCCTCTCTGCCATGCCTGCTTACTTTCTGCATGAGCTGACCATGGGGCACCTTATCAAACACCTTACTAAAATCCATGTACACGACAGCAACTGCTCTACCTTCATCTATGTACTTAGTTACCTCCTCAAAGAATACAATCAAATTTGTGAGGCAAGACTTACCCCTCACAAATCCGTGCTGACTACCCTGGATTAAGCTGCATCTTTCCAAATGATCATAAACCCTATCCCTCAGGACCCTTTCCAATAATTTACCTATGACCGAAGTGAGACTAACCGGCCTATAATTCCCAGGGTTATACCTATTCCCTTTCTTGAACAAGGGGACAACATTCGCCTCTCTCCAGTCTTCTGGCACTTTTCCTGTAGACAGTGAGGACATAAAGATCAAAGCCAAAGGCTCTGCAATCTCATCCCTCGCCTTCCAAAGAATCCTAGGATATATCCCATCAGGCCCAGGGGACTTATCTATCCTCAGGCTTCTCAAAATTTCTAACACATCTTCCTTCCGAATATCTACGTCCTCCAGCCTACCAGCCTGTATCGCACTATCCTCCTCAACAACATGGCCCCTCTCCTTTTGTGAGCACTGAAGAAAAGTATTCATTTAGGGCCTCTCCTATATCTTCAGACTCCATGCACACATTCCCACTCCTGTCCTTGACCGGCCCTAACTTCACCTTGGTCATTCTTTTATTCCTCACATAAGAGTAAAAAGCCTTGGGGTTTTCCTTGATCCTACCCGCCAAGGACTTCTCATTCGCCCTCGTAGCTCTCCTAAGCCCTTTCTTGAGCTCCTTCCTAGCTATCTTGTATCCCTCAAATGCCCTAACTGAACCTTGTTTTCTCATCCTTACACAAGCTCCCTGCCTTCCTCTTGACAAGCCATTCAACCTCTTTTGTAAACCGTGGTTCCCTCACTCGACCATTTCCTCCCTGCCTGACAGGGACATACATATCAAGGACACTCAGTATTTGCTCCTTGACCAAGCTCCACATCTCAATTGTGCCTATCCCTGACAGTTCCGGTTTCCTCTTATGCTCCCCAATTCTTGCCTAATCGCATCGTAATTACCCTTCCCCCAGTTATATACCTTGCCCTGCCGTATGTTCCTATCCTTCTCCATTGCTACAGTGAAAGTCACCAAATTGTGGTCACCATCTCCAAAGTGCTCTCCCACAACAAAATCTTACACTTGGCCCGGTTCATTACCCAGTACCAAATCCAATGTGGCCCCGCCTCTTATCGGTCTATCCACATATTGTGTGAGGAAACCCTCCTGCACACACTGGAAAAAAACAGCCCCATCCAAACTATTCGAATTATAGTGGTTCCAATCAATATTTGGAAAGTTAAAGTCACCCATGACAACTACCCTGTGACTACCGCACCTATCCAAAAATCTCCATTTCAATCTTTTCCTCCACATGTCTGTTACTGTTTGGGGGCTTACAGAAAACTCCTAACAAAGTGACCGCTCCTTTCCTATTTCTAACTTCAGCCCACACTACCTCAGTAGACATATCCTCCTCAAACTGCCTTTCTGCAGCCATTATACTATCATTGATTAACAATGCTACTCCTCCACCTCTTTTACCACCTTCCCTAATCTTACTGAAACATCTAAACCCCGGAACGTCCAAAAACCATTCCTGCCCCTGTTCTATCCACGCCTCCGTAATGGCCACAACATCGTAGTCCCAGGTATCAATCCATGCTTCAAGCTCACCAACCTTATTCCTGATGCTCCTCACATTGTGGTAGACACACTTCAAACCACCTTCATGCCTGCAGGTCCACTCTTGTGACCTTGGTACCTTCCTCAGTACTGCACTACCCTCAACTTCCTGAATTCCAGCAATGCTATCTCCTGGACTACAAATCAGTTTCCCATCCCCCTGCCAAATTATTTTAAACCCCCCCCGAAGAGTTGTAGCAAATTTCCCTCCCAGGATATTGGTGCCCCTCTGGTTCAGGTGTAACCCGTCCTGTTTGTACAGGTCCCACCTTCCCCAGAATGTTCTCCAATTATCCAAGTAACTGAAACCCTCCCTCCTACACTTTCCCTGTAGCCACGTGTTTAACTGCACTCTCTCACTGTTCCTCACCTCGCTAGCACGTGGCACTGGCAGCAAACCAGAGATGACAACACGGTCTGTCCTGGCTCCGAGCTTCCACCCTAGCTCCCCGAATTCCTGTTTTACATCCCTGTCCCTTTTCCTACCTATGTCGTTGGTACCGATGTGTACCACGATGTAGACACAGAGGCAGTTGTGTGGTGGAGAGGATTACTATGTACCACCACCACGCCCATGCTAAGAGGCTTGTGTGGGGGCAGGTCCGACAAATGGGGATGAGGCAGGGACATGCATCTGTTGGGAGCGCAGCTGCAGTGTGATGTGTAACACACAAGTTACGAGAACCTGTCCAGAGGCAGGATGGATGAGAGCAGGGGCAAGGTGGGCAGCCAGGGCTTGAAGACAGCTGGTGGTCCTGCATAGTGGGATAACTGATAGTGTCATTGGTGAGGCCTCTGCCCCGAGAGGGGCAGTGTGCCAAGAAGGGCGCCAAAGGCCACGGTGCATTTGTCCATTGTTTGGAGTGACCTCTGCTATTCATCTGCTTCCCATGCAGTTGGGCAATGCTTCTGATAAGTGCACTGAATGCTAGTATCTAGTGTGCCACAGATTGAGCTTGGCTACGCCCATCCCGTTGATAGGTCAGCTGGGGAATGAGAGTTTGCCAGAGGGGTGGGTGGATGGGCTCTCAAATGACCAGAGGCCTGTGAACATTTACAGGAGCAGTCAGCAAAGTGAGCACCCAGGGGCCTGTAACTTATAACAAATGGGTGTGTTGAAAACAAAGCCAGGCCATCTCGATCCAGAGGGGGATACCCCAAACACACGGAGCTGTCACCAGGTCACTCCCCGTTACTTGCTCCCCGTTACTCACTCCCCCCCCCCCCCCCCCCCCCACCACCCCCCAACCCACCCAGCTCAGTAGCCATGGTGCCCAGTACCTGCTTGTAAATACCTGCAGTAAACCTCTCCCGCATAGCTTCCGCCAGAGATGGGCGGAGAATCATGGAGGCCTGGAAAATATTGGGTCTAATCCGCTAATGAAATGTAAATTAATTTAAATGTCGGTTTTGCAAACCTCACAATCACCACCAGCGACGTACTGGAGCACGCAGTTCGGTTCAGCGCCGTGCGCGAACCTGTGCCCGATTCTCCGTCCAATCGTAGTTCACGTTTCCGGCGTCAAGGGAGGGAGAATTCAACCCTTGATCTAATGTCGCACGAGACATGAACAAACTAAGCTGTAAACCTTTTTTTTTTGCCATGATGTGGAGATGCCGGCGTTGGACTGGGGTGAGCACAGTACGAAGTCTTACAACACCAGGTTAAAGTTTTTTGCTGATCACTCATCTGTCAAAGTGACAGGAGAATCCATCATCGATACCAATAGCAGGTGAAATATAACTACTCTTCTAACCGTAACAATTTTAAGTTGGTCCTATAAGTCAGTATTCATTTTTAACTTTGTACCAGATAGTTACGTTTTGTAGCAACTGTGGAACAGTACAAGGCATTCTTGCTACCAATGCCTTGCTAGTTTCTCATTATTACATTGTGCTTCGACCAATTATAGCAAGTTCTAATGTAAAGAAAGACAGTAAGAACATAGAACATACAGTGCAGAAGGAGGCCATTCGGTTTATCGAGTCTGCACCAGCCCACTTAAGCCCTCACTTCCACCCTATCCCCATAACCCCATCTAACCTTTTTGGTCACTAACAGCAATTTATCATGGCCAATCCACCTAACCTGCAAGTCTTTGGACTGTGGGAGGAAACCGGAGCACCCGGAGGAAACCCACGCAGACACGGGGAGAACGTGCAGACTCTGCACTGACAAGTGACCCAGCGGGGAATCAAACCTGGGACCCTGGCGCTGTGAAGCCACAGTGCTATCCACTTGTGCTACCGTGCTGCCCAGTAAGGTTTGTAATGTTCTTTGATTATGCTGATCTTGGATCTTGATGTGGTAGTGTTAACAAAGAACATTAGACTTTGTTTTACAACAAAACTATTTATTACTAACTCTACTCTAAAGGATTACTATAATGTCTAAGATTAATACAGATAGAAATAATGGTCTAACTCAAACTTATACGAAGATACTACAGTGCTATTCTAATATGCGACTGCTGTCAACTCCTGTGTTTCATTGTTCGTTGAATGTCCCGATTGATCCCTGGCGAATAAACCAATTCTCTGGCCCACCTCTTGCACTTCTCAATCCCCAAGTACCCTTCGTGAATCTCCCCGAGGATAATGTGCCATAATGATTGTTGAATAACTATTCTGTTTTTTCTGAGCACAAAATCATTGATGTAGCTCAGTTCGTGCCTGACGTTTCAGAACTTGGAGCACGAGTCTGTCGGCCATCCCTGTCTCATATGTTGGACTACTTTCTGCAAGGTTTCATCTTTCTCTGTCTCAGCCTTTATCAATTTGGACTTGTTGTTCGTTACAGGCAGGGTTTCCATCACCAGATTGACCTTATTGTTGGTTGCTCTGGAAAGGGTATCCCGCAACCACTTTGTATTTGCCCAGCAAATATACTAGCACAAAGTCGTACCTCTGTAGCTTCATGATTAGCCTCTCGATTCAAGGTGACATCTCACTTAGGTTCTTTCGAATAATGGACACCAGTGGTCTATGATCGGTCTCCACGGTGAACGTTAGCAGGCCGTAAAGGTAATCGTGGAATTTTTCAATTCCCACCACTAGTCTGAGACATTCTATCTCGATTTGGGCATACCGTTTCTCAGTTTCTGTCATTGCCCTGGATGCATATGGTACCAGTTGCCATGTCTTGTGAACATTTTCTTGTATCAGTCGATATCTTTAGTGTTCTTTGCTGGGTCAAAGAACGCTAAAACTGGTGTGGCCGTCAATGCATTTTTAACATTAGACTACGGTCTCTTGACTGTCAATTCAAACGGAACAGCCTACCGTATTAAATTCCTGAACTGCACTGTTTTTGAGGCTAAATTACATAGATACATAGAACATACAGAGTAGAAGGAGGCCATTCCACCCATTGAGTCTGCACGGACCCACTTAAGCCCTCACTTCCACCCTATCCCCATAACCCAATAACCCGTCCTAACCTTTTTTTGGACACTAAGGGAAATTTAGCATGGCCAATCCACCTAACCTGCACGTCTTTGGACTGTGGGAGGAAACCAGCGCACCTGGAGGAAACCCACTCAGACACGGGGAGAATAAGCAGACTCCGCACAGTGACCCAGCAGGGAATCGAACCTGGGACACTGGCGCTGTGAAGCCACAGTGCTAGCCACGTGTGCTACCGTGCTGCACAAGTTGGGGATGATTTTTGCCACAAAATTCACCATTCCAAGCAAGCGTAGTAACGCCTTCTTGTCATGTCGACGAGGCATGCTGACAATGGTTTTTAGCTTCGCAGGATCCAGTTGTACTCCTAGTGCTGATAACTTGCTTCCTAAAAAGGTGATCTCTTTGATCCCGAACTGACACTCGTCTTTGTTGAGCTTGAGCCCGTACCAGTCAATCCTGAGCATGACTTGTCGTAGTCATTTCGTTGTGCTCTGCCATGTTTGACTATGTCATTGACATAAATGCAAACTCCAGGAAGGTTTTCCACAATTTGTTCCATCGCTTGGAGGAAAATCGGCGTGCAGAGATGATGCCAAATGGCATTCTTAAAAAAATCTGAACGGTGTATTAAAGCTGCACAAACGTGTATTGTCCTTGTCCAATCATAGCTGCCAGAATCCCCTGGAAGCATCAAGTTTGCTAAAAACTGTGGCATTTTTCATCTCACATATAATCTCCTCTCTTTTGCGGATCTGGTGGTGTTCCCGTTTTATATTTTCATTCAGGTCCTTGGGATCGATGCAAATGCACAACTCTCCGTTCCGCTTCTTCACGCACACCATCGAGCTAACCCAGTCGGTTGACTTTTCCACTTTCTCTATGATGCCTAACCTCTGCATTTTATCAAGCTCGGTCTTGAGGCATGCTCCAAGTGGCACAGGCACTCGTCTAGGCAGATGAATTACTGGACATGCATTATCCTGGAGCTGGATTTTGTATTGAAATGGCAACATTCCAATTCCCTGGAATGCTTGGGGGAATCTACTCATTATTTGCTCAATGATGGCACAGAGTGGTTGTTGCACCAAGCTGTAGACACGCTTCACCAGTTGTAACTGCTCGCAGGCGTCTGCGCCCAATAACAATGTTCTTGATGATTGAACTATTATGAACTTGATTAAATATTTCTCTCTTTACTTCCACCTGTAGGTTACAAGCACCTAGAGTTGCAATATTTTCCCCATTATAGTCGCAATCCTGGTTTTGGATATTCAGTTTTATTTTCAACTTCATCAAGTCGGCTTCGTCAATTAAGTTTGCGTGAGCTCCGGTGTCTAACTTTACTTTTATAATGGTCTTGTTTATTTTAAGAGGTGTAGTCCACTAATCCACTGTTTTCATCACCTGCATTTTGTGTGTTCTTTGTTGTCCAGCATTTTCATCAATTATGTTCAAAGACAGAACCTTCAAGGCCAATTGGTTCATCGTTAATTTCCTGTTGCCTGTTCAAAGCTGCACTTTGTATAATTGATGAAGGCTAATTTTTGTAGCCTTGGTTACTACTTGGTTATTACATTCATGCCCTTTGGTTGCCGTCTTCTTTCGCTGAACAGGCACTGCTGCGCAAACTGATTTTTTTTCCTGGCACATCTGGCACAAGATTTGCCAAATGCAGGGCATTTTCTCGGACCGTGTGTTCTGTCGCACTTCCGGCACGAAATGGTGTGCTCCGAATTTTTATTTATTTATTTTTGAAATGGGCGCCACTCGGACAACGTTTCTGATTTTGCTGCGATACAGCAAAGATGCCGTCACTTTTTCCCCCATCACTTTCTCGGGTCTGGATCTAAGTGATCTGCGTTTGTGCTATCTCACTGGCCTTGCAGATTTTAATGGCATCTGCTAATTTTAAACGGCTTTCCCTCAGCAATTGCTCGCATAATTTAACACATTGTAAACCGTACACGATTTGGTCTTTTATCAATGGCTCATGGAGGTCTGCAAAATTGCTCTTTGAGACAAAGATCCGTGACAAAACAGTCAAAAGTTTTGCACAAATTTTGCAGTCTCATCCTGAACATGAAGCGCTCGAATGTTTCCTTTTTTTTAAAAGGAGAGCAATAGTTATCAAATTGCTCGATTATTTTTGAGTAGGTCTTCTAGTCTTCGTCCGAAACGAACTGAAAAGTAATATACAAATCAAGTGATTGGGGACCGGCTCCTGTCATTAGGAGCACTATTTTTCTCACGTCTGAAGCTTCTTGGAGACCAAGAGCTTGCACATAAAAAGTGAACTGTTGCTTCAAAGCACGCTAGTTCGCATCTACATTCCCAGTCGTGAGCAATGGGCTGGCAGTCTTCAAAGCTTCCATCTTGCTTTGCGATCCTGGTAGCATATTGTTTTGCAGCTGATTTTCTCAGAGTCTTCAATTGTTTTCTTGTGTCTTCTCGACGTACCTAACTTTCCTTAACTGTTCTCTTTCGACACTCACTCCGAGGTACCATGTAATGTTCTTTGGTTATGCTGATCTTGGATCTTTATGTGGTAGTGTTAACAAAGAACATTAGACTTTGTTTTACAGCAAAACTATTTATTACTAACACTACTCTAAAGGATTACTTTAATGTCTAAGATTAATACAGTTTGAAATAATGGTCTAACACAAACTTATACGAAGATACTACAGAGCTACTCTAATATGCGACTGCTATCAACTCCTGACTAACACCTTCTGCCAGAACACATGGCGAGTCCGGGTCACGTGCCTGTGTACTCGCACCATCTGCTGGTTAGTTGCCAGAACTACAACAGTAAAACATATAACTTAGAATACACATCCAGATGATGATGATTTACTCATATTATATACAGATGAGTCTATCTATCATCATAAGGATGAGCTTGCCAATACATTCAAGGATTACAATTTAAAAATCCCAGAATTTATTAAACCTTCAGAATCTTAATTCAGATCAGGCTGCAGAAACAGCAGGCTGGATCTAAATTCAAATCCACAGAATCTTGAGGTTTCAGAACATCAACATGTCACATTTTTGTTTTGCCTGTATGCATTTTAGATGCATTACATAGTAGGATTTTTTTTAAATCCTAAAAGTGGATTTCCATTATTGGAATGAAACTCAATAAAAATGGTTATAATATTGTAGTAGAACTGGATGTGGATCGTAGTCTCTCAAATTGTTAGCTATGACAACAGTCTAATTTTGTGCATCTACTTTGCACTACATAAAATCTACGGGGATGAATTTTCCACTCCCACTTCCAAAATGGCTTTTATGCCGGCGGGATATCCCGATCGATTATCCGCGCCCCCCGCCAATGAGGTAACAATAAGGCCAGAAAGGAATTTGAGGTTATGTGGTTCTATGTCTACAGGTGGAGGGCACACATTGAAAATTACTTTTGCAAATATAGAGACATTTGCCCCCTTAAGGGGCAGTTCATTAGTTAATAAGTTCATTTCATTGGTATGTTCAAAAAAAGTATAACGGTACATTTAGTTAATTAGTTCATTTGTTTTTTTGATTGTCAGAAGATTCCAAAGAGAAAATTGTGGACACTGGTGGTGTGTGGTAGAGTCAGTAGCTACATATTTCTAAGTCACACTTTGTGAATAAATCTAAAACTGACTAAAGATCGATTTCTGGCCTCCTAGTTTAACAGGAGAGTCACATGCTCTGAGAACAAATAGGACTCTTAAGGTTGTGAAAATTTGCTTTGGCCTGAATTCCAACATTTAACTGGAGGAAATTGTAGTTCATCTAATGCAGGATGTTTGATGATACAGAGGCAGTACAAAGACAACTGTCATGAGTTGTCCCAATATATCCTTTTAGCAATATTGAAATATATAAATGATTATTTTTATGAAAACAAACCTTGAACAGCTGAAAATCACCCATCTCCACCAATGATGCTAAGACCGGGTATTTGATAAAGGAGCAGGAGATTAAAAAGAACTCCAAGGAAACTGCCCAGATGTCTCCATGATATAGGATGGCAGCAAAAAGTGCAGTAACAATTAATCTTTATTACATTGTGAATAAACCTGGCCAAATATGCCATGAGGATGGAGTCTTTATTTTTGATTTGCTCGAAGCAGCTCAATGAACTGGGTTTTGTGGTCAGTGGTACATAAATGGCACCAGTCTTTCTTTATACTTGTCCATACATCCTCTGGCCTTCTGATGATTAGAAGTCCATTTTGGACTTCTATAGAGAATTAGGAACTCATTTAAACAGGGAAAACAACTGTATCTATCAAGCAATCAGACTGAGCCAAACAGTATAAATTAGAACAGTTAATTCAATGTCAGGTCATATACATAAATCAAAATAGAGGGGAAAACAATTTATGGAAGATTTTAAAAAATCATTATTCTGAAATATTATCCTGGTTTTTCTCTCCACAAAAGCTGCCATCATTTTCTATTTTTATTAAAATTTTAAATCCGAAGGGATGAAACTACATACTCAAGTTCCAGTGCATATGAGGCTATTTGGCAGCAAACGTTTCAATGCCAATGAGGCTATTTGGCAGCAATTAAGACTTATCACATTGTTAAACAATTTACTTACACTGGAACGGGCAAGTGATTGAATTTAGTGGGCATCTATCACATAGATGTGTCAACTCCATGTCCTTCCACATGTTAAGATTTCTAAATGACCCTCTTATGGACTGACTACACTCCTGTATGCTTCACCCGATGCCGGTGTCTATGTATTTACATTGTGCACCTTGTATTGCCCGATTACGAATTTTATTTTAATTTTTTTTTCATGTACTTAATGATCTGTTTGAGCTGCTCGCAGAAAAATACTTTTCACTGCACCTCAGTACACGTGACAATAAACAAATCCAATCCAATCATGAAAATATTCTGGGAGAAAGGCGGCAATTCAGACAACAATTTTCTGATCTCCCAAGCTTAATTGTGCACATAGAACATACATAGAAAATACAGCACAGAACAGGCCCTTCGGCCCACGATGTTGTGCCGAACCTTTGTCCTAGATTAATCATAGATTATCATTGAATTTACAGTGCAGAAGGAGGCCATTCGGCCCTTTGAGTCTGCACCAGCTCTTGGAAAGAGCACCCTACCCAAACTCAACACCTTCACCCAACACCAAGGGCAATTTGGACATTAAGGGCAATTTATCATTGGCCAATTCACCTAACCCGCACATCTTTGGATTGTGGGAGGAAACCGGAGCACCTGGAGGAAACCCACGCAGACACGGGGAGGACGTGCAGACTCCACACAGTCAGTGACCCAAGCCGGAATCGAACCTGGGACCCTGGAGCTGTGAAGCAATTGTGCTATCCACAATGCTACCGTGCTGCCCTTGAGAACAAATAAATCTACACTATATCATTTAACCGTAATCCATGTACCTATCCAATAGCTGCTTGAAGGTCCCTAATGTTTCCGACTCAACTACTTCCACAGGCAGTGCATTCCATGCCCCCACTACTCTCTGGGTAAATAACCTACCTCTGATATCCCTCCTATATCTTCCACCTTTCACCTTAAATTTATGTCCCCTTGTAATGGTTTGTTCCACCCGGGGAAAAAGTCTCTGACTGTCTACTCTATCTATTCCCCTGATCATCTTATAAACCTCTATCAAGTCGCCCCTCATCCTTCTCCGTTCTAATGAGAAAAGGCCTAGCACCCTCAACCTTTCCTCGTAAGACCTACTCTCCATTCCAGACAACATCCTGGTAAATCTTCTTTGCACCTTTTCCAAAGCTTCCACATCCTTCCTAAAATGAGGCGACCAGAGCTGTACACAGTACTCCAAATGTGGCCTTACCAACGTTTTGTACAGCTGCATCATCACCTCACGGCTCTTAAATTCAATCCCTCTGTTAATGAACGCGAGCACACTATAGGCCTTCTTCACAGCTCTATCCACTTGAGTGGCAACTTTCAAAGATGTATGAACATAGACCCCAAGATCTCTCTGCTCCTCCACATTGCCAAGAACTCTACCGTTAACCCTGTATTCCGCATTCATATTTGTCCTTCCAAAATGGACAACCTCACACTTTTCAGGGTTAAACTCCATCTGCCACTTCTCAGCCCAGCTCTGCATCCTATCTATGTCTCTTTGCAGCCGACAACAGCCCTCCTTACTATCCACAACTCCACCAATCTTCGTATCATCTGCAAATTTACTGACCCACCCTTCAACTCCCTCATCCAAGTCATTAATGAAAATCACAAACAGCAGAGGACCCAGAACTGATCCCTGCGGTACGCCACTGGTAACTGGGATCCAGGCTGAATATTTGCCATCCACCACCACTCTCGGACTTCTATCGGTTAGCCAGTTCGTTATCCAACTGGCCAAATTTCCCACTATCCCATGCCTCCTTACTTTCTGCATAAGCCTACCATGGGGAACTTTATCAAATGCCTTACTAAAATCCATGTACACTACATCCACTGCTTTACCTTCATCCACATGCTTGGTCACCTCCTCAAAGAATTCAATAAGATTTGTAAGGCAAGACCTACCCCTCACAAATCCGTGCTGACTATCCCTAATCAAGCAGTGTCTTTCCAGATGCTCAGAAATCCTATCCTTCAGTACCCTTTCCATTACTTTGCCTACCACCGAATTAAGACCAACTGGCCTGTAATTCCCAGGGTTATCCCTAGTGTCACACTTTAATAATGCTAAGTACTAATAACCTTATTGTGGTTTGCACCACAAGATCCGAACAATTAATTTTGATTTGGTCAAGACTGGAGAAGAATATACCCAGACGTACAACAGAATTGAGAAAAACAACATTAATTTCAATCTGTGCTTAAGGGATGGGGTGAATAACGAAGCATTGATGACAATCAAACACATTTGGTACCATTTTCATGAGGAATATTACCTTAACGTCATCACATTTTGTTGACAAAATATCCACAAGAGAAGGTTGTAATGTAGGGAGATCATCATATAAATTTGGGAAACAGACTAAAGAGCCCAATAAAATCTGTGCTTCTACTCTTGGAGCCTAAAATAGAACAAGTGTAAATTTAGAAATTCTGGGAAAAATCAACTGAAATTATACAATAGTTAATTCAAATTCAATATTCGCATTGGTATTACAATTGAAAAATCTTGGCCAACTTTTTTCAATAAATAGATTATCATGGATTATTCAGAAAACAGAGGGGTTACATCATTTCAACTATTTTAAAAAATTGACTAATAAGGTTTAAATGCAGAAAAGATTGTCTTTTTCAAACATTTCGTTGCATACTTAACTTTTTAATTGAAACATTGCTTATAGGTAAACTCGACTTTTGTTTCTTTCCTTATTTCTCTTACTCTCTCAACTGACTGCAGTAATTCATGCTGCTGGCATATCAGCCTCTGCCATTGTTCATGATTAGCTGAGACAGCAAGGGGCATCAGGCTATTTGACTGATCATTGAGGAGCTTGATATTCATGCTCATTCTTCTCTTTTATATTACAGCACATAGGCAAAGCAAATTTGGCCCAAGTATGCCAAGATAAATTGTGGCATCTTCAGCAGTTACTTTGCCAAGCAAAGCCAACATGGTACAGTTCAAATCTGATATATAATAATAATAATCGCTTATTGTCACAAGTAGGCTTCAATTAAGTTACTGTGAAAGGCCCCTAGTCGCCACATTCCGACGCCTGTTCAGGAAGGCCAGTACGGGAATTGAACCCGCGCTGCTGGCATTGTTCTGCGTTACAAGCCAGCTGTTTAGCCCACTGTGCTAAACCAGCCCCTGTTCATTGGCCTGTCCAAATCAGTCCTGCACAGACACTGCATTTACCCAATGAACCACCCAAGCACCAACTGTAAAATTACCTATATAATTTAGTACAATATAAAAACTGATCAGAAGTACACCTCGTTTGGTATTTTTGCATTCAGGGAAAAGCTAGATACTGTTCAAGTCAACAAAATGCAATGATTTATCGATGAAGTACATTTTTGCTCCATTCATAAGTATCTTAGAAAGAAACACAGGTGAGGCAATGAAATAATTGGGCAAAATTTAGTGATAAATCCAGAATGACATTCTTTGAAAACAAAAATAGCATTTGGAATACCAGGAAGGGTTCTATTTGCAAAGGGAAAAATGTACTGTTATATTGCTTTAATTTGACAAATTGGAGAAATGCAAGTCAATGAAGCAGCACAATAGCGTTCATTAAGGCCAGATCACAAGCCCATGTATAACCTTTAAATTGGGGATCAGGGGTTATGGGGAGAAGGCAGGAGAATGGGGATGAGAAAATATCAGCCATGATTGAATGGCGGAGCAGACTCGATGGGCCAAGTGGCTTAATTCTGCTCCTATGTCTTATGGTCTAAATTCTGTCCATTTTTTTTCTTTACTCGATAAAAAATTCACACAAGGTTCCTTTAATTTTCAAAATAAGCCAATAACGGGCAAATCAGCATTTCAAAAGTCCATCTTTCTACCTTATTATTGATTCACAAGTACTTGACCTACGTTGAGTGAAGAGGAGAATGTCACTTTGCTAGCAGCAACTATAAAGTCCCAAATTAGCATGGTAGCACCAGGCAACCCAATAGAAAAGAATCTTGGAGAACAGTGCTTGATGATCGTATTCACAATATCCTAAAATGTTTTTAAAAACAGTATTAAAATAGAAGACAACTAAAATGAACATAATCAGTATTTCATTGTATAAATGAAATATAACATTCACTAAAATATAGTGCATTTGAGTTTCATTCAAAAAAGCAAGCATCGGTAATTTCTCATTTTGATGGTTAAAATTTAAAGGAAATAATGGGATTTCTAGAAGTAAATTGCAGCATCAGCTCTTCATTTGGACATTTGTGATGAATATAGGATTTCAGATATATTGGATTATAAGCATTTGGTGGAGAAGGGTCAAAAGCCTGGGTTAGAGTGTGCTTGACTGGTGCAGTCATGTTTTCAAAAGAATCTTGGTTTAAAACAAAGCTTTTAGGAGCCTGAGGTGCAATTAACCATCATAAAAGCTTGGATAATGTAATTTTGTTTTGATTAAGGGGATTCTTTGAGGAGTTCGTTTTTATCTTGGTGAAGTGGTGTTATTGCTGGGTGGAGCTAAGGCTTCAGGCATTTCGAGAACGCATTTTCATTGTGTTCTGATCTAGATGAAGCTGTGCGCACAATGAAACAGTGCAACTTTCACTGTAAGTTAGTTAAAATAGATTAACTGTATTTAAATCAGTGTAGACTTATCTGAGGACAAAGTGAAGCCGAAACAAGCCAGTTGAAAATAGCTTTTGAAGAGACACTGCCAGGGTATTTGCAGGGGTTCGGACCAGAATCAGATCTGTTCTGTAAAGCAGCGTCAAGAGATCTCTTTCTTGAAGAATAACTCTGGAAAGCAAGTATTACTCTGTGCCACTGATATTTAAGGTGGATTGAGAGCTGGGATGGCCTATTTCTTGTTATTTAAGTGGGAATAAAGATAGCAAGTAAGGGTAGGGGTAATTGTAAGCTATTTTCGGTGTGATGGTAAAGATTTTAACACAGTATTAGTAATGAAGTTGTGTTTTAAAATACCATATCCCTATTTCTTCATTCAATCGCTCCTGGAGCGAAATATATTTTCCTCACAGTCTTTTTGAAATAAAATAAAATATTGGAGCTTTGATCCAGTATCCTAGCCACTTTTGGTGGTCTGGTTTGGGAGAGTAATACATTGAAAATAAAACACAAACTTGTAGATAAAACGTGCCTTGTCAGGCTTGGAGAAGCGTGGAATGATTTGCTAAATGTTGTAACACAGCAAATATACTGAAACAATGGATCACATGAGTTGCACACTACCAGAATAAGCGAAACAGAGACTTCAGTGATTTATGTTGCAGTACATTTATTTTTGCTCCATCACTTTAGCAAATTTGTAGAATTTGCTGAAAAAAAAATCATTTATTTCCTCTTCTTCCCTTCTCCAATCCATCCCAGATCTTTCTTTCTATTATTTAATTATTTAAATTATTATAATTTTTTTCTCCCCATTACTTATTGCACTTGCTGGAGCAGCCGCTTGAGCAGTGCATTCAAGATTAGCAATTAAAAACCTTGAACAGACAGTAATTTACTCTGGTCCAGGCCTAACAGGTTTATTTCAGTTGTAGCATCAAGTGTTCAGGTTATGCAGCACCTCATAAACCTGCATCGCCAGCAGTGGTACTGCACCAGTCCCAAAACCTCCAACCAGGAAGAAAAAAACCTCACACCAAACAGTATCCAACTTGTACCTTTAAATTTAATAGCTCTATTCTTTACAAGTCTGAAAATACATGCTTCAGGAAAAAGTAGTAAACTGACTTGAAACCAGAACAAACTGACCTGATCAGGATTTAAGAGTCCACTGTGCATTATGTTGTAGAAGTGAACCAGGAAATCAGAATTAGGCGAAACATCTTGACGTCGTTTCATAATTTTGCAGATAAGCTTATATGCATGCAGCTTTCCTTGTTTGTATTTTTCTGGTAATGTTGTTGCCTAAATGAGAATTAAAATTTAGCATTAAATTATAAAGTAACTTTGCTAATTTATAAAGCAATACTGTTTAAATGAATAAACAATACTGTTTAAATGAAGGAAAACTAATTTGACATATGCATAAAATGTAACTGGAAGAAGATAGTCTCTGCTCATTGATACAAAATCTGAAAAAATTGCAGCCGTTACCCAGTGTATAGAAAAGTAAAACAATCTCTAAGGATTATAATTACAAGTCAATAAATGAAAATCAGATACCACCGTGTCTCAATAATTAGGAACAGGACTAATCACCACAGAAACATACAAAATATTAGATGACTGTAAATATTAGAACTATACAAAGGTACAAAAATTGATGTATCAATCACTTTAATATTTCTAGCTATAATCAAATTATACCATTGATCAAACTGTAAATTACATCCTCTGACCTAACAACACATCATGCTTGCACTGGGTACTATTCAGTGAGAAAGTTCAGAGTTTTCACTCTAAAAATGGAAACAGAAATTTGATAGAGCTTCCAAACACACACATTTTAACATAATACATTTAGAACAAATGTCAAATAGCAAAGACCGACAAAAAGATTTGAATATTAAAAAGAATCAGCGACTTGATACAAGAATTATACAGTTAAATTAAATTATCCATTACCTTCAGACTTGATACTCCCGACTGGTCTCCCACGTTCTACCTTCTGTAAACGTGGGTGATCCAAAACTCTGCTGCCTGCACCTCAACATGCAGTAAGCCCCATTCCCCCATCAACCCAGTGCTCACTGACCTACAATGACACCTGGTCAAGTAATGTTTTGATTTTAACATTCCCTTGATTTCAAATGCCTCTGTAACTTCCCTCTCTATCCCTGGAATCTCTGCCAGTCTCACAATCCTCTAAGGTATCTGCATTCCTCGAATTCTGGTCTCTTGAGCACCCTGATAATTGACCAAGCTTTTGATAATCTGCACTAATATAGTCTTCTGTCGCTCAGTGCAAAATGCTCTTTAATAACAGTCCTTTGAAGCGCCCCTTGGGGTGTTTTGCTACGTTAAAGTGTTACGACCCCAGTTGCTGTTATAACTGGCTGGGAAGATCCCAGAACGGAACTCTAGCCAAAAGACTCTAACTTTTACTTTTTAAAAATAAATGTGGAGGAACAGGGTCACAGGTCCACCAATTAGTTTTAACAAGGAAAAACAATTAAACATGAAAAATTGGATGATACAATACTCCTTTCCTCCTCCTTAGCTCAACAAATACACAGATCAGATTTTAAGATCAACCCTGATTACAAAGTACATCTTAAGCTACAATGTCTCAGTAATGAAAAGTTCCTTTAAACACACAGACTGGTTGTCAAAACGCACACTCCGATCTGAACCCCAGTGGATGTCTGCGGATTTCTCTACAGAACCCGCTCCCCCCCCCGATGATTGTCACACGAAAGTTTCCAAATTCCACTCCCAGAAAAAACACTTCAAAATCTTCTTTCACAACATTGCTTTCCATCGGCAGTTTGCATTCAGAAATCCAATCCGGGTTTTCCAAATAAATCTTTTAAAGAAAGCTTCTGCTCTACAAATCCAGTGTAATAAGTCCACAGAGGCAGAAGTCCCATCACCAGAATTCCTTTTATTTACAAAACCAACAGCCGAACAACCAGGTCCATTCCGCTTGCTGTCTACACTGGGAGTGCAGAGGATCTGACACTCCCCGTTATATATAGAGGAGGGGGTTCCCCGATTGGGCCACTAATCAGGGAACTCTTATTCTAATTGGCCAATCTCAAATGCCTGGCCTAAGTCATTATACCCCGCCCCCACAAAGTCCGAGGAGCCCCCATGGGCCTCGCGACTCATGGGTCTTCTGCTTCGTTTCTGCGCTGGGTCCGGATCCTCCACTTCGGCCTCTGACGTGGGGGGGGGGGGGGGGGGGGGGGGGGATATAACGGCTAGGCACCTGTCTTTTCCGATAAGAGCGCTGAGGGGCGGTTTGCCGTCAGCCGCGACATCATCCATGGTGTCCATATCAGAGTCCGATGTCCTCACCAGTGGTGTCGGAGGGGCGTGAATAGTTTGTCGGGGAAAACTCTCCACGGTATGCTGGTCTGAGTCAGCTCCGGGGGAGGAAACGAATTGGAGGCCCGCACCTGGTCCAGGTGTTTTTTTATTACATGTTTTCCCGCACATATCTCATACGACACAGGTCCTGTCCTGGCCTTGACTGTTCCTGCTACCCATGTGGGGCCATTCGCATAATTTCTGACCCATACCTTTTCACCCGAGTTGAACTGCCTTTCTCGATGAGTGTTGTCGTGGCCCCTGCATTGGGCCTCTTGGTGTCATTCTACTCTTCTGCCTAAATTTGTGAATAGTAGACTCAGCCTGGTTTGGAGTCGTCTGCCCATGAGTAGCTCCGCCGGTGCTATTCCCGTTGTGGCGTGTGGGGTTGTCCTATAGTCGAACAGCCAATGCGACAGATTAGTGTCTAATGATGTTACTGACTGTTTTTTCAACCGACTTTTAGGGTCTGGATGGCTCACTCCGCCAACCCATTTGATGCCAGGTGGTATGGTGCCATCCCTATGTGCCGAATGCCATTTGACTTCATGAATTGTGTGAACTCCTGGCTGGTGAAAACCGATCCATTATCTGAAACTAAATCTCCGGGATACCATGTGTTGAAACGAGGTGCAAAGTTTTTCGATGGTTGCGGTTGTATTTGCAGAGTTCATCTTGTAGACATCCAGCCATTTGGAATGGGCATCTACGATTACAAAAAATATTGAACCCATAAACGGGCCTGCAAAAGCGACATGAAGTCACAACCATGGTCTACCTGGCCATTCCCATGGGTGCAGCGGGGCTGCCGGTGGCACCTTCTGCCCTTGTTGGCATTCTTGGCACCGACCTACCAATGCCACTATGTCTGTGTCCAGGCCCGGCCACCAGACATAGCTCCTGGCCAGCATCTTCATTTTTGAGACTCCAGGATGCCCATGATGTAGTTCAGTCAGTATGGCTCGACAGCCTTCACTTGAAACTGTTACTCGAGCTCCCCACAGCAGTATCCAGTCTTCCAGTGATCTGCTCTCTTCTGCTCCAGTCGGGGTGAAATTTCACCTGGACCGGTCTTTCTATCTCCCCAGTTAGCACCATGTGTTTTATTTTTGCTAAAACTGGGTCCCTTTGTGTCCACTAATTAATGTTTTGTGCGGCCACTGAAAGGGTGTCCAGGAAATGTAGTGTCATCACCATTTCTTCTATTCTGGGTACCAATGGCAGGGTGTCCGTTAATGGCAGCCTGCTTAGTGCATCGGCGTTTGCCACCCGGGTTCCCGACCGATGCTCCAATTGATATTGGTACGCTGCCAGTAGTAGGGCCCAGCGTTGGATTCGGGCCGAAGCTATTGGTGGCACCGCTTTGTCTCCTTTCAGCAAGCCCAGCAATGGCTTGTGGTCTGCAATTATAGTGAATTTCCACCCATACAAATACTGATGAAATTTCTTCACCGCGAAGATCAGCCAGTCCTTTTTTAATTTGGGCGCCCTTTGGCTCTGCTGCTGCTAACGTCCTGGAAGCAAACGCTATCGGCCGTTCCTGCCCGCTTTGCCCTGTGTGTGCCAGAACTGCACCAACGCCACATGGAGACGCGTCGCAAGTGAGCATCAATTCTTTCCTGGGGTCGCAGTGTGCCAAGATGTTTTCTGAGGAGAGCTGTTGTTTGATCTTCTTGAAAGCCCTATCTTGGCGGGCAGACCACTCCCAGGCTTGTCCCTTTTCTTAGTAATTGGTGTAGGGGGTCCAGGATGGAAGCCCTGTTCTGTATGAACTTTCCATAGTACGTCACCACCTAAAAAAGATCTTAACTCCTGGATTGTGGTGGGGGCCAGGGCATCTTTAATCGCCCTCATCCAATCCTACAAAGGATGTAGCCCTGACTTGTCAACATTGTACCCCAGATAAGTTACTGGAGGTGCTAGAAAAACACATTTCTTCCTCTTTAGGCGCATGCCTGCTGCTCAAAACCTCCCAAGGGCTTCCTCCAGGTTTTGCAAGTGTTCTGCCTTTGTTTTTCCCATAATGAGGACATCGTCCAGGTAAATGGCGACTTGTGGTAGCCCTTGTAATATATTCTCCATTGTTCTCTGGAATATCGCACAGGCTGACGATACCCCGAAGGGTAATCTTGTGTACTGAAAAAGGCTCTTCAGCATGTTGATCATTGAGAATTTGTGCGATTCTTCGTCCAGCTTCAGCTGTAGATATGCATGGCTCATATCCAGCTTTGAGAATAAGAGTCCGCCAGCCAGCTTTGTATACAAATCCTCAATCCGGGAATTGGGTATTTGTCCAGTTGTGAGTAGCGATTAATCGTTTGTTTGAAATCTCCACAAAGGCAGACCGAGCCGTCTGGCTTAAGGATAGGAACCACGGTGCCGCCAATTCTGCAAACTGGACCAGTTTTATTATTTCTTCACGCTCCAATCTTGATTTCCGTATCAACTTTCTACCTTAACGCGAAAGGTACCGGTCGGGCCTTGTAGAATTTTGGGATTGCCTCTGGATCTAAGTGTAATGTCGCCTTTTCTCCCTTTATTGTTCCGAGACCTTCTCGGAAAACCTCTGGGTATCTGCACAGGAGTTCGCTCAGGCGACCATTTTCCTGCTGGAAAACGTTTACCCAATCCAGCTGGATCTCTTTTAGCCAGTTTCGTCCCAATAAGCTTGGTCCCGCACCTTTCACTACCATTAAAGGCAGCCTAACCAGTTGCTCTCCATAAGCCACAGGTACATGTGTTGTGCCCAACACTCTCAGTGGTTCCCCTGTGTAAGTCCTCAGTTTTGCCAAGGTCCTGGTTAGGAATAAGGGTTGGAGTCCAGTGCAAGTTTTATTAAATACGGTTTTCCCTATTACTGATACAGCTGCTCCTGTGTCGGCTTCTATTAATGTGGGATGTCCATTCAACCTTATGGTTAATTAATGGATTTTGATTTAACCATCGTTACACAATTTAGTTGTTCCTCGTCGGAGGTAGGTGGGGCTTCTAGGGTGTGCATTCTCCTGTGCCCCTGCATACGTGTCCTTTCCAAGATGTTGGTTTTGGGCTTCTATTTCTCCTCTCTGGCTCAGATCTCTGGCAACAACTACAATATCTTGCCGGGCGAAAGGCTGCAGGGGCTGCCATCTGTCTGGTCCTAATTTTCCCTTGCTTGGGAGCGGTTCTGCGAGTGGGCCTGGGTCATTCCCGAGGGTGGCTATGCAGTAGCCTATCCCCCAGCGGTAGTCCCTTAACTCAAGTTTCACTGGTGTGGGTGTCTACCTCCATCGGAGCACCCTGTAACTCATGTGCTCCGCTTGCCGCTTTTTCTAAGGACAAAGCCAGCTGCAATGCTGGTTTGCAATCCAGCTCGGCCTCTGCTAGCAGACGTTTTTGTATTGTTAAATTATTTATTCCGCACACCAACCAGTCTCAGAGCATCTCGTTTAGCGTCAGGCCAAATTCGTAAACCTCTGCTCATCGCCTTAATCTTGTTAAAAAGTTACTGACTGACTCCCCAGTGTCTTGGAATGCAGATTAAAACCGGTGATCAGAGGTGGCTTAGGGTCATAGTACTCTTTCACTATGTCCACCAATTCCTGGAAAGATTTCGTGTCCGGTGCCTCTGGAAAAGCGAGACAGCGCATAATGGCAAAAGCTACCGGCCCACACGCGGTCAGCAGAATGACCTGTTGTTTCTCATCCAGAATTATATTGTTTGCTCTAACAAAGTACTTCATCCGCTCTACATATTGGGCCCAGTCTTCCACTGCAGGGTCAAGAGTCCAACTTCCTAAATAAAGGCATTTTGCCCGTCAGTGGCTTACCCTCAATATGTGGCGGCTGCTAATGAGCAGGTTCCTTCGGGTTGTTCGGTTTTCCTCGTCGCCACTGTAATAAGTCCACGGAGGCAGAAGTCCCATCACCAGAATTCCTTTTATTTACAAAACCAAGAGCTAAACAACCAGATGAATTCAGCTTGCTGTCTACACTGGGAGTGCAGAGGATCTGACACTCCCTGTTTTCTCCAGAGAAAAGGGTTCCTGATTGGGCCACTAATCAGGGAACTCGTATTCTAATTGGCCAATCTCAAAGGCCTGGCCTAAGTCATTACACCCAGTATCCAGGATTCTCAACTCCCTATTTAGGATTTCTTCATCTGAACAGTTTGTGCAGTTCATAATTGCTTCAACTCTCCATTCCGGGACTCGATTAAAATGGCATCAAAATTTTGATTTACCTTTGAAGACTGTTTATCCATTTAAATTCTGGTTACTACAGCTGTCTCTTCTACAAACAACACTTTGTCTGCTTCTCCCTTTGAATTCTCATCGGAACAATACCTTGGTCTCTATTCTCATAACTTCAGTCTTCTCAAGACATTCTTTCTGACTATATTCTCCAGTTATCTGGACTGTATCTGATTCTTTGGGATGCCTCCCTCTTTGCAGCTCCCTTGCCCTATCCAGCTTCTCCTGTCAAAGCTGAGAGATGTTCACTCCTTGGTGTACTAACTTCCAACTGAAAAAAAATTCAGCTAAAAACAGGCCCCCATTTGCAAAGCAACCTACTTCCATTTACTCTTCACACTGTAACACTTTCGAAGCACAGTTGGAATTGAAACCAGCCCCACACATACTCCATTGTCCAACATGAATCCAACTATAGGTTTTACCCTTCCAGGCACAGAAACATTTAATTTAACCCACTTAAAAATATACTTTATTTCTAAATAAAAATCCCTTAAAACTATCTTTGTTTTCCGAACAAAAGGCACTATAGTTTGTAACTAAAGACAGAAATCAGGTTTTAATAACATTGTTGAATGTAACACTTGATTTTAGCCAGGATTTCTGAATTTTGAATGTAACAATTGTATTTATGCCATTTGTCTCTGTATTGGCTTGTAACTTTGCGTGACCTCGTACAGATGGGAAACCTGCAGAGAAGTGGTTCAGGGCCAGATTTTTAATGAGCTCTAGTCCTAGTTTGGGGTGTGACAACTCTGATCAGACTGGAAATAGAATTCATGCTTCGTCTTGCTCAGAACCAGGTTGGGGAAGCATCACCACAGAGTTCGAAATAAAGCCCAGGGAAGATATGGTAGCTAAATTTGCAGATGACACAAAGATAGATAGGAAAGCATGCTGTGAAGAGGACATATGGACAGATGGAAATAGACAGGTTGTGGGCAAAAATCTGGCAGATGGAAGAATGTGAGAAAATGTGAAGTTGTTCACTTCGTCTGGAAGAATAAAAAAGTAGAGTATTACTTAAACAGAGAAGGCAGCAGAATTCGGAGGTGCAGTGGGATCTAGGTATCCTCATGCACGTGTCACAGAAGGTTAGTGTGCAGGTACAGTAAGTAATTCCTTTATTACAAGAATTTAAATAAAAGACGGATGTTATGCTTCAGGTATACAGGGCATTGGTGAGACCACGAGCTGGATTCTCTGTTTTTGGGACTATGTCCCCACACCATCGTACAAACTGTGGACTTTCACGCCAGAAAAACTGGTGTGGAAGGGCCACATATTCCTAGCCCTGCAGGGGGCTAGCAGTAAACCAGAGTGAAACTAGCAGCTTTTGCTGCAGATACGGGCCCCCGCAGGACCGGGTCAGAGGCCGCGTATGCGCACGGAGGCGGCCTCCAGCGGTCGCGCCATTCTCCTTGGTGGACTCAGACCGTGGAGCTGGACCTTAAACAAAGTGTCCCCGATCGGCCGCATGCCCGACCCAGACTGCCCGTTCAAAATTGCCCAGTCCGTATAAGGCCTCCCCCTGCCCTCTGATCAGCCCACTCCTGACCAGGGCGGCCGCGGACTGAGTCCGCCACTGCCACGCTAGTATCCCGATCGGCAGGACCATGTTAGATCCACGCCATCGGGTCTTCGGCCGGTCGGGGGCGGAGAATGGCGGGGCGGGCCTCCAGCAATGGCTGCAGGTAGGGGCCCGGTGAATCGGGGTACCTGTGCCAATCCCGATTCCATGCGGGGAAATGGACTCTCCGCCCCGGCGCTGGCTCCACATCTCGGATACGGTGTTCAGTTTTGGTTTCCTTATTTAAGGAAGGATGTAAATATGTTGGAGGGCTGGTTCACAGGAGGTTTACCAGATTGATACCTGGAATGAGTGGGATGTCTTACGATGAAAGGTCAAATAGATTGAGCTTCTTTCCACTGGAGTTCAGAAGAGTGAGGAGTGACTTGATTGAAGTATATAAAATCCTAAATGGTCAAGACAAGGCGGACATGGATAGGATGTTTTCCTCTTGTGGAGGATTTCGAAACTAGAGGGCTCTGTTTTAAAATTAAGGGTTACCATTTTAGGTCAGAGATGAGGAGAAATCTTTTCTCTCAGATGGTTGTGTGACTTTGGAACTCTGCCTCAGAAGACGATGGAGGCAGGATTATTTAATATTTTTAAGGCAGAGTAGATAGATTTTTGTTAGGCAAGGGAATCATGGGTTATTTGGGGTCGGTGGAATGTGGAATTCAAAACAGAAAGTTCAGCTGTGATGTTATTGAATGGCAAAGCAGGCTCGAGGGGCTGAATGGCCTATTTCTGTTCCGATGTTCGTTTAAGTGGCAAAACCACGACTTCCAGCTTGTGTTCATATAGTGCTTTTAAAAAAGTAAAACCGTCAGAGATGTAACACGGAAACATTATGAAACAAAATTGGACACCAAACCACATAGGTGATCTCTGAGTAGATGATCAGTAAGCACGGTCATGTGAGAGTACCTTTAAGAAATGTGTTTATCAGTGATGTCAGAGTGTGGGTGGAGCTGGGCTGTCTGTCTGCTTTTACTTTCGCTTTGGACTTGCAGCTACAGGGTGTGTTTAGTTTTGTTTTAGATTTGGAGAAGCTGCAGTCACAGCAAGATGTGTATCTCTGCAAGCTTATGAATGTTCATTTGGTGATTTCAACATGGTAACTGTTTTCAATAGTGAAGTTAAACCTGATGTCTTTCAAACGGTTCTTTTTGTCTTATGGATGTTGCAAGGAAAGATTAAGAGTTACTTAGTGAGTACTGTATTCTTTGGGGGATTTATCGGTGTTAATAGTTGTTAAGATGTTTACTAGGGGTTTATGAAGTGTTAACTGGTTTCATAAATAAATTGTTTTAATTTAAAAGTACTGTAGATTTCTGTTGCATCACACCTATAAAGTAGGCCCGTGTGTTCCCCATAACCACAATCTATTAAAAGTCGTGGATCAGGTGAACTCCATGATACACTTTGGGGTTCTCCAAACCCTGGCCCATAACAGCACCAGGGTGATGGGTGAAATGCATTTTTGGAGATCTCCGAAGAGATGAGGAATATTCATTCCTTGAAGTTGCAAGAAGACTGTTGCGTAACTAATTACTAAACCAGAGTGTTTTAAGAAATCAATTACAATTTGAAAGAGAGAAAAACTTGGGCGTGGATGGATATCAAACCTGCTAGTTTTTGCCTTTAAAATCACTTTGAAATGGACATCTGGCGGCGGCACATACAATTAAACGAGGATATCCAGAAGTTGCTCCAGACTTCCTGCTCCTCCAGAGGGCACGCTGTTAAAGTTTCTGCAGACAGCACTCTTCAGAAATCACGGAGCTAACAGCAACTTCCCCTTTTACACTAGTATTGCTGTTTAAAAAGCCTCTGAAAAAATTACACCCTGCTAATGAGAGATAATTGGGTGTTTAAACCACTGTATTAAGTCAAAATCACTGCTGAAGAATCTCAGGCCCTGGAAAATTAATTTTATATATATGTAATGTGAAATCTTTCCATTATGATAACCCCTTAAAAAAAAGATATTTTAGCTTCTGATGTTTATGTCTGAACTTTTACTTTACTCACTAGGTTATGAAAAGTGAAGGATAATCAGTACATTTTACTTCCTAGTTAGCTGTGTAAGAATGGCTCAATGTTGTCTATCCTGTTATGGTTGAACTCTTGAGATCACCTTGATTTTCTGCCAAATTCAAATTAACTTTGGGGAAAGGTGAAATCCAAGCCACAGGGATCCCGAGATATTTATGGACAGGTCTCTTTCTTAAAAGGTGAGTGTGAGAGCCGCCTTGCCACTGATCGGAATATCTGGGCCCTGATGAATGCAACTTAAAGAATCAATGTGACTTTGTACAGCACCGTTGAAGTCTTCAGAACTTCCCAAAATGAGCTGTACGTTGTGGCATACCTAGTGGCTCATTTTCACTGAGCAGGGTCTGACTAAAGGCAAATGTGACCGACTGTTTGTTTTTGGCAGTCGGTCAATAGAGAGATAAATGATAAAAAGATTTGTACCTTTTACTTTAGAACATTTTGCAGTCAAGTAAGCACTATAAGTGAAGCCACTGTTGTAATGTAGGAAGTGCAGGAGCCAATCAAACAGCAATATGATCATGGACAGATATGTTTCAGTGAGATTGATGGAGGGCTAAATATTGACCAGGAAATAGAGAAAAGCTTCCCTGTTCTTTAAAAAAAATGCTAAGGGATTTTATGTCAATCTCAGAGAGAAAATGGGATCTCTCACCCAAAAAACAGCACCTCTCACAGTATAACACTCCCCAGTGTTGCACTGAAGTGCCAGTCTAGATTTTGTGCTCAAGTCTCTGAAATTAAACTTTGCACTCACAACCTTCTAATTCAAGAGCAGGGAAGTTCTTTACAATCAGTGCCATCACTTCACCTGAGGAGGCAGATATCTCAGCTGGAAGATAATACAAACAGTGTTGTGCTTTGGAAGTAATGCGATTAGCATTTACCTTCTGACTTAGAGGTGAGAGTGCTTTCACTAAGTCAAGGCCAACAGTCACTGAAAGCGCAAGCTAAATTTCTGAATGCATTCATACGTATTCACTGATGGAAATAATGAGGCGAAAAATAGATCATTCATCTTTTACAAACTACATCTTAACTTACCTTAAAAAGCCAAGGAGTTAGAATTCTGAGAGGTGGTATCAAAACTGGAGGTGGTGGGGAGGTGTGATTGTCTATTGTAATTCCAAGATTATCTCTCACCTTTAATAAAATATATAAATCAACACTATGTAAATGAGAACATTTCACAAAACAATGAATTCTTGATTAATACTTTAGTTAAAAATTATATTTATTAATTTCATGCATTAAAAACTATGGCTAAATTCTAAATGTTTACAAACAAAATGAATTCAATTTTTTAAGATTAACACTTTGGATTTATGCAGTACTGGCACAACTTAAAACATAAAATTACTATCTCCAAATGCTGTACGTAGCCACTTAGCACACAGGAACTTGTAGATGAGGAAAGACCACCATCCACCGAGCTAGCCATTTACCATCCTGTCAGTCATTTGATGCACTAATAGTGTTGCTGATCAATCAAGGCAATCAATCTCTATCAATTTGCCTAAAACAGACCCAGACACAAGGTGATGAAACTCCCACCAGTACAAAGTTTTGGAAACTATAGGTCCATGTCACCCATTCCTCTCAAGCATACTACATTCCATATGTCATGTCATAAATTACTCTCACACTGTATCCTAAAACATTATTTTCTCATGATTTCCAAGTTAGCTTTGAATTAAATCAATACCGTCTCCTTTCAACGTCTTTCCAGGAAGCATATAGTGTAGAATTATCACTCTCAAACGGAGATAATATTAATGCAGATTAGTTGTGAATTTACCCTCCAACAAGCACAGGTTATGCTCTCTGGTTCTACTATTCTGGAGGAGTTATCAATATCTCGTCTTCTCTCTCTTCCCTTTCCAACAAAACAAAAAAAGGGGCGGCATGATAGCATAGTGGGTACAATTCCCAGCTTGGGTTACTGTCTGTGCACAGTCTGCATGTTCTCGGTGTCTGCGTGGGTTTCCTCCTTGTGCTCCCGTTTCCTCTCACAGTCAAAGACGTGCAGGATGTTTAGCTGGACTGGTCACGCTAAATTGCCCCATAGTTTTCAAAAAAAGCTAGCTGGGGTTGCTGGGTTACCTGTTAAGAGTGGAGGTGTGGCTTATGTAGGGTGATCTTTCAGGGGCCGGCGTAGACCCGATGGGCCAAATGGCCTTCTGCACTGTAAATTCAATGGGTCTATGATCCACATTACCTACTCAACAATAACCTAATCACTGATGCTCAATTCAGGTTGTGTGAGAACAACTCAGCTCCAGACCTCATTGGTCCGTAGCTTCCTCAGAATCCCCGGCAGGTTGTCACTCTCGACGGACTTACCCAAACTGGGATTTTGAAGTTCCTGCCTTTCCTAACCTTCTTCTCAGGCTGGCTGAGACAAGAGCAGCGAAGCACGTTTCTGGCTGTATCAGTGTGCTGTAGCTGGGGCACAGAGGTGTAAGAAACGCCCCAATTTAGTGGCATTAGTTGCCGTAAGTGAAGAGGACATTTAAAAAAGTGTTTCAAACAGGGGGGGTCTGTCCAGGAGAGAGATGGGGAACCGGAGATCAGATCATGGTGGCGCTGGGTCAGTCCCCACTGGTGGGGGAAAGAGGAGGGTCACCTGGACAGATAACATGTGCGGGAGGTGTCTCATGCTGGTCTGGGTCTTTTAAATAGCTATTCTGGAGTTAGAAGTAATTTTTTCCCTCTCTTTCAGAGTAACCATCAGGGTAAAATTGGCCCAACCATCTGAAGTTAGCGATTTAAATTGCTTCTGTCGAATGGTTCCCAGCCCAACACAATTGTCCAGAAGTTAGCACTTCTGGGCAATTGCCAGCTAAACCCTGACATGGGAACCTCCTAGAGGGATTCCCCAGCACATCATTGGGGCACACCCTAAATGCGATGCTGGGGAACCAGGAAGTTATGGGACAAGGTCATCTTAAGCAAAGCATGGATTACAAAAATTAAAAGTGAGAGGAGAAGTGAGGGCAACAGCTTTAACAGCAAGGTGACATTATAGCCTATTCTGACATTAAGGAACGAGATAAAGCTGGGATTAATGGGAATAACAGACAAAACCCTCTGTTTAGATTTATACTAGAGGGAAATTACTGTAAACTCAACTTCTAAAGTTCTTTAGAGCAACACCCTCAACCCGACCACCTTCAGCACTTTACATAGAAACATACATACATAGGAAATAGAAGCAGGTGGCGGCCATTTAAGCCTGCTCTGCCATTCATTATGATCATGGGTTGATCATCAAGTTAAAAACCCTGATCCTGCCTTCTCCCATATCCCTTGATTCCTTTAGCCCCAAGAGCTATATCTAATTCCTTCTTGAAATTACAATGTTTTTGCCGTAACTATTTTTTGTGGCAGTGATTTCCACATATTCACCACTCTCTGGGCGAAGAAATTTCTCATCACCTTAGTCCTAAAAGGTTTACCCCCTTATCCTCAAACTAAGACAGTTCTGGACTCCCCCCTCCATCAGGAACATTCTTTCTGAATCTACCCTATCAAATCCTGTTTGAATTTCATACGTATCTATGATATTCCCCCCTCACTCGTCTAAACTCCAATGAATCCATTAAATAACTCACCTCCTACGGCAGTCTCACCATCCCAGGAATCAGCCCGGTAAACCTTCGCTGCACTGCCTCCATAGCAAGAACATCCTTTCTCTGTTAAGGACATCAAAACTGCACACAATACTCCAGATGTGGACTCACCAATGCCCTATACAATTGTGGTGAAACATCCTTATTCATATACTCAAATCCTCTCGCTACAAAGGCCAACATACCATTTGCCATCTTTACTGCCTGCTGTACCTGCGTGCTTACTTTCAGCAACTGATGCACAAGGATACCAAGGTCTCGCTGTGCATCCACCTCTCTCAATTTACACCCATTCAACTGAAAAACACATTCCTTTGTCAATTTCACCTTCTGGTTGCTAAAAGCACCCAGGCCCTGCAACCCTACAAAACAGAATTATTTTTCAATAAAATGACCATGGCAGCCAAACACACTCTAACCCAGGATTTTAACCCTAAAATTGCTCAATATTAGAATCCAATATTGCTAAAGTTTTCCAGTCATCAACAATATTTCAAGCTTAGCTTAAACTAGTTCGGGCTCTGAGGCAGTTTCTCCTTTTTTCTATTCTATTCAGAGCTAATTACCGATAATCTACATAATCAGGCAGACAATCATTTTAACTAGCTTTTGATTCTAATAAATTCTCAACAATCTGGTAGCATAGTGGCAATGTTACTAGATGAGCAACACTGATTCCTGAACTATGTGAGCAGGAGACAATAGTTCAAATCCCACCATGGAAGCTGGAGACACTAAATTCAATTAATTGAATAAATCTGGAATTAAAAATCTGGTCTCATGGACTGGTGACCATGTAACTACTTATTGTTAAAACCTATCTGGTTCACTATTATCCTTCAAGTGAGAAAACTCCCCTTCTTATCCGTCTGATCTGTGCATATCCAGACTCTAAAGTGGTCAGAGCACTCAACAAAGCTGTATCAAACCACAAGAAAAGCTGTAAAGCGCAACAGACCAACTACCATTCATCTCTGCACCACATGTAATAAAAATATTCCTAGCCTAGTCAGCCCTGCAAAATCCTCTTTCATGATCACCTGGGGAACTTCAGCCAAACTTGGGAGACCTCGTCATGTAACAGCCTGACATATCATACTTTTGGGCAAGGAAACCTCCTGCTGATTTCCACCTACTGCAACATCCGATAAACAGAGCTATGTGATATCCCAACTAACGGATCAGAACTAAGCTCTTCAGTTCCTGCAACATCCAGTCGTGAATGGTGACAAGACAATTAAACAACAGGAGGTGGCAGCCCCACAAATATCCCCGTCCTCATTGAGGATAACCCAGCCAAAGCACATCACTGCAAAAAAACAAGGCTGAAGCATTTGTAACCATTTTCAGCCAGAAGTGCCCGGTGGATGAACCATCTTTGCCTCTTCCTGAAGACCCCCAACATCACAGATGCCAGTCATCAGCCAATTTAATTCAGCCACTTCTTGACAGCACGTGAAGTGAAGGCATTGGAAACCGCAAAGTTCTTGCTCTGCTAACATTCTGGTAATAGTAATGAAGATTGTGCTCCGGAACCATTGTGCCTTTGGCAAGCTGTTGCAGTTCACCTACAACACTGGCATCTGCTCAGGTATATCCCATCCACAAAAAGCAGGGCGGATTCAAACCTGCCTGTTACCACATCAGTCTACTTTCGATCGTCAAAGTGATGGAAGAATGGAAAGTGTCATTGACAGCACTATCAAGTGATACTTACTTGCTCATTGATGCTGAGTTTAGGTTCTGCCAGGGTCACTCAGCTCTGGACTTCATTGCAGCCTTGGTCCAAAATGGACAAAAGACGCAAACTCAAGAAATGAGCTGAGAGCAGCAGCCCATTTCATGAAGGCAGCATTTGACTGTGTGTAGCATCAAGGAGCCCCAGCAAAATTGAATTCAATGGGATCGGGGGAAAACTTTCCACTGATCTTCATCAGAACCGAACACAAAGGAAAATGGTTGTGGTTGTTGGAAATTTATGATCTCAGTCCTGGCTTAACACTGCAGGGGTTCCTCGCAGTTGTGTCCAAGGCCCAACCACGTTCAGCAGTTCCATGGATGCCCTTTCCTCCATAAGATCAGAAGTGGAAATGTTTGCTGATGATTACACAATATATATGAGACCATTTATTACTCCTTAAGTAATGAAACAGTCCGTGTCAATGCGCAGCAAGATCTGGACAACATCAGACTTGGGCTAATAGGTGGCAAGTAATATTCAACCACACGAGTGCCAGGCAATGAACATCTTCACCAAAGGAGAATGTAACCATCTCATCTTGACATTCAATAGCATTACCATCGTTGAATCTCCCACTGCTGCGGGTTGCCATTGACCAGAAACTGAACTGAACCAGTCATATAAATACTGTGGCTACAAGAGGAAGTCAGAGGCTGGGAACTCTGCAGAGAGTAACCCATCTCCTGACTCTCCAAAGCCTGTTCATCATCTACAATGCACAAGTCAGGAGTGTAATGAAACACTCTCTACTTGCCTGGATGAGTCCAGCTTCAACAATGCCCTAGAAGCTCAACATTATCCAGGACAAAGTAGGCCAATTGAATCGCATGTTATGATACCTGGCCAGACCCAATATTTGTCATGATACCAGACGAAAAATCGCAAACAATTGTAAAACTTGAGGAAAGGATATTTCACCCTGACCTATAGGTATCGTTCATGTCAAAACACTTAAATTTAAACACAGAATTAATTACATCAAAGCAGCAGCTTTACAATTGACAGTTAAACAGTTTTAAAATAAAACGGAACAAAAACTTCACCACACTATCTATACCTGGCACTATATATTTTCCAACTTAAGCAACCCAATAACAATCACATATCTACGATTAGGATCCGCTAAGATTTTAGAGGCCAAAAAATTAACCCTTTTTATTAATCAGAATTGTTGCACCCCCGGCCCTATCATCGAAACCCGAATGAAATATTTCACCCACCCCTTCTACAACCTCATCTGATTCCTTACCTGCAAATGATTCAACTGCAGAAACACTACATCAGCACTCAAAATATTTCAGGTGAGCAAATACCCTCAAACGTTTCATTGGCTTTTCAACTCCCATACATTTCAGGTGACCAGCCGAATTAGGGGCCTCCCACCCCACCTCCTCGATCCAGAGTCAGCCATTTCCACCAAAAGGTGTCATCCAGCAACTGCTTAGAGTGTATAGGCACTAGGCCCTCCCAAGAGGGCCATCACACCCACCAGGAAGACAAAACAAATGAAAATCTGTCGTCACTGTCAGCAAACTATCCCTACCCCTCGTCCCCAAACAATACCACACCCAAATAAATATGTACATAAATCCAATTAACTTACCCTAAACAGAACAAAAACACAAAGTCTAAACTAAGATAATCACCCGCAGCTGCTCCCACCGCTCCACTCCAGTTAGCTAACTACCAGTTTGGCTAGCAGGGCAGCCCATCCAGAGTGAAGAAAAATGCTGACAACAAAAAAAAACCCACAAAAAGTTGAACAAAACCCCTTACAACAATGTACTCCAACAGGAGCCACATATTTCCCACACCTATAACACAAAGAACAAACCCCCCAAAGCACTGAGCCTCCCACCAAGATAGAATTTTAAAGATAGAAATCCAAAACCAAATCCAACCTTCGAAATCATCTACCCAAGAAAAAAGAAATGTGAACATATACAAGAAACGCCAAACAACTCCCCACAACCACATACCCACCCCAACATCCAAATACCTCCCATGAACCTCAATCAACTCGCACCCAGCCCATGTTTTTAAACAAAAGCCTCTGTATCCTCCGACATGTTGAAAAAGCAGACTTTTGACTCAAACGTCACGGAGACTCGCCGGGTATACCACCCCAAATCAAATTCCATCTGCGCCAATGTCTTGATGTCCAGAGAGGCACTCTGGCCACTATGCCTAGAGAGCGAGAGCCGCCTCCATTCCCTTTATCGCAGTGCCATGCACTTTCTTTTTTGGAAAACATTGAGTTTTTGGTATACAAAACAAATATAAATATGAACAAACAGTGGGAGTTAAACAAGAGAATATAAATATATAACTAAAACTATTTACACATAGATCGGCTTTGACTATTTACATAGATACATCACAGTTTTCCCTTTCTTTTTATTCCTACCTTACAGTGTTTGCAGTAGCGATTGAGGTCCCCTGCGTTTTGCTTCCCACCGGTTTTCTCTTTGCTTTCTTCCCTCTGCTGTCCCTGATCTATGCTATTTCCCTCATGGCTGCCTGCTTTCTCAGCTGGTTATCCTGCAGGCTCGTCGCTGTGCTCATACAGGGTCCCCGTGCCTGGTGCACTGCTTTCCTCGTGGAGAGCAGGTCAAAGTGACATGCGCTTTCACCAACTCGTTGGTCTTCTCCAACGGCGACCGAATGGAAGACAGGGCCTCTTCTATCAACTTTCGCTTCTCAAATTCCGCCAAGATGGGGGTAAGCATTTTGGCCATCAGAGGAGTGGACGGTGTCATAGCAGGAACCTCTGCTATTTTCTCCACCGAAGAGTCCCAAGTGGTCTCAGATTCTGTCGCTGAATTTCTTTCAACTTTTTTTGCCCTGGTCCTTCTGGGTATTTCCCTTATGTGGGCACCTTTCACTATTGATCAGGTGGGATTTTAAACAAAAGTACCCCTAGAAATTCAGAAAAAAGGTCTAAAAATTCAGTACTCAAACAGGAGCCACCTCGTGTGAGTATTCCCTCTAGCTACTGCCACCGGAAGTCCAGTGTACCAAAAACAAGATTCATTGCAGCAATTTATCGAAGCTCCTGTGACTGCCCTTTCCAAACCCACAACTACCATCTAGAAAGACATGGGCATCATAGGCAAGTTCACCACCATTGGCAAGTTCCTCTCCAAGCTATCCTGACTTGGAATTATATCACTGTTCCTTGGTGAAAATTCTGGAACTCCCTTCCTGACTGTACTGTGGTGCAACTACACCACATCGACTGCAGCAGTTCACTGCGGTGGCTCATGACCATTATCTCAAGGGCATATAGGGAACGGCAAGACACCGTCATCCTGTAAACAAATACATTAAAAAAAACCTTACGGAATGTTAATAGGCGGCTAATGCCCCAGATTCTTCCATCAATATTCAGACAGAAGCAAAAAACTGCAGATGCTAAAAATCTGAAATAAAAACAGGAAATATGAAAGAATATTCATCAATAAAAGGATTAAAGAAATCTCAAAATTGTTGACCTTGCTAGACAGCACTAGTGTCTCTGTGTGACAGTTGAGGAGTATTCTATCTAAGATCTTTCCGATTAGTCGAGGTTGTGAGCTACCAGACAAGGTCTTGTGAATATCTAAAGTCAGGCTCGCTATTTGGGAGTTCTAATTATAGTATCCACAATGTGCCTTGCATTCACTACCTTCAGTATACAAGACAGACTGTGACTTAGATGCTATCTTTTCCTTAACGTCGACTAAATATTTCTAATTCTGACTTCCGGGTGCGGCTATGCAGAGCTAGGTCGCATACTCGGTAGCTCCCGCTTGGAACGGACTTTGGGGCTCTTTTACAGGACCCCCACGGCATTTGTTTGACATTTCCCGGTGTGGGAAGAAGACTGCAACATTCCCCTGACAGTGTCTCCCAGGAATGGTATGTCTTTTGGTTACCAGACCCGGCAGAAACAGTGAAAGATTTGGCTGCAACTGCAGGATAAACAGGGCCTCTTCCAGCATGCAGACGGGGGAAGGGCAAGCTTAAAGCTGCAAGCTGACCTGAGGGCCTTTATCAAAGGTGAATTCTAGCAGCAGAGGGAACAACTGTGAAAAGATCTCACCAAGGCCACTGAAGAAGCGGGGACGAGGCTTCCGGTGGCGGCCATGGAGGAGTAGGTCACACATTCGGCAGCTCCCGTCTGGAACGGACTCTTAGACCTTTTTCAGGAGTTTCCACAGACATTTTGGGGCAGACTGATGAAGCGAATACTGCCAAAAGGATTCCCTCTCGAGACTTCCGGTTGCGGCTATGCGGAGCTAAGTCGCACATTCGCCGGCTCCCGCAAAAACTGACTTTTGGGCTCTTTTCAGGGCCCCCAAGGGCACTTTTTCGACGTTTCCCGGTGTGGGAAGGAGTTAATAATAGCTCCTCGTCAGTATATGGCTTTAAATAGGAGCGGAGCGACAAAAAAGGTGGGGGTGGAACAGAAGAAGGGAGGGAAGGACAAAATGGCGGCGGGCGGAGACCAGGCAGCATGGAGGCAGTGGGCGGAGGAGCAACAGGAGGGTATCCAGCACTGCCTCAGAGAGATTAAAACGGACCTGCTAGAGCCGATGAAGGCTTCTATTGATAAGCTGCTGGAGACACAGACGGCCCAGGGGATGGCGATCCGAGAGGCTCGACAAAAGATCTCTGACAATGAGGACGAGATCTTAAGCCTGGCGGTAAAGGTGGAGGCGCACGAGGCGCTCCACAAGAAATGGCAGGAGCGGTTCGAGGAGATGGAGAATTGGTCGAGGCGGAAGAATCTGCGGATTTTGGGCCTCCCGGAGGGGCTGGACGTGGGGGCCTATGTGGCAACCATGTTGAACTCGCTGATGGGAGCGGGGTCCTTCCAGGGGCTCCTAGAGCTGGAAGGGGCCCATATAGTGTTGGCGAGGAGGCTAAAGGCTAACGAGCCTCTGCGGGCGGTGCTAGTGCGGTTCCATCGGTTCGTCGATCGGGAGTGTGTGCTCAGGTGGGCCAAGAAGGAGAGGAGCAGCAGGTGGGAGAACACGGAGGTTCGGATATATCAGGACTGGAATGCGGACGTGGCGAAGAGGAGGGCCGGGTACAATCGAGCGAAGGCGGTGCTGCACAGGAAGGGGGTAAAGTTTGGCATGTTGCAGCCGGCGCGACTGTGGGTTACCTACAAGGCCCGGCACCATTATTTTGAGTCTCCGGAGGAGGCGTGGGCCTTTGTTCAGGCCGAGAAGCTGGACACAAACTGAGGGTCGGGATGGGCGATTGGGGACTGCGGTGGATATGATATGCCTATTTTTGGGTCGGTGGGGGGGGGGGGGGGTCTTTGCATTGTTTTGAGTTTCTTTTTCTCTGTGTTTTTCTCTTTCGGGTTGGGGAGGGTGGATGGGGCGGGTTGGGCACTGTTTTGGTTGGTGGCGGGGCCTGGTAGGTGGGAATCGATTTGCTGCTGCTAAGGTCAAGGAGGAGCTGGAGCGAGTGGGGGTGGGGTCGAGACGGGGGTACGCCGATGTGGGAAATGGGCCGGGTGTGGGGTGCGGGCGCGTGGCTGGCCGAGGAGGGGTCATGGCTAGTCGGCGGGGGAGGGGGGCGGGTAGCCCCCTGATCCAGCTGATAACCTGGAATGTAAGGGGACTGAATGGGCCGGTTAAGCGGGCCCGCGTGTTCGCGCACCTGAAGGGGCTCAAGGCGGATGTGGTTATGCTCCAGGAGACACACCTGAAGGTGGCAGACCAGGTAAGACTGAGGAAAGGGTGGGTAGGTCAGGTGTTTCACTCGGGGCTAGATGCCAAAAATCGAGGGGTGGCGATTTTGGTGGGAAAGAAGGTGTTATTCGAGGCGTCGAGCATTGTGGCAGATAATGGCGGTAGGTATATAATGGTAAGTGGCAAGTTGCAGGGAGAGAGGGTGGTACTGGTCAATGTGTATGCTCCGAACTGGGACGATGCGGGTTTTATGCGGCGTATGTTGGGTCGGATCCCAGACTTGGAAGTGGGGGGCCTGATAATGGGGGGAGACTTTAACACGGTGTTGGATCCGGCACTGGATCGCTCCAGGTCTAGGACGGGTAGGAAGCCGGCGGCGGCTAGAGTGTTGAGGGGATTTATGGACCAAATGGGAGGGGTGGACCCTTGGAGATTTGCAAGGCCGGGGTCTAGGGAATTTTCATTCTTCTCACATGTTCATAAGGCTCATTCTCGAATCGACTTTTTCATTTTGAGTAGGGCGCTGATAGCGAGAGTAGAGGATACCGAGTATTCGGCAATAGCCATTTCGGACCACGCCCCGCATTGGGTGGACTTGGAGATGGGGGAGGACAGGGCCCAGCGCCCGCTGTGGCGCTTGGAGGTGGGGCTGTTGGCAGACGAGGAGGTGAGTGAGCAGGTCCGAGGAAGTATAGAGAGGTACTTGGAGACCAACGACAACGGAGAGGTCCGAGTGGGGATGGTATGGGAGGCACTGAAGGCAGTGGTGAGGGGAAAGCTGATCTCCATCAGGGCCCACAAGGAGCGGGGGGAGAGGGAGAGGCTGGTGGGGTGGGGGAGATGGTGAGGGTAGACAGGAGGTATGCGGAAGAGCCTGAGGAAGGATTGTTGAGGAAGAGGCGCAGCCTCCAGGCCTATATAATTGCATAAGCTATAAACATCTCATACTTGCATCGACTAGTAACCTCGACTAGTAATACTCAATCAAGAGCAGAACTCTACGAGTCACGATAGCAGCTTAGTCAAATAAACACCCAGTAATCTCCTAAACAGCTCTCCAAGCAAAACTCAAACTTTCGGAGCCTGTGTTTAAACATTTATATCCTTTTCTTACTTAGGGAGTTTGACTCCCTAGTTATTTTGAGACAAAGAACAGTCTCTCTCTTGGTCGGCAAGACCTTGGTTTCTAGGGAGGTCCAGCAGGACGCTTGTCCCTAAAGATACGAGGTTGATACCTCCGGTAGCTATCTCCAGAAAAACACCAGCCTCCCTTCTTGGCATGGTCTCTTGCCAAGCAGTAGCCCCTCATAGTGGCAAGGCCACTATACAAGTGATATCCTTCTTAATTGGGAAAGCTTATTCCCAGGCAAGGCCACAAGACTTAATGAGTTCACTGCATCTGGACTCTTACAAAGATAATGTCTGTAATACATATTAAAAAACATTATTGCGATAAGTAATCGTTTACAAGAGATAAATGACTTCATCAGTTTTTAAATATAGGGTTAAGTACATGATTTAATATAGCATCAGCCCTGATCAATTTTTAATATAAAAGTGAATATATGATTTAATATAAAATCAGTTCTGATCAGCCTTTAACATAAGTGGATACCGCCACATCTGGCAAGGGATAATCATGGTCTTAAGCTAAGCTTCCTGGAATCAAAGCCGTCTGTGCAATAATGCCTTTGCTATGCAAATGTCTCCTGTGGCGACATGAAATCGGTTGACTGATTATTGATGAGTCTATCCATCCTGGGTTCCAATTGTTCTGTTATGTGAAATTATGACACCGCCATATATCTTTGTAGGATAAGGAATTTTATCAGTTTCCTTATCAGTATTAATGTTACTGCATTTACATCGGAAATTAGATTAAGTCAATGCAATGTGTTTCTTGAGTCAGTAAACACCACAGCTTGCCTTTTTTTTTGTATAAAGACCACCACCTCCAAACCTTGGGCAGTCTGAGCTGAAGGAAAACAGAGAGAATATCTTTCTCTCCGTGTTGTTAAAAGCTGTGTCGCCTTGCAAGTAAAACCGCATGAATAAAGATTAACCGTGTTTAAGTGTAAACTCTTGTTTGAGAGAATTTCTTCGACAGATATGCTGAAAGTACTCAGCAGGTCAGGCAGCATCTCTGGAGAAAGTTAGTTAACATTCCTGATCGATGACGTTTCAATAATTCAACGTGAATGTTGCTTCTCTCTATGTGGATGCGTGTGACCTTCTGAGTACTTCCAGCATATTCTGTTTTTATTATCCTCCATTTGGTGGGTATGTCGTATCTGACCAGAGGTGGCAACAGTGCATACAGTCAGGAGGGAGAGGCCTGTAGTTCTCATCGCTGACTTCAGATCACATTAAGTCTCATTGCTAAGGCCAAAGATAAGCAACAAAACCTCCTACTGATTACCAACCTCAGGTGATAAATCAGTACTCTTTCATGTTGAACCACTTGGAAGATGCAGCAAGAAGTGCAGGACACAGAATGTACTCAGGATGGAAGATTTCAAACGTCTATTACCTAAAGTGGCTTAATATCACTATTACTGAAGTAATCGGCAAAATCCTCAAAGACACAGCTTTCAGACTGTGCCCCAAAGGAAAATCCTACTTGACCTAATCCTCACCAATCCGCCTGACACAAATGTAGCTGTCCATTATGGTATTGGAAAGGGTGAGCACCATAGTCCTTTGGAGAGAAAACTAGGGACACCTGCCATCATGTTGTGTGGCACAACCATGGTGCTAAGTTAAGAACAGATCCAGCAGTTCATGAGTTACTGTGCATCATTAGCAGAATTGGATTGTATTACAATCTGCAAACTCATGACCTGTCATATTCCTCATTTTATTATTGCCATCAAGTCAAAGAACGAACCCTGGTTCAAAGATGAGTGTAGACCTAAAAATGAGGTACCAACTTGGTAAAGCTACAACACAGCACTACATGTATACTGAGCAAAGAAAGATGCATAATACAGACAGAGCTAAGAAATCCAACAACCAACCAATAAGATCAAAGTTCTGCAATCCTGCCATGTCCAGTCACGAATGGTGGTGGATAATTTCATAACCATGAGGAGGAGGGAGCTCTGGGAACATTGCTACGCTCAAATGATAGCAGACCCCAGCACTTACGTGCAAACGTCAAGGCTGAAGTGTTTGAAACTAGTGTTAAATCGATGATGCATCTTGGCCTCTTTCCAAAGTCCCAGCATCGCAGATGCCAGTCCTTAGCCAATTTAATTCATTCCACGTGAAAAAAAGAAATGGCAAAAGGCACTGGCTACAGAAAAAGATATGGGCTCTGCTAACATCATAGCTGTAGAGCTGAATACTTGTAGCGCTCCAGAGCTATCCATGCCTTTAGCCAAGTTGTTCCAGTACAGTTACAATTATGTGAAAAATTGCCCAGTTATGTCCAGTCCATAAAAACAGAACAAATCCAATCCAGTCAATTACAGCCTTATCAGTTTATTCTCAATCATCAGCTACTCAATGGAAGGTTAACAGTACTAAGTGGTACCTAATCACCAATAAACTGTTCAACGACATTCAGTTTGCATTCTGCCTGGACCACTTGGCTCCAGACCTTATGATAGCCTTGGTTTAAATATGGACAGGAGCGCTTAATTCAAGAGGTGAGGCATTTGTCATCAAGGCAACATTTGACAGCCTGAGACATCAAAAAACCCAAGTAAAGTTGAAGTCAGTGAAAAAGAGGGAAAACCCCACTGGCTCGAGTCACACCTTGCACAAAGGAAGGTAGTGAGAGGCTAATCATCTGACCAGCAGGAGTTCTTCAGAATAGTGTCTGAGGTGCAACCATCGTCAGCTGCTTCGATGATCTTTTCTCCAACGCAAGGTCAGAAGTAGGGATGATTGCTTATGATTACATAGTGTGTTCAGTAGTATTTGCAACTTTTGGATAATGAAGCAGTCCATGACTGCCTGCAGCAATATCTGGACAAGATTTCATGCATCAGTTGATAAGTGGCAAATAATGTTTATGCCACACCGCCGCTGGTCACTGAACATGTTCAGCAAAAGTCTATCATCTCCCCTTGACATTCATTGACATTTCCATTGCTGAATTCTCCACCATTAATATCTTGGGGTCACCAGTGATCAGAAACATAACTGAATTCACCCCAAAATTACAAGCTGGGTATTCTTGGGTGAACAACTCATCTCTTGACTCTCCAAAGCCTTTCCACCATTTATAAGGCAACAGTTTGGAACGTGATGAAACACTCTTCACTTGCCTGGATGAGGGCAGCCTGAACGGCACTCAAGGAGCTCAAGCTTGACACAATCCAAGACATAGCAGCTTGCTTGATTGGCAGCCCATCCGTCATTTTGACTATTCAATCCCTCCACTACCAATGTAATAGGGCTGCAGTGTGTACCATCTAAGATGCACTGCAGCAACTCAAGGCTTCGTCAATACTCCTCCCAAATCCATGACTTCTACTACCTGGAAACAGAAGGGCAGCAGATGCAAGAGAGCACCCCACTTGGAAACATATTGCCTTTCTTTCATATTGTCAATGGGATAAAATCCTAAAACCCACTACTTAACAGCACTGAGAGGGTTGGGTGGAGGCACCTTCACCACGCAGACTGCAATGGATCATGATGGAGAATCACAATCATCGCCTTGAGCAATTACAAGTGGTCAATAAATGTTGGCCTCATCAATGACACTTGCAGCCCATCAATGAATCTAGACAAACAATTCAACATGCTTCTGTGAAATTAAAACACATTACCAATTAACCTTGGGTTGCTATCCTAACTTACAAACTATAAATAACTGCTTCACACTACCTGCTTTCTATATATTTATTCAGCGTAGATACAATGTCAAAAATCATGTATGTGAAAAGTTGATTTCAAAATAGCTCTGCTAAACTTTGTAAGCAAAATTAAATTAACCCCTTACCTTGGCCAAGTTCTGCCACAGTTCGCATAAATAGTCAAAGACTTGTGCATGAATTTCAGGATCTTTAATGCAGTTGACATCTCCCAAAATACCAAGCATTCGTCTCCACATAACTGTCGCAACATCTTCCTGCCATCCTTTAAGGCTCCCTCCTGCCATCACACTGCAATCTTCATTTGGAAACTCGCTATTTTCTGCTCAATAAAACATTTCAAGATATAAAACAGGCAAAAGATATTTACAAAGTTTAAATTCAACCTCAAAACACAACACAAAGTTAAAATTGAAATACCTTGTAAATATCGCTGCATAGAAGCTAATGCCATAATGCACTATGAATTGCTAAAATAAAAACAATCATACTACAGCTCCTTTACGGAGAATCCGGAATCTCTTACCACTCAAACAATTTCACAAAAGGCAGACATATACATGTTGCTTAATGTGTCTCAAATTAGCAGTTTCCTCAGTGGGATCAGGATTGAAAATTGGGAACAAACTGTATATTTAAACTTTAAATGAATCAACCATGCAAGTAATACCCAAGTCATCAGGAGTCTGCAAGACTGAATGGTGCAGTTTTTCATCCAGCGGTAAATCTTTTTGTTCTGCATGATCAGCATTCAAAGTGGATGGAGAAGGTGTCTGAGATCTTGAGCATGTGTTTGAATGGGTTGGAGAAGCACTTTCAGAGCCTAAAGAATATTAAAAATCTGTACTGAGGAGATTACAATAAAAGACAAAAACTGAAATTGGAAATAAAGCAAAGATGACTTATCATTTTATAATAATAAAGCAGAAAAAATGTACCACAAACATATCAAAAATGTTACAACTACATTCAGAAAAACTGTGCTGGACTATGGTGTGTGCATATAACCTAGAACAATAGGCAAAACATTGACAGGACAGGTTCTATTTCAATTCTCATCTGCCTTCGATTTCAAAAATATTTATTGACAGTGGTGCGTATCTCCCATAGAATGTACAGTACAGAAGGAGGCCATTCGGCTCATCGAGTCAGCACCGGCCCTTGGAAAGAGCACCCTACTTAAGCCCAGCCCCGTAACCCCACCTAATCCTTTTGGACACCATGGGCAATTTAGCATGGCCAGTCCACCTAGCCTGCACATCTTTTGGACTGTGGGAGGAAACCGGAGCACCCGGAGGAAACCCACGCAGACACGGGGAGAATGTGCAGACTCCGCACAGATGGTGACTCAAGCCGGGAATCGAACTGGGACTCTGGAGCTGTGAAGCAACAGCGCTAACCGCTGTGTTACTGTGATGCCCACTTCGTTCTGCTTTATTCTCAAGAAATTCAGTTTAGAACATTGCATTTATCACAAGAAAACAAGACATTAATAATCTACTCTAATGAATAAAATTGAACAAATGATGTTCAAGTTCAATGGAAATAGAATGCCAGTCCGTCTTGGACCATGTTGGACAGTTTGTATTTTTCATAAGTACTGGCTCCAAAGAAATTTTTATCAAAAGGTCTTATGTTTGCTGTCTCTCTTTCTACAAAACACAACTCCAGCTTCCAGCAAGACACAGTGATAATATAATGTATTACGAGCAGTAAGGCAGAGGAATTATATTGATAAGTCGACATTTCTATTTTTATACAGGAAAGCATCACAATCTGGAGGACAGATTTCGCCACAACCAAGAAACATCACTGTGTCATCGAGTTAATAGGAAAAAGCTAAATATTGCAGAGATATTGCAGAAAATTCTAAAAACAATCAGCAGGTCTGACAGCATCTGTTGAGTGAAGACCAGTTAAGAATTAATAGGAAATGCACATTTGTTGGCAATCTCCCCATAAGGACTATTCACAGAGCACAGAGGTTGATTTAACAGCCTTTTCCAAAACTTCACAGCAAGCAGGCAATTTAATATTTTTGTCCAAGGTTCCTCTTGCTATTCTTGGTTACACCACCAACGTGTTTCCCAAAGTGACTAATACTACTGTATTTATGCAGTCTCCAAAATTCAGTTCAATTTTTAAGATAAAATAAAGCCGTTTCCAACTTTTGTTCGCCAGAATAGTCTTTGATTGTACATTTTCGTAACTAAATAAAATTACTTTCTTTCTCCTGTTTCAGACGTTTCTCGAGCCCACTGCAGATGTCAAAGCATGTAACCTATTTCCAAAAATTAGTCAAAAGAAGAAGGTAACAATGTGCTGCAATAATGTCATCTTAAATGGTGATGCGATATTGGAAGCTAACTGGATTGGGCACACAGTTGACTGGGAACATCTAATGTACAGTGTTCTCTTGTGTAGCATGTCTACTCTTTAAATTGCAATGTCTGTTTATCTTTGAAACAATTCCCATCACAGGGATAACATTCCTCCTGTTTTCTTGAATTGGTATAGTGGTCGGACAACTGTTGACACATTACAGTCCCTTCATTGTCCCAAGTCCCGAAAGACGTGCTTGTTTGGTGACTGGACATTCTGAATTCTCCTTCTATGTACCTTTACAGTACATAGTAGTGTGTACATATGCAGTAGTGTGGCGACTAGGGGATTTTCACAGTAACTTCATTGTAGTGTTAATGCAAGTCTATTTGTGACACTAATAAAGATTATTACCTTACAGTACCAACATGACATGGACTGCAATGGTTCAATAAGGTTGCTCACCATCACCGGCTCTAAGGTAATTAGGGATGGACATTAAATACTGGCCTTGTCAATGATGCCCCCTTTTCATGCACTGAATAAAAGTCTGGTTATTCATAGAAGAAAAATACTGCAGTGTTTACCACAGAGGAATGACAAAATTATAAACAGATGCTCTCAAGACAAGAGAAGCAATAGGACGGTGTTAAATGTCAACAGCTGACTTTTACCTTTCCTCAGTAAGTACAACACACCTGCGATTGTAACTGTGTTAGCAGAAATGGTCTGCAGATTGAGGCTGCTAGTTTCGGAATCAATGTGCACAGCAGTTAAATTCATCAATTCTTGTTCCACATCTGTTTGCTGTGATGCTCCTAGATCTGCTTCAGTGTATACGGTAGAAATGGTTTCACTGCCAAAGCTAAAGCCTACAACAGAACCAAAAATGATGACCATCATGAACCCCCTTTAAAGCAAAAAGAAATCCTGAGGAAGCATGATCGAGGGGTTTGTGCAAATCATATGTTTAAAAAAAGCAGCAAACTTTATACTCTTTAGAGATGCAAAAAGGAAATAAAAACAAAATGAATACAAAAATGTTTGCAAAATGTTGGTTTATAGAACCAAAATCACGTACAAAAATAAACAAAGCAGCTCAGCTACTATTCTGAATATGCAGATGTCCATTCTGCCAGCCCAATAAGCATTCTTTTAAAAATGTTGTGTTTTAGCAAATTTATACCTTCTATCGTTTCCTAATTGTAGTCAACCAGATAAGAAAATGAAGGGAAATACATGAAGAATACTATTGTTCTAGCAGAAAGCTTTTAGAATACCATTACACGATTAACACATGCAGTTCAACATCCCATTAAGAACAGCTAAACAGAAGCAGATGCAAAACTCCATAATTGGAAACTGAGCAGTTTTAGATAAGCAGATTTGTTGGGTTGTGTGTGTGTGTGTGGGGGGGGGGGGGGTTTAATAGAGCACAATTTTTGCTTAATGTCTGCTCCAGACGTTATGGCATGGAAATTATTTGTAACAAACTGAACAATTAGACTTCCAAGCATCTAACTAAATACCTGTAGACGGCATTTGGAGAAAATATCAGTCATAAAATGCATCTCAACACCCCTGCAAAGTAATCCAATAGTGTTGCACATGGTCTCCTGGTCTCACACCCTATAAAACACCAGGAACTGCAGCATTGCACCAGTTCATTTTGACTTGAACTTAAGCAAACAGAAACAAACTTGAAAATCCCAAAAACGATACCACCACAAAGCCAGAGTAACAGTTCAGTAGACGTTGTGGAAGGAGGATATTATTCGAATAATTATTATTTCCCCCCAAGTTAAAGCATTCCATGCATACTAAAGTAACACCTCTTTGGGAGGGAATTAGGTAACGTTATGCCCTTGCAGTGGCCATAACATTAGTTTCCACCACAAATCTGGCATGATGGCATACAACAGTCAAATCCAGACATAATGGTAGATCAAATCTAAACAGTGGGTTATTCTGTGTAGTAGCTTTTCAAATATCACTGACAACCTGACAGAGGTGCTCCAGGAGCATAGATAACAGATTTTTAAATCAACTTGCATTGAAAATACTAGCTTTGATTGGATAATACACAAATAAACTGATCATTAAGACTAAAGAGAAAATGCTGGAAAATCTTAGCAGGTCTGGCAGCATCTGTAGGGAGAGAAAAGAGCTAACATTTCGAGTCCGATGACTCTTTGTCAAAGCTTGCTGATGGAAGCAAGCGGTTCAGGAAGAGACAAGAGGTGTTATGACACCCTGGGCTAGTGCACGGTCAATTTCAGTTCCACTTGAACTGGAGTCACAACACCAGTGAAATTAGAGTTATTTAAATACCCAAGGTCTTTGGTTGAGTCCAATAAACTACAGTCACCAGGTTGGTAACTTTAAAAAACAAGTAATTTATTATGAACAGTATTTTTAATTAAACAGACAGAAAATGTAGCTGGCTGTCAACTATCCATTTCCCAAACCACCCCTCCCCTCCCTTTCTAACCTGCTCTACTTTTTAGGTAGTTTGTCTCTGTGTCTGTGTGTATTTGTAGAGGGGAAAGGGTGGTGGAAAAGGAAAGAAAATATTCAAATAAGGATAGGGATCTTTGATTCACAGGGATGACTTCCAGTCAATGTCCTTCTGAAGCTCAGGCTTCCAGTATGGTTGGTATGTCCTTTCTTCCAGGCTTGATACGATCTTCTCAGGCAAGGCTGTTAACCTGCCAACTCAGCAGGTTCATTTCAGGTTCTCAGCTGGGATATGCTAGACACTCATTGCTTTCAAAAAAAATCGATCAGTTATTTTACTTCAGCCCCCTAAAGAGCAACACACTGCTTGTTTTGATACATTAAGATCTTCAGTTTCCACCTACAGGCAGCAGGCAGAAGTCAGCAGAGTGATAAAGCAGCTTCCTTCACTTCTGAGGTCTGATCACTTCTGGAATGTTCTCGCAGAAACATCACCAGCAGGAAGCAATCACTGACTGTTGTCAGACAGAACACTGTCTCTGGCCAACCCATCGGTTACGAATTAACCAGTCAAACTAATTCTCTCCAAAATCGGTTCCTCCCATCGACTTGGTGCCAAAGAGTTTGGCTTTTCCCTCTCCCAATCACAAAGCTTGAAAACATAGTATTATGGCTGGTAAGCAGGCTGTTTTAAGTCTTCTACTTTCTTCTCTCTACTGAAAGGCATATCCCAATTATAGATCCGTAGACAAAAACAATAAAAGAACTGGGAACAAAGGAAATAGACAGGAAGGACTCTTACAGAGGCAGTTTTGTTTTGTTATGGTACAGACGGAATCTCACTTGTCAAGCACACCGACAGGAGGTTGACTGTTAGTCAGGCCTGCACCTTGGGCTGACAAAGTACTAACTTGCAGAATGTGAATGGCACTCTAGTTCAGTTTAAATTTTGTGAGGGAAAAGTAGCTGAAAGATTTGCCCAATTTGCAGTTAGATGACGAAATCTACAGTGACCCTCCCAGTCTTGTGGCAGAAGTCATTTTGCAGTTAATTTGGCAACAGTTAGCTTGGAGCAGGCAGAGAGAAATCATGTCAGGAGCTTGTGGGACCAGTAACTGTATAGAATCTTGGGAGCAATAAAGGCTATTATTGCTGGTTTAGCACAGTGCTAATTAGCTGGCTTTTAAAGCAGACCAATGTAGGCCAGCAGCACTGGTTCAATTCCCGTACCAGCCTCCCCGAACAGGCGCCGGAATATGGCGACTAGGGGCTTTTCACAGTAACTTCATTTGAAGCCTAGATAGAAAGATAGATAGAACAGTACAGCACAGAACAGGCCCTTTTGGCCCTCGATGTTGTGCCGAGCATTGTCCGAAACCAAGATCAAGCTATCCCACCCCCTATCATTCTGGTGTGCTCCCATGTGCCTATCCAATAACCGCTTGAAAGTTCCTAAAGCGTCCGACTCCACTATCACAACAGGCAGTCCATTCCACACCCTAACCACTCTGAGTAAAGAACCTACCTCGGACATCCCTCCTGTATCTCCCACCCTGAACCTTATAGTTATGCCCCCTTGTAACAGCTACATCCACCCGAGGAAATAGTCTCTGAACGCCCACTCTATCTATCCACCTCATCATCTTATAAACCTCTATTAAGTCGCCTCTCATCCTCCTCCGCTCCAAAGAGAAAAGCCCTAGCTCCCTCAACCTTTCCTCATTAGACCTATCCTGCAAACCAGGCAGCATCCTGGTAAATCTCCTTTGCACCCTTTCCAATGCTTCCACATCGTTCCGATAGTGAGGTGACCAGAACTGCACACAATACTCCAAATGTGGTCTCACCAGGGTCATGTACAGTTGCAGCATAACCCCGCAGCTCTTAAACGCAAGCCCCCTGTTAATAAACGCTAACACACGATAGGCCTTCTTCACGGCTCTATCCACTTAAGTGGCAACCTTCAGAGATCTGTGGACACGAACCCTAAGATCTCTCTGTTCCTCCACATTCCTCAGAACCCTGCCATTGACCCTGTAATCCACATTCAAATTTTTTCTACCAAAATGAATCACCTCGCACTTATCAGGGTTAAACTCCATCTGCCATTTTTCGGCCCAGCCCTGCATCCTACTAACGTCTCTTTGCAGCCTACAACAGCCCTCCACCTCATCCACTACTCCACCAATCTTGGTGTCACCAGCAAATTTACTGATATCAACTGCTCTACCTTCATCTACACACTTAGTTACATCCTCAAAGAATTCAATCAAATTTGTGAGGCAAGACTGACCCTTCACGAATCTGTGTTGACTATCCTGGATTAAGCTGCATCTTTCCAAATGGTCATAAATCCTATCCTTCAGGACCTTTTCCATTAACTTACCGACCACCGAATAAGACTAACCGGCCTATAATTACCAGGGTCATTCTTATTCCGTTTCTTGAACAGAGGAACAACATTCACCACTCTCCAGTCCTCTGGCACTATCCCCATGGACAGTGAGGACCCAAAGATCAAAGCCAAAGGCTCTGCAATCTCATCCCTTGCCTCCCAAAGAATCCTTGGATATATCCCATTTGGTCCAGGGAACTTGTTGACCCTAAAGTTTTTCAAAATTCCCAATACATCCTTCTCAATGGGCTGAATGGCCTCCTTCTGCCCCGTAAATTCTCTGATTCTATGATCTACCTCCTCCAGCCTACCCGCCTGTATCACACTCTCATCCTCAAAAACATGGCCCCTCTCCTTGGTGAACACTGAATTAAAGTATTCATTCAACGCCTCTCCTATTTCTTTTGACTCCATGCACAAGTTCCCACTACTGTCCTTGACCGGCCCTAACCTCACCCTGGTCAATCTTTTATTTGTGACAATTCTTTTATTGTGACAATAAGCGATTGTCATTTCATATTTAGAATCAGGGTGATCCTGATGTTTAAATTCCTAAGCAACGCTGCAGCGAAGCCCAAGTCTCAGCTGAGATGTTCACAGTAGGGAGGTTTTGAAGAAATCCTGTAGTGTATCTTGTAGATGGTACACACTGCTGCTAGTGTTTCTGGAAGGATGCCAATCATGCAGGCTGCTTTGTCCTGGATGGGGTCAAGCTTTGAGTGTTGTTGAAGTTGCATTCATCCAGGAAAGTGGAAAGAATTCCATCACACCTTTGAACTGTGCCTTGTAGATTGGGGACAGGACTTTGGGTAGTTAGGAGGGGAGTTACTTGTCGCAGGATTCTTAGCCTCCGAACTGCTCTTGTAGCCACAATATTTATATGACCAGCCCAGTTGAGTTTCTGGCCAATGGTGACCCCCCCAGGATGTTAATAGTGGGGGACTCAGATATTTGGCTTGGTCAAGTGGACTGAGAAAGGGTGCACAGGCATTTCAGTTTCAATGAGAATGGATTTGTCCAGTGGGTCTTGCCACATCTAACCTATTTGAACCCTTGCAGTTGTCTGTAAAATTAAATGCAGCCATATTTCAAGTCACAGTTGAAGTTCAGAAATTATTGTGCATAGGGAGTTTTCCATGATTCAGATTCAGAACCTGGAAAGTAACCACTCTGAATCTTCAAATGAGTCATTGTATAATGGCTCTATTCACTCCTTTATCTATTTGGAGGATTGATCCCAATGACACTCTTAGAACATAGAACATAGAACAGTACAGCACAGAACAGGCCTTTCGGCCCTCGATGTTGTGCCGGGCATTGCCCGAAACCAAGATCAAGCTATCCCATTCCCCGTCATTCTGATGTGCTCCATGTGCCTATCCAATAACCGCTTGAAAGTTCCTAAAGTGTCCGACTCCACTATCACAGCAGGCAGTCCATTCCACACCCTAACCACTCTCTGAGTAAAGAACCTACCTCGGACATCCCTCCTGTATCTCCCACCCTGAACCTTATAGTTATGCCCCATTGTAACAGCTACATCCACCAGAGGAAATCGTCTCTGAACGTCCACTCTATCTATCCCCCTAATTATCTTATAAACCTCTATTAAGTCACTTCTCATCCTCCTCCGCTCCAAAGAGAAAAGCCCTAGCTCCCTCAACCTTTCCTCATAAGACCTATCCTGCAAACTAGGCAGCATCCTGGTAAATCTCCTTTGCATCCTTTCCAATGCTTCCACATCCTTCCTATAATGAGGTGACCAGAACTGCACACAATACTCCAAATGTGGTCTCACCAGGGTCATGTACCAAGACAGATGGTCATTACCACAGCCCACAGGAAAATACGCAAAAGAACTATGAATGTTATTGGTGATCTATGCATACTCAAAATAAACAATTCCATGTATCAAAGTATATTTAGATGTTGCGCATTCATAAAATCATAAGAAATAGCAGAGGTAGGCAATTCAGTCCATCAAGCCTGCTCCTTCATCCAATAATATCATGGTTGATCTGACTGTGGCTGAACTCCATTCTCCTGTCCACCCCCATAACCCTAGGCAAAAATCTGTATTACTCAACCTTTAACATATTCGATGTCTTAGCTTCCATTGCTCTCTGGGAAAGAGAATTGCAAAGGCTGAAGGGAACCAAAACTATACAAATGCCCTGCCCTGTTGTAACAAGATTTCTCTACTTTTATATTCCATTCCCCTGCAATAAAGGCCCGAATTCCATTTGCCAACTAATAAATTTTGCGATTCATATACAAGGACACCCAGATTCCGGTCATGTAGCATTCTGCAGTCTCTCACCATTTAAATAATAATCCTCCTTTCTATTCTTCCTGCAAAAGTGGACACCTCACATTTTCCCACATTATACTCCATCTTCCAAATGTTTTGCCCCCTCACTTAATCCATCTCTCCCTGTGTATTCTCCTTATAACTTAATTTCCTACCTATCTTTGTTTCATCCACAAATTCTGCTACAATGCAGCCAATTTCTTCACCCAAGTCAACAATTGAGACGCCAGCACTGATCCCTGCAGCATTCCACTCATTAGTTTACCAACCAAAATGATCCTTCACCCCCACCTTCCGTTAATTTTGCATCTATGCGAATATGTTACCTCCAACACCAATTCTTAAATTACGCCGTAATCTTTTATGTGGCACCTTATCGAAAGCCTTTTGGAAATCCCAATACACATCGACTGGCTCCCCTCTGTCCACCTTGTTTGTTACATCCTCAATAAAACTCCAATAAATTTGTCAAACATAATTTCCCTTTTGCAAAACCAAGTTGTCTCTGGTTGTATTATGGTTTTCTAAACACCCTGCTACCACCTCTACAGTAGATTGTAGCATTTTCACAATGACAAATCAGTAGCTGCTGTGATTGAATGTTTGGTCAAATATTCTATCCTTGGGGATTTAATAGTGGTATTCTTGCTGCACACCACCCTCCCCTCCCGTATTCTTCCTGCACGCTCTCGCTCTCTCCCCCCATACATATTCTTCCTGCGGCCCCCACACAAAAAGGCCTTCGCATCTGAGTTGCATATCATGGTATTTTTCTGATCCCCAACAAAGGTTTGCTATTCTGAGCTGCTTGTGCAAATAAAAGAGGAATTCTCAGGTGAATCCTGTTAAAGTTTTTTGGCAATTGAACAGCTGCTCTCAGGAGGCAGGTTGCAGCATTTCTCAAGTTTTATTCGAAATGCCTTCTTCAAGGCTGAACAAATGATGTTTTAACCACTATGCTATCGTACTTCCAGTGAGGTTATTTTACTGGACTATTAAGCCACGCAATGGTCAAAAGATACAAGCTCAAATCCCACCACAGCAGCTGGGAAACATAAATAAATATGGAATGAAAAGCTAGCATCAGTAATGGTGACATTAAACTATTGATATTCAATACTTAAGGGACGGAAATCCATTGTTCTTACTTGGTCTGAAATGTGTAGCCCACTTATAGGAATATGGTTGACTATTAACTTGCTTCTGAAATGGCCGAGTAAGCCACTCAGCTGCGTAAGGATGGACAATAAATCCTTGCCTAGCCACTGCTGCCAACATCCCATGAATGAATATAAAAAATCTAATGACAGAGATATTTTAAAAATATGGTACAGGAGGTGGCATTTTGACAATCACATCTATGTCAGTTTAACCTCACTTTTCAGTTCTTGGTCTGTAGCCTCAGGGTTACAGCACTTCAAGTGCATGTCCAAGTATTTTCTCAAATGCAATGAAAGTTTTTGCCTCTGCCATCTTCTTAGGCAGTGTGTTCCAGATCACAACTGAGACCAGGGGCTGGATCCTCCGTAGCTCGACACCGAAATCGGGATCGGAGATCATGCAGAGAATGGATGCTCCACCGCTCCAAACCGGCATCATGGGGATGTGCGCCGTGCAGTTGCAAGGCCGTTGGCGCGTCATCGGCTGGCCCGCCCACGATGCTCCGCCCCCGATGGACTGAGGACGTGTGGTCCCAGCGGTCGTAAAGTCGGTGCGCCGGCTGCGGACTGTGTCCAGCGCCGCCACACTGGTCCGGGACCCGTGTCGCTGTCTGGGGAGGCTTCGGTTTCCTGCGCGACCGGTGCACACCATCAGCCTTGCGTGGCCCGGGACCCAGTGATTTACCAGCCGTTTTCCGCACATGGTTCATGCGGCACCGGTGCTAGCCCCTCACCGGTACCGGAATCGGTAAAGGGTTCACGGCGATTTCCCCGGCATGAACCACCCGCAGATTCTCCGTTGGCGCCGGCACATAGCCGCTGGAACGGAGAATTCCGCCCCAGATCTTCCTTTGAGTGACTATCATTATTGAATTGCCATTCCTCACAAAGATTGTCCCAACTCAATGCTGCTCCACATTTCTTCTGGAACCTTTCGGGACCCAGCGCTTCCAAAAATGCAGACTGCACTGTCCCCCAGAGTGCTCCATCAAAGCAGTAGAGTCTTTGACTTGCAGTTGAGGCTCTGCATTGATTATTTTTACATCATATGATAGTTTGAAATTGAGAGATTCCAGTCTCAAACAGTGCAACCAGCAAGGGCTGGCTCAGGTTTCACCACAAGTTGAACTGATGATTTCCAGGCATTAATTGCCATTAAACAGTGTTTGGAACCAACAAACAGGAGTGGTCAGACACATTAGTCCTCATAAATTCAGATTCAATAAATGACTTCCAAAGAGAAATATTGCACTTGAAATGTTAACTCTATTTCTCTCTACACAGATACTGCCAGATTTGTTGAGTTTTTCAAGCATATTGATTTTTTAAAAAAACAAATGGCTAGCTTGAAAATACATTTGCTAACTGAAGAACAGTTTTTGAATATGACCTACAACTGTGGAGACTTTGCCCCAATTCAAAAGAGGTACATCCTGAGGAATACAGAATGCAACTTTTTTAGCTGGGGGAAACAAACAGGTGACTGGTAAAATAGTACAGGTCCTTGAGATTTGTAGGACACAGAAATCAAAGAATAGTATAAAACAGAAAGCCCACTGTGTCTGCATCACGTATAGATCTACATGCAGTAACTATTTGCATCAGGGTGACATTTTAACATGCACACTAACACATGGTTTTTGGTTCAAGTCTTATGGTATGTACAGGACGCTTAGATTAGCAATAGATTTCTCTCATGCTTGGCATGGAGTGTGAACATCAAGCATTCGCATGTGTTGTAACAGGACGAGATGCATGGTGAAGTACAAAAGTACAACGCTTGAACTATTATGAATGCTTGCACATCTAAAAGGTCTCTTTGAATGAGTTCAATAAATATCCCAATTACATAAACATTCCACTTGTTTTGAATTGTAAATTGCTCGTACTACGTGACTTGCCACAAAAAAAGTGACGATACGTTAAATAGCTGTGAGTGTGAGAAAATGCTCAAATCATCAATCTGGGTTAAATTCTGTCTCTACGTCAATAAGGCATTCACAACATCTCAAATTAATATCAGTTTACTTTGAAAATCAAGATTTATTTCAGAGATAAAGTAGGTCATGCAGAATATCAATAAATGAACGCACTTCGAAACTTGACAGAAATACCAGGCATACTTACTCTCAAATTTCCGTCCATCATATTGAAAGGCATTGAAAGAATCCGAATGGCTGTCAGAACTAATGAGATCACTGCTTCCACCACTGGCTGGAGAAGTCCATTCTGATGGGATGCCTGGGTCATCTACTGGTCGGGTCTGATTCTGTCTGTTCAACAAGTCAGGAAGATCTTTTGGCACTTCCAGACTACCAGGGCTGCTTCCTCGCCTGAAAACAATCTTGTATAAAAAAGAAAATTACTTTTTTTCTTAAATCACACCAAATTGATATAGTTTGAATGGTTCCAGTTAAGAGTGAAGTGAATCTAATGAAATAATTTATTGATTCGTAATTAATTCAGTGAAGCATCTTGAGCTATTTTGTAACATCAAAAGGGGCAATATAAAGGAAGTTGTTATTGATACTTCCGTTTCCATCATCAGATCAGCTGGTTACCAACTGATCCAACTCGAACCATAAGGCAGCATTGCTGCAGAAACATTCTTCCAAATTTGCAAAAGCAATACACAAAACAAAGATTTTACATGGAATTTAAATATTGCACTGTGGCTAAATTTTTTATTTTAAATTGGATTTTTTGAAATGAAACAAATCCATTGGATTAGTGGGTAAAGGTCCCACTCATTGTAGTATTAATCCATAATACATGAAAAGCCCAGATCCAATCTCTGACCTAAACTGAATTAGTTAATATTGGTTGTAATGCTACAGGTGCTCATTATCTAGGTTCATGCACAAAGAATAACGTTTGGCAAAATGATGGAAAATTATGGAAACCCCTGAAAGTAACCCCAGAAACTCAGAGTATCTCCAAAGCAGAAAGGGTTAAGGTGTGATGGGAAAAAAAACACGTAATTTTCCAGAAGAGTATGTTGGAATATGATTTGCAATATTTTAAAGAATGGTTTGTTTTGCCTCATTTGTTTTAGATGCATTATCATGGGACAAGGAAAAACACATTTTACGAACAATTTTTGATATGGGAGACAACGGTGATGTCCAGATTACCAAATATCAATGTGCACAGCCAAAAAAAGTACATGTGGTGGGAAAGGTTAACTGATTGTCCAGATTTCCTAAGAGTCCCATGTGGGATGATAACAGTTTGTGTGTGGAGAGACATAGTTGCCTTTGTTACTTGTGTCGTGTTTGATAATAATAATCTATTGGCATATCAAAGCAGAAAACAAGCACAGAGAGAACAATTGCACTACACAGATTTTTATGCTCCACTATTTGGTAGAGTAGATCATTCATCACAGAATCTCTACAATGCAGGGGGCCATTCGGCCCATCAAGTCTGCACTGACACTCTGAAAGAGCATCCTACCTAGGCCCAATCCCCCACCCTATCCCCATAGCCCCACCTAACCGCTGGACACTAAGGGGCAATTTAGCTTGGCCCATCCACCTAACCTGCACACCTTCGGACTGTGGAAGGAAACTGGGGCACCTGGAAGAAACTCACACAGGCACCGGGTGAATAACAAGTCAATTTGAGACACTTTAAATTAACTATAATTTCTATACTTTTCTCTTGCTAACTTTACACTATTCCTATTTAAGATGGGACAAGAATCTGGCAGCAATCCTCTGTTACTCATCAATGCCACTTCACGCCTTTGGACAGCAAGCCAACTTTTTAATTCTTCAAATAAAAAAATTTGAAAAAATATGTCAAACTGCGCAGCCCACTATCGTTCCCTAAGATGTTGCACCAAAGTAAATACATGCATGTCAATATGATTGCTAAGAAACATTGATTTAGTTTTATTCTTGCATTATTAGGACTTCCACTGAACATGTATTTGTGTTATTGATCAGATGCTTACTCAGTTTCAGCAGACTTAAAAAAAATACATTGGGCATAAAAACACTGGTGTTTACATAGAATTTTCACTGATATCCTCCCTTTCAGATTGCCATCAATCTTCAGAAAAGTTTTATTAATGTGATGGCAAATCATTGAGGTTCACTTAACGTAACCACGCAGAAAGTTCTGATAGCCTGATTATATCCCGTTCCTAGCGCATGGAAACAGCAATGTGGGAAAAATAGATAGAACTGCAATTAGCAGTTATTATAAATACAACTGCAATATAAGCAAGTCAACTTACCACCGGAGTACCAGCTCGTAATCGCTCTGCTATAAATTCATCCATAAGATCACTGATGTTGGGATTACTATTGCCAATATCAGTGCTGAAAGGTCGAGGTTTTTGATTAGGGTCTTCCTTATTGACTGAAAGCAAATAAGGTATTTAAAAACACAATAACACAACTTCATAATTAACACAAGAGCATAATAAATTTACGAATCAAAGCAATAAAAGGAATTTAGCATTGCAAGGGTTACTTGCCAAATCATGCAGTTCCCCAAGATATGAATTATCCTGTCTTTACTGTGTGCAATTAGAGGTAATCTCAAGTTAGCATATTTCACATTAAAAGATTAGTAGAGGTTAACAATTTTTAATCTTTGATGGGAAGGAATATTACAATCTAAACGGTCAACATATTTTTCTTCAAAATACAATAAACCTGATTTCTCAACTCAAAATATTTTTTCTAAAACGAAACATTAAAACTGCTTTAAGTGGTTTCATCTTACAAGCTTATTTCCTTAAAAGTCAAAAAGATGAAATACACCTTTAGAAACACAGGTCACTTCTCAATGTAAAACTCTGTGGAGACATGATACTTGCAAAGTCTGCCCCCTAGTGTTGAAAACATTTAAAAACAATGTAAAATGTATTAATGCAAATTCATTGTGGCACCACGCTAATCACAAATAGTTTTACGGTCAAAGATTAACAACTGAAAACCTGCACACAAAAAAGGGATACATTAGTATGAATTTGTGGGGGGGGGTGGGGGAAGACAAAACGTTTGCCAGGACATACCAGCTAATCAAAAGCGCATGCAAAACCAGTAAAGGAAAAGCAGTGATCATCCCCAAGCTATTTGATTGCTTAAAGCTTTTCAGTTGCATCAAGCCAAACAGGTGCTCCTTTGTGCGCTGCACACTGTTAGTGCTCACCTGCAACTTTCCTTCCAAAATATCCCAAAACATGACTGTAAAGATCCCTCAGTGGAGCCTCTGCTGGTACTTTTCTCTGTCTCTGTGGGGAAACATTTGCCTTCGACTTTGAAAAAGCGTGTACAACAGTTCTGTAAACACCACCTAGGGAACTCTGTTGCTGCACTGATTCCTGTAAGCTACAGGACCTAAGTGCTCCATGACCAGCTCCCTGACTATCTCCTGTACTTCCCTTCAGCACTGGGGCACTTGCAGCAGTAATTAATGTTGACTTCCGGTTCTTACATTCATTATGAGAAACCCTCGTGTCCAGAGGCCTATAGACACCAGGTTTCACTGAGTCAGTTGGTGCAGAAGAGCCACTGCTGAAACCACTAAATCTTCGAAGTCTTAATTTCCATTGAGCCTCCTTATTGTCCAATGGGCTGTGGAACTGTACAGATTCAGTAGCTGGCCTAAAACTAACATGCATGCTGCTATTTTTTCTCTCATTTGCTATGCTCAAGTACGGAGGCTCTGGTGTTGCTGCATCAGTGACTTGGTTAGCTGAAATGTTTTGTGCACTTAAAGCTTTAAGTGGGTCAGTAATTGTGGTGTTGGGTGGAATTTTATTTGAATACATGCTTTGCGCATCAGTTATCTTATTGTTAAGTTCTGTGACCGCAGAAGTTTCACAAAAGGCATCAGCTCGCGGTTTCCTTTTACTTTGCTGATCCGTTGACACTACTACTTTTCCACGATCTACCTCTGTTGCCATTTGGCGAGTAAAGGCTTTTCTCCTCTGTTTGAAATCTGGATGTTCTGACTCCATCTGTGATGAAATTCCCTGTTCAAAGCTTTCAAGTGATTTGCAATTATGCTTTTCAACATCAGTCTCTGATAACTGCCCTTCTTCGGCAGGAAATGTTGCAATACTCAAATAATCATCTTCGAGACATGGAATAGAGCTTCCAGCATTTTCCAGGTCCTGCATTTTTACCTGTGCTGTAGTTTTGCCTCCCAAAATCATATCCTGGCTACTTGTATGGTACATTCTTACCAGCCCCACACAGTCCAGATCCGTCTCACCTACCATTAACTCAATATTTTCATTTAAGGGAATGATATTTTTGGCATTTCCCAATTTGTGTTTGGCGTGCTCAGCTTCTTGAATAGACTCGTTAAAATACTTCTGTATGGAAGACAACAAGTCTGCCTCACTGTCAACTATTGTGTGTTGACTGTACTCATAAGGTGCTATTGTTTCTACATCCCCTACAAGATGACAAAGGTGATCATAAATACTATCACCAACTTCCAGAGAACATTCTGTACTTTGTACATCTGTAAAGTGACTTTCAGTGGACCTAGATAATGAGAACACCTCAGCAGAACTTTGCAAACTTGAAGGAACTGATGAGCTGTCAATGACAGGAACTGCACCTTTAGCTCTTTCAGCTATGAATGGTTCCATTATATCAGATGTGCTGCTGCTTCGTGGCATTGGCTGCTCTTCACGTACAGTACTAAATACTTCAGAGGTGTTTTCTTCACTCTGAGAATAATGCCTTATTCGAGTAGGCCGAGGCAAAATTTGGGCATCATCAAAATCTTGAAAATAAACCACAGTTAATGGTTATAATTTGGAGATTGGAAGTTCCAACAAAAATATTACCATAAAATCAGTGATCCCGGTCATTTGCACTATCAGCTCAGGTCAGAATATTAAGTTTAATGAATGGAAAGATGAATGCTACTAAAATCCATATATAAAATCTGACCACTGCCAATCATTATTTATTGTACATAAAGATAAAATGCTATCCCACATAACCTATTGTCACTCCTTTGAACTACATTGCCCAAACATAATTCCGCATTTCCAGTTATTATAATCAACTTGCCATCTTCAGAATGGTTTGGTAAAATGGAAGAGCATTGAATTAAAATGAAAGACTTGACTGATTTGCTTGAAAGAAGGAATCTTCTTCATTTACAGGAAATTTCTGAAGGCATAGGACAAATAAGGAAACACAGGAACACAAAAATCAATTTCGATTTATTGTATGAAGTTGTTTATTTTACACTTCCTTTGCAATCTCCAATAACTTGCGATTTCCTCACCCAACTTAGCTTTGTTAGTGTTACATTAATGTTTATATTTTAATAGAATTGGGGAAAAAAGGGACACAGAGACATCAGGGGCGGGATTCTCCGACGCCCCGCCGGGTCGGAGAATCGCCGGGGGCTGGCGTGAATCCCCGCCCCCGCCGGTTGCCGAATTCTCCGGCACCGGTTATTCGGCAGGGGTGGGAATCGCGCCGCTCCGGTTGGCCCCCGCCCCCCGCCGATTCTCCAGCCCGAAGTCCCACTGCTGGATTGCCTGTCCCGTCAGTGAGAATCAAACCACCTATCTTACCGGCGCGGGCGGGCTCCGGGGTCCTGGGGTGGGGGCGCGGGGCGATCTGGCCCCACGGCAGCCTGGCCCGCGATCGGGGCCCACCGATCCGCGGGTGGGCCTGTGCCGTGGGGGCACTCATTTCCTTCCGCCTTCGCCATGGTCTCCACTATGGCGGAGGCGGAAGAGACCCCCTCCACTGCGCATGCGCGGGGATGCCGTGAGCGGCCACTGTCGCTCCCGCGCATGCGCCGCACGGCAAAGTCATTTCCGCGCCAGCTGGCGGGGCACCAAAGGCCTTTCCCGCCAGCTGGCGGGGCACCAAAGGCCTTTCCCGCCAGCTGGCGGGGCGGAAATCAGTCAGGCGCGGGCCTAGCCCCTCAAGGTGAGGGCTCCGCTGCATAAGATGCGGAGAATTCCACATCTTTGGGGCGGCGCGATGCCGGATTGATTCGCGCCGTTTTTGGCTCCGGTCGGCGGACATCGCCCCGATTGTGGAGAATCCCGCCTCATATGTCCAATCATCCATTTTTCCTAGGTCTATATCATATTTGCTTACTTCTTAGTTTTCTGTTCTGGAGGGCCCTACAGGAAATATTTTTTCCATAGATGTTGCTTAACCCATTTACTTTCACCCTTCTTTGTCTTTATTTCAGATTTCTAACATTTTCTAAACGTGACAATCTTTACAAGATGCAACCTTCAAGTAAATAGATAGTCAAGAACATTAATTCAGAGAGAGAGAGAAGCTGGCTAATTATGAAAGTCACACTTGTGTCAACATTTATCCTTCAATTTGCTTCCCAAATTCGAGCACTAATTAACTTAATTTAACTAAACTTTTTCCATTACCCTTCCATTTTACAAAGCCCATTAATGATTCTGCAGTTAGAATCGCCAAGCAAGCAACAAGACAAATGGTAAATAGGCACAGGAAGTAAGCAGAGCTGAACTACCTGGAAGATCATCAAATAAGAGGGTGAGGACTAGGTCAAACAGGTAAGGATTGGAAGAAGTATGGAGCAGTACAGGTGCACTTTTAGCATTGCGCATAGAGGCCGATGTACAAACACTATCACCAATGGATCGGCTTCTGATGGCTTTAAAGAAATTAAAATGAAGAGAAAACAGGAAATCAAAGCAAAGAGTAGTACTGTAGTAATGAAAAAGTGCTTTCACAAAAAGACAAACTAAGACAAAAGTAAAATATAGACATGCAACTGCAGAAGTCAATTCTGTAAACATTCCATGAACCAGGATCTCCGATAATCTAAGAATGTTTAAAATCCACTAAACGGATAATTTTAATTGGATTATATCCCATTTTTGTGCAACAGATGTATGGACAACCAATACTTGAAAATGTATGCGATTGTTTGGGAGGTAGTCACCATTATATAAATACGGTGTATACTAAGGTCTTGCACAAAGTAAATCTTAAGATTTATTCCACATCTTGCACTGTATGCAGCAGTGGATTATTACATTGTGACAAAAGTACTAAGGATATTGGTTATTGTGCAGTAAACCGAATATTCATTCAAATCCATCTGACTCAGGAAGCGTATAAAAGACTAGGTGCAATTGCATTGAAAAGAGGCTGTTCTCATTTGTAATATGCAGACCAAATGTTTTTAATTCTAGAGAAAACAACTATACCTGCATATCTGTGGGAGCAGTGTAAGTGCCCAAGAGACAATTAATTACTTTCTAGAATGGACCACCACGTATCATAGAATTTACAGTGCCGAAGGAGCCATTCAGCCCATCGAGTCTGCACCGGCTCTTTGAAAGAGCACCATACCCAAGCCCACACCTCCACCCTATCTCCATAACCCAGTAACCCCACCCAACCCTAACGGCAATTTTGGACACTAAGGGCAATTTAGCATGGCCAATCCACCTAACCTGCACATCTTTGGACTGTGGGAGGAAACCGGAGCACCCGGAGGAAACCCACGCACACACGGGGAGAACGTGCAGACTCCGCACAGACACCCAAGTCGGGAATCGAACCTGGGACCCTGGAGCTGTGAAGCAATTGTGCTAACCACCATGCTACCGTGCTGCCCTTACATAGGTCCATTATTGGTTATTTTCATAACTAGATATGTTACATGATGGGTAACCTGTTTGTTCTTTACTGTAGAAAAGTCTAGCTTGATTTATTTTGGAAAAATCATTTTTCTAGCATGTAAAAATATGACATGGTAGATAAGCTCTGTCGCATTTGGTCACCTGCAGCATATAAAGCCTTGTGATCTGTATCACTTCATTTGATCTGAAACCGATTCTCTTAACTGGAAAATCTATAGTCTCATGTGACCCAAGGTAATCATTTGGGTGCACGTGTTTGGGAGACATGTATCAAACAATGAAGAAAACCGGGCAAGTTAAGTACATTTTTTCTTCATTTAACTATTCACCACATGATGCAGGAAAGTTGTGAAATTTCAAAAGGAGATGTGGGAATACCGGCCCATAAATTGCATTCAAGATTTTCAGGCTGAACAACTTGCAAGGTAATTTTAGCTTGAAAGCTGATTACAGAAGATGGGAGTTCGGCTGTCAAACCTATTGCTGGGAAAAGGCTTTGAATTAATTCAGAGCTAACTACCAGTCTGACCGTTGGTGTTTCTCGAATAATTTAGCCAAAAAATCTTTCAGCTAAATGCCAAGCTAATAGAGTCATAGCTTCTAGGTTAATTGTGCCAAGTTCATATGTTTATAACCACAGTCACTCTTTTATGAGATGCTATTATCCCCATCTCAAACTACTCAAATAAAGCCCAATAGAAATAAGTGATATTTTTGCTCATGTATGAAAACCTATGGGGCGGCCTGGTGGCACAATGGTTATCACTGCTGCCTCGTAGCTCCAGAGACCCAAGTTCAATTCCGGCCTTGGGTGACTGTCTGTGTGGAGTTTGCCCTTTCTCCCAGTGTCTGCGTGGGTTTCTTCCGGGTGTTTCGGTTTCCTCCCACAGTCCAAAGATGTGCAGGTTAGATGGATTGGCTATGCTAAATTGCCCCTTATTATCCAAAAGGTTAGGTTGGCTTACTGGGTTACGGGGATGGGGTGGAGGTGTGAACTTAAGTAGGGGGTGCTCTTTCCAAGGGCCGGTGCAGACTCGATGGGCCAACTGGCCACTTTCTGCACTGTAAATTCTATGATCTATGTCGTCAATAGTAGCAGCAGCGGTAGACAGTCTGTCTTTATTTTGTTCCAGAACAAACTAATCCAAGTAGAAAACTTTGCCTATTCAAGTAGCTCTTGCAGAATGTCATAATATCTTGCACTTATATAGTACATTTAACATAGCAAAACAGCCCAAGGCATGTTACAAGAAGGTAATTAGACAAAAATTGACACAATGTCAAAGACAAAGATATCGTGATGGACAACAAAGTTCTCAGAAAGCATCTTAAAGAGGAGATCGCTGGAAAGATTTCAGTAGGAACTCTAGAACTTAAAGCGTAGATTGCTTATGGCACACGTAAATGTTGGGGCAAAGGATATGCAAGAGACCAGAGCTAAGGGAATTGCTAGAGGAGCTCTCAGAGCGGAACATAGGATAAAAATTAAAACTAAAGCATTGGTGAACCAGGATCCAATATAGGTTAATGAGAACAGGGGTGCTAGGTTAACAGAACTTGAGAATTAGGATACGGGACAGCAAGGTATTGGAAGATATGGAGCATATAGATAAAAGGCTGGCCAAGAGAGCATTGGAACAGAAAAGTCTGGAGACAATAAACTTTGCAACAGACCATATCATGCTGAAACCTTCATCCAGTGGTGGAAGCAGTGCTACAGAGGTATGAAGAATAAGGAAGCCACATACTCCTCTGGAAGCGAAGTGTTCAGTGGTAATATCACTGGATTATTAATTGAGAGGTTCAAGGTAATGCTTGGAGGAAAATGGGTTCAATCACCACCATGGGAGCTGGTGGAATTTAAATTTTAATTAATAAATCTGGAATAGAAAGCTGACTATGAAGCTACCATCGATTGCCGTAAATCTATGTCCAAAAAACCCATCTGATTCACTAATCTGCCATCCTTACTTGGTTTGGCCTACCTGTGACTCCAGACCAGAGTAATGTGGATTACTCTGCCCTCTGAAATGGCATGGTTCAAGGGCAATTATGGATGGGCAATAAATGCTGGACTCGACAGTGATGTCCACATCCTGTGAAAGAATATCAAATGGGGCAAAGGAGAAAAGACATCCAAGGGTCCAGATGTGCAATTACAAATAGCGATGCAGGTTAATCTGGCCCAAAAAGAAACAAAGCATTGAAGTTAATTTCCAGAGGGATAAAATTCTAGAGGAATAAAATTCGGGCCAGCATCTTTCTCATCTCACTGTCAATAAAGAAGACTATTGCTGCATTTCGGTAATATTTAATATTTCGGTAATATTTTCGGTGGGCACACTTGTTGATCTTCCTTTCTGCATTTTATTTGTCCCTTGATTCATTTACATTGGGCATGATTTAACTAAAAGGGAACAAGTCCCACACCGAGTGCATTTATCCCCGTGTTTCTCGGCGCTCAACAGTGCGGAGAAACACATGGATATGAAGCACCACCGCATTAGATAAGGGGTCTCAGCAGAGAACGTGCGGCTGAGGCTACACATAGCCCCCATTTTGTGCACCGAGGAGCTCCACTTGCCGGAACTCCTCAGTGTGAGAGAACCCCCCCCTCCTAACCCCTAACATCTGGCCCAATCGCTAGCACCCAGATGGCACTGCCAGGCTAGCACCCAGGTGGCACTGCCAGGGTGCCAGACTGGAGATCCCAGGGTACCATCCTGGCCAAAGGGCATGCACATGGGGACCTTCGATCCACCGGGAGACTCCCATGAGTGCTGTTCCATCTGGTCCCAGTTTGTCGAGACGAGGACTGAACAGCGCTCGCCCGAGGTCTCTGAGGAATGGGAGATTAATCCCACACCTTGGGTAACTCAGGATCCTGCATATTAAAGTGAGACTAGCAGTCTTGGTCTTGCTTTAATATGCAGATTTTCTAAAAAGTGCATCGCAACATCTTGCAAGACTGCATTAGATCTCGCGAGGCTTTGCGAGCCAGGTAGATCCCGGGAGCGGGGTCTCCCGGCTTCCATCGGTCGCACTATACCACGGCGAGCTGCTTTACAGGAGCTGCGTGGCTGTTCAATCACGCCCAACGTCTGCATATTATAACAATTGGGTCGACTTTGATTCAGGACAAACATGCTCAATCAACGATAAGGTTGTGTTAAACTTGATCTGACTACACCTGAAGCATAGTGAACAGAAAATGCAAAAACATTTTACTAGGGTAATAAAACTAAGGTCATACAGAAATATTGAGGTTTTTATTCCCTCTAATGAAGAGAAGAGGGAGGGACTACCTGATCCAGGGCATGATAGGGTGATGTGGCGAAAATGCTTTTTCTGGCAGAGAACAACAAAACTAGGGGGCTATAATTACAAAACATTTCCGAATTAATCTAAGACAGGAGCTAAGGACAAACATCTTGAGAGTGGAATGTTCCACCACACAGACCCAACATAACTAACAGATGCAGTTAAGAGGAAGCTAGATTAACATACGAGAGAGAAAATAGCATATTGATGAGGTTAGATGAAAATGGGTGGGAGGAGGGACGTGTGGGACAAGCATGGAACGATTGGCTGGGTTTCTGTATAAATACTATGTTATACATGCAATACTATTTTTACTATTTCAGTGGAGGCAGATAGTTTATGCAATGAAGAGCATATGGGGGTCAGAAACTAAGCTCAGACAGCCTCAATTCAGCCAGAGAAAAGAGCAGTCAGGAAGGTGGATGGAATTGGTATTGAATTTGCAGGGCCATGGACAAAATTGAATTGGAGGAGTATTTGGAACTGAATATTGACCATGCAGTCTTACAAACAGAAGCAGTGGAGAGGTCCAAAACAAAGGTGCTGAGGTAGAGCTGGATGTTGTTGGGGTACATGTGAAACCAGATGATAAAAGTTATGGATGATGTAAATAATGGACAGAGTGCAAATGGGGAATAGGAAGGGCTCAGGTTTGATCTTTGGGAAATTTCAGGAAAAATGATGCAGAGCCAGAAGGAAAAGTATTTTAGCAGATGCTCTGGCAATGGCTATAATCGGCAAGTGGCAACCGCAGTCCCACACAGCTGAATTTTCCAAGAACAATGGGTTAATGGTAGGTTTTATGAAGAGTGGATTGTGAATGACAGATCTGAATGGAATGTGGAAAGTTCTGGAGGAGAGAAATGTCTACAATATTAGCTAGTATGGGAGCCAGAAAAAGAATCCTGATTTAGTGTTTTTGTCAGAATAGGTGCAAGAGCAAAGGATGGTCGCCTGAATAGCTGGGCCTGGAAAAGGCATGAGGGTAGATAGGAAAGAAAAAGAGATGAGATTTCAGGGCTAGGTCAGGAGTGAACCGTGGCTTGGTGGACAAAGATAAGGGTGCAGCAAGGGCAGTCAATCATATGGTCTCAGTCTAAATGACAAAGAAACCCACAAGTTCCTTGTACATGTTGGTGGTGAAGGTGGAAAAAGGAGTTTTCCCAAAGGGTTGGCAGTAGACATAATAAACCAGGAGTTCTCTTTGCATTCCATGATGACTTTATAGAATTGAACAATTTTGGCAAATAAAAGCAGCTAATTTTTGATGTAGTTCCGTCAGATCTTGAAATGAATAGCTAAACCAGCTGCGCACCCTATACAATCAAGTGTGTGCCCCTTGGATTTAAGGGAGCAAAGATGGGGGCCATACAAGAGGGTATGATCAGGTGGGAGAGTGAGGGTTTTGCTGGGGACAAGGACATTAAAGGCAGGGGTGAGGTTGTGATTTAGCCGATTTGGTAACTGTAGTAGTATTGTGACAACCAAGAGGACCAAAGGCTAGGCAGAAGAGAGTTTCAGAATGCTGGTGTGTGTGTGTGTGTGTGTGTGTGTGTGTGTGTAGGGAGGGGATTCCATTCAACCACATTATCAAAATGAACATGAACACAAAAATTAAATCATAACTAGCAATATAGATAGTACTATTTCATTAACAGATTAACCTTCTCAATTAAGGATACAGTTATGGGCAGTTCAAAATTTTTTGTTAACACTGAATAACTTTGAAAAGTCCAGTTGATTAATATTTAAATTTTACCTACCTATCGTTTTTTGCCGTACTATACTTCTTGCCTTTTCGGTTCCTGGGGAACCAGCAGTGGTAGCACTTCGCTGCCTCATTTGGACTTGCCCAGGTTGATCACGGCTCCAACCTCGTGAAAATGATTTATCAACTGCTGACTTTTGACATCCATGACTACCACCTAAATTCCAACAACAGCAGCCCAAGTATTAACATTTTAATTTCTGAATGTCAACATTCAGTGATTAAGTAATTCAGTAATTAAATCAGAAAAAATAATTTTTATATGAATGGCAAAATAAAAGCTTTAAAATTTTGGCCAGTCTTATCCTTCCATCTCACTGTCAATAAAGACAAAATATAGCTACATTTCATCAACATGTACCAAAAGGTAGATACGCTCCTCAATCTTTCTTTCAGTATTTTATTTGTCCTGAACATTCATGTACATCATCTGCATATTATAATAATTGAGTCGACTTTGATTCAGGATTAACAAGCAGAACTACAGGAGCTGAGATTTAGTTCAATTTGTTCAATCCAAAAGGAACTGAGATCATTGGAACCAAGGGTGTTGCATGTTGTCTCTTGCTTATAAAACTAAAAGGATTTATGTATTGTGTCAGCTAATTTTGACCTGCAGCCAAAGGGAAGCCATCAAATCTCGAACAGCATAACTACCATTATGCCAAGTAGCATCACTGTCGAGTGAGAAGATTAAAGCTCATCCCAGACTCTGGGCACCCATGCTCAGCTGATATTTCCACCATAGCAGTACCATGGCATTGTTTTAGAAAATGTTCTTCCCTGCCCTGGGTAATATTTGTTTCTTAACCAACACCAAAAAACAGATTGGCTGGCCATTCATCTTATTGTGTATGTGGGACCTTTGTTTCATTCAAATTGGCTGCAGCATTTGCTGACAAAACAATAATGACTAAACTTCAAACGGTGGTTAATTTGCTGTGAGGAACTTTGAAACATCCCGAAGAATAAATGAACTATAGTAAATAAATACAAATGTACCACATTCCACATAGCAATAAATGGAGCTCACTAGGAACAGAGTCCAAAATGCCTTATAAAAGTTGCTCTTTGTAGTATGGGATCTGGAGGAAGCATTTTAATGTAGGATCAGTGATCCCTGTAGGTCATTGCATTGGGGCTTTGGGGAAACTGTACATTGAACACATCAGCTAATTAGTAAAGCCTTCTTGGTCAGTTCCTCAACAGTTTACCCACTTTCCTAAAAGTCCTTAAAAAGATGCCAATGAGTCGATGAGGAAGCCCCAAGTCGGCCCTTCTTCATTCCAGGAAGGAGGAATTCTCTGTTTCTTCAAGAATTTGCACGCATTTGTTAAAAGAGTCAAACACAGTGCTCTGCCATTCTTTTAGAGTCTGCTGCAAAAAATGCTAACCAAGCATGATCGGTCACTAACTTGCATTCAGAAATTGAAGAGTGTTAATGGCAGCTCTGAGTAGGTAGTTTCATGATTTCAGTGCACTTAATCTTAGAATAAACGTACATGATCACATATGGCACCTTCAATGCTCATCATTGCAAATGTTAACCGATGTCCAATTAGGATTGACCATCAGAAATGCAGAGATTGGAGACTCGCAACAAGTGGAATCAACTTTCAATTGATTTTTTGTTTCTCGGTTTTATCCTGAACACCACAAGAGCCGATGTTAAGTCCTTTTTTATGGATGCAACTGACATTCAATTGAATGCTTGCCAAAATAACAAATATGGAATTGTGGGTACATGATGTTCAAAGCACAACAGCCCAAAGCCTTTTACAAATCTAGCAGCATGGTCATACTGTCCCATCTGTGGCTTTGGTACTTTGGAGTGTTGCCTTGCTGTATCACAATTATATGAAAGCTAGGCACGTGGCCTCATGTGAATCAATAATTAATGCCTATAATGGGGGAAAGAAACTCCTAAAAAGCATTGCAATGCAGCTGGATCCCAGGAGTCAAAACCATGAACAGAATATTCTTAATTGCAGGTCTTGAATAAATTCTAGCAAGAAAAAATTTGCATTATCCAATTTTTCAGGATCATGCAACGTCTTCACTGATTCAGTATACGACATACAATACGCATAAAGAACAACAATCCAGGGGAACAGAGTATTGTGAGAATGCTATTGGACTGGTAAAGCCAGAGAAACTATTTCAACTTCCATCACGGCAGGGGGAAAATTGAATTTCAATGTTTTTTTTAAAAAAGCAGGACAACTCTAACTCTCCTCCTAGCTCGTCCTCCCACTTGCCATTAAGCTCCTCCACCGCGGTTTCCTCCGCCTCCAACCGCTCCTGTTAGATATCCAGCACCTTCCCCTCCCCCACCCAGGTACCGGAAACTACTCTATCCTGTATCCCCCGTGGTTGCAGCAGTGGAAAGGCCAACACCTGTTTCCTCAGGAAGTCTCGCACTTGCAAATATCTAATACCATTCCCTGGCGGTAGTTTAAATTTATCCTCCAGCGCCTTCAAGCTGGGAAAGCTCCCATCTATATACAGATCCCCCATCCTTCTAATTCCTACTCTCTGCCAGCTCTGGAACCCGCCATCCAGCCTGCCCGGTACAAATCGGGGTCCGGACCGGCGCATCCTCCACCTGAGATTAATAGAGGTTTAGAAGATAATGAGGGGGATAGATAGAGTGGACGTTCAGAGACTATTTCCTCAGGTGGATGTAGCTGTTACAATGGGGCATAACTATAAGATTCAGGGTGGGAGATACAGGAGGGATGTCCGAGGTAGGTTCTTTACTCAGAGAGTGGTTAGGGTGTGGAATGGACTGCCTGCTGTGATAGTGGAGTCGGACACTTTAGGAACTTTCAAGCGGTTATTGGATAGGCACATGGAGCACACCAGAATGACAGGGGGTGGGATAGCTTGATCTTAGTTTCGGACAATGCTCGGGACAACATCGAGGGCAGAAGGGCCTGTTCTGTGCTGTACTATTCTATGTTCTAATAAATCAGTCATGGTAACTCTGAAATACCAGATTGTCGCAAATGCCCATTTGTTCACGAATGCCCTTTATGGAAGAAAATCTGCAGTCCTGTTGTGATGGAATTCATGGTTTGCAGAGACTGATTCAGCAGCGCTGATGGGACAGTAGCATTGGAAACCCAGGGGAGGCACCAGGGTAAACCTCACAAAAGTGCCGTGAGGAGTGGGTATCGCCTGAGAGAGTGGGTGCAAGGGCAAGAGCACAATCAAGAGGCATACACACAAGGCCAGACGACTGGGTACCTGCACACACCACAGATCTCCAAACATCCACCAGAGTGGGCATACGTAACAGCGCGCACACATTACCTCTTCCCATATGACCCCAACCAGTGCAAAATTAGATCCACATAACAAGTTTTACTGGTAAAGATGGTTTTACAGTTGAAAAGGGAACACAAATATTGGATCTCAGACCTGGAGCAAAGCAAAAAAGGTTGCTGTTTGTGTTACTTTAAAGGAACTGATTGACCAGAACTGGCCAGTGTACAGGGTTGTCACTGACAGTTCAGGCAAAGGTAACACTGGTGGATACAAGTCATCAAGACCATCATGAGCAAAGCAGTATAATTACTGGAGACATGCGCCATTTTTTAAAGATTGTACCAATGGATCCCAGGTTGAGGGAGAGCTGCTGTCTGATAACAATTGATGGCTAAACCTGCTAAGGAAAGGTGCTGAAATTCTACCCGAGGAAGATCAGAGCTTTGAAGGATTATGTGTGGCCTAAATTGGTGCCTTACATGCCAATGGACTGCCTGATCCGTTTGAACTTCTTTTTGTGTTTAATTTATATTGACCATGTTTTTCTGGTTGGTTTTGGATTGATTAATTTACAAGAAAAGTGAAATTGTGTCCATTGATATTTTCATTGTAGTTGTTCAGTAAATTTGGTTCTTTTGGATTCTTGTTCTCCACAAAGATCATACCACTTGGTGTGATACCACTACCTGTGACTCCAGACCCACAGTAAAGTGTCTGACTCTTAACTGCTCTCTGAAATGGCCTAGCAAGCCACACAGTTGTCTCAAACTGCACGAACATCTGGGGACATGTAACAAAATTGGGAGAGCTGTCCCACAGACTAGTCAAGGAAACGGACTAACGTATATCATTCTGAAAACATCAGATTTCACAGGCAATGTCCCCAGACTCCATCACCATCTCTGGGCACGTCCTCTCCCAGTTGTTAAGTGTGTATTAATTGTGCTTAATTGTATGCAAGTAGTAGAGATTAATTGGGAAATCACGAGCAAAAGAAACCATAAATTGGACAAACTGTGGTTGTTGGGTTAGGAGATGCATCCTTGCAATGTGCAACTCTTAAGCAAATATAAAACTGTATAAAGAGTCAGGTGCTGGTACCTCCCATCCCCCATCCCTCCCCAATACAAAGAGTCTGCAATCAGATATGGACAAGTTGAGTAAGCAACAATTTGGCAGATGGGAGTATAAGGTTGGAAAATGTGAACTTGTCCACTTGGGGAGGAAGAAAGAAAAGCAATATTTTTAAAATGGAGAGAAACTGCAGAATAGAGTGGTACAGAGGGATAGGAGTGTCCTCGTATACGAATCACAAAAAGTTGGCATGCACAGATAGCAAGAAATTAGGAAGACAAATGGAACATTGGCCTTTCCAACAAAGGAATGGAATATAAAAGTAGGGAAGTAATGTTGCAACTGCACAAGGCATTGGTGAGAATGCATCGAGAGTGCTGTGTACAGTTTTGGTCTCCTTATTTAAAGGGAGATGTATTTGCAACAGAGGCAGTTCAGAGAAGATGCACTAGTTTATTCCTGGGATGAAGAGGCAGAAACATGGAGCTAGTTAGGCCTCATCCTCATTGGAGTTTAGAAGAATGAGAAGGAAACTTAGTGGCACAAAGGATTCTGAGGAACTTGACATGATAGCTGGCGAGAGAATGTTTCCCTTTCTGGGGAATCTAGAACTAGAGGGCATAGTTTCAAAATCGGGGTTTCCCATTTAAGACGGAGATAAGGAAGAATTTCTTCTCTGAGGGTCGTCAATCTTAGGAATTCTCTACCCTAGGGTGCAGTGGAAGCTGGGCAATTGAATATAGTCAAGGCTGAGTTTGACAGGTTCTTGATCTCCAAGGGAGTCAAAGGTTATCGGGGACAGCCAAGAAAGTGCAACTAACGCCACAATTCAATCAGCCATATTATTCAATGGCTGAATAAGCTAGAGGGCACATCTTCATAGCAGCACAGATCACATCAACAGAAAACCGCTTTTCCGCAGGACTCTAATTATCAGAGACAAATGTTTCTGAAAACATCCAAAGAGTCAGCAGATGCAGAAGGAAAACGGTGGAAACTGAAAAAAATGCATCTAAGACCTAAATTGTGCTTCCAGACTAGGATGTTTTTTGAAAAGTTACACTTCAAATTGTGTTCAACTAGAAGCAAATCCTCCAATATTTTATTGCCACCATAAAGGACATTTTTTGGACATTGGTGATTTCTTATGCACAATCTGAAGAAATGGATTAATAAGATTAGAATAGAATTTCAACGGCATGTGTCAAGCTTGTGGACTTTTTAAACACATTGTTTCTGTATTAAGCAGAACTGGTCAGGAATAACTTTAAATTAACTTTTAGAGTGCATTACTGCCATCCAGGTAATTACAGTTTAAGACGAGTTATCTAAAGAAGAGAATTGTGAAGCTTGATGGTCAGTTGAACTAGTTGGACAGTCGGACTCAACCAGATACTAGTATTGAAGTTCTGCACCCTAAAGCAGAGACAGTTAAGACCAAAGAAAACATTTTTTTTTAAATGTGGAAAATATGTACTTCAATTTCTAACCATAGGTGACTCAAAAAACATGAAGCGAGTCTCTTTTAGCGATGGTTCTCATACTGATCTTCCTGATGGGAGATTAGATTTTCAAAAGAGTTAAGTGAGTTTCTGTACAAGGGGCTAGTGAAGATAGTTTCAGAATATTGAATACAGGAGTTGGGATGTCTTGTTGAAGTTGTAGACTTTGGTAAGACCACACATGGAATACTGTGTTCAGTTCTGGTCACCATAGTACAGGAAGTATATTGTTAAACTAGAAAGAGTGCCATGATGTGGAGATGCCGGCATTGGACTGGGGTGAGCACAGTACGAAGTCTTACAACACCAGGTTAAAGTCCAACAGGTTTGTTTCGATGTCACTAGCTTTCGGAGCGCTGCTCCAGGAGCAGCGCACCGAAAGCTAGTGACATCAAAACAAACCTGTTGGACTTTAACCTGGTGTTGTAAGACTTCGTACTAGAAAGAGTGAAGAGATTTAAGAGGATGCTACCAGGACTTGATGGTCTGAGTTATAAGGAGAGGCTGGGATTTTTTTTCCTGGAGCGTAGGAGGCTTAGGGGTGAATTTACGAGGTCTATAAAATAATGAGGAGCATCGATAAGGTAGATAGTCGACATTTTTTTCCTAAAGGTAGAGGAATCGAGAACTAGAGGAGGTACAAGAGAGACCAGAGGGGAAATTTCTTCACACAGAGGGTGGTGAGCATCTGGAATGGGCTGCCAGAGGCAGGTACAATTTTGTCCTTTAAAAAGCAGTTAGGCAGTTACATGGGCAGGGTGGGTATAGAGGGATATGGGCCAAATGCAGGCAAGTGGGACTAGCTTAGTGATAGAAACTGGGTGGCATGGACCAGCTGGGCTGAAGGGCCTGTTTTTATGCTGTAAACATCTATGACTCTCTATGTAACATTTCATGCTATGTAGATAATCATCCATTGTGGGATAATCATTAATTGTAGGATAATATGTATCCTATGAAAAGGCTGAGGACAAAGGTCACAGATTGACCTTACTGGCTTGAAACAAATGGTGGTGAGAGCAAAAATCTCAAGGCAACTCTGACTGACTTGTAAAAAGAAATGCACGCATGAAGAAATCATTAGGGGCATCTCTCAATGCATAGAATACGTATATTTTTAAATTTAATTTATGCATATTAATTTGTATTTAAAAACATTGAGGGGAATCTATTAATTGTATGTAGGTGGTGGGCATTAACTAGGCATTCATTTGAGCCTTATGAATTGACTAAAACTGTGGTTTGTCGAGTTAGGAGATTTTGCTTGAAATGAGTAACCTGAAATACAAAAGCATATAAAGATTGGCTCCAGTCTATCCTTCATTAACTGGCTTTGTGGAATAGAATACCATGGGCAGGGCAGGCCCATCAGATGCGGCAGCAGAGTGATATCTCCAGCAAGTGGTCCCAGGTCCTCAAGAATGACACTGGACCCCTGAAGTCTCATGGCATCAAATCCATCATGGGAAAGAAAACCTCCTGCTGATTACCACCCACTGCTTTCCCTCAACCGATAAGTACTCTTCTACGGTGAGCACCATTTGAGAGAAGCACCGAGAGTAGCAAGGACACAGAATGCACTAAGGATGGGGACTTCAATGTCCATGGCTCAGTGGCACCACTAGTGCTCAAGTCCTGAAGAACATACTGGTCAGACTGTATGTGAGGCAAATGGTGAGAACACCAACATGAGAGGAAGAACCTATTGACCTTGTGTTCACCAATCTACCCATCATGGATGCAACATTCCATGATGGTATTGATGGGAGTGAGATTCCCTCTGTGTATCATCACCTTGATGTATTGGAGAGGCTTCTCCACTCCAATAATCCCATGATGCCTTCAGAAGCTTTCCATTCCTGGTAGGGTCACCCATGATGGCAAGGGTGGGGAGAGGTGCAGATAAAATGTGGCCCAAATATTCCCAAAGGCAGGACAAGTGAAGGAAAACCGGCTGTGAAGGCAGAAGTAGGGTCCAGCAGCAAAGAGTTGCCAGTCATCCTGGTTTGACACATTACCAAAATCTGACTACCAACCCATCAAGATTGAGGACAATGACAGCACCAAAGGTCACCACGTTAAACAAAGTCATGCGCAGCCTTCTACATGAGCAAAGATTTGTGGGTTGGGTATTGGTCTGTTTAGTCACATAAAGACCCATGACAGAAACTCACAACCAAGTATGTCTTCCTTAAATCAAGGCATAGCCAACGACAGTAGGATTGGCTACCACACAATCCTCGTGAAAAATAAGGCCCGACCTGACACCGAGGACGCCTTGCATCATGTTGCGTGGATTATCACCTTGTTAAATGGGGCGGATTCAGAACAAATCCAGCAGTTCAAAGCTGGGCATCCAGGAGGCACTGTGGACCACTAGAAGCAACAGAAATGCAGCTTACCACAATCTGTAACCTCTCGGTCTGGCATATCCCTGACTTGATCATTGCTATCAAGACAAGGGACCAACCTTTGTTCAATGAGGAAAATAGGAAAGCATCAGCCAGACCAAAAAATGAGGTTGTAACCTGATGAAGCTACACAGGACTACTAATGCCCTAAATAGCGAGCTGCTTCTACTAGGTGAATCCATAATCAAATCAGGAAAACATCCTGCAGTTGTCCCACATCCCAATCCACAATGATGGCGGTGTCCAGCACTTTAGTGCAAAAAAGCTAGCTGAAGCATTTGCAATAGTCATCAGCCACAAGAGTCAAGCAGATAATCCATCGTGATATCCTCCCGAGAAACCTCACCATCATACATGCTAGCCTTCAGTCAATTAATTTACTTGATGTGATGTCAAGAAACAGTTGGGCACACTGTGCACATCAATGGCCTTGGATCCCAATATCTTCCTGGCTGCAATTAAGAATGATTCCATAACTAGACACACTTCCAGTCAAGCTGTTCCAGGACAGCTATAACAGGCTTCCAATAATGTGGAAACCTACCCAAGTATATCCTGTCCACAAAAAGCAGGCCAAATCCACTCCAGCCTATTACCATTCTATCAGTCTAGTCTTAATCATCAACTGGAGGGAAGGTGTCTTTGACAGTGCTATCACACGACACCTACTCAACGATGCTCATCTGGGATTCCACCAGGAACTCATGATTAAAGGCCTCATTCCAGCTTGGTTCAAATATGGACAGAGGAGCTGAATGCCAGAAATTCCTCTGAATACCAGAAGGTGAGTATGGCTGGAATCATACCTAGCACAAAGAAAGTAGGTTGCAGTTGCTAATGGCTAATCGTCATTATTGCAGAAGTTCTTCAGAGTAGGGTCATCAGTCCAACTTTCTTCATTACTGCCCTTCCCTAGTAATTTTATTTTGCTGTAAGTAATTCACTTTCCATCTCCCCAGTTCTTGTCCACTATCTACAAAGCACAAATCAGGAATGTGATGAAATATTCTCTGCCTTCCTGAATCAGAATCGTAGAAACCCTACAGTGCAGAAGGAGGCTATTCGGCCCATCAAGTCTGCACTGGTCCTTGGAAAGAGCAATTTAAATAGGCCTGCGGCCCCACCCTATTCCCATAACCCAGGAACCCCACCTAACCTTTTGAACACTAAGGAGCAATTTAGCATGGCCAATCCACCTAGTCTACACATCATTGGACTGTGAACACCACAGAGTTAGTCACCCATTGCCGTAATTGAAACTGGGTCCCTGGCGCTGAGAAGCAACAGTGCTAACCACCATGATACCATCTAGGTCAAAACAGTATACTTGATCGGAACCCCATCCACCATCTTAAATGGGGGTGGTTTAGCACAGGGCTAAATCGCTGACTTTGAAAGCAGCCCAAGGCTGGCCAGCAGCACGGTTCAATTCCTGTACCAGCCTCCCCGAACAAGCGCCGGAATGTGGCGACAAGGGGCTTTTCACAGTAACTTCATTTGAAAACCTATTTTCATTTCAAATATTCACTCCCTCCACTAGTATGCACCATCTACAGGATGACTGGATTAATTTGCCACGGTTCCTTTGATAATATCTTTCAAACCAGCAACCTTTACCACATAGAGCAAGGGCAGCATGTCATAGGAACACCACCACCACCTACAAATCCCTCTCCAGGTCAGATAGCACGGTAGCATAGTGGTAGCACTGTGGCCTCACAGCGCCAGGGTCCCAGATTAGATTCCCTGCTGGGTCACTGTCTGTGCGGAGTCTGCACGCTCTCCCAGTGTCGGTGTGAGTTTCCTCTGGGTGCTCCGGTTTCCTCCCACAGTCCAAAGACGTGCAAGGTTAGGTGGATTGGCCATGCTAAATTGCCCTTAGTGTCCAAAAAGGTTAGGAGGGTGTTGGGTGCTCTGGATCCGTGGAACACATACAGGCCACCAACACTTAAAATAGTGCAACACTATTTTATTAAGTTAGAAACTGTTGAACGTACTTTCACTGTGGGTTAACACGATGTTAGATTAAACTAAAGACCTATGCCTGTCCGAACCAGTCTATGCACTCAGCACATGGTGAGGATCTGTGCTGTAAGCTCTGTCCTTGTAGGAGGCTGTATTTCGAATGAGCAGGAACTCTGATGTCCCCTGTCTTTATAGTGAGTGTGCTCTAACTGGTGATTGGCTGCGGTGTTGTGTGTGTTGATTAGTCTTGCTGTGTGTCCATCAGTGTGTGTGTCTGCACCATGATATCCTGGTGTATATTATGACATCCCCCTTTTATAAAAAAATGTGTGTGTGTGGCAATAAATAATGTGTGGTGAGAATGATCCTAACTACGTGTGGGGTGCGAAGACATATTTACAGAACTACGTACATGAGAACCAAGCTATTTACATGGGAAGATGCCTGGTGCAGAGAAGCAGTATGCAACAAGAATAACGAGATCAACACTATATACAAACCAGGGAAACGATCAAATAAAGCAACAAAACACTTCAGAGAGTCCATAAGTTCGAAAAGTTCATAAATTTAGTCTCTGAGTGGGTGACGAATTCTGGTTGACCGTAAGGGTGGCACACCACTCATCGTCTGGATCGATGCTGTATACCAATAGAGGCTGAATTCTTTGCTTTGGGGGCACCCTGTTTTTTGTAACGATACCGACTCGAAAAGGCGCCTTGGTCCTCGGTGTCAATATCGGGTAGCAGGTCTGAATCGGACTCTGTGACCGTGGGTTGAATGGCCCGGACATTCCTGCGAGGCTGGCTGGAGTGACAACAGTTGGCAGGCTGAGCTGATCTGCATAAAGCAGCACAGTGGCCAAGTTTGCCACATCTCAGGCATCGTCGGGATTTGGCATGGCATTGCCGCTTTCAGTGGGCGGAGCCACAGATGCCGCACGTTGTAGCGTCAGTACGTTCGCTGTGCCACCGCGCATGCGCGGTGCGGTTGTACGTGGTGCACGCCTGCGCAGTACGTTCGTCGACGTCGCCGTCCCCTTGTTCGGTGTGCACAAGCGCGGTAGTCCGCAAAAAGCGTGCAAAATGGTCGCCCTCATCCAGTCTGAGGCCCTGGAGTTGCTCGATTGCTTGGACCCGCTCTGCCTCGTGGGGACCTTGCCGCGCCGTTTCAGCCGCTTGGATGTGTGAATACTGACTAATGGCGTGTTCATGTAGCACGCAGATCTCAATGGCAATCGCTAGGGTAAGCACCTTTACCTTGAAGCGCTGCTAGCGTAGGGGGTCCGACTGGAACACCGGAAACGATCTGGTCGCGTATCATGGAGTCGGAAGTGGGCCCGTAATTACAGGACTGCGCAAGGATGTGGAGATGAGTGAGAAAGGACTGGAAAGGGTCATCCTTACCCTGTAAACGCTGTTGGAATACATAGCGCTCGAAAATTTCATTCACCTCGATGTTGCAGTGACTGTCAAACTAGAGGAGGACCGTCTTGAATTTTGATTTATCTTCATCATCAGCAAAGGTGAGAGAATTGAAAATGTGGATGGCATATTCCCCGGCCATGGATAGGAAGAGAGCGATCTTCCTGGTGTCTGAGGCAGCTTCCCGGTCTGTGGCTTCAAGGTACAGCTGGAAGCGGTTTGAATATCTTCCAGTTGGCCCCTAGGTTACCGGTGATGCGGAGCGGCGGCGGCGGGCGCTGTCCATTTTGCAGGATGACTGCATGCTGGTGGAAGGCAGATCACTTGCAGGTAGGTCTAAGAAGTTCTAATATCCCTCAACCCCTGGTACCATGATGTGTTGGGTGCTCTGGATCCATGGAACACATACAGGCCACCAACACTTAAAACAGTGCAACACTATTTTATTAAGTTAGAAACTGTTGAACATACTTTCACTGTGGGTTAACACGATGTTAGATTAAACTAAAGACCTATGCCTGTCCTATCCAGTCTATGCACTCAGCACATGGTGAAGATCTGTGCTGCAAGCTCTGTCCTTCTGAGAAGCTGCATCCCGAATAAGCGGGAACTCTGATGCCCTCTCTCTATATATAGTGAGTGTGCTCTAACTGGTGATTGGCTGCGGTGTTGTGTGTGTTGATTGGCCTTGCTGTGTGTCCATCAGTGTGTGTGTCTACACCATGATATACTGGTGTATATTATGACAGAGGGGTTATTGGGTTAGGAGGATGGGGTTGAAGTGAGGGCATAAGTGGGTTGGTGCAGACTCGATGGGCCAAATGGCCTCCTTCTGCACTGTATGTTCTATGTTCTATTCAATGTCACTGGGTCAAAATCCTTGTACTCCTTCCCTATCAGCACTGTGTGTGTTCTTACATCCGATAGAATGCAGGGGTTCAAATAGACAATTCACCAACATCTTCTCAAGGGCAATTAGGAATAGGCAATTAATAGGCCTGAACAGAGATGGCTTAATCCCATGAATGAATCAAAAAATAACTTCTAGATGAAAAAAAAACTTAATTATTTAAAGTTGCAATATAAATACAAGCCCCAAGACATTTCACAGGAGAATTGTTAAAAAAAAATATGACACTGAGCCATACAAGATATTTGGGCAGATGATCAAAAGCTTGGTCAAAGAGTTATGATTTAAGAAGCATCTGAAAGGCAGAAAGAGGTAAAGGGGTTAGGAATGGTATTCTAGTGCTTGGGGCCTAGGCAGGTGATGGTACTGCCACCAATGGTGGAGAAATTAAAATCAGGAATGCAATAAAGGCCAGAGTTCAAGAAATGCAGATGAAGGTTGTGGGCTGGGAGGAGGGCAAAGCCGGAGAGATTTGAAAATAAGGATGCAAATTTTCAAATCTAGGTGTTGCTTATCTGGAAGCCAACGTAGGTCAACAAGCACAGGAACTTGTACGGGCTAAGACACAGGCAGCAGCTTGGATGGCCAAGATTACAGGGGGCAGTACATGGGAGGCTGGCCAGGAATGCTCTGGAATAATTAAGTCTAGAGGTAACAAAAGCATGGATGACTGTTTAGCAGTAAAGAAGTTGAAGCAGGGACTGAGTTGCACAATGCTCGAGGTGAGAATGAGCAGTTTTAGTGATAGCACAGATATGCAATTGGAAGCTCTATTGCTGGACAAATATGACACCAGTGCTGTGAGCAGTCCAGTTCAGCATCAGACATTTGCCAGGAAGAGGAATGGAATTGGAGCTAGGGAATGAAGTTTGCAGCAGAACGAGAGGACAATAGATTATTATGTTTCAGAAAATTTCTGCTCGTCTGGTGCTAAAATGTCGGAAATGTAAAACAATGGAGGGAGTTGTGAGAGATGATGGTGAGGTGGAGCTGATAGTCATCAGCATCCCTGTGGAAACTGGCAGTGGGCTACAACTTCAAGTGGCAATCAGCACCAGATTACACTAAAATTCTAAATACCTGTCTCAACCAATCTTCCTGACTTGGGCCAGGTGAGATCCAGGCAGCACAGATGTCACTAGCCTCAGTGCCGAAGTCGAAAAGAAGCAAAGTGAAGAAAGACACATCCCTATTTTAAGCCACAAGCTCCTGTAAAGCAGGTGAGTTTAAAAGTCTAATTGAAAATAACAGGACAGGGAGAAGGTAAGTGGCTAAGGTAAGTGGATTGGATTTGGTAGGATGGAGAACTCCTGTGTGGATGGGGTCAGGGTGCAGAATACTGCAAGGTTTGGGGATGGATGAAGAGAGAGAGGAGTCCCTGGGTGTTCCGGGGTATGAGGGGCATTCATATATTCCCTACATGGTTCAGTCTGGGTCTTTAGTTCCGCCGAAGGAAGAAGTGTTTTTAATTTCTCTGAACTCTTTCAGAGTAACTATTAATGCAACATTGGCAGAACCATCTAAAGTTAGCAATTTAAATGGCTTTGTCGGATGGTTCCCAGCACAACTGCCCAGGGGACGTTAGCCCTTCTGGACAATTGCCATGTTAACCCTTACCAGGGAACTTCCGAAAGGGATTCCCCAGGGCAGCTTGGGTACTCCCCTAAGGCAGACGCTGGGAAGCCAGGAAGCCACCACTGTGCTTTCCAAAAGGTCACTGAGCGTAATGCAGCTTGTCACCTGGTTTTGTAGCTGCCAGTCTGGTTTTTAGCTAATATGTCTGGTACTGGACATTTTATGCCGAGCATATATCTTTTGAACACAGGAACAATATGTGTAATTGTAAAGTGTAGTCATATGTATTGGAAAGTGCACCATTGCATCCAATGTTGCAACGCATCATAGAAGCCCTACAGTGCAGAAGGAGGCCATTTGGCCCATCCAGTCTACACCGACCCTCTGAAAGAACCCACTACCTAGGTCCAATGCCCCACTGTATCCCCGCAACCCCACTAGGGGCTAACTAACATAACCAATGCACCTAAGCTGCACATCTTTGGATTGTGGGAGGAAACTGGAGCAACCCGAGGAAACCCATGCAGACACGGGAAGAATATGTAAACTCCATACAGACAATCATCCATGGTCGGAATCGAACCAAGGACCCTGGAGCTGTGAGGCAGCAGGCTAACCATTGTGCCACCATGCCACCCGAAGATTTGAAATTGATGAAGTTTTGCCCAAAAACCTACTGCCTTTAAATCTGACAAGATTGTAGGTAGTTATATGGTTCCAATTCAAATGAATCACTTCAGAGAATGTTTACATCATGTACAGTTGTTCTTTCTTTCAAAAATTAAACTACTCAACTCACCAGCCTTTTCTTGAAATGCAAGTGAAAATGACAAACTTTTACATGAAAGACTGATTTCAGTTTGACTAGTTATTTTTGTTTGAACAATACTCAAGTAATTCCATCCCCATTAAGTTGCTACCAAGATTATAAACTCATCCATGCAATTGCAATGTTCTTTTTAAATTATATTGAGCTGGCCTGAATGTGACAATTTTTGCTCATCTGCTTGAGGTTTAGTTGGGAAAGTGTCTGGTATTCTTGAGTTAAGTCAAGGAGCAGCTTGCAGATGAGAAATAGGAAAGGGTCAAGTAGTGATTTTTCAGTAATACCAGAGGTAAGAAAGGCTTGACAAACATTTATTTAAGTCTCATTGAAACTATATTTAATTGTTAACTATACCTTTTCCTTTGTGTTTTTTCTGTTTTTGTTCACTCAATTTATCTAAAGGAAGATCATGCAAGTCAAGGTTGTACAAGTTCCGTGCCAGCACTTTGGTCAAGGTTTCCATTGTCATTGCCCATTCAGTAATCAATTCTTCCCAGCATGTAAGTGATGCCAACACCACGAGCAATTCATCCCACAGCTCTCGGGAAACATACACATCCAAGTTTGCTTTGATCCAGGCTACTATTAGTGTCTAAATAAAGAGACAAAAACGCCAGAAAATGAACAATGTATGCAGATCCCACTTAATTAAAAAGGGAGTTATTACACTGTGTTCATCTAATTTCCACATTAACTTTTGAGTAAAACAGAAAAATATAGGTGTATTAAAATGTTATCCTTGCATATTATTTTTATTGCAATGTTTCATATTTCTCTAGGAAATATATCAAGCATTATTACATGGGATGCATTAAAACACGTGGTCAAACTATGATGCTACTGAGAATAAGTGAAAACTGAGCATTTTCCTATGAGAATTAAAAAATAAATAGACAAGATAAGCTACATTAGCATTCTCAACTGAGCTAAATGTAAAATTACCAGAATTATGGGGAGCAGTTCATCTACTTATCACTGCTTTAGAAAAAGTTTGCAGAAACCGGAAAATATGAAAAGGAAGGGAACAAAAATGATTTTAAAAAAATTTTGTTTAGTATCCATTCTAAAAAGAGAACAAGAAGGAAAATGAGAAGAGGTTACAGGAAATAAACCAGGGAAGGACAAGAAAATAAACAAAAGGTAGATATACATTTTCCCTACCAACTTGTGTAATCACCAATTTCAACACTTGCGGTTCACAATTTCACAAACTTATTTCGCTTCCTTGGAATAATCTTTTTTTATTTTAAAGCATCTTTCCCACAAGTAAAAGGCAGATAATCTCGGAGGAAAAAACATTGTCTCTATTCTTTGAAACACTTTCATAAGTGTTGCTTGGAAGTAGTTTCATTTACGTTCCCTGGCTTTAAAAGGCTACTTGCCTTCTTGCCCACTCACTTAACCTGTCCATATCTTTTTCAGCCGGTGTCCTCCTCACAACTTGCATTCCCACCATGCTTTGTACCATCAGAAAACTAAGGTATATTGCTCCCAGTCTCTTCGTCCATGTCATTTATACAGCTTGTAAATAACTGAGATCTCAGTGCTAATCCTTGCAGTCACTGCCTGCCAACTTGAAAGCGCCCATTTATCAGTACTCTTCCAATCTTCTATCCATCCAACCCCATTAGCCCTCATCATGTGCATTGCCCTCGTGGGACATCTTATCAAATGCCTTTTAGAAATCCACATCTACTGGTTCCCCTTTATTTACCTTAAAAGTCACATCCTCAAAAAACTAATCCCCAAAAGCTCCATGTCCTGGTGTATGGTCTCAAATTGATGCTTTCAAAGGCAATGAGAAAAAAGCTGTTGCTGTCACGTTGCAAGTCCAGACTGTTGATTCTCAAAGAGAAGGTACTTCCCATCAGTGTCTTTCCATTTACCAACACAACTATCTCAATTGACTTACACGCTTCTTTACTTCCACCCAAATTATTGAAAATATTAAACAATCCCAGTTATTAAACACAGTACATTTCAAAGTAGAAAAGTGATTCAGATGCATGGTTTACCCGAAAGAGTGGTGTAGCAAGTCTTCCTGCTAACACAGAACCTTTTCTCCCTTGGGACAATGGTGGTGCTTGCAGAGGTCGCTTCATAACAGATTCTGTAATTCTCAACATAATCAACAACAGCTGCTCCCTGCAAGAAAAAGTAATAGGTTATTGATGTTCTGGACCTGGACACCCAGGGTTCAAATCTCACCAAAAAGCTAGTTTTTAGGTTCTTGATGTAGAGTCATGATTTAACTTTTTTTAACAGAAGAAAATTAAGTTACTATACCATGTTATACGATTTATATGCCAAGCTTATCACTCTAGTGGTCTCATCTTGGAATAAGGTTTGCAATACAATACCATCAAACTTCATTCACCTTCAGTTGCATGAGGACTCAGTGAAGATGGTCTCCTGTGGTGGTGGGGAGGTATTATATACCCACCACTATTAAACTGGAGTCAACACTGTCTAGAATCTAATGTGCTCCGATATGTTACATCATCACAATATATATTTGAGCCACTCTACCTAGTGGCAGTATAAAACTAACAGCATAACTATACATTGCAACATAGGTAATCGGAGTAGGCCATTTGGCCCCTCAAGATTGCTCCATCATTCAATTAGACCATGACTGATCTTCCACCTTTGCGCCATTTTCCCGCACTATCCCCATACCCTTGATGTCTTTAATGTCTAGAAATCTATCAATCGGTCTTGAACATACTCAACAACCGAGCCTCCAAAGCCTCAAGTTAAGAGAATTCCAAAGATTCACCACTCTGAGGAAGAAACTACGTTTCATCTCATACACCCTCACCAATCAGTTGAGACATCCTTTTTGCATCAACCTTGTCGAGCCCTTTAACAGTTTTGTATGTTTTAATGAGAAAATGCATGATACCCTGGGCTAGTGCACAGTCAATTCCAACTGTCCCAGAGTCGCAACACAGGTGAAATTAGATTTTATTTAAAATGCCTGTTTTTTTTTAGTTCAACCAAATAAACTAGTGACCAGATTTGTCACTTTAAAACACAGCTAACCTTTTATGTACAGTATTATAATTAAACGGAGAGAAAATGTAACAAACACAGACACACAACAAACATTCAGAACATTAGAGCAGTTCTTTCACTTCAGCAAGGAGTGAGAGAGGGAGTGTTCCTTTCACTTCCAAGGTCGAAACACTTTTGCTACGTTCTCTCAGAAAGCATCATGCAGTAACCAATCACTGACTGTTGTCAGGCAGAACACTATCCATGGCTAACCCACAGGTTACCAGTTAATAAATCGAACTGACTGACTACACAACTGGTTCCTAAGATGCACCCGGTACTGTAGAGTCTGTTTTGTCCTCTCCAAAATATAAAACCTGGGAACACAGTGCCCTGGCAAGCAGGCTGTTTCAATTTAAGAGTCTTCTGCTGAAAGACACATCCCGAATATGGGTCCATGGGCCAAAATAATTAAAATAAAATGAAAATGGGAATAAAGAAAATAAGCAGGAAACCCTAATACAAACGCCTCTTATTCTTCTAAACTCAGAGAGAACAAAGGCCCAGACTCCTCAATCTCTCCTCGTAGGACAACCTGGCCACTCCAGGAATCAGTCTGGTAAACCTTCATTGCAGTCCCTTTATGGCAAGATCCTGTCATGAATGTGCAATTATGATATTATAGATTTTGTGATATTATAGATTTTGTGAAAAAAAGTGATCTTCCTTTTTAAATGGACACAAGTAGCCTTAAAGATGGTTGCCAAAAATCACTTGACCTTTTCAACTGCAATGGGGTCAAGCTTCCAGAAAGCTTTAAGTGGATTGCAGGCAGACATACCCAGACAGTAAAAGACTTTTGAAATTGAATGAGTCCTCAACAATGGCTTCTCCTAAACCGTGGCTCCTTTTGAACACTGCAGTTGACGAGGGGGCTTTCCGTTGCTAAATGGGATTATTTGGACGATTGGTTAGCATCTTGTCAAGATCAAATGATAAACAGCCATTTTAAGTTTTTGGACTATATAAAGACTGGCTGCAAATGGCCATATGTGTGCAGAGCCCCAGGAAATATTTTGATAAACAACTTCAAGGGATTCCTGGCCAGGGGAGGGCAAAGAGAAGGTATTAATAAATCAACTGCTGTTTTTGGTGAAAAAGTGGAGGCAATCTGCAAGTGCTCCAACAACAGAAGTAGCGATGAATGGGAAAAACCTCTCTCTCCCAAAAACTTGCTGACCTGTTGAGTCGTCCTGAAAAAAGCAAACACTGACTGGTAGATTGCGGAAGCCATTGCAGCTGTTAACCAAATCTCAAGTTTAAACCCCTTTACTTCAGAGAAGCAATGGGCCCTAACTACATCTCAGAGACCAGTTTTAAATTTTATCTTTAAGTATCATTTTTTCTTCATTTGCTTTTAATCATTGTATCTGTATTTTAATTAATACTTCTTCACTTTTACCAAAGTAACTTTTAGCCGTAGTCTGTGTGATGAACTAACTTTATCTTGTTAAAACTAAAGCTTGTCTGTCATTTTTTCAATTTCTATCACTCAAACTATAAAGGGGGCTACATATACAAATACAAATTCTTGTCACATTAAGGAAATGCCTTTTTCCTGGTCGTGACACATTACTAAGGTAAGGAGACCAAAGCTGTACAATACACCAAGTGCAGTCTCACCAAGGCTCTAAATAATTGCAGCACAACTTCTTTACTCCTGTACACAAATTCACTTAAAATTAAGGCCAACATATAATTTGTCTTCCGAATTGCTTGCTGCACTTTCATGCTAGATTTTAGTGAGTCATGAACAAGAAAACCCCAGTCCGTTTGGACATCAATACTTCCTATCTCTAACCATCTAATAAATACTCCGTTTTTCTGTTTTGCCTATCAAAGTGAATAATTTCACCTTTTCCACATTGTTCATGTTCTTATCTACTTGCTGCCAACTCCTTCAGAGGGCATTGGAGACCTTGGACTTCCATGGTCAAGTATAACCATGGATCAATCAGGAGTACTGCAGTAATTTGTTGTTGCCTTCTGCAATATGGCTGACCAGGAAACTCTCCCACTCTTTACTGTCTGCCATCAGCTGCACTGGAAGGATTTACAGGCTGATAATCGATCTGTTTGGCCACGTTATGCACGCACCTTCCATGGCCATCAAGTCCTGAAATGGGCTTTGAACTCAGAGCTTCTAGCCCAGAGTAAGGATGCGATCAATGTGCCACAAGACCACCCTGCCCACTCACTTAGGTTGTCTAAATTCTCTTGAATCCATTTCGCATCCCCTGCAACACTTTCGTACCTAGTTTTATGTCTTCAGCAAAGCTGGAAATATTACATTAGGTCCCACATCTAGATCATTGCTATCTATTTAGAGTAGCTGGGGCTCAAGCACTGATCCTTGTGGTACCCAACTAGTCACAGTCTGCAAACCTGAAAATGATGCATTTATTTCTACTCTCGGTTTTGTCTGTTAATCAATTCTTAATCTATGCCATTATATTGCCCCCAAACCCAGACACACTATTTTGTTCACTAACTGCTTGCTTGAGACCTTATTAAAAGCCTTCTGAAAGTCATAAACCACCACATCTATTGTGTCTCCCCGCCCCCCCCCCCCCCCATATATATTCTGCAAGTTACATCCGAACAGGTTTGTCAAATTTGATTACCTTCCATAAATCCATATTGACCCTGCATAATCCTACCATTATCTTCTAGTGCCCAATGATCTCATCCTTCATAATAGCATTTTCCCTCCTACTGATGTCAGGCTAACACAATTGTAGTTCCCAGATTTCTCACTCGCTTGTTTCTTAAACAATGGGGCTGCATTTGCCATCTTGCTTTGTTCTTAAACAATGGGGTTACATTTGCCATCTTCTAATCTGCAGGAACCATTCATGGATGTATAGAATTTTGGAAGATAACCACCAATGCATCCACTATTTCTAAAGCAACCTCTTTGAAAATCTTTGGATATAGATCATAATGTCCAGAGGATTTATCAACTTTCTGTCCTATTAATTTCTGCATGACTACTTCTTCACTAATAATTTATTTCAGTTCCTCATTCCCACCAGTCCCTTGGTTCTCTAGTCCTTTTGGGCGATTTGTATGTTCTTCTGTGAACCAGGCGCAAAAACATTTATTTTGTTTCTCTGCCATTCCCTCATTCTCAATTATAAATTCTCCTGTGTGTGCCTGCAATAGGTCCATGTTTATCTTTGATAATCTTTGCCTTTCTACATTCCTATAGAAGATTTTAGTCTGTTTTTACATTGCTCACTAGTTTAGTCTTATATTCGATTTTCTCTTCATTATTTTCTTGGTCCTCTTTTGCTGAATTCTTGAGAGCTCCTAATCCTCAGGATTATGACTTTTTTTGGTACTTTCTTAAGCCTCTTCCTCTGATCTAGTACAATCTTTAACATTTCTTGTTAGCCATGGTTGGATCACATTTCCTGTTGGGTTTTTGCGCCTCAAAATGTATATTTGTTGTAAAGTATGTATTAATTCTTTAAATTCTAGATATTGTCTGTCTACTGTAATCTTTTTATGTCGTTTCCCAATCTACCACAGCCAACTTGCACTCATATCATAGTTCTTGTTTATATTTAAGACCCTAGTTTCAAATTGAAACACATCACTTTGAAACGTAATGTAAAATTCTACCATATTATGGTCACTCTTCCCTAACGGTAGGGGACATCAATAAAAAGGAAATTAGTGATGCATGTAACAAGGGTGCTACAGTAATCATGGGTGACTTCAATTTACCTATAGACTGGGCAAACCAAATTTTCAATAATACTTCAGGAATTCATCTACCACAGTATGTACAAGACATCTTTTAAGACCAGTACATAGAGGAACAAACTGGGGAACAGGCGATTCTAGATTTGGCATTATGCAATGAGAAGGGGTTAATTAACAATCTTGTTGTGCAGGGTCCTTTCGGGAACAGTGGCCATAACATGATAGGATTCTTCATGAGGATGTAAAGTGAAGTAGTCTGATCCGAAATTAGGATTCTAAATCAAAATAAAGGAAACTACAAAGGTATGAGGGTTGAGTTGACCAAGATAGATTGGGGAATTTCATTAAAAAGCGTGACGGTGGATAGGCAGTGGCCAATTTAAGGAACAAATGCTCGCATCGCAATTGCTGTGCATTCCTTTCTGGTGCTAAAACACAACAGGAAAAAGGCTCAACCATGGCTAACAAAAGAAATGAAGAATAGCTTCAGATCCACGAGGACAGCAGGAATAAATGGGTCTTTTTCGGAGTGGCAGGTGGTGACTAGTGGGTTACTGCTGGGGTCAGGTATTCACAATATATCAATGAATTGAATGAGGGAGCCAAATGTAATATTTCCAAGCTTGTGGATGACACATACTAGGTGAAAATGTGAGTGGTGAGGAAGCTATTAAGAGGCTTCAAGGCAATTTAAACAAATTGAGTTTGTGGGCAAATGCAGTTCAACTTGGATAAGTGTGAAATTATCCACTTCGGCAGGAAAAAAAGAATTGCACGGTATTACTTAAATGGTGATAGATTGGGAAATGTTGATATACAAAGGGATCAAGGTATCCTTGTACACCAGTCACTGAAAGCAAGCATGCAGGTGCAGCAAGCAATTAGGAAGGCAAATGGTCTGTTGCACTGAAAATTAGGAAGTAGGAGCAGGAGTAGGCTATTTGGTCCTTCAAGCCTGCTCCACCATTCAATATGATCATGACTGATCCACAATCTCAACACTGTACTCCTGTACTCTCCCCATACTCTTGACGCCTTTAAGAGTCTAGATGTCTATTTTCTTCTTAAATATATTCATATTCAGCCTTCAATGCAAGAGGACTCAAGTAGTCTTACTGCAGCTGTACAGGGCCTTGGGAAGCTGACATTGTTTCTGTTTCTGATGCTGCCGCCCCTGGTGCTGCAGGATAAACTCCTGTCCGAAGAGGAAATAGGGGAGGGCAAAGTTGGGGATATATATATGGGGTCCCGTGGAGGCGGTTATGCGCAAGTGGGAGGATGAGCTGGGGGAGGGGGCATTCGGGGTCAGAGTGTGGAGTGAAGCTTGGCGGAGGGTTAATGCGTCCTCATCATGTGCAAGGCTAAGCCTCATCCAGTTTAAAGTCATGCACAGGGCTGACATGACAGTGTCTAGGATGAGTTGGTTCTTTTCAGGGTGGTAGATAGGTGTGGGTGGTATGCAGGGGTGGGCAAATCATGTCCATATGTTTTATGCATGTCTGAGGTTAAGGAGGTTTTGGACAGGGTTTGCAGATATGTCAAAGATTTGGGAGATAGATATAGCCCTGAGTCTGGAGATTGCGATATTTGGACTGTTGGAAGATGCAGGAGTACAGATGGGGAGAGAGGACAACGAGTTGCTCTTTGCCTCCCTGATAGCCCGGAGATGGATTCTGTTGTGCTGGCAGGACTTCCGGAGCTGGGTTATGGGTGAGCGATTTGGCAGACGTTTTGAATTTTGAGAAGATCAATTTTGCCATTCAAGGTGCGGGGTGGGGCTCACATTGAGGTGGAAGCTGTTCATCAACTTCTTTAAGGAGTATTGAGTTGTCAATTGGGGGTGGGGGGGGTCATTTTTCTGTTAGGGTTGAGGGTTTGGGTGAAAAATGTGGGGGAGGGGTATTTCTTGGGGTGTGTGTGGTTGGCTTTTGTGTTTCTTTGTTATGTATATATTTGAAAATGCCTTCAATAAAATGTTTTTTAAAAATTTTAAAAACGTTCTGACAGCGCTGGTCAAACTGAAGCAAGAATTATTTCCTCTGGCTGAGGGGGTCTAGAACAAGGAGTCACAGTCTCAGGATATGAGATAGGCCATTTAGAATTAAGATGAGGAGAAACGTCTTCACTCAGAAGGTGGTGAACCTGTGAAATTCTCTACCACAGAAGGGTGGAGGCCAAGTTATTGAGGATATTTAAGAAAATATATATATTCCTAGACACGGAAGGCTCAAGAGAGAGAGTAGCAGTAATGCATGGAGATAGAGGATCAGTATGATCATATTGAACGGTGGAGCAGGTTTGAAGGGCTGAAGAACCTATTCTATATATTTACAGTAAGAAGTCTTACAACACCAGGTTAAAGTCCAACAGGTTTGTTTCAAACACTAGCTTTCGGAGCGCTGCTCCTTCCTCAGGTGAGGCTCCATCACCTGAGGAAGGAGCAGTGCTCCAAAAGCTAGTGTTTGAAACAAACCTGTTGGACTTTAACCTGGTGTTGTAAGACTTCTTACTGTGCTCACCCCAGTCCAACGCCGGCATCTCCACATCATATATATTTACAGGACAGCACAGTAGCACAAGTGGATAGCACTGTGGCTTCACAGCACCAGGGTCGCAGGTTCGATTCCCCGCTGGGTCACTGTCTGTGCGGAGTCTGTACATTCTCCCCATATCTGCGTGGGTTTCCTCCGGGTGCTCCGGTTTCCTCTCTCAGTCCAAAGACATGCAGGTTAGGTGGATTGGCCATGATAAGTTGCCCTTAGTGACCAAAAGAGATTAGGAGGGGTTATTGGGTTACGCGGTTGAAAGTTAAGCTTGGATTTGGCACTTGTGTTGTTCCACATGATGCCATGCACTGATTTTTTTTTTTTTATAAAAGGAAGGGCTAAGCACAGCATAATTCACTGCTCCCACCATTGAAATTATATGCATTTTTTGCACAAAGGCAAAAACAATCGCCTTCAAATTGCAACCAGGATTGTCAGAATTTTTGATTGTACTGAACATGATGATATTGCTTATGTTTCACTTTGTCTTCTAATTTGGACATTCTGAATTCTCCGTCTGTGTACCAAAACAGGTGCCGGAATGTGGCGACGAGGGGCTTTTGACAGTAATTTAATTGCAGTGTTAATGTAAGCCTACTTGTGACAATAAAGATTATTATTATTTGCAATTTTCTTTGAGCCTTGTGTTACTGAAGTAGTGAGTAGGGAATTTTCACTACATTTAACAACTAATACCTTCATGAAGCACTGGCATGACAGGCACAGGATAAATGCTCTTTATACTGCCCAAAAGTTCATCATAAACTTAAAACAGGTCCTATCATCCAATTTTGTTCATCTGTGAACTTTACAGGATTTGATCATACACAATTCAGAACATAGGAATTGCTGGATGAAAATTTCCAAGATCCCTCTAAGTTTATGTTCTACCATCTTGGCAGTCACAAAATACAATAATTGAGTTGTTGACCAAACAGTGAAATCAATCTCTATCTGTTAGTCAACAACAAACCCAGACATAAACAAGGAAAATCCTTGCTGAGGGAAAGCTATGGGAGCCTCAAGTACAAGGACACCAGCTTCACTTCGCACATGCCTTGTCTCAAATGATTTAAACAGTGCAATCCGAAACATTATTTTCCAAAACAAACGCTTAGAAAAATTAATCACACTTTTGCAGGGTAACTTATGAAAAATACTCATCATACCAGGTCTTCTTATCCATTGCTGTGTGGACAACCATGTATCTGTAGATGTTGAGAACACGTTTACACATGTCTACATGCTCATCCAACAGGGTTCCAATTTCATTGGCAGGTTCCAGCAGCAATATATTTGCTGAGTTGGTTATAAAAACCTGCCACAATAACACAACATAATTAATGAAGACAAGTAAAACAAATGATAATTAATCATGCAAAGGATTAGGACCACATAGAATATACAGATACAAGTCACAGTGGAGAAAAAAAAATATTTAAAAAAATTAAATTTAGAAGCACCCATCTAGTTCCCAATGCTAAAGCAAATGTTTGAATAGTAATTAACTTCATAAAATAGCACAGAAAACGTCAAAGTGCACCTGAAGGGATGCCTGAACACCTGCACACACGTTCCTCTCTTCTTCCTCCAAGTCAGTAGTTTTGTTAATTGCATTCTGGTAGGATGAATTTCTTGTCCAGCTAAGATTCCTTACATGACCTGGTGCCTTAGTCATTTTATCCTACAGAACAAATGAAATAGAAGAAACAATTGATGAAACAAGCCAATTCTAAGAAATGTGCTATCTTGAGCAAAATACTGCAGATCCCGTAAATCTGAAATAAAAGCAGAAAATGTTGGCAATAATCAGCAGGTCAGGCAGCAACTGTGGAGAGAGAAACAGAGTTAACATTTCAGAGTTCTGGGAGGTAAACTGGGGAATGGCAATTGAACCCAAAACTTTGTGGCTTAGAACCGAGGGTTCATACTTAAGCCACGAGTGGTGATTCTTATATAGTTAAAGCTTTAAAAACCAGACATCTGGATTGCACACATGCAATGATACAGACAATTAATAATAGTGACACCAAACACTTCGCTCAAAGATGTTGGTTGGGGCATTTTATACCCATTAACGGAGTAACTCTGGCAGGAAAGTGATGTGGAAGGTGCAGAGGGCGAGGTTCTCCCCAAGATCGGCATGTCGACTGGCCACCAGACCCAGCAAAAAAACAGTTAAAGCCAAGGCTAAGGAATTGAAGGGACTTGCAGCGCAGCAACAATTTCAAGAATGGTGGACGGGGAAGGGTTGCCACCAGTGGGAAAGCCCCAGATGGAGCAGTTAATGGCTTTCATCAAAAAGGAATTTCACCAAAGGAAGGAGATGAGTGATGACTGGTCAAAGGCCATTGAGGGAGCAGTAGCACCTCTAGGAAGATCGATGGACCCGGTAAAGAAGTGCCTCAAGGCGCAAAGAGCGACGACACGCAAGGTGGAGAAGGATCGTGTCCTTGGAGGCGGAGATGGGGATCCTGGGAGATCTATGCAAGTCGCTGCGAGTGAAGGTGGATGAGCAGGAGAACATGTCCTGGCAGCAGAACTTGCAAATTGTGGGTCTGCCAGAAGGTGTGGAACGAATGCCACAAAGTAAGTGTCGAGGATGGTGGCCGGGTTGGTGGAGGAGGGTGCTGGACAGGGCCCCAGAGGTGGACTGGGCTCACAGCTTCTTACGGCAGCGGTGGAGGGCAGGGGAGCTGCCGCGGGTGGTGATTGTGCAGTTGCACAAGTTCGTGGAGAAGGAGAAGCTTCTCAGGTGCCCAGGGAGAAGTGAGACTGTGAATGGGAGGGGAATGTGTCCGAATAGAACAGGACATTGGCGCGGAGCTGGCGAAGAGGCGTGCTGGATTCAACAGGCCACGGCGGTGCTGTATCAAAGGAGGACTCGGTTTAGGGTGTTGTACCCGGCAAAACTTTGGATCATGTTTGAAGGCCAGGAATACTAATTTGAGACATAAGAGGCCAATGACTTAAAGAGGCCAATGACCATAAACTGGGGGAGAACTGAGAGTTGGTGTGAGGTGGAGGAACAAAATCTGCAAAGGTTGGATGTTATAGCTGTTCTGTGTTGCCGGAGGGTGGGAATTCTTTGAGGAGTTGTAAGTTTGGAGGGGAGGGGGGGGTTCTGGGAGTCGTTGATCCGAACAGAGATCATCTTGTTCAAGGCACACAGGGATAGCAAGAGGAGTGAGGAGCATAGGCTGTTGGACGAGGTAGTCGAGGACAGGAGATACTCGGGTGCTCCCACTAAGGAGTTGTTGGTGGAGAAGAGAAGAAAGTTGCAGGGGCAGTTTGATAGGTTGACGACGGAAGGGTTGAAAGGTGGTGGGCTAGTTACGGAGGGCGGGGAGGGTGCAATACAAGTATGGAGAGAAAGCGAGCCTTATGCTGGCACATCAGCTGCGGAGGCAGGCGGCATCTAGTGAAATTCTAATGGTGTGGACAGAGGCGGGGGAGGTGGTGTCAGAGAAGGGGAGGATATACGAGGTGTTCAGGGATATCATGAAAAGCTGTACAGGGCCGAGCCGGGTGGAGAGGAAGGGGATATGGGACGGTTTTGAATGGGTTGGAAGAGAGGAAGCAGGCGTTGGAGGAGCCGCTGGGGCTGAGGGAGGTAGGTAATTGACAATATTAGGGGGATGAAGTCAGGGAAGGCCCCAAGATCAGATGGCTCCCGGCGGAGTTTTAGAAGGCGTTTTTGTGGCAGAGTTGGCACCGCATTTGTTGGGGATATTTAGTGAGGCATGGAGAAGGGAGAGTTGCCAGAGAAATTGACACTGGCGTTGACCATGCTAATACTAAGGGGAAGGATCTGCTGGAGTATAGGCCCATTTTGTTGTTGAATACGGACATGAAAGTGTTGGCTAAGTTGTTGGAGGGAGGATGGAAGGATATGTGCCAGTGTAGTCAGCGAGAATCAAATGGGTTTTTGTAAAGGTCCGGCAGCTCTCTAGCAACATTAAGAGGCTGTTAAATGTGGTTATGACTGTCAGGCGGGCGGGTGCCGGAGGTTATTGTTTTTATGGATGGGGAGAAGGCCTTCGATCGGGTAAAGTGGAGGTATTTATTTGAAATTTTGGGTAGGTTTGGCCCGACGTTTGTTCCACGTGTGCGTCTGTTGTATGTAGCCCCAGTGGCAAGTGTACATACAATTGAGATTTGAACTGCACAGGGGAATGAGACAGGGGTGTCCTTTGCTGCCATTGCTGTTCGCCCTGCTGATAGAGCCCTTGACGATGGCCCTCAGGGGGTCTGTAGAGTGGCAGGGGAATGTGAGGGGGAGCGGAGAGCAGGGAGCACTGGGTGTCGTTGTACGTGGACGACGTGCTGTTTTGTGTCAGACCCGCTGGAGAGTATGGCCAGGATCATGGGTGTCATGGAAATTTTAATAAAGACAAATTCTTCGAGGTTCGATTTAAGGAAATTTATTTACACAAATATATTTGCAGTGTGTGTTCTGGCTGCATAACCAGGCCACAGAACTCTGAGATTCGACCGAAGGAAGCATATCTTTATAGTGTCAAATAACAGCTTGAAGTAAACTGCCATGTTTATATTAAATTGACCTTGGAAAGTACGTAAGATGAAATACATAGTACGTATGTTCTTGCCCTTTCTCCGGTTGGAGAAGATTTAAGTTTTGAGTTGAGGGGGTCAGCGGAGGATTTTGAGATGCGGTGGGGGTTGTTCATGACGATGTTTGAGGAAATGTTCGTCGCGGGGGGAGGGGGTGGGTGGGTTGTGTGTAAAAAGGGGAAAGATTGCACCAACTGGACTGATTTTGTGGAGTGTACATTTTATATGTTGCTGTATTTTTACACATGTTTGGAATAAATGACACCAAACTATACTGCCCAATCACGACTACAGAAATATATCAGAATGCTTTGCTTGACTCAATGCCTGATGCAACTTGCAATTTTTTCCTTTTATGATCTGGCTTCCCTTAACTTAAGAAACTAAATTTAAAAAATTTGGAAGAAAAATCTTCTTTCTGAAAATGTTCCACGATTGTTGATGTGCTGTAGATCCTAAATCTTAGTGTGACATCATTGTGAAAAGAAAACATTAACCTAGATCAGTCATAACTAAGTGTATTTTATATTATTCATAATGGTCCAGATTTTTGTAGCAGCAATGACAGTGAACTGTGGTGTTTGCATCATTACTTCTCTGAAGCTAATTGCAACCTTTGAAGTTCGCATATGGGCAATCAAACTCAGAAGTTTTTGTCAGTGACTCTATGCTACTCCATAGAATGCACAGAACCACCAGATGGGAATCATTAGAAATCACTGAACTGACTAGAACATGCCATTTTATTCTATTAATCTCACTGTAAAAGCAGTTGAAAAAGTAATACCTGTTGGATAAGGTGTAAATAGGTTTTTAAATGGTGTACTAAATTCATAATTACTATTAAAGAACCTTTCTGGCCCAGAAAAAAATGTCTCCATAATAATAAAACATTCCACATTTTTAAAACCATTAAAAAATTTAGTTATGATATTTCAGTTTCTACAATAATCCATTTATCCGTATTGCATTTACTTTGCTCTCTTAAGTGAAAGAAAATTACTTCCTGGTTTGCACTGAGAATTTTTCAATTTGAGTGGCTGTCACCTGCCTAACGATATCACTGTTGTTGGATGCCTGGGGAATCCCTTCACTTGGCAGCAGATTCAAATCATCAAGAAAGAAGAAAACCACACCATTGAGACGGCTAGGTCTTTGTGGGTAGTTTTCTCAGAGGCCAGTGAGTGCAGTTGTTTCTCTGGTGATTACCAGTTTGGGCCATTGTTATTACTGTTATGCTATTTTGCACCAATTTCAAAGAACAAGGGAGTTATTTCTGGTATCCAGGCCAATATTCAACCCTCAGTCAGCATTACTAAAGTAATGATCTGTCGAAGGGTCATATAGACTCGAACGGTTAACATATTTCTCTTACCACAGATGCTGCCAGACCTAACTTTATCCAGCATTTTCTGTTTGTATTTCAGATTTCCAGCATTCGCAATATTTTGCTTTTTTAAATAATAGGTTATCGGTTATCCGATCATCACATTTCCATTTCTGGGAGCTTGCATTGACTGTATTCATACAACAGTGACTACAATTCCTAAGTACATAATTGGCCGTAAAGCACTTTGGGATGTCCTGGGATCATGAAAAGCTTTATATAAAACGGACATCTCACTTTTATTTAATCTACTTATTATTCTTGAAACATTAAAGTGGTTCACAAAGCAAATAAATCCAATTTCATTCAAGAGGCAGAAGGCAATTGATTTACAGCAAAATTAAAGATTTTCCTTCAGGCAAATTAACAATTAAGACATTCCGACATGGCAAGTATCTTCAAGTTTTATCGCACTTTAAAATTGGACCTCCTATTTTAACAAATAAGTAGTACCTTCTCCTGTTCATTTTTTTCCAGTGGATAAGAACCACTATGCTCCCCAGCACTGACTAAATTTATGACACTTGTTGAAGGGGAATAGTCCAAGTCTTCAGCTTCTTTCATAAATACAGGTTTGTCTTCTTGTTGAATCCATTCCTGGTAAACTTTAACAACTCTTCTCATAGCTGCAGCTTCACAGATAGGCAGCAGAAAAGCCTGAGGAAGACATGATCCTTATTAGTGTAATAAATAGTAATTAATTAAAATTACATTTTTACTATTGCTGAAGCAGTTTTGAGTTTCTTGGCATTTACAGATGGCATCGCGCTCAGAGTTCAAAAACCCTAATGGTAGAAGTGTTAGCTTAGCATTATCCTGCTTCCATTGTCTTAATTAATCAGGTTTCAAACAATTCTAAAGACCTTTTGACTCTACTGTCCATACCTTTGGGAGGAATTCTAAAATATTAATTTGACCAATGGAGAAGTTACTTCTTCTGTAAGCTATATTTTCAGCAGAAGAAACTGTGGCTGCGCTAAATGTATACTCATCATCGTCATCCTTCATTCTCAGTCGGCCTACATCTTCATAAATTGCACACGTTGCAATTGATAAAATCTGTACATTAATAGTTGGACATCAAAAAAAAAAATCAGCTAAAATTAAGCCAACTTTATAATGGAGGCATTACTCCAGAACCCGTCAAGAATGAGGAATACATACACGTCATCCTAAATTGCAGAGAAACATGGGGAGTACGTTTAGCTGAAATTTACAAACACTGTACAAAGTTTACTAAAAATTGAATAGTGCTGAAAAAAAAAAAAGACTTCCCGTCGAAGCTTTTCATCTTGCACATATCAGGGCAGATGCGCAAGAAAAATTTCAAAACAAACAACAATTTATACTGCATAGGAGGGTGCTCATTGGTTGACAAGTGTGATTCTGGTAGCGTGTTGCCATGGAGAATGCCTAGGCGTTTATTGCCACGCATTTTGTCTAAATTCAAACTAAGCAGGTCGACCCTGGATTCGTCACGGCTTTGGAATAGATTACAGCAGAACTGCTGGACCCCAAGCTTTCGTTCAGTTGAAAAAGACGCGACGTGTAGGCATGTTCTTTCTGCTTGAAAAGTGTTAATATATGCAGCTTCTAGCACACAGGTGAGCCACATTGAAACCTCAACTTAAATTGGTTGTTAGTGTCATTCTTAGCACAATCAGGATTGTTTATTAAATGTTGTTCAATGAGAGAATCACATCTAAATGTTGGCTGCTATGTTCTGAGTTTTGCAAGTATGGGTTGGCTGAGTACGGTCAATACTTGACCTGCTGTGAGAAGCCATAGAGACCATACAAACCATAGAAAAATTACAACACAGAAAGAGGCCATTCAGCCCACTGAGTCTGCCTAATCCAACCTTCCAGCACCCGTTCCACAGCCTTCCTTCAGATGCAGATCCAGGTACCTTTGAAATGAGTTGAGGGATTCCGTCTCAACCGCAATCTGAGCAGTGAATTCCAGACATCTATCACCCACTGGGAGAGAAGGTTTTTCATAATATCCCCTCTAATCCTTTCGCCAATCACCTTAAATCTATACCCCCTGGTGATTGACCCTTCAGCTAGGGGAAACATGCCATCTTTGTCTACTCTATCTAGGCCCCTCATAATTTTGTACATCTCAATCAAGTCAACCCTCAGACTCCTCTGTTCTAGGTCAAAGCATGGTCTTGCATCTTTGTCTATATATGTTTCTGGAACATACCTCTTCATTCACCGGAGGAAGGAGCAGTGCTCCGAAAGCTAGTGATTTGAAACAAACCTGTTGGACTTTAACCTGGTGTTGTAAGACTTCTTACTGTGTTCTAGGGAAAACAACCTTAGCTGACCTAATTTCTCAACATTGCTGCAATTTTCCAGCACTGGCAACATTCTTGTAAATCTCCCTGTACTCTCTCCGTTGCAATTGTGTCTTTCCTACAATGTGGTGACCAAGACTGTACACAAAACTCCAGCTGTGGCCTAGCCAGGGATTTAGTGGGTTCCAGCATTATACCAGTGTTTGTATTTTATACCTCGAGCAATAAAGGAAATCATTTCATGTGCCTTCTTAACCAGGTTAGCTCCCGCCCCCTTGAGGGACCTATTCAGGGACCGGACAGTGGCATAGTAGTTAGTTCTGCTGCATCACAGTGCCAGGAACCAGGCTCAGTTCCGGACTTGGGTGACTGTATGTGGAGTTTGTATGTTTCCCAGTGCCTGCACGAGTTTCCTCCGGGTCCTCCAGTTCCTCCCACAGTCCAAAGATGTGCAAGTTAGGTGGATTAGCCATACTAAATTGCCCCTTGTACAAAGGTTAGGTGGGGTTATGGAATTACATGGATGGGGTGGGCCTAAGTAGGGTGCTGTTTCGGAGAGTCAGTGCAGATTCGATGGGCCAAATGGCTCCTTCTGCACTGTAGGGATTCTATGGACATGCACTCCATTGAGTATTCATTCCCTTGTTGTGTTTTCCCATCCCAAATATTTAACCTCACACTTTTCCATCCACTCAATCAAACCATTGATATTATTCTGGAGTCCACAAATATCCTCTTCACTGTCAACCACGTGACCTCTGCGAATGTCCCAACTATGCCTCCCACATTGATGTCCAAATCATTAATATAGACCACGAACAGCAGGGGTCCCAACACTGAGCCCAGTCGAACACCATTAGAAATCAATTTCCATTTTCCAAGACATTATAGAATCAGAGAATTTACAGTGCAGAAGGAGGCCATTCGGACCATTGAGTCTGCACTGGCCCTTGTAAAGAGCATCCTACTTAAGACCACACCTCCACCCTATTCCCATAACCCAGTAACCCCACCTCACCTTTTTCTTTTGGACACCAAGGGCAATTTATCATGGCCAATCCACCTAACCTGCACACCTTGGGACTGTGGGAGGAAACCGGAGCTTGGGTCCCTGGACCTGTGAAGCAACAGTGCTAACCACTGTTCTACCGTGCCGCCCGTCAAAAAGATACAATCTGTCAAAAGGATGACTGAATACTTCTCATCCGTAAAAATCTGTCTCAGTGCCCAATCTGGTTAAGACTGTATCGCGTTTGCACTCATAATGAAACACTGATCAGATCAAATGCCTGGAACCTTACCAAGAGAAACAAGAGCTGCACGGTTGTGCAGTCTTCATGGAATCACAGAATTTACAGTGCAGGAGGAGGCCATTCGGCCCATCGAGTCTGCACCGGCTCTTGGAAAGAGCACCCTACTTAAGCCCACGCCTCCACCCTAATCCCCGTAACCCCACCTAACATTTTTGGACACTAAAAGCAATTTATCATGGCCAATCCACCTAACCTGTACATCTTTGGACTGTGGGAGGAAACCGGAGCACCTGGAGGAAGCCCACGTAGACATGGGGAGAACGTGCAGACTCCGCACAGACAGTGACCCAAGCCGGGAATCGAAACTGGGACCCTGGAGTTGTGAAGCAACTGTGATAACCACTGTGCTATCTGATGTGCAATGCTGACTGACCTATGCTAAACAAGTTCTATCTGCCGATTGAATACCTGGGCTGCCACAATCAATCACATCTGTCGATCATTTCCCTTTGTTTCCTATCACTGAGTTAATTTTGGATCAAAGTTGCCACATTCCCCTGTATCTCATGGGCTTCTCCTTTTCTGACCAGTCTGCAAGCAGGACCTTGTCAAATGCCTTACTAAAGTCCATGTAGACAACATCTCCCACATATGATCCACCATTCATTGAGATGCTTAAATTTAAGATCATTCCGACTCGATCAGCTTTCTTAAGTGTGCTAGAAGCTATATCGAGCGCTGTCCTTTTCAAACAGGAAAAGCATATCCACGTATTACACTTTTTTCACCTGAACAAAAGCTTTGGGGACAGCCATTCCTGGGTTCAATCCGCATGGCAAGGCCTTGGCCAGAATCGACCTACGTAGTTTGAATTTTCACAAAAGGCTCGGCAGTTAACTAGTCCCTGGACATTCTTCATGGAAAAGCCTCTACCAATCAGAGTCCACATACCAACCAATCAGCACCTTCTTCTCATGTGGTATGTATTATTGTTCCCTTTGTGACTTGATATTGCGAATCTGTCCTAATGTGTTCAAGATGGTAAGCTTCGACAGCACTACCAAGTGACTATTTAAATATTAAAAATTACCTGTCGAAAAACCTCTATAATAAAATTCACGTTCTCTCTTGAGGAGTAGAAAACTTTGCGGACTATTTCCATATCTGTTAGATGCTCTTCATCAACACTACACAGACTAGATGAACTGGGCTCTCGCTCAGTTAAGGTGCTAGTGTTTGAATGGGATTGTTCCAGCTCCACACTGCCATCACCAGAATCCCCACGGCAGGAGCCCTCTTCACGGGCAGCCAAACCAGCAGCTGCTCTCTGGAGAAAAAAAATTACCTCCTTTAATTATTGTATTGGAAATCAAACATCTAAAACCAATTCAAGAAAAGACAATTTTAATTAATTCAAAGAAAGTCTGCTTATTTTTACACACCTGAATATTCTTTGGCACATTTTCACCTTCAACTCCAGGAATCTGAAGTCCTAGATTAGTTTTTGGTTCAAACCAGAAAGATACCAACCACCGGATGACAGAGACACGAGCAGACAAGAATGTATCTTTTGTAGAATACGTTGTTTCATTAGTCTCCGTATCTTTTTTTGTCATAATATAACAGGGCCTTGATCTCAATTGTGGGACATCTGTAAACAAGGAATTAAATAACAATATTCCCAAGAAAAATTGGAAACAAAAAGACTCAAGCTATAATACATATGCATGTTTTGTACTATAATTTTCCTTTATTCAGAGGTGAAAAATAACAGGAATAGGCCATTCAGTCCTTTGAGCACATTCCAACGGTCAATTAGATCAGGGGCTGATCTATACCACAACTACATTTACTCACCTTTATTCCACATCCCTTTAGAATGTTACCCTGCAAAATATTTAAAGTTGCTTGTCGAAAAACCTCTTTAATAAAATTTTCATTCTGGCTCGAGGAGTAGAAAACCTTGTGGACTATCCCTGTGAGAGCATCAATTTCATTATTAAAAATTTTAATTGATTCAGCATGAACAAAACATGGGAAAGTTCCAGATTTCCATTAGCCAGCCAGCATGAAAATGTGTTTTTTGGCCATCTGAAAGAAACATCAATCCTCTTCTGCACTTGAACAAATACCTGGAGTTTCAAACTGCTACAAAATGATCAATAAATTGTTGTTCCACTCCAATTACAGTGATATCAAAAACAGTGTATCACAATTATCACACATCATGGAAATGCCAACTTTTGCAAAGCAACTGCAGTTATAGCTAGTGAATTTAAAAAACAATAAATTCAATACACTTTCACCAGTCATTCTGGGAAGTCAGTAAATAAGCAACAAAATTCCGTAAATTGTTTATTTTGGTTACTCATTGCTCCTGACACTGAAAGTGGTGTTTTCGCCCATTTGTTAGACTGTTTGTCTGCAACAATACATCTCAAAACTAATGGATGGGACTTCAATGGAACTAGGTACATAAATAAGGTATGCTCCAAGGATAAGTTTTTACTGAAGAAATGGATTTCAATTCTGGACTGTTCTTTTAAACATTGAGAGATTGGGTGAATTGACTTCTTTTTAGAATGTCGTGAATTGTTTCATTTATAATTGTCAGCTGCTATGGCGCAATTTGTCACACTGTTAAAATGTGGGCAGAGGTTTCAGAACAGGTTATTGGGTGTGGATGTGGATGTGGGCGAGGTGGAAGCTCTTTTATCAATGTTGTAGCTACAGAGCATCAATAGGTAGGGAAGAGCATCAACTAAGAGCTGTGCTATTATAACAAAGTTTAGTTAATGAAGTGCAACGGAGGTATGCACTGTGAGTGCTCTTCATTGATTTGAAATGTACATTGAACTTCATTCTTTTTGGTCTTGCTCATATTTTTCTCTGCATCTGATTAACATTTTCATGCTTCATTATCTTTTAATTTGATTCTGCCCCCATTTGCTCTTCAGCTACACTTTTCTTCCTTTCTTTCAATTTATACATTCTTTTTGAGTTCCTCACTTCCAACCAAAAATTGCCCCTCAAAAATACAACTGTCTGCATTAGACATATTTAACACAATAGAATGTTGAAGTAAAATTATCGGAAATGAAGAATGATGACCAAACACGTAGTGAAAAAATAAACAAGCCAAACCAGATGTATTAAAGTGTTGCCCAGAATGCACAATAACGAGGATTCACAATCTGCTGGATCTGTACCATGTGCTTACAAGAAACAAACATCAGTAGGTTAGGAATCAGGGTGATTCAATTAATGGCCATCATACGGAATACACAGGAGATGTCAATATATTGATAACAATGGGTTAGGAGCATCCTGAACAGAAGAGTTAAAAGGCATTGTAGTGACTCGAAACCCCCGAGTGTGGAGACCTGGGTTAGTGACATGGCAGGGTTCCTCATCCTGGAGCGAATAAAGTTCGCCTTGAGAGGGTCCTTGATGGGGTTCTCCCGGCGGTGGCAACCTTTCCTTGACTTTCTAGGGGAGCATTAAGTGTCAGCAGCAGCAGCATCCTGGGGGGTAGGGGGGTACGGTTGATACAATGTGAGTTGGGCATGGAGACAAAACCCACCTGGTTCTGTTTTTAAAAAAAAATATTTCGTGTAAGTAGTTTCATTGTAAGCTTTGGGCTATGTTTATTGTTATTTTGTATTACTATCTGTATTTCTATTTTTGTTATGTAAAAACGCTCATGGGAAAAACTTTAATAAAACAATTATTTTAAAAAGGCATTGTACTCAGCTTACAGCATGTAAACTACACCTTTAACAGACAAAAAGTTGAAGTATTGGCTTTAATGTAAAAATAACAGATAAAGGACACAGATGGACATATATGAAAAAAGATCTCAATGTCACAGGAAATGTTTCATCTATGTTACAAGTCCAAAGAGCAGGTTTATATTAGAGGAAAAATATTAGAGGAATAAACCATATCAGTAATTCCTTAGGAATTACGTATCTTCTGTTTCATAAGATAGCCTGCAACAGTCAAAATAATGTAGGAAAAATGTGTAGGGCTGTTCAGGAAAGAGCTGAGGAGTGGGCATAATTGGACAGATCTCAATAAAATAAATGGCTTCTTCCTCTCTGCTTGCTACTACAGTTCCTTGAAGTAGGTGTGAAAATCAAGTTGTCCTATTTTCAAATCAGAACAAATGTACAGTTAGGAATTTGGAATGGTCCAGGAAAGCTGTTAGAAAGGCTGAAGCATTTTTAAAGAAAAAATAATTATATCAATTTAAAAGGGTTATAATACTCAATTGTGAGCTTAAAAAATGTTCCATCAGTTGAAACAAAAAATGGATCAGTTATCATCCTTCCTGACCATCATCCTTATAATGCAGGAAATCACAATTTAAAGTTTTTATAGTTACCAATATAGTTTTGCTGCAGAATCTCAGCCTGTCCCAATATTGCCCAAGCAAAACGCTCACACATATATTCTAATATGCTACATTATCTTCAAGTAACAAATGACACACAAGAAAATATATGAAGACGACCAGAATTAAGTTTAAAAAGTCAAATGACAGGCTACTATAATTAAATTTAACACGTCACAGTGTTTTAAAACAATATCACATGTCAAACCCACTAAACATTACACAAGTATGATTTTATGTACACATATTTAGGCAGACAAACAAAAGTATTGTTTACCAAGTGTTGGATTAAACAAGCTGGTCTCCTTTGAGAAATTGGGAAATACGTGAGGCAGATAGTACTTCTTGAAATTTGCAAATAAGAATGCAAACCCTTTCTCCTGATTTTCTTTGTCTTTCCATTCTAATCCTTTTGCCTGCAAACATATTTATATAAAGGTTGCTTAATGTATGACATTATAGCACTTATCAATATTACACTTCGATCAAAATAAAAAAGGAAATCCTAATTTTTTATATTTGTAACAACTCTAAAGTACAAATTGATTTTTATATTAAACATCAAACTAATTTATTGTCTAGTCCTTCAATTGGAGATAAGGTAGCAATGTGATTTAGTAAAGCTAATGGCCAAGAGCGAGCTCTAGGCTGCACTGTTTTTTCAACCAAATATCAGCTGAATCAAGATAAAAGACTACAGAATTAATCGCAAATCAAGTCCAGCATGAATAGAGTTCCTGCATTCTTTTCCTCCATAATAAAAATCATTGCGCTAGAAGTAGCGCTGCCCACAATACATGTCAACAAACCCCCCACAAGACTAAATGAATCACCATTGTAAGTTTCTGCTAATTGTATTCATTTGCAGGCCTTTGATGTGGCACTTAAAAATTAAGCCATTTTTCCATATAGACACTAACAGGCATGTTTTAAAAGGTTTGAAACGTTACTTCTTAAATTTAGTAAACTGCACACCAGTTTACCAGACAAAATTTAACATTTTTTATTTACATTAGATTACTTTCATGTGGTGGATTAGACACTCATTAAAAATACTTATTTCCTATTATAAACCCATTCCCAACTGTATCAAACTGCATCAAGATACCACTTACCAGTAAATATATTTTAAAGAAAAGCGTTTTAAGAAAAGTATAAAACTGCCCAGTTATGCTGGGTCATGGTAAATTTTATGTTCGGCAATATACAAATTATTTTGAGTAGTAACTGGATGAAACATATTTCTCACAATGTATATAATTTTGGGTGCAACAAGAGCTCAGACCACTGATTGTGCCCTAGGTGAAAACTTCGGAGTGTAACATTTTTTCGTTTAACACCTGTACACGACTGGACTGAAAGTGACTGCGCACAACTTTACATTGTGCGTTCTACAGTACAAGTCAGTTGACCTAACAGTATTCTGGCATTACCATAGACTGAACAATGTAGGCCTAAAAATGTGGCAAGCTATTACCATCAATACAAATAAACAAAATATGACTAGTTGGTCCAATATTTTTAAACTCTGGTTTGTGTATTAGGAGCAGAATTCTGCAACATTTCCAGGATGAATAGAAAGCACCTTCCCAACCAAACATTGTGCTAGGAATGTGAAACTCCCAAATACCATAATATTCTTGTCAATTAACTGGGTGTATTAGTAGTGCATAGCACTGATTTGCTTAAAATTATCCATCTGCTATTTGAAACCAAGTGCAACATACCCATAATAGCAGTTGTGAAACAGAAACTGGCTATGTTTACTCAATTAAGAGGTTTTTGGGTGGTAGGTGGGAAGCACAAGGAAAAGCAGTATGCATTTTCTCTCTCTGGTAGCACTGTAACTCTCCACTCAGGCCGATTCCTGACTCAGCTCCCTACACAACTAAGGCAATCCCTACCAACAGTTCTTGCTAACATTGTAATACTTAGCTCAAATGAATTTCTTTCAGTTTTCTTTCTGAACAATACCTGATCAACAAACATTTTTTAAAGAATTGCTCAAGAGCCCCTTTAATAAGGAGAAAGAAAATATAGCAGTGAATCATTGTTCTTTTCCCCCCATGTTCCTTAACTTCAAGGAGCACCAACTTTCTTTTGTCTCTTTACCAAAAAGTCTGCAGGATCTCCAATGCTACATATGTTCAGAGAGAATAGATAAATAGCTCTCCTTTACAAATTTTGCTGCAGCTCAAAGCTCGCTTTATTGCCCAGTGTTCTGTAACTTTCTGGAAACATTTTTAGCCTATCTGATCTTCATAGAATTTACAGTGCAGAAGGAGGCCATTCGGCCCATCGAGTCTGCACCAGCCCTTGGAAAGAGCACCCTACTTAAGCCCACGCCTCCACCCTATCCCCGTAACCCCATCTAACCTTTTGGACACTAAGGGGCAATTTAACATGGTCAATTCACCTAACTTGCACATCTTTGGACTGTGGGAGGAAACCCACGTAGACAAAGGGAGAAAGTGCAATCTCCGCAGATAGACACCGAGGTCGGAATTGAACATGTAAACAGTTTTCTACCACACTGCCAACAAGGTAATCCAAACAAGACAGGAGCTTAAGAAGATACAAGGATATTTGTGGTCAGTGAGTTCTAATATTATTGCACTTCATCTTAAAAACACAAACAAAGTGCAAAGGAAGACTAAACTGCCTAAGTGAGAAAACTGAAATATTCAGAAATTCAAGCTACATGTAATCCACACTAACATTAAAATGCATAAATACTGTTCTCTAGAAAGGGGATGGAGGAAGATGACGCAGGACACAAATTTCTGAAAAGGGCTCAACACAAGAGAGTTTGGAAACCATTGGTTTAAAATGACGGAAAAAGCACAGTATGCATGCTATAAACTGAAATTAAGACCAACATTGGCAAATATTTGGGATCAATATGCCTTCCCATAGTTTCTTTACTAGAAATTTAAAGAGAAAAATAGTAGGACCAATTCCATGGACGATTAAAATACAGTTGTTAGTTTGGTGGTTTAGTAATTAGACTTTAGGCCTATTAACAAGGTTGAGTAGGGTTAGTACAATAAAGTGTCTACCTGGATTACCATATATTTTAGCAGCGCGTCAAGAAAGTAGCTTGTAAGATCATCTTGTCCTTTGTCTCCGGATTGTGGGGGTACAAGGGGAGTGACTTCTTCTGGAGTGACTTGAGCTGTCAGGTAAATATAGAAGTACAACACTGATCATAGATCAGAAATATCTTACTGTAAATATAAAATACATTTTATTCAAGAACAAGATTATGCTTCCAAATTCTTACCAACACAGATCTGTCTTACAACATTGGCTTAATTGCTATTTTGCCAGTGAGAAAGACAAACACATTTATATCTGGCTTTATACTATGACCAAGGTTATAAGTAATGATTCACTCCTTAGGTGATCTTAATGGCCAATTATCTTTGAACTGATGCAAAGCCCCCAACTAGCAACTTCTTTAAAATGTGTTCAATTTATTTACATCAACAAAAACCTGCATTTATATAGCCCCGTTAAAGTAGCAAATGTCGCGAGAGTTTCATGGCAGCATTAACAAAATTAAACATTGAGCTACACAAGGCGATATTAAGATAAATGACCAAACGTTCGGGTTGGGGGCAGGGTCAAGGGAAATGCCGAATCGGGGGAACCATAGATTTGAACCAGGGAAGTGGGATGCAAATCTTCGGATGATGGGAGGAGAAAGAAATTAAGACACTAAAAGATTTGTTTCTTGGGGTTCGGTTTGCAGGATTGAAGGAGCTGGGAGCGTAGTATGGGCTGGAGCAGAGGGAAATATTTAGATACACGCAGGTTCGAGACTTTGCCAGAAAGGAGGTACAGAGCTTCCCAGTAGAGCCGGCTGCAACATTTGCTGGAGAAGGTGCTGACGACAGGGGGACTGGAGAATGGGGTAGCGTCGGCGGTTTACGGGGCTATTTTGGAAGAGAAGGCACCGCTGGAAGGGATCAAGGCAAAGTGGGAGGAAGAGTTGGGAGAGGGTATGGAGGAAGGGTTCTGGTGTGAGGTGCTCCGGAGGGTGAACACCTCCACCTTGTGTGCACGGTTGGGGCTGAACAGCTGAAGGTGGTATATAGAGCACACCTCACAAAGGCAAGAATGAGCCGACACTTTGAGGGAGTAGAAGATGTGTGTAAACGTTGCGGGGTGTGGGGGGGGGGGGGGGGGGGGGGGCACAAACTAAATTTGTATGTTTTGGTCCTGTCCAAAGCTGGAGGATTACTGGAAGGAGGTTTTTAGGATAATCTCTAAAGTGGTGCACGTGAAACAGGACCCGGGCCTTCGGGAGGCCATATTCGGGGTGTTGGACCAGCAGGGGTTGGAAACGGGTGTGGATGTCGTAGCCTTCGCCTCGTTTTGTGAAAAAGGAGAATAAAAATATTTTTTAAAAACGATAAATGACCAAAAATTGGCTCAAAAGAGGAGGTTTTAAAGAGTTTCTTAAAAGGAGGGTGATGAAGTTCAGGGAGGAAATGCAAGAGCTTTGGTAAAACTTTGGAGTGCCCAAAAAGCCAGAACTGGAAAAACAAATATGGAGAGTTGTAGAGCTGGAGAAGTTAATAGGAAGGCCAAGATTACGGAGTGATAAGAATTTTTAAATTGCAATGTTGCCAGACTGGGAGCCAATGTCAGTCAGTGAGTACAAGGGTATTAGTTGAAGGGTAGGATATGTGAGAAAAGTTTGGTTGAGCTCAGGTTTTACCTGCACAACTGACCTGCCAGTGAGAAAGCACCAATGAACATCATGTAATATTTTCAGTATTTAAAACACAATATAAAAGGACTGAACTTCCCAAAGGTGACATATATTAGCCCTGTTCCTTGCAGACAGAAACAATATTTATGTGAACACCCATTCCAGCTCAACAAAATAAGTGACAGCCATTCCCCAACTCATTTCTCCAGGCAATGCCCAGACTAATCAGGGTCAAACTGCCTAGTTTAAATTTCAAACAATGCTTGGCAGTTAATGGTCAGTCACCTCAGTATTCTCCATGGCAAACTCTCTCCCAGAATTTTCTTGCCAACCAATCAGCACTTTCTTCTCATACAGTATACATTGTTTTCCCCATATATCTGCTTTCTTGTAAAGTGTCCTGATGAGTGCTTGATGAAAAGCTTCAACGTGTCTCTTTTTTCAACAGTAGTCCTTATAATGGTGTCCACAAGGTTCTCACTTTAATGTGTATCTTACAAGTTTATCACCCAAAGCGGGGCTAATCGACACTTGGTAAAATTATGCTAAATTCAAATTGTGGCGCCTTATTTTTTGAAAAGTGAAAATATACATATATAATTTTTGTGCAATTACATTACAATTCAAAGCATTATTTCATTTATGCAGATTGAGATATGGCATTTACAACTGAAGCACTACAGCACAGCAACTGGAGGAAAAGACAGAAAATGCCCAGTTCTTACTTTCATGAAGATGAAGTGGGGAATTAATCAGATTGTCCAGTGTTCGAGGTCCCTGCTCGGAGGACAGAGGTGGGAAACCAGGAATAAGGCAGGCAAAAATCAGCAGCTGTTCTTCAGTGCAATTGTGTTGGAGTGCTTGCATCCATAATAAAAAGAGACGTACACCTTCTCTTCTAATCTGGAATGGATATAAAATTTAAAATTTACTGATGAAAACTTTGTTAAACACTCTTTATTCATCAGATCTCTAATGAAATTTATCATAATTAACTGTTTAAAAAATGTTAAACCAAGTGTTGCTTATGTAACTCAAGTAATATTTTCATTATTTAAAACACAATATAAAGGACTGAACTTGCCCAAAGGTGCCATTTTTTATACAGGTAATATCAAAACACGTTTATTATAACATAAAAGTAACCAATCTATGAAGACTGCAAAATAACCCTGGGATAAACAAATCATTGGTAAAAAATAGTAAAATAAGTTAAAATACAAAACATGCATTAAATCATATTGGGTTTCAGGACATTTCTAATGATGTCTTAAATTTGGTTTAAAAAGTATGCATAACCTTCAAGGAGTTCCCAATATGAAGGAGTTTCTTTAAAATCAAGCCTGCAAAAAAATAAAAACACATTTATATCATTGAAAAATAATATTGGAAACAGTATAGCTTAAGGACGAAATGTCTGAGCTCTCAATCAAACTTGGTAAATACTTATAACTAAGTCCATGGCATTCTCTTTAATACTCTTGGTGACTTTTGCACCCGATGGCATAATTTATTGCCAAAAGGAAAAGGAAAGACCACTGTTTTCTTAAAATTTTTGCGCTATTTTTGTTTTATATATCACAATTATCTTTTCTTTTCACATTACTGAAATGACTGCGTGTTGAAGACTTGATTCAACTATTTTTCTAAGCTCACCCATGCCTGCCACAGGACAGTTTTTAACCATCTACTGTGGTGGAGTTCGAGCCGGGAGCCCCACATCATTGCTCTAGAATTTTTTGCGGTTTACCAGCTCAGTGACCTATGCCAATAGGCCACAGCAGGAACCCAATGTCCAGAGCATATAATCTTCAAATAGAAAATAAAAAATGAACAGATTCTCATTTGGCCTGTGGGAGGAAACCGGAGCACCCAGAGGATACCCACGCAGACACGGGGAGAAAGTGCAAACTCCACAAACCCGAGGCTGAAATTGAAACCGGGTCCCTGGAGCTGTGAGGCAGCAGTGCGAACCACTGTCATCGTGCCATGATAAGAAACTATTGTATGTTAATATTCTGTGGTAATTGGTTGAGCTTGTAAACAAAACATAGAAAGTTGACATGCAGATACAATAAGCAATTAGGAAGTCAAACAGTTTTTGGCCTTGATTGCAAGGGGGTTGGTTGCAAGAGGGTTGGAGTACAAGAGTAAGGAGACCTATTGCAATCGTACAGAACTTTGGCGAGACCATGCCCTGAAAACTGTGTGAAATTTAGTCACCTTATCCAAAAATTCACTTAGTGGATTCCTAGGACAAGAGGCATTTCCTTTAAGAAGATTGAGTTCAATGTGCTGCCCGTGAAGCCACTCTAAGATGCCCCGGCACCAGTTTTGAAAATCCAAGTCAAAGAGGTGAGTATCAATGAAAGATTCTTCTTGGAGCTGTTCCTCCAATCTCAGGACACTTCTCTTCCACTTTTGCTTATGCTCGGCTCACTAGTCCACCTATCAGCCACAAATGAGGGAGAGAAGCAGTATTCGATTGGAGGAACAGCAAACACGAGCATTGGGGATTGCGTCGAAGGCTGTCAGGCTGAGAGAAGCAAAGCAACAGTGAGGTTGATACCCGGGGAGCCAGGTATATCTAGTCCTCTTCCCAGGGAGGGCAGAGTTGAGATTAGGCGTGTGAGTGGGGGGCACAGGAGTGGGCATGAGCAAGGGCACACATGCATACACGAGAGAGACAGAGTGCAGGAGCGAGGGGGCGGGAGCGAGAAACAGTCCACGTACGTGGGGGTGAGTGGGAGAGGGTGCAAGATCTGAGCGAGGGTGTGGGGATGAGTGCGGGTCTGCTTTATGCCCAGTCTTCAGTTTCTCATTCACCCTTACCACCACACACCAACACAGAAACATGCACCCACGCACACTCATCCACCCATGTACACTGACCCTCTCACACTGGTTATTTTTATTATTTAATCTTTTTAAACAGAACAATTGATTTCTAATACTTTGCTGCATTTTTGGTTAACAATTGTTTTTTTCCTTAAGACCTCAACTTCTTTTTGAAAATCAGTTTATTGTTGCGCCAGACCTTATCCCCACCAAGAGCGAAAAGGTTGGACAAAGCCTGGCCTACTCTCTCTGGCGTTTACCAAAAATGAGATGATCGGAGTGAAACATACAAGATTCTGAAGGGGCATGGCAGGATAGGCACAGAGGGTATTTACCTGGCTAGAGATTACAGAGCTAGGGGGCATAGCCTCTGGAAAAAGGGACAGCAATTTAGGACTGAGATGAGGAGCAATTGCTTCACTCAGTGTTGAGTCTGTGGATGAACAGTCACTGATTATAACCAGGGCTATTAAGATTTTGGGACTCTGATGGAGTCAAGAGAGCCCACTGGTCAAGGAAACGGATTGGAGGTCATGCATCAGCCATGATCTTTTTGAATAGCAGAGAAAACTCCGGCCTTCAGACCTACTTATGCTCCTATTTCTTACCTGCTAGCTGAATAGGGGTAATGTGCGTTTTCTCTATAGCCATTGTTCAAGGCCATTGAATGCACAAAATGTGTTCCAAATATATTTACTTGCAAAAAAATATTGGTACAATCAATATTCAAATAAGGAATTGAGAAGTTACCTATGCTGTGGAACTGCCATCTGCTCTGAATTCTTTCTGGAAGGTGTTGTAGAATTTTCTGTTAGGAAAAAGAAATTTCAATTTGGATCAAAGTGTGTAGTTAAAGCAAGCACAGTTAACAAAAATACAAAAAAGTTCCATGTAACCCTAATATGTTTCTGCAAAAAATGGATGCAGTTTTACGAAGGTAACTGCAGGGCAGAGATAGAAAGTTTACAAAACAAAAGTTTTGGACAAATTCAGCACTAACCTAGAGGTGCAAGAAATTAATTGATTCAAACCCATATATCTCTGGGGGAGGATTTTGATTATCTGCCATTTATATAGAATTTATAAATTCATTTTTTTGTGCACAAGTTTGCAATTTTCCTCCAAGTACTAATAACCTAAGAAATTCAACATGACTGCATTTTAAGATTCGGGAATTGAGGAGCCACAAAAAGCAGCAAGACTTCAGGGCAAGACGAGCTAACCTCTTTGTATGAAGATTCAGAACCCAAATTCAAAATAAAAATCAATGTATGACACAACAAGGACACAAGTAGGTGATCAGCTGGTTAGTATTTCTTATTTATACTATATAAACCAGGGAATTTCAACAGGGTTAAGGGGTACATTTATTGAAATAAGAATATAAACACAAACAAGGCTAGATGTAATCAGAACTTAATTTAAAAAATAATAAATTATTTAAATTAAATAAGGATGGCAGGGCTGGTGATGTGTTACAGTTACAGTATGCGCAAGTTCGTGGACGCCAGCATGATCTGCACCAAGTGCCTGCAGCTCGAGAAGTTTCAGCATAAAGTCATTGAGATGGAGGCCCAGCTGCAGGCACTGCAATGCATCAGGAAGCCGAGGGGGTTACCTGGACACTTCGGGATTTTCCAGTCCTACCCACGGTGGGAATAATCGTGGAGTGCAGAGACATGCAAAATTTGATAGGCGAGCCAAAGGTCTGTTAACTCTTTCTGGTTCCACCGCAGGCTGGACCGGAAAACCTGGGCCTTTAAGAAGGTTAGGGGCTTCTTATTTGCTCGGTGGTCACGGACAGGAGAGTACAACTGCAAGTGAGGCAGATAATGGGATCAAGAAGGTAGAAGTGGAGGAGCCTCAGCCCTTGCAATTGTCCAATAGGTCTGAGGTTCTTTCAGCCTGCATGCATGAGTGCAAAGGGCTGCAGGGTGGTGAGGGAGCTGATCACGGCATTATGGTACAGGAAGCAATTCGCATGGGGCTGGGGAGTTAATAGGGTTGCAGTGGTCATAAAAGACGGTACAGTCAAGGGGATAGACAGACTTGCAGTTGTTGCTGGTGTGTATGCCTTTGCTCTGGCAGTACTGTGTGCAACGGGGTGATGGCAGCCATTGAGAATGTTGATCGAGATGAGGATCTCAACGCCATGGTGCAGGTCTTTGGAGCTTACTTTTGAGGAACTGCGAGGTTTCCTTGAGAATAGTGGAGAGGCAGGGGAGAATCCTTGTATTCGATGGAGCACTTTCCTGGTAAGGGTCTGGCTTTTGATTAGTTGAGATCCTGCTGCATAGTGCGTCGTCTATCCAGAGGGGTTTGGGAGGTAGTGGCCGGACAAGGAGTGTCCGTGAGCCTGGACCCTGGCAAGAAGTGGAACGCGAGTTCCCGATTGAGTTTGAAAATTGGCTGCCATGCTTTAGTAATCTTGATCTGGAGGCTGGGCGTATCAGGTTCACTGGAGCACAGTGTATCTGGTCTTCAAGGCCTGGGGTCGGTTGAGTCCACTGCCCATTTGCTCACTGTCCCCAATGCTCATCGTGGAGGGGTTGGAGGTGGCTGTTCATGTCAAGTCATCCGCCACGGCCAGGACCAAGGCTTTGGATCACTTGTGAGTCGGCATAGTGAAAAGTAAGGCTCGTCGTTCGTCGCTATCGAGATATCCTGGGTAGTGTTCAATGATCTTGTCATTGCATTGGCCTTTCCGAGCAACATAGATGGTGTTATCAACCTGCAGTTCTTCAAATAATCCTGGATGTTACTCCCTTGTGATTATGTTGTTGATTATTTGTTGTTGTCTTTTCGACTGCAAGGGTGTGAGAGGTGAGAGCACAAGGGCAAGACTCGCCTGTTATCATGTGCCCAATATCCTGTTCCAACAACAACCATATTGAGTTGATTATGTGAAATGTGGTCTGTGCAGTTTTACTCCTTTGTTTCATTAAATGCTCTAATCCTTTGTGGTGCTTTTGGTTCACCCCTTATAGGGACTGGTTTAGCAAAGTGAGCTAAACAGCTGGTTTGTAATGCAGAACAATGCCCGCAGCGACCTCCATGAACAGGTGCCGGAAAGTGGCGACTAGGGGCTTTTCACAGTAATTTTATTAAAGCCTACTTGTGACAATAAGCGATTATCATCTCGATTATAATGAAGATGAGTGGAGCCGTGGCAAGGTGATGGGTTGGTTGGTGCGGAGTTGGGTGGGAGGGTTATTGGAGTCCTCACCAAGATGGAGGATAGCCCCCCAGTTAAAGCTAACCACATCTGGTTTTCATTTTGTCATTGTTATTTTGAATTTAAGAATCCGTGCTAGTCTCTTTCGATGCCCCAGCAGATTATGTATCCTGGGGAAGACAGACTTCCTTCTGTCTCTTCCGTGAGGTTGGAGTGTTTATTTCTTTTGAGTCTTTTTAAAAATTTGTTTGGGCTACTAGAATAGGAAGGATTGAGTGGCAGCGCACAACAAGGTAGGTTTGGTCAATCCTTGACTGATTTGTTGGAGAGGCTGTTTGCTATGCCCTCTACATTGTTGGGGCTCTTCCCTTGAGTGGCAGCAGGTTTGATGGGAGAGTTAGGCACCCTCTTGCAAGTGATCGTATATGGTAGTTTCCCCGAGTGTCATCCTCGTTGTGGTTTTTCATGTGGAAGTAGTGTTTATGACTCAGTTGACTCTATGCTTCTTGTGATGGCTTGCAGTGCGGGCGGTGACTAATATTCCTAGCTCAGCTCAGGCGTTCTTCCCTTAAGGTTTTTTTTTTCCATCTGGGTGAGCAGTATGCGGTTATAAATCCTGGTCCAGTCTGGCAGTCTATGGGAGGTTCCCCTCATTGTACCAGGGAGGGGGGGGTTTCAGCCCCCCTTCTCAGGGCGTCCAGTTATCGGATGTCTTGACAATTGTTCTTCTCTTCGGTGATGGGTTCTCCCTGGCTGGGACTAATGTAATATTCTTTTCGTGTAAATGCGGGTGGTGCACTGCCCTGGGTGTGATTGGTGAGTGCAGGATTGGTGGGGGTGTAGGTTTTGGGATGTACTGGAGGTCCTAGTGGTACTGATTTCTCTGACAGACTGTGCTGGGCTAGGCCAGGTCTGGTGCTATGGTTGGTATCCTGATTCCACCCTGGAGCTTGGGAATGTCCCTTCGCGAAGGCACTTATTAGGGACATCCTGAGAGACTGGGTTTTGCTTCTTCTGTGCATGGGATTGAGCCAAGTCCTGCACTTGGGTTGATATCCTGTTGCCGGGATTGAATCAATGTCCTCGGCGCCGTGGGGCAGCAGTGATAACCACTGCGCCACCACGCCACCCCCAAGCAGAACAGTGTTTTGGGGGTTATATAACTAGGGTGGGGTTGAGCGCTCAAGTGAGAAACGGTGTGGCTAATTAAAGGACACAGCAAGATAGCAAAGTAGCAATAAAGTTAATGACAATTAGAGTGGAGCAGCAAGGGCAGGGGACAAAGCATACAAACTTAAGAGTGTGAAAGAAGACACGGCCAGAGTTTACAAAATAGTCAGAAGCCAGAACTAAAGGCTTTCGATCTGAATTCCCACAGCATCTGTAACAAAATGGATAAATTGTCAGCTCAAATATAAACAAGTATTTGTAAACTGATAGCAGAGATGTGGCTGCAAATTGATCAAAGCTGGGACCTGAACATTCAAGGGTACTTGATGTTTCACAGAAACATAGAAAATAGGAACAGTCGGCAATTTGGCTCTTCGAGCCTGCTCCACCATTCAATATGATGGTTGATCCTAACTCAACGCCACATTCCCACGTTCGCCCATACTCCTTGACACCTTTAGAGTCCAGAAATCTATTTCCTTTTTAAATACATTCAGTGACTTGGCCATCACAGCCTTCTGTGGCAGAGAATTCCATAGGTTCACCATCCTCCTCATCTCAGTCCTAAATGGTCGACCCTGTATCCTGAGGCTGTGACCCCTTTTTCCAGCCACTCCAGCCAAAGGAAGCAACATTCCTGCGTGCAGTCTGTCCAGCCCCGTCAGAATTTTATACATTTCAATTAGATCCCCTCTCATTCCTCTAAATCTCAGTGAATTCAGGTCCAGTCGACCCAATCTCTCCTCATACAACAATCCTGCCAGCCCAGGAATCAGTCTTGTGAAGCTTCCCTGCATTCCTTGTATAGCAAGTATATTCTTTCTTGGATAAGGAGATTAAAACTGCATACAGTACTCCAGATGTGGTCTCACCAAGGCCCTGCGCAGCTGCAGAAAAACATCCTGCTCCTGTACTCAAGTCCTCTTGCAATGAAGGCCAACATACCATTTACCTTCCTAATTGCTCGCTGTACCTGCATGCTTACTTTCAGTATCTGGTGTACAAGGACAGCCAGGTCCTTTTATAGGTTAACAATTCCCAATCGATTACCAATTAAATAACACTCTACCATTATGTTTTTCCATCCGAAGTGGATAAATTCACATTTATCCATGTCATACTGAATCTGCCATGTAGTCACCTATTAATTCAATTTGTCTATATTACCTTCAAGCCGCTTAACATTTTCCTCACCACTCACATTCCCAACAAACTTGGAAATGCTTTGACAAAGTCATCCAGGCTCAAAACATTAGCTCACTTCTCACAGATGCTGTCAGACCTGCTGAGATTGTCCAATATATTGTTTTTGTTGTGTTGGAAATGTTACATTTGGGGACTTCCGGGTGCGGCTATGCAGAGCTAGGTCGCATATTCGGTAGCTCCTGCTTGGAACAGACTTTTGGGCTCTTTTACAGGGCCCCCACGGCATTTGTTTGCCATTTCCCGGTGTGGGAAGAAGGCTGCAGCATTCGACGGACCTTCGGGCTCTTTCAAGAGCCCCAACGGGGAATTTTTCGACGACGCAACCCGGTGTGGGGTGTGTGAGAAGGGAGTCCCCCCCCCAAATGAAGGAGGAAAAAACCGGCGGCGGCAACGCGAGGAATCGTCAACCAAAGGGTCAGAAAGAGAGAAGTACAAGATGGCGGCGGAGAAAGCGCAGGCGACATGGGGGCCTGAGCAGGATGAAATCGTGAGACGGTGCGTGGAGCTGCTGAAGAGGGAGGTGCTGACCCCGATGCTACAGGCAATTGAGGGGCTCAAGGAGACACTAAAGACCCAGGAGACTGAGCTCCGCGTGGTGGAGCAGAAGGTGACAGATATTGAGGACGAGATCCTGGGCCTGGCGGTTAAGACTCAGACGCACGAGGCACTTCATAAAAAGTGTACTGAAAGGATCGAGGCCCTAGAAAACGGAGCGCGAAGGAAGAACCTTCGGATACTGGGTCTCCCTGAGGGTGTGGAAGGAGTGGACTGTGGAGAGTACGCAAGTAAGATGCTGAGCTCACTGATGGGTGCTGAGGCCCCTGCGGGCCCCATGGAGGTGGAGTGGGCAAATCGGATTCCGGCGAGAAGACCAAAAACGGGAGAACCACCGAGGGCGATAATCGTGCGATTTTACCGCCTTAAGGTCAGAGAAGAGGTCCTGAGATGGGCTAAAAAGGTGCGGAGTAGCAGATGGGAGAATGCTGTGGTAAGGATATACCAGGATTGGAGTGCGGAGGTGGCGAGAAGGAGGGCGAGCTTCAACCGGGCCAAAGAGGTGTTGCATAAAAGGAAGGTGAAGTTTGGGATGCTGCAGCCGGCAAGACTATGGGTCACGTATCAGGAGAGACACTATTATTTCTAGACGGCGGAGGAAGCATGGTCCTTCATCAAAGAAGAGAAATTGGACCGGAACTGAGGGACTGATGCTGCAGGAAATGTTATTGTTATTGTTAATGTTAAGGTGGAAGTTAATTGAGAAGTAAACAGGGAAGGGGGGAGACATTGGGGAAATGTGGGCACCGGTGAGGGGGGAAAGACAGGACATAGTCGGAGACTGTGGAAGGAGAGGGGGAGGGGAAAGGGAGCTACGCCATAAGAGACGGGTCAGGTAAAGGGATGTTCCCGCGCCAGAAAGAATAAGGCGGGAAGACAGGCGCAAGGCGGATGGGAGTTCCCCCACACGGGGGGGGGGGGGGGGGGTCGAGGAGTGAGCAGGAGTAGCCAGGGTCAGTTGAAGTCAGCTGACTTACGGAAGTGATATGGGGGGAGCAATCATGCTAGATAGGGATCTAGCCGGGGGGGGGACGACAACTGGGTTGCTGCTGCGGAAATCCAAAAGGAAATGGCTAAAGAGTGGGTGGGCGGGGATGGTGTGCGACGCTGGGGGAGCGAGCGGGAGCGCGGAGGCGGGATATGGGACTGGCCTAGAGAAGGTAATGGCTAGTCGACACGGGAGGGGGGCAGATATCCCCCTAGTGAGGCTGATCACGTGGAACGTGAGAGGCCTGAACGGACCGATAAAAAGGGCCCGAGTGCTCGCGCATTTGAAAGGACTAAGGGCAGACGTGGTTATGCTCCAGGAGACGCACCGAAAGGTGGCGGACCAAGTTAGGCTAAGGGAAGGATGGGTGGGACAGGTGTTCCACTCAGGACTGGACGCAAAGAACAGAGGGGTGGCCATTTTGGTGGGGAAACGGGTAGCATTTGAAGCAAAGAGCATCGTAGCAGATAGCGGAGGTAGATATGTAATGGTGAGTGGTAGGCTGGAGGGAATGGAGGTCGTGTTGGTTAATGTGCATGCACCAAATTGGGATGATGCGGGATTCATGAGACGGATGCTGGGGCGTATACCGGACCTGGAGGCAGGAAACTTGATTTTAGGAGGGGACTTTAATACGGTGCTGGACCCGGGGCTAGATAGATCCAGCTCAAGGACCGGAAGAAGGCCGGCAGCGGCCAAGGTACTTAAGGGGTTTATGGACCAAATGGGGGGAGTGGATCCATGGCGATTTCTTAGACCTAGGGCTAGGGAGTTTTCCTTCTTCTCCCATGTCCATAAAGTGTACTCCTGGATAGATTTTTTTGTGTTGGGAAGGTCGTTGATCTCTAGGGTGGAAGAAACTGAGTACTCAGCCATAGCGGTTTCGGATCATGCCCCACATTGGGTGGACCTGGAAGTAGGAGAGGACAGGGAGCAGAGAACACTCTGGCGATTAGATGTGGGACTGATGGCGGATGAGGGAGTGTGTGCAAGAGTGCAGGGGTGTATTGAGAGATACCTGGAGGTCAATGACGACGGCAAGGTCCCTGTGGGAGTGGTCTGGGAAGCATTCAAAGCAGTGGTCAGAGGAGAGCTGATCTCTATTGGGGCCCACAAAAGGAAAACAGAGGCCAAGGAAAGGGAAAGATTACTGGGGGAGATTTTAAGGGTGGACAGGGGATTTGCAGAGACCCCGGAGGAGGAATTGTACAGGGAGAGGAGACGGCTCCAGACGGAGTTTGACCTTCTGACCACCAGAAAGGCGGAGGTACTGTGGAGGAAGGCACAGGGGAGGAGGTATGAATATGGGGAAAAGGCTAGTCGCCTGTTGGCGCATCAATTGCGAAAGAGGGCAGCAGCGAGGGAGATAGGAGGAATTAGAGACGAAAGGGGAGACACGGTGCGAAGGGCAGGAAAGATAAATGAGGTGTTCAAGACCTTCTATGAGGAACTGTATAGGTCTCAACCCCCAGAGGGAGAGGAGGGGATGCGGCAGTTCCTGGACCAATTGAGGTTCCCGAAAGTGGAGGAGCAGGAGGTGGCAGGCCTGGGGGCGCCGATTGAGGTGGACGAGGTTATTAAGGGACTGGGAAGCATGCAAGCAGGGAAGGCCCCGGGGCCAGACGGGTTACCGGTGGAATATTACAGAAAATATGTGGACTTGTTGGCCCCGTTGATGGCGAGGACGTTCAATGAGGCCAGGGAAGGGGGGACTCTACCCCCAACGATGTCGGAGGCAACGATATCGCTAATTTTGAAGAGGGACAAAGATCCGTTGCAGTGCGGGTCCTATAGACCTATTTCACTATTGAACGTGGACGCCAAATTGCTGGCAAAGGTACTGGCATTGAGGATAGAGGACTGTGTCCCGGGGGTGGTGCACGAAGACCAGACAGGGTTCGTAAAAGGGAGACAACTGAATGTTAACGTGCAACGACTATTAGGGGTGATAATGATGCCCCCAGTGGAGGGGGAGGCAGAGATAGTGGCGGCAATGGATGCAGAGAAAGCATTTGATAGGGTGGAGTGGGAGTATTTATGGGAAGTGTTAAGGAGGTTTGGGTTTGGGAACGGGTTTATTAGCTGGGTTAGACTTCTTTATGGGGCTCCAACGGCAAGCGTAGTTACAGGTCGACATAGATCGGAGTATTTCCGATTATATAGGGGAACAAGACAGGGATGCCCGCTGTCTCCATTGTTGTTCGCGTTGGCAATTGAACCTCTGGCCATGGCGTTGAGAGACTCCAGGAAATGGAGAGGGGTGATTAGAGGGGGAGAAGAACACAGAGTCTCGTTATACGCAGATGACCTATTGTTATACGTGTCGGACCCAGCGGGGGGATGATAGAGGTTATGCAAATTTTGAGGGGGTTCGGGGAATTCTCGGGGTATAGGCTAAACATGGGGAAGAGTGAATTATTTGTGATACATCCAGGGGACCAGAGTAGAGAGATAGAAGGCTTACCGCTAAGGAAAGTGGAAAGAAACTTCCGATACCTGGGGATTCAGATCGCTAGGAGCTGGGGAACCTTACACAGACTTAATCTGACACGGCTGGTAGAACAAATGGAGGAGGACTTCAAGAGGTGGGACATGCAGCCTCTATCGCTGGCGGGCAGGGTGCAAGCAATTAAGATGATGGTCCTCCCGAGGTTCTTATTTGTATTTCAATGTCTCCCTCTACTAATCACCAAGACCTTTTTTAATAAAATAGATAGGAGCATCACGAGCTTCGTGTGGGCAGGGAACGTTCCGAGAGTAAGGAGGGGGTTCCTTCAGCGTAGTAGGGACAGAGGAGGACTGGCACTACCGAACTTGGGTGATTACTATTGGGCCGCCAATGTGGCAATGATACGTAGATGGATGATGGAGGGTGAGGGAGCGGCGTGGAAAAGACTGGTGAGAAAGTCCTGTAAAGGGACGAGTTTAGAGGCGCTGGCACCGCTACCGTTCTCACCTAAAAAGTTTACCACAAACCCGGTGGTGGCGGCAACACTGAATATCTGGGGACAGTGGAGGCGACAGAGAGGGGTGCGGGGAGCCCTGGTGGGGTCCCCAATCAGGAACAACCATAGGTTCGCCCCAGGAAGAATGGATGGAGGATTTCAGAGCTGGTACCAGTTGGGAATTAGGAAGGTGGGAGATTTATTTATAGATGGGACTTTTGCGAGCTTGGGAGCATTGGAGGAAAAGTATAAGTTGCCCCGGGGAAATTTCTTGCGATATATGCAGATGAGGGCGTTTACTAGACAACAGGTGAGGGAATTTCCGTTGCTCCCGACACAGGGGATACAGGACAGGGTGCTTTCAGGGGTGTGGGTCGGAGAGGGCAAGGTGTTAGAGATTTATAGAGAGATGAGGGAAGAGGAGGAGGAGTCGGTGGGCGAATTAAAAGGAAAGTGGGAAGAAGAACTAGGGGAGGAGATAGAGGAGGGTATGTGGGCTGATGCCCTAAGCAGGGTAAATTCCTCTTCCTCATACGCCAGGCTTAGCCTGATTCAATTTAAGGTGCTACATAGAGCACACATAACGGGGGCAAGATTGAGCAGGTTCTTTGGAGTGGAGGACAAATGTGGGAGGTGTGGCGGGAGCCCGGCAAACCACGCACATATGTTTTGGGCATGCCCGGCACTGGAAGGGTATTGGAAGGGAGTGACGGGAGTGATTTCGCAGGTGGTGAAGGCCCGGGTCAAACCAGGCTGGGGGTTAGCTCTATTTGGAGTTGCCGAAGAGCCGGGAGTGCAGGAGGCGAAAGAGGCCGATGTCGTGGCCTTTGCGTCCCTAGTAGCCCGGCGCAGGATCCTACTCATGCGGAAGGAGGCGAAACCCCCCGGACTGGAGGCCTGGGTAAATGATATGGCGGGGTTCATTAAACTGGAGCAGATAAAGTTTGCCCTTAGAGGATCGGCTCAAGGGTTCACCAGGCGGTGGCAGCCACTTCGACTACCTAGGGGAACGTTAGAGGGAAGACAGATGACCAGCAGCAGCAATCCAGGGGGAGGGGGAGGGGGGGGGGGGGGTAGTTTAGTTTAGGTCAATAGACAATGGGGTTGTTACCTGTGTATTGTTAAAAATTTCTGTTTTGTTATTGTTTTGTTTGCTTTGTAAGAGGGAAAAATTGTTGTTTGGAAAAAAATTTCAATAAAAATATATTTTTTTAAAAAAAGGAAATGTTACATTTGGTTCCCTCATCCAAATCATTATTCTAAATCTGGAGACCAGGTCGTGTGCCATGAGGTAGGATTAATTAATGACCTCCTGGTAAATGAGCCTTTAGGTAGCAATGATCGTAACATTACTAATTTTTTTCACTGTTTGTGGAACATAACAGTAGGTCTAAGACAAATATTTTAGTGTTAAATCAAAGACAATTACAAGGATTATGAAAACAGAGCTGGTCACGGTGAACTGGGAAAACAGGTTATGAGGTAGGTCAAAAGAAATAGTGGCAGACATTTAGGGCAACATTTCATAATGTTCAGCGAAGACACATCCCAATCCGAAAGAAAGGTAGACTTCTGGAGATTAATGCATTATCCGTTGCTAACTAAGGAAGTTAAAGGTAGTATAAAATTGAAAGAAAAAGCATATAATTCCGCAAAGATTCGTGGGAGGTCAGAAGATTGGACAGTATTCAAACATCAGCAAAGGATGATAAAAAAATTATGAGGGAGAAAGTAGAGTGTGAAAGAAAGCTAACAAGGAATGCAAAAACAAATACCAATTTTTCCACAAGTATTTAAAAAAGAATAGAGTAACTAAAGTGAGTGTAGGTTCTCTCGAGAGCAAGTCTAGGGAATTAATATAGGATATAAGGGAATGGTAGAAGTGTGCCCATCTTCACTGCAGAAGACACAAATATCATCTCAGAAATTGAAATGGAGAGGGGAACAACAATTACAATGACCAGGCAAAGTGCACTGAGGAAACTAAAGGCTGACAAGTCATCAGGACCTCATGGACCTCATTCTGGGATCCTAAAAGAAGTGGCTGTGGAGATAGTAGATGCATTGGTTTTAATTTTCCAAAATAGAATTGATTTTGGAACTGTCCAATCTGATTGGAGAATAGCAAATATTTAATCAAGCGAGAAAAGTTAGTCAATCATAGGGGAAATCTCATAGGGAAAATGTCATAGGAAAAATGTCGGAATCTAGTAAGGAAGTTATAGTGAGTGTGCGCGCACAAGGAGAGGGGAGCGTGCAAGAGGGAGTGGCGAGCGTAAGAGGGAGAGGCTTGTATAAGTGCGTAAGAGATAAGCGAACGTTGTGCTTAAGAGAGAGAGGCGAGCGTGCGTAAGAGAGACGAGCGTGCGTAAGAGACGAGCGTGCGTAAGAGACGAGCGTGCGCAAGAGAGACGAGCGTGCGCAAGAGAGACGAGCGTGCGCAAGAGAGACGAGCGTGCGCAAGAGAGACGAGCGTGCGCAAGAGAGACGAGCGTGCGCAAGAGAGACGAGCGTGCGCAAGAGAGACGAGCGTGCGCAAGAGAGACGAGCGTGCGCAAGAGAGACGAGCGTGCGCAAGAGAGACGAGCGTGCGCAAGAGAGACGAGCGTGCGCAAGAGAGACGAGCGTGCGCAAGAGAGACGAGCGTGCGCAAGAGAGACGAGCGTGCGCAAGAGAGACGAGCGTGCGCAAGAGAGACGAGCGTGCGCAAGAGAGACGAGCGTGCGCAAGAGAGACGAGCGTGCGCAAGAGAGACGAGCGTGCGCAAGAGAGACGAGCGTGCGCAAGAGAGACGAGCGTGCGCAAGAGAGACGAGCGTGCGCAAGAGAGACGAGCGTGCGTAAGAGAGACGAGCGTGCGTAAGAGAGACGAGCGTGCGTAAGAGAGACGAGCGTGCGTGCGAAAGAGGGAGAGGCGAGCGAGGGAGAAGCGAGCTTGCATGCATAAGAGGGAGGCCAGTGTGTGCAAGGAGAGGCAAATGTGTAAGACAGAGAGGCAAGCGTGTGTGCTAATGGTGTGTAAGAGGGAGGTAAGAGTGTGGCAGTTTGCATACGAGGGAGGTCGGTGTGCGAATGTGTGCGAGCGCACGTGAGAGAGAGGTGATTTTACGCGAGGGGGAGATTGTGAGAGACAGGGAGAAATGAGTTTGTGTGTAAGAAAAAGATGTTGGAGGGAGAGATGGAGAGAGTTGTGTGAGTCCGAGTGTCAGAAAGAGGTGAGCTTTCCAGCAGCACTCCAATTGAGCCAAAGGAATGACAAACAGGTAAAACCCAAGTACTTTTTTTAAAAATAAGAGAACTTGTTAATTATAATAAATGTGGACATAAGAAATAGAAAGAAAGCTTCTTTAAATTAGGATCTTGTATGTTTACACCTATTGTGCAAAAACAATCATTTTTTTGTGGTTTCACCTCTTCACCACAGTAAGAATGTTTCTCAGGGATTCAGTCAGTACTCTTCGGTGGTCGAAAGGGTTCCGTGGCCAGAAAGGTTGGGAAACTCTGGTATACAGCATTTGTATCAATATGGCAAGCTATGACAGACTGAACAATTTATTAGTGACAAGTCCACCCACACTGGCTGTTGGCCATTAAAGTCTGAACTTAAAGCATAAAACTGAATGATCAGACAATCTGATCAGGATTTTCAAATGTTGTCTTCATGTATACAGGACATTATTTAATCAATGTGCCCATAGTTTTGCAGATTTCCAGTTGCTGATACCAACAGATCTTTGTGCTCTAAATTAGACTTCAATTCACTAAGATGACAGTGCCAAGAAAAACTCTCTCCCAACCTTTCTAAAGACTAAATTTATACAGCATAAACCAGACAAAAATAAAGAAATAAAAACAAAACTGAGCAGCTTATGCCTCAAAGGACAGATGCTCTCAGTTTGGAGGTTGCAATGGACTCAAGAGGACATAGAATCCATCCATCAAAATTGGGATGTCCAAGCTAACTCAATCCCAAGAAGGATACAGTAAAAGTCATCCAGTAATTGAATTTATTATAATCAGGGAAATGGTTTGTAAATTCATATTTAATCTTAATATCTTATAGAAAGTCTCTTGTTGGCAAGTTGTTCTGTCTATTTAGATAACTCAAGAGTAAACTCTGCAAGTATAAAAATCATTTCACAAAATGCAGCACACTTAACAGACTCATCCATCACATGGGGAGTGTTTTCATTTTCAAACGTCTATATTTTAGCTGAACATAAACAAGCAGATAACAGGTTATTGTAGAAAGGAGTTTAATCTTGGTGCAAAAATCGTGTCACCGTCTTCAAGGGGTTACACCCGAGCCTCCAGCAAAGCTCAAAACTCAAGAGTAATGTAATTCGCTTATCAGACATCAATGACTGTACCATGGGTGTTGCAACACTGGTTGAATATCTATTGCTTCGTTTCTTGGTCTCAAGGACTTGCTTTATTTTTCAGATATCTGAATCCTCTAACAATTATCTTTTAAAACAAAACATGTAATTCATTCAATTAAAAAAGTTAGTATTTTAGGATACATTAAACAGTGAGCAAATTTAGAATACGGTGCATTTATGTGACCAATAATAAAGATTTCATGGTTCGAAGGACATTGTCCATGAGGGGGATGGTGAGAGAACAAGAGAGGTTGGTGTGAGTGAACGAGAGGGGTGTAATTAGGTATGGGTGAAGGAGTCGGACATATCCACACACTGATGGTCATCTTTATTAATGACTAATTTGGAGTGCAGCACGGTGGCGCAGTGGGTTAGCCCTGCAGCCTTACAGCGCCGAGGTCCCAGGTTCGATCCCGGCTCTGGGTCACTGTCCGTGTGGAGTTTGCACATTTTCCCTGTGTCTGCGTGGGTTTCGCCCTCACAACCCAAAAAGATGTGCATGCTAGGTGGATTGGCCATGCTAAAATTGCCCCTTAATTGGAAAAAATGAATTGGATACTCTAAAATTCATATATTTAAAAAAATTAATGACTAATTTGTTTAAATTATAAAATTATTGCTGTAATTGCTTTTTGCTCAGTAAGTTATTTCTTTCCTTTAGACCTCACCGTTTCTTTTGAAATTCATGGTCAAGATTGTGTTCTTGTGCCAAACCTCATCATACTGAAATTCACTCATTGGCCCCTTGAGCGAGAGAAAAATTTAAATATGTCCCTTCACGCAAAAGATTTGGACAACTCTTTTGTAACCCTTTTGACTGGTTTCCCATTAGCTGCATCACCATAGACCTTCATTCTCCAGCTCACACCATCCTTGCCCAACCCTCCCACTCACCGCTTTCTCTCCCTTACTCTCGTGTAAGTGAGGACTGGGGTGAAGGACGTCACAAGTGAGGAAGCGAGCAAGGGAGGAGAGCAGCTCAGGATGCAAGTATTGCAGCCACCTGGGTTGGCCAACTCCCGATGTAAAATGGAGAACAGCAAAGGCTGCACGGAAATTGAGCCAACACAGGCAGAAACCAGCAGGTGCAAGTTACTGTGTATTAAACTCTGCAAAAGCCCAGACAGCATCGATACAAGCAGCCATCTGCATAATAATGTAGCAGCCATCTACATACTAATAAGCAATCCCCGGGAACAATCGCAACATTTGGGACAAACAAAGCTAAGCCAGACTCCCCGGCGCCAGCAGGAGCCAACACAAAAGAGGTTAACGGACACCTCAAGACCGCCCATCAATCAGGGAACCGCTCCAGTATTAGAGAAATCGAACCAAGCGATTGGAACAAAGTCCAATCACCTGGAACCAGGTACAGGGACCGCCCCGAAAGGCGGGAAGCCCTGGGGACTTTAAAGTTAAGCCCCCAAGCTCAAATCGTTCTTCTTGACCGGGTCACTCAGCAACGTGAACAACCTTGACCGTGACCAGTTCAACTGCCACCGAGATCCAGTAAGTCTTAAGTCAACGCTCGCTACGAGATAGGCGCTCCTAGCTACCAATCCGTACTAACTTCGAATCCCGCAGACTCAGAACCCGAACAAAAGGCCATTTGTTCCCCTGACCTGGTGGGCCAGTCCGAAGCTAAGTATAGGCCTGTTAGTTGTAGAAGTAGCTTAGACGTAGAATTTGTGCATGAGTAGCGATTATTGTGTATAATAAATGTGCTTTGATTTGAATCTTACCAATCGGTGTATTGAGTTATTCATCATTACTTGGACTTGAACCTCGTGGCGGTATCATAAAGATACCTGGCGACTTGAGAGCAAAGGTTATAAAACAGAGCCAATTGAACCAACCAAAAGTTAGCAACAGTATGTCTCAGGGAGCAAAAGATGCCACTCTAAACTGGTGTTGATTGGGTCACGCATGCTCAGTCGGGCCCAGGGCAAAACAACACTAAAGCAAAATTCCTAGCACTAAATGCTCGTATCGGCCCTATTATAGCTGTGATGCTAAATCAAAATGCTGAACGAGGCAATAGCTGTATTGGACTTGTGAAACTTAACTAGCAGAAAGTGACTCTAAACTGTGATTTAGTTGATGTTCACAACTTAATGAAAAATATTTTCATTAAGTGCACAATGAAACAAGTAGTATTAATCATCGTTAGGAAATAAAATAATTTTACTTCATGTACAAAGTTCTATTTTAAATGTTGCTTCATAAAAGCCTTCCTGGAGCAGAGAATTCTTAACTCTTCAGTTTTGCCAGGGCAGTTAAGACTTGTTCAATTTTATTCCTGGAGCAAATGTACAGAAAAGAAAAAAGTAAAACCTAATCAATGGAAAAATAATATGTTCTACCAAGGTGTTGCTCATTGTCAACTTGGAAAATATATCCTTCCATAATAAAAGGGGTGCTATATTATGTACAATATATCATTAACTACTGTCTTCTCGCAACTAAATTAGGCAAATTAAGCAAGTGTGACATGCATAAGTGAAATGTAATGAATATTTTTCAAACAAAACAATGTATTGTTTTTCTTTTGTCTCTTATCTACCCTTATGCCATTACATTTTGTTTCCCTGCTTCGGCTGCGCACAATGTTCACTTACCTAAAGGTATCTGAGTAATTGAACTTATTTTAATGAATAGTTGCCAATTTCAAGCATTCTTACCTCAAAAATAAAGAGGATAGAATCCAATTCTTCTCTCTGCGATTTGTGACCTGGAACATCAAATGCATAAAGTTAATTAGTATAATTCTTTGCAAGCTAAGATTTTCCAATTGTTACAATCCCACATCGTGAACGATGACATTTAATAAAGAACTTCCCAAACAAATAACGAAACAACTGAAGAACGAGATTCCACATTTTGAGATTTTTACTGTAATAATCTGAAACAACTGTTCAAATGAGCTGGTTTAGCTCAGTGGGCTAGATGGCTGTTTTGCAATGCAGAACAAGGCCAGCAGCGCGGGTTCAATTCCCGGCTGAGAATTCGGAATTCTCTCTGCGTACCTGAACAGACACCGGAATGTGGCAACTAGGGGCTTTTCACAGTAACTTCATTGCAGTGTTAATGTAAGCCTACTTGTGACAATAAAGATTATTATTTAATCACTTAACTGGCAAGCAGACTAAAAAGGTACTTTCCCATTAACTAACACACTCAAGATATGCCTCCCTTTCCAAGATTTTCTCTCCCTTGCCAATTAAAGTTGTTTTATTTGCAATTGAAGTCAAATTAATTACTTGAATGCTATTAGGATCACTCATTCCCTCAAGTTCAAATACAATAATAATAATAATAATGCTTTATTGTCACAAGTAGGCTTACATTAACAGTGCAATGAAGTTACTGTGAAATCCCCTAGTCGCCACATTCCGGCGCCTGTTCGGATACACAGAGGGAGAATTCAGAATGTCCGAATTACCTAACAGCACGTCTTTCGGGACTTGTGGGAGGAAACCGGAACACCCGGAGGAAACCCACGCAGACACGGGGAGAACATGCAAACTCCACACAGGCAGTGACCCAAGCCGGGAATCGAACCTGGCACCCTGGAGCTGTTAAGCAACTGTGCTACCCACTGTGCTACCGTTCTATCGAGCCAATACTTCAACAATTCCTACCTTTTTAGCTCCTACTTTAAAGACGACTTCGAATTTCACTACTACAGATTCAAAGCTTTTTTAAACCTGTTGCAGGGCACTAACAAACAGATTGTCAGAAATGTGTGAGCAATAAAAGTAGCCATATTGACTTTCCACTGAATACAGAAAATGGAAGTACGAATTCTCGGTTTTTTTTTAAAACCCTGGAAAGCTCCAGTGTGCCCATTTTACAGCCTCTAGGTTTTGGTCTTGCAAGAGCACCAAAGTTGTTATGATTCCCTTCAATACCGATAACGCTTGAAAATAAATGAATTTCCCAAATCACCAATGGAAAATGCCGTAGGACAAATTTCCACATAAGACTTTCACTGCAACAAGCAAATGAAAATAAACATAGATCAAACATTTACAGGCAATGAATACACAAAACTAAAGAAGAGCTATGTTTGAATAACTATTGCAATCAGGATACATCTCAGAACCCCTTTCGCTATGCACTGCATTACTGGCACGTGTAGCATTACAAGAACAAGTGCAAGGTTACTCCTGGCTCTCCAGCCGGCTCACTGCTCCCTCCTCAACTTCCAATGTCCTTCAAAACGCGTTTCACTCAGTCCTAGTCACACAGGTTCAATTTCCACCTGCAAGGCCCGAAGCGATTGCTTGTTCCTTAAATCTCCAGAAGTCTTGTCTGTTCTTTTTCCTTCATTTTGAACAGAACATTTCATACAAGTGTCCTGCTTCTCCACAGCAGTAGCTGCTTTGTCACTCCACACAGCATCAGTTATTGGATAACGATGTGAAAACTTTCACATGATTTTAGCAGGTTTATGTTTGAGTTTCACCCCATGGAAACCAGACCAGATTGGCATTTCTCGGAGCTGGAGTGCTTCCAAAATTCCTAGTTTTATCTCAAGTTAAAGCATATAAACATCTCGTCAAGTCCAACATTCAAAACACAACTTTTAAATCATTTACTTTGCCACTAATCAACTCTGCAACATAAACAGCTCCAATTACGGCACTCCCAAGTTTTGGCCTTAAGGAAACAGACAGCATTTTTCTTTTGTATACCATTTGATGGATTTAAATCATTAGCCAGAATGTAACGTAACATATGTATGGGACATATGAATTATTGTGCAAATGTAAACACATAGGAATTTGGATTTATGCAGTTCAGAAGGCATGCACACTCCAGCATTAAACTGTACAATGGCCATTTGAAAGTTATGATAATTTTTAAATCACTAATTTTACTAAGCAGGGAGCTACAAGAACAACATCTGGAAAGTGTAATACAGTGCATTGCAGAAGTGACAGGAATCATGTTGATGAAGACAATGGGCTAAAATAAAGAGTGAAAGGGGAAAATAGAGTGGTTTTCTGAAGTCAGGTGGAAAACTCCTTCAAATAGGGACATTAGGATTTTTCTCAATTACTGACCCGCCTCTGATAGTGAAGGTACATGTGTGTGAAACATTGATTTCTGAATATTATAAATTGACCTGTTGACAAAATTAAGTAAAAAACTTGCATTCCTCTCTATTTTACCAAGAGGTGTTCAACCCCCTTTATTAATGACAAATATTGACCACTTTCTGTACCTCACATCTACTACCCAAATGGAATGGAGATGCTAAATACTGATACAAGGTGCCAAGTTGAGGAGATTAAACAAACTCTCATATTTTGGATTATCCAACACAAAATGTGCAGCTAAACGCTAAAGAGACCCAGATTTGATCCATTATAACAAGGTCACTGTTTAAAAACAATAGCAAATCACTACAGGAATGTTTTCCTACTAAAATATGCACCAAACTATTTGTTGTTTCATTATTACCAATTCATAAAAACAGAAAAGGTTTTATATATCGAATGAAAAGCAAAATAATTAGCATGCTTATTTCTAAAAATGAAGTCATAAGACCACATAATAGCTCCCAATTAGTGAAATATCAGATGAAAAGTCAAGTTTTTATGCAGAACATATAGTTCTCTACAAAATATTTCATCTTGTTGTCAATGTCCAACTGACGGCATGCTGGATGTGTTGTACAAAGAACAAACAAAGAAAAGTACAGCACAGGAACAGGCCCTTCAGCCCTCCAAGTCCGTGCCCACCATGCTGCCAGTCTAAACTAAAATCTTCCACACATCCTGGGTCCGTATCCCTCTATTCCCATCCTATTCATGTATTTGTCAAGATGCCCCTTAAATGTCACTATCATCCCCGCTTCCACCACCTCCTTCGGTAGCGAGTTCCAGGCACCCACTACCCTCTGCGTAAAAAACTTGCCTCGTACATCTCCTCTAAACCTTGCCCCTCGCACCTGAAACCTATGCCCCCTAGTAATTGACCCCTCTACCCTGGGGAAAAGCCTCTGACTATCCACTCTGTCTATGCCCCTCATAATTTTGCATACCTCTATCAGGTCGCCCCTCAACCTCCGTCGTTCCAGTGAGAACAGAGTTTATTCAACCGCACCTCATAGCTAATGCCCTCCATACCAGGCAACATCCTGGTAAATCTCTTCTGCACCCTCTCTAAAGCCTCCACATCCTTCTGGTAGTGTGGCGACCAGAATTGAACACTATATTCCAAGTGTGGCCTAACTAAGGTTCTATACAGCTGCAACATGACTTGCCAATTCTTGTACTCAATGCCCCGGCCAATGGAGGCAAGCATGCCATATGCCTTCTTGACTACCTTCTCCACCTGTGTTGCCCCTTTCAGTGACCTGTGGACCTGTACACCTAGATCTCTTTGACTGTCAATACTCTTGAGGGTTCTACCATTCACTGTATATTCCCTACCTGCATTAGACCTTCCAAAATGCATTACCTCACATTTGTCCGCATTAAACTCCATCTGCCATCTCTCTGCCCAAGTCTCCAAACGATCTAAATCCTGCTGTATCCTCTGATAGTCCTCATCGCTATCCGCAATTCCACAAACCTTTGTGTCGTCTGCAAACTTACTAATCAGACCAGTTATATTATCCTCCAAATCATTTATATATACTACGAACAGCAAAGGTCCCAGCACTGATCCCTGCGGAACACCACTGGTCACAGCCCTTCAATCAGAAAAGCACCCTTCTATTGCTACTCTCTGCCTTCTATGACCTAGCCAGTTCTGTATCCACCTTGCCAGTTCACCCCTGATTCCGTGTGACTTCACCTTTTGTACTAGTCTACCATGAGGGACCTTGTCAAAGGTCTTACTGAAGTCCATATAGACAACATCCACTGCCCTACCTGCATCAATCATCTTTGTGACCTCCTCGAAAAACTCTATCAAGTTAGTGAGACATGACCTCCCCTTCACAAAACCATGCTGCCTCTCACTAATACGTCCATTTGTTTCCAAATGGGAGTAGATCCTGTCTCGAAGAATTCTCTCCAGTAATTTCCCTACCACTGACGTAAGGCTCACCGGCCTGTAGTTCCCTGAATTATCCTTTCTACCCTTCTTAAACAAAGGAACAACACTGGCTATTCTCCAGTCCTCCGGGGCATCACCTGAAGACAGTGAGGATCCAAAGATTTCTGTAAAGGCCTCAGCAATTTCCTTTCTAGCCTCCTTCAGTATTCTAGGGTAGATCCCATCTGGCCCTGGGGACTTATCTACCTTAATATTTTTCAAGACGCCCAACACCTCGTCTTTTTGGATCTCAATGTGGCCCAGGCTATCTACACACTCTTCTCCAGACTCAACATCCACCAATTCCTTCTCTTTGGTGAATACCGATGAAAAGTAATCATTTAGTACCTCGCCCATTTCCTCTGGCTCCACACATAGATTCCCTTGCCTATCCTTCAGTGGGCCAACCCTTTCCCTGGCTACCCTCTAGCTTTTTATGTATGTGTAAAAAGCCTGGACATTATCATTAAGCTCCCAATTGCGATTCTGCAGGGAGAGTGATCCTATATTAGTCAGAAAGCAGTCTTAAAGAGACACTGAATATAGGTACTTTTGCCATGGAAGATGAAAACTCAAGGGCAAAAAGTCAGTGCGCACGCGGACGTGTGCACCTCTGTAATAATCCACCTTTATGATAACAAATAATTCAAATCAGATGCCATATCTTATTACCTGGGATACCAATACTTTTTTCCCCTATCCCCTCTCTGGTCAAGCTATTGATAAGAAACAGTCAGATAAGCCACATCACAAATCTCTTGCTCCCACCTCCAATATTATCTGTCACATTCAACCTACCCAGCCAGTGTAGAATGGGCATGAGGTTTTAAAAAAAATGTAAACCTTAAAATTCAATTAAACCTTTTCATTTTTATAAAAACATCAGAATATTAAAATAAATTCACATTCAGGAGGAAAGGATCCATTGACATTTTGCTTTCAAAGTGTATTGAACATAGGAATTTCATATATATATATAAAAAAAAAAATAGTATTTATGCATTTGGTATAGTAACGGTTAAAAGCCTGGGTTAGTGCGTGTATTTGACTGCTGCAGTAATGTTTTGAAAAAATTCTGGTTTGAAAGACAGCCAGGCTTTGTGGCTGCAAAAGGGATAATTAAAGCATAGAAGTGGAGGCTAATGCGATTTTATTTACATAAAGAATGTTCACTGGGGAGCAGATAATTAGAAACACTGTTTAATCTGTAGTTAATGGGAGGAGCCAGGGGCTGAAGCAGTCAGGTGTTGAGTTTCAATTCAGTTTTGATCTATGAACAGACCAACAGTTTTTCTCATAACAACTTAGTTGCAAAGATTTTGCCTGTGAACAGGACAGCAGTTTCTGAAAAAGCAGACAGGTTAAACAAACAGTGGTCTGCCACAGACAAGAATCTGCAAGCTAGTTCGAGAAGGATCACTTTCTTTCAAAGCAGTTTATCCAAGACATCTCTTTACAGCAAGTATTCCTAGATTGGCTAACTTATTTAAAAGTGGCTTTTGACCCGAGATGGGTTTTGCTTGAGTGGAGATAAAAGATAGCAATTCAGAGTTAGTGTTTCATTTTATTGTTAGGCATTGTTTAACTGGTAATTGGAAGCTATTTTCTTTGAGATGTTAAAGTTAGTAATACTGTATTAGTAATAAAGTTTGTTTTATTATTGCATAATCCCAATTTGTGCACGGAATTATTCCTGAAGTATCCTTGCCTCAGTCTTACAAATTAAATGAAATATTTGTGTTTCTGTCCGGTATCCTAACAACTGTTGGGGTCTGGTCCGGAATAATAATAAAAGTATTATATTTTCACAAACAATCATGGGCAAATGCATGGGCAGCGCAGTAGCACAGTTGCTTCACAGCACCAGGGTCCCAGTTTGATTTCCGGCTTGGGTCACTGTCTGTGCGGAGTTTGCACGTTCTCCCAATGTCTACATGGGTTTCTTCTGGGTGCTCCGGTTTCCTCCCACAAGTCCCGAAAAACGTGCTGTTAGGTAATTTGGACATTCTGAATTCTCGCTCTGTTTACCCGAACAAGCGCCTGAATGTGGCGACTAGGGGCTTTTTACAGTAACTTCATTGAAGTGTTAATGCAAGCCTACTTGTGACAATAAAGATTATTATTAATAATTGTGAGCATAAAGGAAAATTGAAAACATTGTGACAAACAAATTGTACATTTTAATTCTGTTATTCCAGATTTGCGGGGAAATATATATCATTAAATAAGCCATTTATACAGTAATTCTCTCAACACATTGCAGTAGACTGAATATTATCTATTTCTTTGACATGGATTTATAGCAAGCACATTTTTAAATGCAGGTTTATCTTAACCCTTAATGTACGGAGTTGTTTTGCAGCTATAGCCAAGTTGCTTTGGCTATACAGAGCGACAGCTGGAACACATGAATGAAATGACCATGGGAGTGTAGCGTAGCTTGATAGTTTCTCAGGAAACAGTTTGTGGCCCGCACATGCATATATCATTAAGTTGTTGCAGAATTGTGGTTTTCTACTCCCACACTGTATAAAGCACGAGAACCAAGGTCTTATTTTACATATTGCACGCATTGTTATGATGCAGATGTAGTCCAGAATTACGATGGAAGAAGCTCCTTCACAAGAACCACAACAATAATGTCATGATCAAATGCCAAAAGCATTTGTGTGTCTTAAACTCAGACTGAAATGGTTAATAAGGAGTGTATTGATCCATGTGTCAGTCTTTCATATACTATCAACTGGAACTGAAGCTTTCACAAGAAGTGGTGTGAAATGCTTATTGATCCATTCCCTGTATTGCTTCTCTGGAAGATTGTTGCAATGCATAAGAACATAAGAACTAGGAACAGGAGTAGGCCATCTGGCCCCCCGAGCCTGCTCCGCCATTTAATGAGATCATGGCTGATCTTTGTGGACTCAGCTCCACTCTCCGGCCCGTACACCATATCCCCGAATCCCTTTATTCTTTAGAAAGGCATCTATCTTTTTCTTAAAAACGCTTAAAGAAGGAGCCTCAACTGCTTCACTGGGCAAGGAATTCCAGAGATTCACAACCCTTTGGGTGAAGAGGTTCCTCCTACACTCCGTCCTAAATATACCTCCCCTTATTTTGAGGCTATGCCCCCTAGTTCTGCTTTCCCCGACCAGTGGAAACAACCTGCCCGCATCTATCCTATCTATTCCCTTCATAATTTTATATGTTTCTGTAAGATCCCCACTCATCCTTCTAAATTCCAACGAGTACAGTCCCATTCTACTCAACCTCTCGTCATAATCTAATCCCCTCAACTCCAGGATCAACCTAGTGAATCTCCTCTGCACTCCCTCCAGTGCCAATATGTTCTTTCTCAGGTAAGGAGACCAAAACTGAACACAATACTCCAGATGCGGCCTCACCAACACCCTATACAATTGCAGCATAACCTCCCTAGTCTTGAACTCCATCCCTCTAGCAATGAAAGACAAAACTCGATTAGCCTTCTTAATCACCTGTTGCACCTGCACACCAACTTTTTGCGACTCGTGCACCAGCACACCTAGGTCCCTCTGCACAGCAGCATGTTTTAACATCTTACCGTTTAAATAATAATCCATTCTGCTGTTATTCCTCCCAAAATGGATAGCCTCACACTTGGCAACATTAAATTCCATCTGCCAGACCCTAGCCCATTCACGTAACCTATCCAAATCCTTCTGCAGACTTCCGGTATCCTCTGCCCTTTTTGCTTTACCACTCATCTTAGTGTCGTCTGCAAACTTTGACACATTGCACTTGGTCCCCAACTCCAAATCGTCTATGTAAATTGTGAACAACTGTGGGCCTTGAGGGACCCCACTAGTTACAGGTTGCCAACCAGAGAAACACCCATTTATCCCCACTCTCTGCTTTGTTAGTTAACCAATCCTCTACCCATGCTACCACTTTACCCTCAATGCCATGCATCTTTAGTTTATGCAGCAACCTTTTGTGGGCACCTTGTCAAAAGCTTTCTGGAAATCCAGATATACCACATCCATTGGCTCCCCGTTATCTACTGCACTGGTAACGGCCTCACAAAATTCTACCAAATTAGTCAGACACGGCCTACCCTTTGTGAACCTATGCTGCGTCTGCCCAATGGGACAATTTCCCTCCAGGTGCCCCGCTATTTCCTCCTTAATGATAGATTCCAGCATTTTCCCTACAACCGAAGTTAAGTTTACCGGCCTATAATTACCCGCTTTCTGCCGACCTCCTTTTTTTAAAACAGTGGTGTCACATTTGCTACTTTCCAATCCTCTGGGACCACCCCAGAGTCTAGTGAATTTTGATAAATTCTCACTAGTGCGTTTACAATTTCTCTGGGATGCATCCCATCAGGGCCAGGAGACTTGTCTACCTTTAGCCCCATTAGCTTGCCCAATACTGCCTCCTTAGTGATTACAATCATCTCAAGGTCCTCACCTATCATGTCTTTATTTCCATCAGTCACTGGCATGTTATTTGTGTCCTCCACTGTGAAGGCTGACCCAAAAAACCCGTTCAGCTCCTCAGCCATTTCCCCGTCTCCTATTATTAAATCTCCCTTCTCATCTACCAAAGGACCAATATTTACTTTAGCCACTCTTTTTTGTCTTGTATATTTGTAGAAGCTTTTACTATCTGCTTTTATGTTCTGAGCCAGTTTACTTTCATAGTCTACCTTACTCTTCTTTATGGCTTTTTTAGTAGCTTTCTGTTGTCCCCTAAAGACTTCCCAGTCCTCTAGTCTCCCACTAATTTTTGCCACTTGGTATGTTTTTTCCTTCAATTTGATACTCTCCTACACCTCCTTAGATATCCATGGTCGATTTTTCCCTTTTCTACCGTCTTTCTTTTTTGTCGGTATGAACCTTTTCTGAACACTGTGAAAGATCGCTCGGAAGGTTCTCCGCTGTTCCTCAACTGCTTCACCATGAAGTCTTTGCTCCCAGTCTACCTTAGCTAGTTCTTCTCTCATCCCATTGTAATCACCTTTGTTTAAGCACAAAACACTAGCGTTTGATTTTACCTTGTCATCCTCCAACTGTATTTTAAATTCCACCATATTGTGGTCGCTCCTTCCAAGAGGATCCTGAACTATGAGATCATTAATCAATCCTGCCTCATTACACAGGACCAGATCTAGGACCGCTTGTTCCCTTGTAGGTTCCATTACATACTGTTCCAGGAAATTATCCCGGGCACATTCTATAAACTCCTCCTCAAGGCTGCCTTTACCAACCTGGTTAAACCAATCGATACGCAGATTAAAATCTCCCATGATAACCGCTGTACCATTTCTACATGCATCCGTTATTTCTTTCCTTATTGCCTGCCCTACCATCCTGTTACTATTTGGTGGCCTATGACTACTCCTATCAGTGACCTTTTCGCCTTACTATTCCTGATTGCCACCTAAATTGATTTAACCTTGTCCTCCATAGCACCAATATCATCCCTTACTATTGCCCGGATGCCATCCTTAAACAACAAAGCTACACCACCGTCCTTACCGTCCATTCTATCCTTTCGTATAGTCTGATACCCTTGGATATTTAACTCCCAGTCGTGACCATCTTTTAACCATGTTTCAGTAATGGCCACTAAATCATAGTCATTCACGATGATTTGCGCCATCAACTCATTCACCTTATTCCGTTTATGTCTTTGTTATGAATCCTAACACCTTGATCTGTAACTTTTCGCAATTTATTTTTCCTTTTACCCTTTCTCCTAATTTTCCTTGTCTTTGAACCCATATCTCTACATAATAACCTGTCACGTAACCTGCTGCCTTGATCTCCATTAACCATTATACTGTCCGTAGCTTTACACTTCCCTTCCCCCCAACTTGCTAGTTTAAAGTCCTTGTGACCAACCTATTTATCCTATTCGCTAGAACACTGGACCCAGAATGGTTCAGGTGAAGACCGTCCCAACGGTACAGGCCCCTCCTGCCCCAGTACTGATGCCAATGCCCCATGAAATGGAATCTCTCTTTCCCGCACCACTCCTTTAGCCACGTGTTAACTTCTCTAATTTTCTCAACCCTATGTCAATTGGCACGTGGTTCGGGTAGTAATCCAGAGATTATAACCCTGGAGGATCTGTTCTTTAATTTAGTCCCTAGTGTTTGATAATCCCCAAACAGGTCCTCTTTCCTAGTCTTACCTATGTTGTTAGCCCCAACGTGGACCACAACAACTGGATCCTCCTCCTCCCTCTCCAATGGAAGATGTACTCAAACAGTGACTCGGCAATCTGCTGATTAGTTACTCGATTTCCTTTGCACCAAGAGAAATGAATAGCTTTTGAAAGATCCTAACTTGTTATGTGCAAGAGATGACAAACACCACCAGAAACGAATAAACATGGATTATCCACTGGTTGTCAAACAAACAAGTTTGCATTTTTAAGCAACTTTGCGTATAACGTCCGAATGAGACCCCAGGGCCAGGTGTTCAGAATGCCAAATCAAAAATAATTACACTTCACTAAACACTTGTTTGGGTTTAAAAAATGTAAATTCAAATGCTTAGAAGAGGTGAAGAATAAGGTAAATTGCAAAAGGGAACAAATGAGTGAATAAACATTGAATGAACACGGCCAACAATGTACATAATTGTTTTATCATTTTTGAAATTGCCAATAAAAAGATATTTTAAAAATGATTTCCAAATAGCATGCATAAAACCAAATCCCCCAAAGGCTCTTTCTTAAAAGGCCGAAAAAAACACAAATGTACTAAGGAAACGGCAGGGGTGGAACAGTTGTTGGAATGATTGGAAAATGGGATGGCTGAAATGCTATTTTATTTTTTTGATTTTAAGATATTTCTACACATATTACAGATTTTATTTACAGACACGTAGCAAATTGGCTAGAAGCTTTCAATACCAAAAAAACAATCTTTAACTGAGTCAATAGTTCTAGGATCAGACTGATCACATTAGATAACCACTCAATTGAAGTGACAGCAGTTTCCAATTCTACTAAATGGTCAACGAAACATACCACAACAGTTCAATCCACTAAACTAGAGGAGAATAGCCGTTGTCTAAATTACCCGCATTGTTTCTTCAATTATATTCATTTTATTTTAAGTACAAAATTAGTTTCAATATGTTTTACAAAATTGAAACTATCTTGATTAAAGTTAGAAACAACGGACGAGGCCGAAACTGGGACTCTCGAAAATAAAAGATATTTATTTTGTCAGGTTTAATGTCCAGCACAGAATTTTAAAAAAGTTTGAGTACCCTATTCTTTTCTTCCAATTAAGGAGCAATTTAGCATGGTCAATTGACCTACCCTGCATATCTTTGAGTTTTGGGGGTGGGACACATGCAGACACGGGGAGAATGTGCAAACTCCACATGGACAGTGACCTGGGGCCTGGAATGCACCCGGGTCCTCGGTACCATGAGGCAACAGTGATAACCACTGCATCACCCTGTCCAGCAAAGAATTTTAAACCAAAACAATTTATAGGGCTAAAACCATAGGGAGGCACACATTATAAATAGCTGGCAACCATTAATTACCCAATGTACCCATGGTACCAAGACAATAAGTCTTTACAGGTTCAGGTGAATCAAAATAAACTTCCCTCAAAATCCATGACAATAAATTTGCCTGCTGGTTCTTGCAAACAGCAAAATACAGCATCATAGGATACTACCTTAGTTAGAATCCCCCAAGTAAAAAAAATGATTTAACTACCTAATCTCAAACACGAATGTTGGTTGTCTCAGTACGCCAACATATTATTTGTACAATTGGGCCAGCGTTCCCAATGAGTGGAAATCAATGTCACTCTGCTCTTTTTCACTTGAACTGGAATGCAGCTGCACATTCTTCATCCGACCTTCCAACTCAAGACCATGGGAGAAAAGTGCAGTGCAGTGGGTTCCCGAGACCTTCTGTCAAGCACAGCCAAAAGGAGGCCAACATCTTCTTTTACAATACTAGCTGCCATTAAGCAGTGAAGTTTAACGGTCCCAACCATTCGGAGAATGCAAGAAATGGTAAGTGTCAAAGATAAGGTGGGTGTCAAGTGGTCAGTAGGATGGATCGGGAGGGTAGTTAGAGTGCAGGAGGATACAACCGTACAAGCACACAAATTAGGGACGGGGATAGGCCATTCGGCCCCTCGAGCTAGCTCCGCCATTCAATAAGACTATAGTTGATCTGATTGGCCTGAATTCCATATTTAGCTTATCCCTAATAAGCTTTGAAGTCCTTGTTAGTCAAAAACCCATCAAGAATATTCATTGACCCTATCTCCACATCTCTCCGGAGAAGACTTATCCAAAATTAAGGACCTCAGAAAAAATTCTTCTCATTGCGGTCTTAAATGTAGACCCCATATTTTTTAACTGTTTCTCCCAGTTTTAGTTTCTCTCACAAGGGGGAAACTTCCTTTCAGCACCCACCCTGTCAGGCCTCATCCGGATCTTGTATGTTTCAATCAGATAACCTCTCAATTTTGAAAACTTCAGAGTTTACAGCCACAGCATGTCCAATCTTTCCTCTACACCACCAACCCAGGCATCAAGTGAACCTCTTGAACTGATTCTAACACGTTAATATCTTTTCTTAAATCACAAGACCAAAACTGTAAGTATTATTCCAGATGTGGTCTCACCAATGCCCTGCACAACTGTAGCAAAATGTCCCTACTTTTATATTCCATTCCTCATACAATGAGCAATATTCCATTTGCCTTCCTAACCATTTGCTGTATCTGCAAACTAACTTCCCCTGATTCGTGTACCGGACAATCAGATCATTCTGCATCTCAGTGAATTGCAATCCCTCTACATTTAAATAATATGCTGCTTTTCTATTCTTCCTGCCAAAGTAGACAAATTCACATTTTCCCAAATTATACTCCATCTGCCAATTTTTGCCCACTAACTTAAGGAGTCTTCAAAGGGACATAGGTTATTTGCTCTTCACGACTTACTTTTCTACCTACCTTTGTGTCATCAGCAAATTTAGCAACTATACATTTAGTCTCTTCATCCAAGTCACTATATAACTTGTAAATAATTGAGGTCTGAGCACTGATCCCTGTGGCACACCACTCGTCACATCTTGCAAACCCAAAAATGATCCATCTATGTCAACTCTGTTTCCTGTTAGCTAACTAATCTTCTATTCATGCTAATAAGTTACTCCCCAACCCATGAGCTCTTACTTTGTGTAGCAACCTTTGATATGACATCTTATTAAATGCATCCTGGAAATTGAAGTTTAGCATATCCACAGGTTGCCCTTTGGGCAACACGGTAGCACTTTGCTTCACAGCTCCAGGGTCCCAGGTTCGACTCCTGGCTTGAGTCACTGTCTGTGTGGAGTCTGCACGTTCTTCCTGTGTCTGCATGGGTTTCTTCCAGGTGCTCCGGTTTCCTCCCACAATTCCCGAAAGACGTGTTGTTAGGCGAATTGGACATTCTGAATTCTCCCTGTGTGTACACGAACAAGCACCGGAATGTGGCGACTAGGGGCTTTTCACAGTAACTTCACTGCAGTGTTAATGTAAGCCTACTTGAGACAATAAAGATTATTATTTTTAAAGATTACAAAGAGTCATCTGGACTCGAAACGTTAGCACTTTTCTCTCCCTACAGATGCTGCCAAACCTGCTGAGATTTTCCAGCACTTTCTCTTTGGTTTCAGATTCCAGCATCCGCAGTAATTTGCTTTTATTACTATTATTATTAGTATCCACATTGCTTGTTACTTCCTCAAAGAAAACCAATAAATTAGTCAAACATGATTTCCTTTTCACAAACCATGTTGACTCTGCTGGATTGCATTGAGAATTTTTAATCCCCCTCCCCATAACCTCCTTAATAATAGATTCTATCATTTTCCTTCTGACAGTTGCTAATCTAATTGGCCTGAAGCTTCCTGCTTTCTGTCTCCCTCCTTTCTTGAACAGAGGAGTCACATTTGCTATTTTCCAACCAGACTAGATCGTTCCAGAATTTCAGGAATTTTGGAAAATTGAAACCAGTGCATTGAATATTTCAACAGTCATTTCCTTTAAGACTCTAGGATGAAGTTCACAGTTCCTGGAAACGTCTCAGCTTTTAGTTCTAATAATTTTCTCAATAATTGTTTAAGCTCCTCTCTCTTTCCATTCCTGATTCAGAATTATTTCTGGGATGTTATTTGCATACTCTACAGGAGGGTGTCCCCAACTTTCAGAGCCACGGAACCCCTAGTGACCTCCCAAGTGAACCAGGGAACCCGAAACAGTCTCATGTTGCACCTTTTCCCCCCGCAAAATAGGTGCCACACGACCAGTCACAAACACTTGTGCACGACACAAACACTCTCGCACCACACCCTCTTTTCACCACTCCAGTGTAGTTGGCAGTGTCAGGATGATAGTTAGCCAGGAGTTATAGTGGTTTTAATTCTCCTAACATTTCCCAGGTAACTACAGTTTCTAGAGAGAATTAGAACAATCCAAAGTCTCAGATTTAAAATTGGAGCATCGGATGGTTCCGAAGAAGTGCAGGGTAATTGCTCACCGAAAGTTTGAACTTCCTGGGTTATTCCTGTGGAGTCTTAGCATGAGGACTTCAGGGGAGGAACACCAAGCACATCTTCGGGGGTATCTCCCCACAATGCCTTTCCCCGTCCCCTGCAGAGATCAGAGGTTATGGGCCATTGCATCCAGCCCACTGACAACACCAACATCCCCTCCCCCAGCTTCACTGCATTTACATTATTTTGCTGTCTCCAAAACAAAAGCAGAGCAAAGCCAAGGTTCGCATCATCATAGAATTTACATTCACATCAATTTTACTCAAATCAAATAAAAGAAACAAGGAAAACAAATCTAAGGAAAACAAATCCAAGGAATGTAGAGATTAAAATCCCATAGAAACATGGAAAAACACAAAAACACAAAGCACTAGTGAACAGAAAAAATGAAAATGAGATATTTGGTTTAGAGACTTGGAAATAACGATCAGTTTTCATTAAGAGCACTATCACAATATTCGCAGACCAGTGTATCATTTTCTTCTTACTTACCAAAAATGAGTCTTAGTCAAAATCACTTATCTTTGCAAGAATTTAAAATGTTTTATCCTTACCTTTTTGCTTTAGGCTGGCTTCAATGATCACAAAATTTTCAAAGAAAACATAGTATATATGCGAATATGTTTGATCAAAGAATGGCTTCAAATCATTTGCTTCAGAGTTTTCTGCAAGTAAAAGAAAAATAATGAGGATAATCAATAATATAATTTAGATGAATTATGCCATGTAATAGTATGTTTTTACTTTTACAGCAGAGATATATTAATCATGCATATGAATGCAAGGATGCAGTAACTTCCAATTTGGAACAACCAAAAATTACTGGACTATCTTGAAAATGTGCATTTCCAGTTCAGATTTAAGCAAAAGCTAATGCGCAAGATACAGGGGCAGGAGCCCCAATCTCAAATCTCATTATTACAAATAAATGTCAGTGGTACAAATATATTTCACATCCATTCAATATTGTAAAAATCGTCAGGGTAGTAAATATTTCTGTGTCTTTAAAATACTGTTTTAAAGTTGATTTGGGCAGCCCAAAAAAAAGAAAACAAATTTTGAGGTCTGTAATAAGCATGGAGAACATTTCCGTATCTGTGGCTCCTTTTGAATTTCAAGGTCATGAAAATGCAGTTTTCTCCACAATTGCTCCGTTGCCACAGGTCACACAAAACGGCAGCCAGGAGTGTGAATGGTTTGCCACCACTGCTATGGACAGGCTGGCAGATGAGCTGCAGGGTAACTTTCCTTCATATTTCAATTTCCCACCCTAAAGCGAATGTGATATTTGCACAATGCCTCCAGTATTAAAGGCCATGAAATCATAAATGTTCTATGCAAATTAAAGCAAGAAATTAACCCTAAATGACACACCATGGACGAATTAAAAAAGGGTCAAATTGAAACAAAGAAAAAAATTAAGAAATATGGTGCGAATAACAAGAGTATGAAAGGTTTAGGAATTAAGTCAAAAATTAGGAAAAAGTTAAAGGGAGGGCCATTATTGCGCATGTAAATAGATTGGAAAAAGGATATATAAATATAACGAAGTTTAAAACTCAGTATTGACTCAAAAATGGGAGCAACTAGCTAAACATCGAAATAATAGTAACAGAATAGAATTAGAACAACAGTTAAATATGAACATACAGGTGGCACGGGGGTGCAGTGGTTAGCATTGCAGCCTCACAGCGCTGAATACCGGGTTTGATCCCAGTCCCGGGTCACTGTCCATGTGGAGTTTGCAAATTCTCGGAGTCTGCGTGGGTCTCACCCCCACAACCCAAAAATGGTGTTTGCAGACCATTGTTTGCAATAAACTACCCTGCCTTCAGGACAACAACGACCACAACACCACACAACCCTGCCATGGCAACTTCTGCAAGACGTGCCAGATCATCGACATGGGTACCACCATTACACGCGAGAACACCATCCATCAGGTACGCGGTACAGATTCGTGCAACTCGGCCAATGTTGTCTACCTCATACTCTGCAGGAAAGGATGTCCCGGGGCATGATACATTGGCGAGACCATGCAGACGCAGCAACAACGGATGAACGGACATCGCGTGACAAACGCCAGACAGGAATGTTCCCTTTTCGTTGGGGAACACTTCAGCAGTCAAGGGCATTCAGCCTCTGATCTTCGGGTAAGCGTTCTCCAAGGTGGCCTTCAGGACGCGAGACAACGTAGAATCGCCAAGCAGAAACGGATCGGCAAGTTCCGCACACGAGTACAGCCTCAACCGGGACCTTGTATTCATGTCTCATTATATTCACCCCTCACCATCTGGCCTGGGCTTGCGAAATCCTGCCAACTGCCCTGGCTTGAGACAATTCACAACTCTTTAACCTGTGATTATCCCTTTCTCCAGTCGCTCCATCTGGACCTGCAAAGACTTAATTACCTGCAAAGACTCACATTCAAAGTATCATCTTGCATCATTGACTTTGTTTATATGTGTGTTTCTGGAACCCACCTCTTCATTCACCTGGAGGAAGGAGCTGTGCTCCGAAAGCTAGTGATTCAAAACAAACCTGTTGGACTTTAACCTGGTGTTGTAAGACTTCTTACTGTGCCCACCCCAGTCCAACGCCGGCATCTCCACATCAAGGGAACAAAGCTGAGGATTTCTGCATGCTGGTGCACTTCATATTCAGAACTCTGCCCTGCCAATAGATACCCAATATTCATCTAAGGCAGTAAAGGTGGATGCTGTTTAGCTGCTTTTCTTGGCTTGCACAAGTGATCCATGCTTCGCTACTGTAAAGAAGGGCGATGAGAACACAAGCCTGGTGCACATAAAGCTTTGTCTTTTTAGCGAGTTCGCTGGCGGCCCACATTCACCTTCTAAATGTTGATATGACAGCTGCTGCCTTAGCAATCCTGGTGCTGATTTTGGCATCAAGGGACAGGTGATTGCTGATCCAAGGTATGTGAAGCTGTCAATGATCTCCTGAGTGAGGCTGTCAATCTTGTTGGAATGTGGAATCTCTACCTTTTGGCCCATAACTCATGTGGATTGTCAGCCTAAACTGCTTGCAGGCTTGAGAGACCTGATCTACAAAATACCGCAAATGAACTTCTAGCATGGACGCTATGCACTTTGGTCTTGGTGTACCATCTTGCCAAGTTGCAGTCAACTCTGGTATGCACGTAAAAGCCTCCTTGGAATCACCAAATAGAAAAAAGAAACTTTACAATACAAAGACCACGCGAGTTCCACGGTCCAAAGTCAGAGTCTAGTGAAGAATTATTTTGCTTGGGCGTTAAGACTTCAGCTGGAAAGTCATTGTCCTCACTTTTCAGTTGGTGCTGATCCAGCAAGATGAAGTACGGAATGCAGAAATTGAGTTAAGATGGTCTGAACTCGCCAGAGAAACTGGATCCGTCTTATGCACAGAGGATACAATAAACATTCCAGTTTTCTTCCCAGTAAATCAGGAGACAAAAGGGAGGGGAAGTTGGTGCAATTACAAATCACTCGGGAAGCAGTACTGAGCAAACTGATGGAGCTGCAGGCCGACCAGTCTCTGGGTCATGAAGAACGTCATGTTCAGGTCTCAAAAGAGATGGCTAATGAGATAGATGATGCGTTGATGTTAGTTTTCCAAAAGTCCCTTAATTCTGGAAACGTTCAGTCAGACTGGAAAGTAGCAAATATAACCATTCTTCAAGAAAGGAGGGAGGCAGAAAATAGGAAAGTTAGCTTGACGTCTGTCGAGGTTATAGCTGGGTACTTCGATAAACTCAAAAAGGTAATCAGGAAGAGTCAGCATGGTTTTGTGAAAGGGTAATCATATTTAAATAATTTATAAGAGGAGCACGGTGGTGCAGTGGTAGCATGGCAGCCTCACGGCGCCGAGGTCCCAGGTTCAATCCCGGCTCTGGGTCACTGTGGAGTTTGCACATTCTTCCCGTGTTTGCGTGGGTTTCGCCTCCACAATCCAAAAAAGATGTGCAGGGTAGGTGAATTGGCCATGCTGAATTGCCCCTTAATTGGAAAAATGAATTGGGTACTCTAAAATTTATTTTTAAAAATATTTAAACAATTTATTAGAGCTTTGTTGAAGTAACTTGTCCTGTGGATAAAGGAGAGCCTGTAGACATACTTACTTGGATTTCCAGAAGGCATTTAATAAGGTGCCACATCAAAGGTTATTGTGGAAGATAAAAGTTAATGTGTAGAGAATGCATGGGGTCTTTGTCCGATTGACAGGATGTGATGAGTGGAGTCCCGCAGGGGCCTGCGCTGGGTGTCTCCCATTTACTTTTTAATTCAATGGCTTAGGTGAGATGAATTGAGGCATGATAGCTAAATTTACAGACAAGAGAAAGTTAAACAAGAAAGTATGATGTGAAGACAAATGGAGTTTGCAGCCGGATATAGATGGATTTGTAGATAGGTTTGAGTGAGTGGGCAAAAAATATGGCAGATGGAGTGTAATGTTGGAAAGTGTGACGTTGTTCACTTTTGCAGAAAGAATGAAACAACAGAGTATTACTTAAATGGAGAATGGTTTCAGAATTCTGAGATGCAGAGGGATCTAGGTATTCTTGTGCATGAATCACAAAATTAGCATGCATTTACAGCATGTAATCAATAAGGCTAAGGGAATGCTATCATTTATTACGAGAGGAATTTAACATAAAAGTAAGGATGTTATGTTTAGTTATACTGGGCATTGGTAAGACCACATCTTGAATAAGTGCACAATTTTGTTCCCCTTATTTAAGGATTTAAGGAATGATGTAAATGTGTTGGAGACTGTTCAGAGGATATCAGGAATTAGTGGGTTGATTTATGGGTAGTTTAGAAAATCGAGGGGTGACTTGATTGAAGTATTTATGATCCTGAATGTTCTTGACAAGGTAGGCATGAAAAGGAGGTTTCCTCTTGTGGGAGACACCAGAACTAGGGGGCACAGTTTTAAAATTTGGGATCGCCCTTCGAGAAACCAATTATCATCTCTGACCTGTGGGAGGGTTTTGGAACTTTGGAACATTCTGCCTCAGAAAGCAATGTGAGTGGGGTCATTGAATATTTTTAGGGCAGAGGTAGATTGATTCTTTTGCTTAACAAGAATCTAAAGTTGTCAGGCGCAGGCTCATAGGGCCAAGTCTCATACTTCTGTTCCTATAATTTATGTTCGTAGAGCCAGGCTAGATGGCAAGTTGTTGTTAAGCTAGGAGAAGCCGGCTTCTTGGCTCAGCAGTTCACTGTAAAGACCAGAAGGCTGGCTGTGAGCTCAAAGATGCAATGTTAAAGTAGGTGAAAAGGGTAGAAACTTGGGTCATGTGACCTGGCCTATTACTGGTTAACTGCAACTTAACAACCAGTCTCTATGCCTCTGGCCAAAATTCTATCATTTCTCCTTAGAAGAGAAGAGATAGTTAACAGAATTTATTCTATCATAATGAGTTTCAGTTTCCCGCTTGTGTGATACTTCAGGATGAGGGAATCAGTTTGTCTGAACTTCCTAAACTAACGGGGCTGGTTTAGCACAGGGCTAAAGAGCTGGCTTTTAAAGCAGACCAAGGCAGGCCAGCAGCACGGTTCAATTCCCGTACCAGCCTCCCCGAACAGGCGTCGGAATGTAGCGACTAGGGGCTTTTCACAGTAACATCATTTGAACTTTATTTGTGACAATAAGCGATTTTCATTTCATTTCCTCTGCTTTTGTCAATGACAAAAGGATTTGTGCAATCAAATCTGAAATTCCAGAAGTTGAAAAAATAATTGTTTTCTTCTTGAAACTCTTGGGAACAGCTCTCTGATAAAGGGCCAACCCTGGGGGCTTATAGTAGCCATCTTAATTTTCTGTGTTCAACAGAAAAAGTCCAGATTTTAAACAAGAGATGCAACAAAGGTATAGCATTGGGTTTCTTTTCAAATAGGGGGAACCCAACATACCTATTCAAAAGGTCTTGATTTTAAAATCTTGTTTCAAATCCTCCAATGCCATTTGTTTCAAAAATACACCTTTAAAAAATGTTTTGGCTAGTTACAAATACAAGTGCAAGTCAATCACAGCTTTCCGTCTACATTCAGCTTATTTTTTTTTTTTTTTTTTTTTTAAGAGTTCGATAATATTTCCTTCATAATAGGAAGCACAACCAGAGTTTAAAAAAAACAGAATTAATAAAGAACAAAGAACAGTACAGCACAGCAAAAGGCCCTTCAGCCCTCCAAGCCTGCTCCGATCATGATGCCTGTCTAAACTAAAACCTTCTGCACTTCCAGGGTCCGTATTCCTCTATTCAAATGCTATTCATGTATTCGACAAGATACCTCTTAAACGTTGCTATTGTATCTGCTTCTACCACCTCCCCCGGCAGCAGGTTCCAGGCGCTCAGCACCCTCTGCAAAAACATTTGTCTCACACATCTCCTCTAAACAGCCTCCCTTGCACCTGAAACCTATGTATCCTAGTAATTTACATTTCCCACCCTGGGAAAAAGCACCTGATTATCCACTCTATCTGTGGCACTTAGAATATTATAAACCTCTATCAGGTCGCCCCTCAACCTCCATTGTTCCAGTGAAAACAATCTGAGTTTATCCATAGTGAATACCGCCCCGACCAGGCAATATCCTGGTAAACCTGTACTCTCTCTAAAGCATCCACATCCTTCTGGTGGTGTGGCGATCAGAATGGTTTGCAATATTCAAAATGTAACCCAAGGTTCTGCACAGCTGCAGCATGATTTTCCAATGCCCTGACTTATGAAGGCAAGCATGCCATATGCCTTCTTGACTATTTTATCCACCTGCGTTGCCACTTTCAGTGATCTGTGGACCTGTACGCCCAGATCGCTCTGCCTGGCAGTATTCCCAAGGGTTCTGCCATTTATTGTACGATTCCCATCTGTATTACAACTTCCAAAATGGATTACCTGTCATTTGTATGGATTAAACTTCATCGGCCATTTCTCCACCCAAGTCTCCAACCGATCTATATCCTACTGTATCCTCTGACAAACTTCTTGACTATCCACAACTCTATCAATCTTTGTGTCATCCGCAAACTTACTAATCAGACCAGCTACATTTCCCTCCAAATCATTTATACATACTACGAACAAAGGCCCCTGCACAACACCACGAGTCACAGCCTTGCATTCAGAAAACCACCCTTCCATCGCTTCCCTCTGTCTTCTGTGACCGAGCTAGTTAAGTATCCATCTTGCCAGCTCACCTGATGACCCCGTGTGACTTCACCTTTTGTACCAGTCTGCCATGAGCGACGTTGTCAAAGGCTTTACTGAACAAAGAACAATACAGCACAGGAACAGGCCCTTCAGCTCTCCAAGCCTGCGCCGACCATGGTACCTGCCTAAACTAAAAGTGTGCTGACTTACGGAGTCCCTATCATTCCATTCCCACCCTATTCATGCATTTGCCTAGATGCCCCTTAAATGACACTATCGTACCTGCTCCCACTACCTCCCCAGGCAACGCGGTCCATATATTTACCACCCTCGGTGTAAAAGTCTTGCCTCTCACATCGGTTCTAAACTTTTCTCCATGCACATTAAACCTATGTCCCTTAGCACTCGACTATCCTACCCTAGGAAAGTGCATCTGACTATTAACTCGGTCCACGCCACTCAATCGTGTAGACCTCTATCAGGTCCATGAAGTCCACGTGGACAACACTTACTGCCCATCCTTCATCAATCATCTCTGTCATTTCCTCAAAAAACATGATCAAGTTAGTGAGCCATGACCTCCCCTTCAAAAAAAAAATGCTGTCTTGCAAACAAGTCAATTTGTTTCCAAATATGTTAGTAGATCCGGCACCGGAGAACCTTTTCCAATAATCCCCTTACCACTAATGGAAAGGTCATCAGCCTATAATTTCCTGGATTATCCCTGCTACCCTTCATGTACAAAGGAACAATCAATATTGGTTATTCTCCAGTCCTCTGGGACCTCACCTGTAACCAACATGGATAGAAAGGTTTCTGTCAAAGCCCCAGCAATTTCCTCCCTTGCCTCCCTCAGTATTCTGGGGTAGATCCCATCAGGCCCTGGGGACTTATGCTTTTTAAGATACCCAACACCTCCTCGTTTTGATATTGACACGACCTAGAATATCTACACACCCTTCTCTAGGTTCATCCATTCACTTTGGTGAATACCATTGTAAAGTACCTCACCCATTTCCTCTGGCTCCACGCACAGATTCCCTTCTCTGTCTTTAAGTGGGCCAACCCTTTCCCTGGCTACCCTCTTGTTCTTTAATATATGTATAAAATGCATTGGAATTCTCCTTAGTCCTGTTTGCCAAGGACTTTCATGATCCCTTTTAGCTCTCCTGACTCCTTGCTTAAGTTTCTTCCTACTTTCTTTATATTCTTCAAGGGCTTTGATTTGATTTATTGTCACATGTACCGAAGTACAGTGAAAAGTATTTTTCTGCGACCGAGGACATAGTAGACACAAGAATAATCAACAGGGAACATTGAAAAATGGTACATCGACAAAACAGTGACTGGTTAGTGTGGAACAAGGGGCTAAACAAAGCAAATACATGAGCAAGAGCAGCCTAGGGCGTCGTGAATAGTGTTCTTACAGGGAACAGATCAGTCAGAGGGAGAGCAGTTGAGGAGTCTTGTAGCTGTGGGGAAGAAGCTGTTCCTATGTCTGGATGTGCGAGTCTTCAGAGTTCTGTACCTTCTGCTGATGGAAGGGTCTGGAAGAAGGCAATGCCTGGGTGGGAGGGGTCTCTGATAATGCTGTCTGCCTTCCTGTGGCAACGAGAGGTGTATATAGAATCAATATGGGGGTGGCAAGTTTGTGTGACGAGTTGGGCTGAGTTCAACACAGTCTGCAGTTTCTTGCGATCTTGGACTGAGCAGTTGCCATACCAGGCTATGATGCAACCGGATAGGATGCTCTCTATCACACATCTGTAGAGGTTTGTGTGAGTCGATGCAGACATACCAAATTTCTTTAGTTTCTGCAGGAAGTAGAGACGTTGTTGGGCTTTCTTGACTGTTACATCAACGTTGAGTGGACCAGGAGACTGTTGGTGATGGTGACCCCCAGGAACTTAAAGCTATCAACCATCTCCACTTCGGAGCCACTGTTGCAGACGGGAGTGTGTGTCGTGCTGCGCTTCCTGAAGTCGATGATCAGTCTTTCCAACATTTAGAGAGAGGTTGTTTTCGGTGCACCATGCAACCAAGTGATTGATCTCCCTCCTGTAGTCTGATTCGTCGTTGTTTGAGATGCTTCGTCTGTTCTCAGCCTTCTGAACCTTACAAATGATTCCTTTCTCTTTTTGACTAGGCTCACATTATCCCTCGTTATCCAAGCTTCCCAAAACTTGCCACACTTATCATTCATCTTCACAGGTACATGTCGGTCCTGAAGTTTGAAAGACTCCCACATGTCAGATGTTGACTTACCATGATAGTCAATAAACATGCCAGAGAGGTTAGGACTCACCATTCATGTGCAAGCGTCCTTTTTTAAAATTGCAACGGGAGTCCTAGTTACTACCAAACAATCCTTCTGCCACCAAAGCATTATTTTTTACCAGTGTGGAATCTCATTCCTCCACATTCCAATTATTGTTGTGGACTTTTAACAATTACTTTCTTCATCGCTCTCTCATACCCATCTTTCTTTCCCTCTCTATTTTGCATTTTATACATGAACTTACATTGAATTACAATATTCTAACATTTACACTTCCTATTTTAAATGCTGTACATCTCAAAGAATTCCTCTATCGGATTAGTTAAGGAGACACATCATTCCGTGCTCTTCTCGTACAGGTTCCAGACTCCTTGTATCAGGCATCATGTTGCTTTGATTCCAACAATCTCAATTTCCTGTGCAAAATGTTTGTGAGCAAATGTAACTGTAATGAATGGATGACTGGCATTGCTTGTTGCCACTTCCCACAAAACTCAGGCTATTTTTACTGATCTTCCACCCTTCCCCGTGCTCTTAAAGCATGTAAGCTAAGCATTAAGTCTACTCAAGAACACATATTAAAAAGGGTTAATGAGTTCACTAGCCCTAAATATAAAAATAACTACAGTAGGCTATCTGCTTCGAAGATTTCACTGTTAGAGGTGCACCTCTTTCAGGTGACTGCACCACTAATGCTAAAGTTTATAAGAAATCAACAGAAGTCAACTGCACATTTAGTACTGGTGTGGTGTAAACCATCATGCATCATAAATGCTTGAGTAATAGTTTAGCTCAAGTTTGACTCAGTGGAGAAAACCATAAATCTATGAAAAATATTGCTACGGTGCAGCATATAAATGATGATGCAGATGGGGCAAAGAGAAGATTTTTAAAAAAATGTATTCATGGGGTGCAAAAGTCACTGGCAAGACCAGATTTGTTGCTCAGCCCCGATTGCCCTCAAGAAAAAGTAATAGCCGCTTTCTTGAACCACTGCAATCTGTGTAAATCAAGTGCACCCACAGTGCTTCGCGAAGTCAGGGTGGTCTGTGACTTGGAGGAGAACTTTGGTGGCTGTGTTCCCATGCAGCTGTAGCCCTTATTCTCAGGATAGAGGTCACAGGAGGTGATTGGTAAGTGCTGACAAAGAAATCTTGACAAGTTGCTGTGATCTTGTAGATGGCACACACTCCTATGCATCAGTAATAGAAGGAGTGCAGATCAAGCAGGCTGCTTTGTACTTGATAGTGTCAAGCTTCTTGAGATTTGCCGGAACTGAACTCATCCAGGCAACTCATCACCCTTCTCATGTACCTTATAGATGGTGGTTGGGCTCTGGAGTAAGGAGGCGAGTTACTCACTGCAGAATTCCCAATCTCTAACCTGTCTCTGTAGCCAGTATTTGTATGGCTGGCCCAGTAAAGTTTTTGGTCAATGGTAACCACAGGAATGTTAACAGTGGGGCGAGGAAACACAAAAATCACATTCACATAGAATGCCATTTGTGTCGGTTATACCGTGCGCTAAATTGTTTCAAGTTACAACATATTCACTCCCATTATAAATACTTGTTATTTTAAAAGATATTTGTGACAGGAACAATGTAAATAGTCTCTTCCTTAAATCTTATCAGACTAACTTAAGACAGCAAACAGAAAATAATCAAACCATAACTGGCGAGAGCTAACTGGTTATATACAGAGAATTACATAAAAATTGGAACTGATTTGTAGTCAAAATAAATCCTGGTGATCACTTTTTGTGCTATACAATCTTTTAAGAGTTAAATACTTAAAATGTTTTCACCAATGAAGATAAGTTTAATTTTTTTGTATTTCTGTTTTTGTTGTACAGTTATGGCAAACAGCTCATTTTTAAGTGCTTGGAATGCTGTTTGCGTGCCTTTCCAGACATTTAGTGTCTTGTGCCTTTCCAGACACTTAGTGTCTTAGATTCCCTCTATTCACAGCAGTACACACTTCTATCATGTGGGACCTTAAAATGTAATTCACCTCCTTACTTAGTTACACCTTCAGATTGACTAGACATGTTGAAAAAATGTGGGCTTGCAACTTAAAAGCTGTTAAAGTAAACATTGACAAAGAGGAAAACTTGTCGCCATGGCCTTCTCAACAGATATACATGTTGCTTAGTGCACAGATCAGTCAAAGTTAGCTAACTTATACATTGTCAGAGGAGCTCTCTGGACATTTTAGTCAAGGCCTTTGCTGATATCAAATGCTTCAACAGGAATTTGACACACAGGGCCACTGGTATGAATATCTATCCTGCAACTATATAAGATTGAAACTTTACAAAGTATTGCAAATATTTATGACACAAAGAGGTGATTTGGCCCAACAGATCCATGGCAGTGTTTATGGTCTACACGAGTCTCCTCCAATCCTTTTTAAAAATCTAACCCCATCAACATATCCTTATTTTCTTTTCTTTGTTAGGTGCTTATTAGTTTTCCCTTGAATGCATCCATGCAATTCACCTCAATTATTTATTGTGGCAACAAATTCCACATTCTAACCATTCTCTGGGTAAAAAGGTTCTTCTAAAATCCCCATTAGATATATTAGCCTGTATCTTATGTACCTACAGTAGTTGGTCTTGCGCACAAGAGGAACAGATGGACAGTGAGCATGTATAAGCCAGTCACAGAGTGAGCCATATTAATAGAAAAATCAACCAAATCACTCAAAGAAAAATGTCAGAACAGCATTTCTAGCTTTAGCTGACATGATCAAGCAGATACAAGAGGAACCAAATAGCCAGGTGCCTTTTTAAATGACAGGAGCGAGAGAATGAAGCAATGAGGAGGCGGAGAGAAAGAAAATAAGTAATTGAACTCAAAAGCATGTTTTTAAAAACTGTGAACTTCAGGGTCAATTTCCACATCATTGCAAGCAATTGTTAAGACCCCTTGGGCTAATACACAGTCAATTCAAGCCCCACTTGACCCAGAGTCACAAGCCAATTTAAATTAATAAATTTTTCTTAGAAAAACACCCAAAGTATTTGGCCCATAGCGGCCCAATATATACAGTCACTAGGTTTGTAAATTTAAACACAATTAAGTTTAATAACAATAACTACAATCAAATATGCAGCAAATACAACAGGTACATACACATGGAGGAATTAAAAGGAAGGGCCCGTACACAATCCATATTGCCATTATTTTATCTTGTGATAAAAGTTCTTGTGCAATGTTTTAAGTTTGTTTTTACAAGTCAATGAAATGGTCTGGGATATACTAGAGTGTTCCAGTGCCATTGTTGTATTTTTAATCTGTTCCACTCTAATTTAATTGACAATCAAGGATGTATTCCAAAGTTACCCTATTTGAAAGCCAAGCATTACAGAAATAAATATCAAGAAGTGCAATGTTTTGGGGACAGAAGCATGCATTCGTAAATTATAGTATATGAAGGCTGTGGTAACATTGTGTGCAGGAAGTACCATTTTAGGGCAGTCAATAAACAAGAAAAAACACACACTTCTTCAATCAGTCCAGTTATCCAAACATTTTATTTAAAGTTACAGTTTCTTGCACACCAAAAGGAGAATGGCCAAACCACAATATAGGTATAACAAATGCAAATTGTTAATATAGTCAAACTCTCCAATGCCCCTCACATGAATGTAATACACAAAAAGAACCAAAGAGAACCAGGCGACCAAACGATTGGTCAAAAAGGAGGCTTTGAATAACCATCAGATGAGGGGTGCAGAGCATTATGGAAGAAATTTCAGAACTTAAGGCACAGACAGCTAAAGGCATGTAAATTCTATGATAATCTATGATGGCCACCAAGAATGGAAGTCGGAGTTGGAAGAACAGAGTTCCCGATGTCCATGTGGGTTGGATGAGTTAACAGAGTTAGGGAGCGGTGAGACCTTGAGTTATTTGAATCGTGAATGAACATTTTCAGATTGTAGAAAATTATGCAGTGGGGGTTGGCATTACGACCATATCTTTCCTTATTATATATAAATAACTTGGACTTGATATAGGAAGTATAATTTCAAAGGTTGCTGATGATATAAAACATGGTAAAATAGTAAATTCTGAGCAGGATAGTAACAGATGTTAGGAGGACATGGACAGGTTAAATCTCCAGACACATAGCCGGGCAGCACGGTAGCATTGTGGGTAGCACAATTGCTTCACAGCTCCAGGGTCCCAGGTTCGATTCCGGCTTCGGTCACTGTCTGTGCGGAGTCTGCACATCCTCCCAGTGTGTGCATGGGTTTCCTCCGGGTGCTCCGGTTTCCTCCCACAGTCCAAAGATGTGCAGGTTAGGTGGATTGACCATGATAAATTACCCTTAGTGCCCAAAATTGCCCTTAGTGTCGGGTGGAGTTACTGGGTTATGGGGATAGGGTGGAGGTGTTGACCTTGGGTAGGATGCTCTTTCCAGGAGCCGGTGCAGACTCGATGGGCCGAATGGCCTCCTTCTGCACTGTAAATTCTATGATAATCTATGATAGCAGTTGCAATTTATTGCAGATAAATGTGAAGTGCTGCACTTTGGGAGAAATATCATGTCAATATAATCCAAATAGCATTATGTTGCAGGGGAGTGGATGGCTCTGGAAGTGCATATTCACCAATCCTTGAAGGTGGCAGGGTAAGTTGATAAGGCAGCTAAGAAAGCGTTTAGGATATATGACTTAATAAGGAAATGCTAAACTTTCACATATTATTGGTACCACACTTTAGGAAGGCCTTGGTGAGAATATCAATGAGCTATAACAGGCATGAGAGATTTTGGTGTTTCACTTATTTCAAATTAGAGATGCATAGAATTCCTACAGTACCGTCCAGCCCAAGAGCACACCACTCCTCACCCTATCCCTGCAACCCCACCAACCTGTACATCTTTGGACACTAAAGAGCAATTTAGCATGGCCAATCCATTTAACCTGCACATTTTTGGACTGTGGGAGGAGACCAGACGGAGCGCCCGGAGGAAACCCACGCAGACACGGAGAGAATGTGCAAACTCCACACAGTCACCCAAGACCAGAATTGAACCTGGGTAGCTGGCACTGCTGATCACTGTGCCACCTCTGGGATTGTTCTCCTTTTGAGCACAGGAAGGTTAAAGGAAGACAGGGAAGACTGTGGAGATTATCAAAATTATGAAGGATTTTGATAGAGCAAGTAGGGAGAAACTGATTCCTCTGCCAAATCCATTCATAAGAAGCCAGTTTTAAAATAATTGGCAAAAGAACTAGAGGTGAAACAAGGAGAAATTATTTCAGTTGTTAGGAACTGAAACACAGTACATGAAAGGACGATGGCATCCAATTCCATAATGACTTTCCAAAAAATGCAATTGGGCATATATAGGATGAGAATGAATTTGCAGGGTTATGGGACAAAGGAAGCATTAGGACTGAAACGGACAGTTCTTTCAAAGAGCTGGCACAATGGGCTGAATGTTCACCTTCCGAGCTGCAACATACTATGTCTACTAACTGCAATATTGCCAGATTGACATAACTGAAATTAAATTGAAGTCCCATTAATATTTTCAAAATATAATGAATATAGATATGAATAAATAAAACAAATTGACATTCAAATAGCATTTTTCAGAAGCTCAGGATCTCACAACCAATATGGAAACGTAGAGATAGTTGTATGGTATGAACTGCCAGCAGACAATTTGCACACTGTTAGGTCCACAAACAACAAGTGACAATCAACAGATAATCTGTTTTATCAAATTTGGTCAAAGGATAAAGGCGATCACAGGATGGCTAATGAGTTGGCACTTCATTACAAAATGAGAAAATTACACCCAGTAGCGGAGAAAATATTGAAATGGTCTGGTCATCTATTGCAGACAGTGAGAGGAATTTTGGGTGGCACAGTGGTTAATACTGCTACCTCACAGCTCCAGGGGCCCAGGTTCAATTCCAGCCTCGGCTGACTGTGGAGTTTGCACTTTCTTCCAGTATCTGCGTAGGTTTCCATCGGATGCTCCACTTTCTTTCCAAGTCCAAAGATGTGCAGGTTAGGTGGATTGGCCATATTAAATTGCCCCTTAGTGCCCAAAAGGTTGGGTGGAGGCTTAAGTAGGGTGCTCTCAAGGCTGGTGCAGGCTCGATGGGCTGAATGGCCTCCTTCTGCACTGTAGATTCTATGAACACACCAGGACGAACACCTCATCTCTTCAAAATAATGCCATATAATCTTTTACATACACCTCTAAAATGAGGATAGGGCTCAAGTCGTATATTTTTTCTAAAGGATTGGACCTCTTAACAGTGCAGCACTCCCTTTGCATTGGACTGAAGTATTTTGGACTTGAGTTTACAACTGTGTTGTGCAAAGGTGAATGTGCTACCACTGAGCCACAGTTGAAGCATACAAAGCAAATGCAGCAATGTGTTTCAAAGGTACAAGGGAAATTAAACAAGTGCAGTTCTGCTCCTCATACAGAGACTAGTACCTACGCTGCAAGTACATTGCCCAGTTGGAACTTCAATTCTCCTATTGAAGCCAAAGCACAGGGCTACTGGGTCAGTAAGTCTACAACACTAGCCTCTACCTCTCAATGTAGAAAATTGCCAGTCCTGTCCCCAAGAAGCAATTCGCCCTCTCAAAAGAGAGATGGAGAGACGGTGGTTGTTGGAGATCAATCATCTTAGTCCTGTGACATTGATGCAGGAGTTTCTCAGGGTTCAACATCTTCAGTTGCATCATCAATGGCCATCACAAGGTCAGAAGTGGGGATGTTCACTCATTTTGCATGGTGTTCAGCACCATTTGTGACTCCTCAGATATTGAAGTATCCCTGTCCACATGCAGTAGTGCCTGGGCAATATCCAGGCTTTGGCTGATAGATGGCACGTTACATTTGTGTCACACAAGTGCCAGGCAACAATGACCACCCCAACAAGAGGGAATCTAACCATCTTCCCTTAACATGTAACTGCATTACGATCGCTGAAGTTCCCCAGTCAACATCCAAAGTGTTACCATTGACCAGAAATGGAACTGAATCAGCGATATACATAATGTGGCTAGAAGTACAGGTTAAAGGATGGGAATTGTGCGGTGAGTAACTCATCTTCTCAAAGCCTGTCCACCACCTCACAAGGCATGACCGGCACAGTGGTTAGCACTGCTTCCTCATGGCACCAGGGACCTGGGTTCGATTCCAGCCTTGGCTAACTGTCTGTGTGGGGCTTGCCAGTGTTTGCGTGAGTTCGCTCCAGGTGCTCCAGTTTTATCCCACAGTCCAAAGATGCGCAGGTTAGGGGATTGGCCAGGCTACATTGCCCCTTGGTGTCCAGGGATGTGCAGGTTAGGTTACAGGCATAGGCCGGGGTGGATGGGGGAAGTGGACCTGGGTAGTGTTCTTTCGGAGGGTCGTGCAGACTCGATGGGCCGAATGGCCTCCTCTGCACTGCTGTAGATATTCGATAATTCAGAAGTGTAATGGAATATTCTCCACTTGTCTGGATGAGTGCAGCTCCAACAATACTCAAGATGCTTAACGCCACCCAGGACAAACCAGCCCACATTGGCAACCTATCCTGCATCAACGTAGTGACAGGTTTGTTCACCATCTACAAGATTCACTGCAGCAACTCACGAAGGCTCCTTCAGCAGCACCTTCCAAACCCATGATCTTCAGCACCGAGAAGGACAAGGGCAACAGATGCATGGGAACACCACTACCTGCAAGTGTCCCTCCAAATTACATACCATCTTAATTTTGGAACTATAATCAACGTTCCTTCATTGTTGCTGGGTCAACATCTTGTAACTCCCTTCTGAACATCGCTGTATGTGCTTCTACAACATGTGGATTGCAGCGATTCAAGAAGGTGGCTCATCACAACCTTTTCAACGGCAATTAGGGATGGACAATAAACGCTGGCCTAGCCAGAGGCACACACATCTAATGAATAAAAATTCAACTTAAATGTTTGATGGTTCATCAAAAAGTCTCACCCTGTTTCGCTGGAGTCTGGTCAGGCACTAACTCTTGAAGTTACATCACAAATTCTAACAATGTAGCTGAAAATTATTTGCAACAATACTATAGTGGTACTGTTAATGCACCTCGAGTTGAATACACATGGGCACTAGAATGAAGAGAATCAAGACATGTAGCCTAACTTGAAAGTAAAAGGTAATGTGAAGGCACCAAAATAGAAACAACTTAAAGTAAAAGCAACAATTCAGCGAATATGGAGAAGGTACGGAGCTGGGTCAGAGGGGTTGACTCCCAGTGGGTCAGAATGGAGGAGAGTTTGTGTAGGGGGGGGGGGGTCGGGATTGAAGGCGCTAGCAACAGTGCCGCTCCCAGCGGCCCTGGGGAAATACTCAAGGAGTCCGGTAGTAATAGCTTAGTTGAGAATTTGGAGGCAGTTTCGCCAGCACTTCGGGTTGGGGAGAGAGTCAAGGGAAATGCTGATTCGGAGGAACAATTGATTTGAGTCAGGGAATGGGATGAAAATTTTCAGAGATGTGAGGAGAAATGAATTAGGACACTAAAAGATTTGTTTCTTGGGGGTTGGTTTGTAGGATTTAAGGAGATGGGAGCGAAGTATGGGCTGGAGCAGGGGGAAATATTTAGAGACATGCAGGTTCGAGACTTTGCCAGAAAGGAGACACAGACCTTCCCGGTAGAGCCGGCCTCCACATTGCTGGAGGAGGTGCTGACGACAGGGGGACTGGAGAAGGGGTAGTGACCGGCGGTTTACAGGGGCTACTTTGGAAGAGGAGAAGGCACCGCTGGAAAGGATCAAAGCAAAGTGGGAGGAAGAGTTGGGAGAGGGTATGGAGGAGGGGGTTCTGATGTGAGGTGCTCTGGAGGGTGAATGCCTCCACCTCGTGCATGAGGTTGGGGCTGATACAGCTGAAGCTGGTATATAGAGCACACCTCACAAGAGAGGATGGGCCGGATCTTTGAGTGGGGAGGGGGGGTTGAAGATGTACGTGAACATACGTTTAAATGTTTTGGTCCTGTCCAAAGCTGAAGGCTTACTAGAAGGTTTTTAGGTAATCTCTAAAGTGGTGCACTGTGAAACTGAACCCTGGCCCTCATGAGGCCATATTTGGGGTGTAGGATCAGCTGGGGTCAGAAACGGGTGCGGAGGTAGATGTTGTAGCCTTTGCCTCGTTTGATCGCCCGAAGGCGGATCCTGTTGGGATGGAGATCAACCTCTCCACCCTGTTCCCTGGTTGGGGGGGGGGGGGGGGGGGGGGGGGGGGGGTTGGGAAACGACCTGCTGGAATTCTTGACTCTTGAGAAGGTCAAATTTGAACGGAGGGGAAAGATGGAGGGTTCTACAATTCACGGGCTTTATTCGTTATGCACTTTTGAGAATTGGATTACATCGAACATTAGGGTGGTGGGGTCGGAGGACTGTATGTGTTTAATGGTGACTAAAGGTGATTCCTGATTCCTTTTTGTTAATCTGTTTATGTTAACATGCTGGCTGCTGTTTGGGGGTTAGGTGGGAGGATGGGATTGTTGATATGGGGATTGACAATGCATTCGTAACTGATTGTTGGTGGGTGTAAATTTGGGAGAAAATGTGAAAAAGGAGAATAACATTTTCTTTTAAAAAGTAAAAGCAACAATGATGTGCATACTGCTTTTTCACTATACATTTTTTGCTGATTATAATTTTTAAAATTACCTCAGTTCTGTAAAGATTTTGATATCAAAAAAATATAAAGAACCAATTTAATAGAACACTATTTAAAAATGGTACTAAATTACAATACATTCAGAAACAGACATTCACCTCTTACGTTGGAAGGAGGGGCACGGTAAGATAGGAAGAAATGCACACTACATTTTCCTGGCTTAGCTTTTAACATTTGCACAGAGAAAACCACTCGATGGAGAATTTATTTAACCACAGGAGAAACCCAATTGCTTCCTGTTAAGAGTTGATAATCAGCTTAACAAACAATAATTTAATTTGGGCGGTGGAGCGGGGCGTGTTTATTTTCCAAAGACCCTTTTGAAATACAGCAGGACGTTTACATGATTGAGCAGTTGTTGTCTGGGCAAAACACTCCAAACCAATCTCCACAACGATCAACTAGTTTCTTGCACAAACTTGCATTTCTCTGATAACGAGATTTTAAAAATAATTGCAAAGGGGGTGGGGGGGGGGGGGGGGGGAAAGAGGAGGAACTTTGCCCACTATTCAGAATTAATGATTCCCGCCAATCCAGGCTCCCCATTTCCAGCCACGATAATTCAGACAATGTTGACGATTTCAACTTATGAGAAACGGACTCCAACAACAAATCACCCTCCTCTGCAAACAAAAAAAACTGGAATTAAACCCTCAAAAGAGCTCCCTGTCATCACATCACGTCCCATAATCTATCATGACTATAAATTGTTTGCTGCTACAACGACCATCTATCTGTGCGATACCGACCTATGACAAATCTCAGGTGCTTCAGGTCTGGTCAGAACAATCTTTCTTCGGATCCAGGACTTTCTGTGTAGATTTTTTCACATCCCCGTGAGGGCTTTTTAGAAAACATCTCC